>NC_052535.1:80565933-81192600 GCF_016699485.2 Gallus gallus
GTTAATCTTGGTTTAAGTATCTATAAGAGAACATTAACTGTACGTGGTTTGTCAGACTCAAAAAGAAATGGTCAGAGGGACACTATGCAGATTGTGCAGTCAAGCAGTAGTAGAAAATTATGAGAATAAAATTTTCTGTGCAATTTCAATTCAGGTTTGAATGAATAGACTTTCTTTTATGTTATTTAGCTGCATATGTTTTTCCCCTTGTTTCCTGCTTGAATTCAGGCAGAAGACAGGGAGTACTCATTCAGTAAGCCTCAATTTTTCCTCATTATGTGAAAGAAGGAAAGAAGCAGCTTGGAAAACCATTATTTACTTGTACATCTCCTGGAATAAGATCATCCCCTTATTTCTCATTGTATGGAGAGGGAGATTAGGTAGAAAATGTAAAGGCAAACCTAAGGCAAATAAATTTGTGACAAACTCGTTCCGACTGCAAACAAAATATATTGCAGTGGAAAAATTTACTTTCTTGGCTTTCAATCAGTTGCCTTTCTGTCAAAAGGATAACTTTGTTGTGATTTTCACTGTAGACCTTCCACTGTCTAACAAATGAGCAGTGCAATATAGAGATTCAGCAGAGAAGGCTCATCTGCGTGCTAATTTGGGCTCAGTTTCAGTTAGAAGGTGATTTATGTCCTGATATTACATGGTATCTTAAAGCAGGAACTCATGGGATAAAGGGTGCCAGAGTAAATGACACAGCAATTTAAATGTTGGATTTTCAAAACCAATGAATTGTTTGCATTGCTCTTTTTTTAATAGAGAGCAAGGTTTGTTCTAAATCAAAAAAAGAGGATAAAATGCAGAAATGTGGTATGACGTTGATCTTCAACTGGAACATCAGAAAATGCAGTCTATACAGTTATGAAACCTGAGAGCAGTGACTAAGCAGTTAATCTGAAGACTATCCCTAGAGACGGAATATGATGCTCCTAGACTCCCAACAAAAAAACAGGTGAGAAACCTTTAGGCATGGGCAGAGAGCATGGTTTCACATCCCTGACTGAACTTCTATGGAGCATTGATCTCTGTGATGCACCGTGTGTGCTACTTTCACCTAAACCCTTTGGAGGGATGTTGTGTGCCAAATTCCATCTGCTCTTTTAACTATGCTGTATGGTTTTGTATTCCCTTCCCCTTTTAATTTACTGTTTAATATGTCTTCCTTGTGCCTTGGACTTGGCGCTTTCCTTGTTAGTGTTCCAACCTTAGCTTCTTATGTGGTATCTCCACACAGCATGACACCTTTTGACCTAGGATCTCTATTCCACAGTCTCTAATGTTCAATAAATCCCTGCACTTCACAGCCAGCTCCTTATCATTTGATTTCCAGCTGCCAGGGCCTTAAGAGATGAGTAGGCCTTCCTGGCCCTCACCCATGGAACTCTTCTCATCCCTTGGCCGTGGGCCTCATTTAAGCTTGAACTTCAGTCTGAGTTACTCTGTGTTTTCTATCTTTAGTTTTGTTCTCTCTCTCTCTCTCTCTCTCCTTTTTTTTTTTTTTGGTCTTGTCTTTTGGATGAATATTGGACCTATGTTGTCACCCTGTTTCCGACTCTATCTGCTGCTCCAAGATGGCCTCTGGAAACTGACACAGTCTTCTCACAGCTGTACTATTTGCTGGACAAATGTCCTGCTGGTTGCACTTCTTTCTCAGCTTTGATGAACCAGAACCTCTGGAAATGAAATAATAGAATAAGTACAATAATTGAGGTATAACCAAATAGTGAAAACAAACTTGCTGTTGTTAAAAACTGAATGAATATGAAAGTAAAATACAAAATCACGGTTAAGCTGCTCATTGTGAAATTCATAACAAAATCCACTGACCAATTTGCTACTGTTTGAACAAAATGTCTTTTTAAGACTCATTAAAAGGATTGTTGAGATAGAACAAGAGGAAATGTTTTCAAGCTTAAAGAAGGTAGATTTAGGTTAGATAAAGGGAAAGCCTTTTACAGTGAGGGTGGTGAGGCACTGGCACAGGTTGCCCAGAGGTGTGGTGGATGCCCCATCCCTGAAAACTTTCACAAGACAAGGCTGGATCAAGCCCCGGGCAACCTGATGTAGCTATGCATGTCCCTCTTCATTGCAGAGGAGTTGGACTAGATAACCTTTAAAGGTCCCTTCCAACTCTAAAGGTTCTATTATTTTATGAGTCTAATTTCAGGTGACATTGATCTAGCAACACATAGTTCCAAGACTTGCAGTATTTCATTATAAGGTACTTCGGATAGAAATAGAAAAACTCAAATCTACTGAGTTGACAGTTTTTCTATTGACCTCTCAAATTCTTTACAGACAGTTCGCATTTAACCCCAGTGACAGTTCAGTCCTATAAGAACCACAAAACTACATGATCTTATCTGTCTGGTTATCAGTTTTCACATCAGATTGACTTATCATCTTCAATTTTTTTTCATCCTTGAGTCAACATTTGGGTCATGTGGATTTTCTGATTCTTTCTTTTCTGTCTTTTCCCTCTGTATGGGAACTGTTGAATCATGGCCTGAACCTCTGATTGACCACCTGAGGCAAGCGCTGAGTCAGCTGCAGGGGCACAGGTGAACGCAATTTCACCTGAGTGACCGGAAGGAGTGGAGCCTGGCTCCACCCTTCCTAGACCCCATTTAAGGGCTGACTCCCAAAGAGGAAGGATCTCTGTCTGGAAATTGCCCCTCTTGGAGCAGTTCTGCAAGCCCAAGGACATGGGTAAGTTTTTTCTTTCATTACCCTTTTGTAAATGTGATAATCTCTCTGGTCCTATATATGTGTACCTGTTTGTTATATGCTTTTTTTTTCATATGCTTTTTTTTTTTCTTCCTTTCTGTCTTTGCTTCTTTCTTTGGTGTTATGAATTAGAATATAGGTATACAAACAAAATCTAACCTGGTACATTTAACCAGACTGCTCTAAAATATAAGTGGGTCATAATTACTGTCTGAAAAGTAAGTACTTTCTTCAAACAATCATGTCCTAACAGCAACTGTTTTCAGGAGTTAGGAAAGAGGTTTCAAGCAGAAATCTGATGTTTTACAAAAGTATTTTCTTAGTGGAAAAAAGTTCAACTCTTTCTTTAAATTTTAGCTATTATTGTAATTTTCTTTCTCAATCTGCTTAGATAAAAATGAACCAAAACAATTTCCAGCACTTCATTACATCAGTACTTCTTGCATGCTTTTCTCCATGCTCAGGATTCATGGGAACTTTCAATTTTATTTGAAGGCTCCAGCCTGTTTTCAGACTGCATATAGATGGGAAAGCTGACAAACTCTGTAAAAATCATTCTTGAAACCAGTGGCAATGCCTGAGAAGAGTAGGTGTTTTTTTTTCCTCTGACTTTCAGCTGAATAGCAAACTTCCATCTCTTATTCAGTAGCACATTTGAGTCTACAGTAATGAATTTTGTTGGCAAAGGCTTTAATCCACAGATCCCTGTGTTATCCTTGTACTATCCTTTGATTTTTGGGTAAGAACAGCAACGTGATGCCCTTAAAGTCATAAAAGAGGAGTTTCAGATAGCTGTTATGGATCTGATGTAGCAGAATTTCTAACATTGATAATACTCTAATTAGTGAATCCTATCTTTATATGATTTTGAACAATAACTAATATAGCACTCTTTCTATATCTGACTGTAGGTGCAGCTAAAGTTCCAGCTGTACTTTGCAATAAATATTTAATGCACAGCATCTGCAGCATATAGGGTACTTACCTATTAAAAAGATACTGTCTATTCATCTAAGCAATTTACAAAACTGCTCCATTTCATAGCTGAAAATGTACTGTAGTGGAATGAAAGTCATAAGTTTTCTAGGGAAATGAACTGTAAGTTTCCTATGGTCAAATTAAAATTGAACAAACTTCTAGTTTTCAGTTGCGTCCCTACTACCAGCATTGGAGCCTCCTGCACACCTCCTTATAGTAATGAAAGGGATACTGGTGAGGGTGAGAAGATCTGTAGTGTCTGCACTGAACATCTTTCCACTTTGGACAATCTTAGACTAGCTTTGAGAAGACTTTCTCATACAAGAAGTAAGATATTTCTTTACCCTGCCTACCTTGCCACTTAAGGGAAGATAGAACACAAGATCATTCAATATGAAACTGAATTTGCTGTGGAATGACATGAAGAACTCATGCTAGGATAGAAGTAGTCCACTTAGCTCTTTCTTCTGAAAGAGGTGGTAAGGAACTAGGTACAAGTTGCCAATACTTCCCTCCTTTACAGTACTGTTATAAATAGCTTTAAGGGTAATCATTAGAATTGTGAAATGGCTTATGTTGGAAGGGATCTTAAAGATCATCAAGCTCCTACCCCTTGCTGTGGTCTGGTTGTCCCCCACCAGGTCAGGCTGCCCACAGCCCCATCCAACCTGACCTTGAGCACCTATGAAAGCATCCATAGCTTCTCTGGACAGCCTGTTCCAGGACCACAACTTCCTCTGAATACAGAATCTTTTCTAACCTAAATTTCTCCTGTTTTAGTTTAGTAATGCCAAATAATACTACAGCCTGCATCTTGCCTTTCTTGTTGCGTTCCATAGTCCACTTGGCTGACATCAGTGACCTGAGGTGGGAATTTTTTGATTGTTTTCTTTCCCATTTCATTTCTTAGATTAGAAAAAAGGAAAAAACATCCAGGATGAGCTATTGATATTATCCCTTGTTGGAAAAGTAGCGAGTTGCTTTATTACATATCTAGAAGCACTCTTATCAGGGTTGGAGGTTGCTGTGGGTAATAAAATGGAAGAAAAATCGTTGTTTCCTAATCAACTGTTCTGTTGTGGCTTCTTTGGGGAAATGTTTACTTTAAAATAGATTTCAATTTTACTACAAGGAACCAAACATTTTGTACACCCTGATGCATTTACTATGTTTTCAGAAGGCATCAAAAAGTGTGTGCTTAAATGGTGGCCAGCAATGAAGGGATGCTGGCATACCAGTTTGGTCCATCTAGTGTTAAATTCACTACATCCCAAACACTCACTGGTGATTTCTTGAAGCTGAAATTACTCCATTAGCCTGAGACATACTCAAACTCCCTTTCCCTTGCAGGAAAATGTGGTGAAGGCTCCTGGGGACAAACGAGAGGCTGGATGTGCCTGGAGGGGGGTGTGAGCAGCTGAACACAAATGAAATCACCTCATCAGAAGAGCATGATATGCTTCTGAAGATCCATAAAGACACAGGACTGGTGCATGCAACAGACTCCTTAAGTTCACTGTGCTGTGATCAGATCAAGAAGTCGAAGAGAAATGTTTGCTGTTTGTCTGCATATCTGCAGACATAAAGGTGTGTGATGCAAAGTAAGCTGTGTGGCAAGTGAGTCCAAGTGCTCAGTGAGTGTCCCTAGCTTTGGCTGTGCTGTGATACTTGAATGTCTCCCTTTTCTGAACTACCAGTTAAGGGTTATGTAGGAGTAGAGAGGAAAGCTTTCTGTTTCAGAGGTTAGTAAAGTGCTGGGACCTTGTGATTCTCTAAGTTAGAGGAGATGTAGATTTGTACATAAAATATAAAGCAGACAAATTAACTAAGCAGAGGCAAGGATGCATTTCTCTGAGAAAGACTCATGGAGATGTTCAATGGAAAGAGAAAACATAGGAAAAAGAGCTTTGTGATGCAGCCTGAACACAGCTGTGTCAGTCTGAGCCTAGTCTCTGCAAATTGATAGTGTGGCTTTTGTGTTGGTATGACATTGTAATTTTAAAATGCCTTCCCCTATAAGACACCCTGTAGATTTTTCCCGCAGGGTAATAGGTGGAGATGAAACTTAAGCTGCCTGATGATAGGCTATTTGTCTTGCCTGAGTGCCTGACTATGGCAGTGAGTTATGTGTTTCTACCACTTGCCGCAGGAGCAGCACGAAACTTAAACATAAGCAAAGGATGCCTCATAGATACATTAGCATGATCATTTGGGTCACTGCATGCCTGTCAAAACTCTGTTCCCTAAGGGTACAGTAAGGAATACTTCTTGCAACACTGTTTTGACATAATATACTTAAGTTTTGCTGGACTTCTGAAGCTTTGAGCACTCCCTAATGTAGAAGATCTCAGGTCTGAGTCACACTGCTCCCAACTGATTTCTGAGAGACTGGGTTCAATACAGCATTCTGCAGGACTGTATCCCTTCCATTAGGAAGGAAGTCATTAACTAATGTTCTAAGAGAGAAAAATTAGGAGGTTTAAGTCACTACCAGTTGGCAAGAGGTTCACATACAGATCTTCAGTTTCCCTCAGGAGCAATTAAATGAAATCAGTTACATTTGCATATAAAATAGCTTGTCTTTTCTCTCATCAGAAAATAGGTATTATGAAACTCTTCTGTTTTCCCTTGCAAGAACCCACATGAGAATTATTTAATTGGAAAGCTTAAATCTGTTCATCTAAAACCAAATAGAAAATGAGATTTCATATATATATTTAATAAAATTCACAAATGGGAGATTTAATAGCTTGGTAATCTGAAAAGAAGTTATATTTAATATTTTAATGAATTTATAATGTTTCATAAAATTATTTGTGCTCATTAATATATCTAAAACTAATTTTTAAATTAAAGAAATCTTATTAACTAGACAAGACAAATGATAAAGAACTCCTAAGACAGAAAATAGAACAACTTTCCAGGCTCTTACATTCCTAAGAATGTGCTAGGACTTCAGTGCACTTCTTTTGAATATGTTTCCAGACTAATTTTGTCTGTGAAGATTTGATTTTTAAGACTTGGGACTAGTTTTGATTAATCAAACAGCAATAAGTAATTCTTCTTAATTTAAGTAAAATTCAACTTGAAAATAATTTTCTACCCTTCTTTATGTTTTCTTAGCACCCGGGGGGGGTAGCTCTGTTCCATCCACGTGGGTTGTACCTCATTTCTACTTGGGAAATCAGTAGGGTTTCTTTGTGGTGACCAACAGGTCTTATTCTGGGGCTTTGGGAACATTTCTACATTACCAGGTAGTTTAGTCCAGGGTAGTGCTTTGCAAAGTAGTTAATGGATCTGTAATTGAGGAATCACTGGCCAAATGAGAATCTATCGGACTAGGCAATTTGGGGGCTTAAAAATGTCTTGTTTTTGAGGGTGTATGGCTCTGTAAATGGGAATGCATGAGTTACTATCAACTGCTATGAAATTGTTTCACAACTGTATTTTGAAGTGTTTTTTTGTGCATGACTATGAGGGCAGCTGAGTCACTCAGTACATCAGGTGTGGGGTGGTAGAAAGATTTCAAACTCAAAGACTTTCCCAGCCTGGTTCTGCCCCACTGCTGCCTGTTCCCCTGCAGGATCCCCTCCCAAGTGCTGTGAATTGCGCTGAGTGTTTTGGCAGCTCCCTGCAACAAACCAGGAGCCTGGCGCTTCTCAGAGCCTCCTATTTATGAGAATGGGAGCAAAACAATGCCCCAAGCTGTACTTTCTCTGAGTGCTACTCCAGAACAGAGTTCTTCATCTATAACTTCAGTACTAAAAATGAAGTCTTAACACTTTGACCAACCGTACTCTTTAACACCACTATTTGACTGAAAAAGTTATAGTCCCATATGTCAGTTGTGAAAGAACTTCTGAATGCAGCCAACAGCTTTTTCTTTCCATGTGTGAAGTTTACAGTACAGCTCTGCTTCCAGGCTTGGTAATGTTCTTTTCTTTTTTTTATTATAAAAACAGGAGAATCTGGAATTAGAAGTGAGGCTGGAGATGTAATTTTGCCTACCTTTTTACTTGCATTTATTCTTCTGACTTGTTATGAAAGCTATGGTTGCCTCTACTCAAGAAATATCTCATTAGGTGATTAACTTGTCTACATAGTTATTTTTGTTGCTGCTTTTCTGTACATGACTGACCTACAGAAATGTGCTCTTGCTTAGGTGTGAAAAACATACATGTGTGCTATGGCTCATGTAGAATTCAGCAGCATTAAGACCAGTAAGTCCATTGCTGGTAATGACATTTCCAGAGGGAGAATGAGGCCGAGAAACCAAGCAGTTCTGATAGCAGATCAACACATGACATTCTGTTCAGATGTTCAAAAACCCCTTACAGACATCTCAGTTCTTCCAGCTTCCAAAAACTTGGCTTTTCATTATGGTACATTAATTTCAGAATTTCCTAGAAAAAGGAGAATTTCCCACAAACCATCTCAATCTTTTCACCTCCCCTCTGCCTTTCAGCTAATAATATTCTTCACTCGTTGATTAGTTCCAATCGTATCTGATAAACAAGTGGGAATGTTGAAGGTTTGTGGATTCCATGCCTGCCCTGTCCAACACCTGCTCCCCAAGGCTGTTGGCTGCAGCCTCATTCATGACAGTGAAGGTGGCCAACCAGCATTCTTCCTCCAACATGTGTGCCTGCACAGAGGCAGCTGAGGTTAGAAACAGTTGTTTGAGTTGGAAGGGACTCTTAAAAGCCATCTAGTCCAACTCTCCTGCAATGAGTAGGGATGCCTATAGCTAGATTAGGTTGCTCAGGTCCCTGTCCAACCTAACTTTGAGCATCTCTAAGGTCAGGGCATTCACCAGGAGGAGGTTGCTGCAAGAGAATGCAGAGTTGGGGAAATTGTACTACACTTGCAAGGGATAACTCTTTTAGTCCTGATGTGAAGATGTGGACAGAGTTTTCTTTGTCTCTCCGGATATGCTTTAAAAGCAGGAGAGCTTAGTGCCTTCTTCCCGATTGTTCCTCCAGAGTCTTCTCATTGGTATGAATGATCCACTGGTTAGTGGAGCCACACAAGGAATCTACTGGAGAATATCAGGAGGATGTCAGCTGTAGATAGTGAGCTCCTGTACACCTAGTACAGGTGTATCCTATTGATATGGAATTGTTAAAAAGCAAATTTCAGAAGGAAAAAGATATTTCTTAAGAATAGGAAAACTGAGACCTTATAGGATGCAAGAGAGATGAGTTATGAGTTTTGTGCTTTAAAATAAATAAAGAAAAAACCCAACACCAAAAGTTGCAGGGAAGAGGGAGATTGAAAGATATAACTCTGTTCTGCAAAGACTTTCTTTTACTTGTCTTTCCACTTGGAAACAAAGCCTGTAACAGTGCCCATGAGATGTTTTGGATCAGTGTTACTGAACAACATATTTAGATCCATTATTTTGGTACTACTTTTAGTTCCCTGAGAAACACTCCCAGGCATTGCTAATTCCTCCTTCACTCATAGATTTGGAAGGATGCTTGAGGAGAGAATCCCACCTAGAACCTGCTTAAATTTTTGTTGATTTTCTGCTGTTTTTTTTGTCAAAACTGGGCTTTCTTACAGGGTAATGTGATCTATCAATCAATTGTGGAGGTACTGAAACAGTATGTTGTTAGCATATTATCAGTCACCTTCAGTTTTTTATCAGGTTTCTGCAAAATGCTCTTGTCCAGCCTGACAAAATTGTTTCACTTTTTGAAACTAATTAGTCTCTGCCTTACTTTGATTTTGTGATAGAGGCTTCATCTGGGGAAAACTCAGGTAGCCTTACAGACCTAGTTCTAATGAAGAACCTATATATAATAAAGTAGACATCTACATGTAAAACAAGTATTTTACATATTTATATACAACAAAGTGAATCTTTTGCATCTTTTAAGATATAGGCATCTACTTGCATTTCTTAATGTGTAGATCAACTCATAATGATTCCAAGACAGTAGAACAGAATTAATATTCTATTAATTACTTTTTTCCAGTTAAAATATCATTGTATTATGAATAATAATAAAGAGCCAAGCATTTCAAATGTTTGAGGTTGAGTGCCTTGAATTAATATTTATGAACCAAAAAGAAATGTCCTGACTTTATAAGAGTGCTGTGTTCTCAGCAGCCTCTTCTGCAATCAACAAAAGCATGGATGTAGCATAGAGCAACCTGGCTCTCTTCTGCATTTTAATTAAGATTAGAAGCTGCTGTCTTGCAAAGTGTACCAGGCTGCAGCATTTAGTTTCCTTTGTTAGTGATGACAGTTTGATTTAATATCTAGTTTTAAGAAACAGACAGAATTAACACTTTGAAAGGCTCTTAGTAACTTCTGAAATCCTGACTTCTGAAATACAGATGACTTGCTTAGTCACATAAACCTATACTCAGGTAGCTGCCATTCTATTAGGGCGATTTCTCTGGGGATTACAGTTCTGCTTTGAACTCTGTGGTAATTTTCTCTGTCTGAAGATGGTGAGAGTACAAAAGAACAGATTACCACTATCAATTCCCTGTGCAAATAAACTGGTTTAATCTCTGGCAAGGGCAGACAGCACCTGTTTTTTGCACATGAAAGCAGTTCTTGTGTAGAAGGATATATACTCTTCCATCTACTTTCATTATCCAAGCAATTTTCTGGGAGCCTGCTTAACTGCTCCATCCTCAAAAGTGCAACCAGAGGATACAGCTGTATTACTCCATTTTTTTTGTCAGGATTTGCTCCACTGCACATGTAAACAGTATCTAGATGGTGTGAGATGAAACAGAAAATATAGGAAATTTGACCCCACTCCCTTGCAATTCCCTATTTCCAACCATTCGCTGTGTGCTGATACCTGTGAAAGTGCTGAGATGGTAGGTGTAGAGGACTGACACAGCATCATCTGCTTTGTGAAATTGATGCCTCTAGCCTCTTTCTCACAGGGCTTTGGCAGGCATGCTCCTTAATGACATTCTCAGTTTTCTGTGAGTCTTTCCGATTCTTCCCAGTCATGGTTCTTTTCTTATTGCTGTTGGTGCTCCTTTTATAAACCTCCTTTCTGCACTGTTCTTCCTATCCTGTTACCTCTTTGATTCTGGTTAGAGAACCAAGAGTAATTCACATAACTTCTTAGCTGTAAGGATTGTGTTATCATAGGCCCAGTATGTTTGTTCTACACGTAGTTATGAGTGACTGATTGAAGTGGATTTCAAAACTAGCTAGTCCAGATAGATTATGCTATTTAAACACTTTGAGTGAGCAGTTAAATGTCAGATGAGTTAGGAGTCCACTAGCCCCAGGTACAATGTCTCCATCAACTCTGCCTGCTCTTTATAGCTCCATCCTACAGAATTCAACAGTGACAAGTGTGGGAAGTAGCTTAATATTCTATGATGCATCACTTTTATCTTTGACTTACTCTTTTAACTGTACATTTTCACCAAGAAATAAAGAAAATTTCAATACGAAAGGAAAGACAGGCTGTATTATCAGCTGAAGTTTATCTTTGGTTGTTAGTTTTTTGTGTTTTGCTCACTCCCCTATGTAAATGAACAATGTATCTCAACGTTTCCTGAGTTTTAGTCATTCCCTGGCTTTTTAATTCCAATTTCTTTATACTAGATGATACTTTGCATACGAATTCCACAGCAGATGGAACCTAAAGCCCACCTCATCTACCAGTTAGATGGAGGTCAGTACCTGCTACATCAGTGGAAGATGTAAAAATCAATAATCTGTAGAGACTGTGTAAAAACATGTTAAAAACATGTAGTAGAAGTTCTTTGTATCTAACAGAATGGCTCATGTCACGTTAAATGTACTTCAATTACTAGTGATAAACCTGCAAACTATTTTTTTATCAATATACATGTCTTATGCCTGTGCCAAAAGCAAGGCACGTATATCTTCCTATGATTCGTCTATTCACCTCACACTTTGTCTCACATATGTGATCACTGGTCTTTCTTTACAGGAAAGTGTGTGTTTTCTCTTGGTTCAAAACCTTTTATTTCTGTTTTACATTCATTTCTTTGCCTTTGGTGTCTTCAAAACACCAATTCTAAGATGAGGAGTATCCTCTTTCATCCATGCAGTTGTCAGTTTCTGTCCAAAGTCAGCATAAATCAGTCCCTGAAATCCCTGAAGTTCCAGGGAGAGTTTGGGGAAAGTTAGTGAAGTTCAGTACTCCAGTTCTGGTGGAAATAACTGTGTTTCAGCACTTCTGTGTTTCTTGGTTGGTGCCAATTTGCAGGCATATAGATTTTTCTGCTGATTGCAACAACAGATTTTCGGTTGACTAAAGGAAAATACTCTCAAGAAGTCTCCCAGAATATTGCCTGGTTTAAAGTCTGATGAAAAACTTGATCTACTCCAGTAATAACCTTCCTGAAGTGAATATTTTTCAGATATGTTCTCCCTGAAGCCACTTCCCTGGCTTTTAAAACATGGACCCTCTATACGAGAGCCAAATGAAACTCTTCTGTATTATGGAGCATGGCTGTCTGCTTAGCAGATCTATTTGCATGCAGGACGAAAAGCTGCAAGGCTTTTTTGTGCGCTGTCATTTCTTGCAGGTACCTGCAGTTAGAGGGAAAGATGATATGTAAGAAATGAGCTGCTAAAATCAGATTGTCAAAGTGGTGAAATGAATAAGGAAGCCTCAGAATGCCCAAGGATCCTGCTGAATTTGACTGTAGCATGGCAGGATGATCAGAAGAGCGCTGCACACTTCACTTGCTGGATAATATTTGAGCCTCTTCCAATTACAGGGATTGTATGGCTATGGTGTGCAACTCCGCTGCAAGGTTGTAGTGGAATGCAGCAGAACTTTTATACTGTGGATGTAGGTATTTTATTTTATTTTTTTTCCCAATCAGATTTTTACTTGTAAGCTGAGAAGAGTGCTAAGTTTTCCTTCTGTACTCTGTTGCCCGTGTATGATTCAATACTTGAGGGACAACAGCTACCTGTGTATTCTAACTGCAATGGAACTTTCTTTGAAGCAAATAATTAAAATGAGAGGGGGAATGTTCTCTCTCAAAGAAAGTCTTTAACCTTTAGGTAGTACGTGGTAACGGTCCTATGCCTGACAAGGACTGCAAATTTATCAGAGGTTTCCTGTCTCAAGCTTATTCTTCTACATGACATAATCTGCTGGGATCTGGATCTGTGAATGGACCAAGACCATGGGCAGCCCTGGGTTATTGACATATTTTTCTTCTTGAAATCATAGAATAATAAAATCCTCAGAGTTGGAAGGGACTAATAAAGGCCATCTAGTCCAATTCCTCTGCGATAAACAGGGACATGCACTTCTAGATCAGGTTGCCCAGAGCCTGATCCAGCCTGGCCTTGAAAGTCTCCAGGGATGGGGGATTAACCACATCTCTGGGCAACCTGTGCTAGTGCCTCACCACCCTCACTGTAAGAGTCTTTTTTCTTATATCCAACCTAAATCCACCCTCTTAAAGTTTAAAGCCATTTCCCCTTGTTCTATCACCAGAGATCCTGCTAAAGAGTCTGTCCCCTTCTTTCCTGTAGCTCCCCTTCAGATATTGAAAGGCTGCTATCAGGTCATCTCAGAGCCTTGAAATTTCATGGCTGTGAGAAGTATCTGGTTACTGATTATGTCTTCTTGTCCACGTCCTAAAGTAAACTTTTCAGGTTTTCCAAATTGATGTATTGAGATATTACTAGAGAAATCAAAGGTAAGCATTTAATTTGTGCTCAGAGTTCCCACAGAATTCTGTGCTTTGGTAGCAGTTAGTGGTACAATTGAATTCAAAGCCATGAACTAAAAACATGGAGGAAAACTTTCAGGAAAATTAGTAAGAACTGAAGGTGGGTAGTGCTTTTCCTTTCAGAAAAGACTGCAAACTAATTTAACTAACAAGTTAGTTAAATAAGAATTCAGCTGGATTTCATCACCAACAGTCAAGTAAGTACAGATTCTATAATTGAATATTACTCAAGTTGTTTTCATACAATCAGAAAAACTTCATAATTTTGGGAGCTAAGAATTATTTGTTTATGTGCAGCTAACAGTGATTTATTGATCTGTTTCTATTCAGTTATTTACAAGTAAGTGGCTGAGAGCATACTCTGGGTCCACATCAGACTTGATATTCTTGAAGAGATTCTGTCTATAGCCTTCATCTTGGTGTGTGGGTGGCCTCTCTAATCAGTGAACTGTGAAGTACAAGACCTAGTGTCTGTATAACTGGTGTTTTTTATGCAGTGCACCTTTGACAAACAGACCGTGAGCTAGAGAATTGTCCTACCTTCTTATTGACTGTTAAAAAGTTTGATTCTTTAGCAAAGAATTCACAGCTATCGTTATCTGGGGGTAAAAAGTGAACGTTTATTGGAAAAATGTATAATAATTATGCCTGGGCAGTGATATGAAAATTCATATAATATCTAGAGAGATTCCACTAAGCAGTGGAAATGGTACTACCTTGGTGCTGGATGCTTAGACTTTCTGAAAACATAGTTTTGCTTGGAGTAATTTTTAAATTATAAAAGACTACACAAAGTAAATCATTTTCTCTTTAAACCTCCTAAAGCTATAAGCCTTGTTTTCTCTTAAATAAAAGAAATGCAGTATTAGAGATGACTGAAAATTTCCCATTGGAGTTACTTTGAGGTTACTTTATCTAAGTTTCTCTCCAGGATATAAGAATATTTTCTTCATTGTTCTCTGTTCTTGCAACCCAGTAGTAGCCTATAGTCATAGCTAGAGATGTGTCATTCTGCCCATGCCATGCTTTCTAGGCTGCCAAGATAACCACAAAGGTTAGTGAAAATCATCACCAATAGCTAATTCCTCATCCAGTTAAGGCATTTCACACTAAACTGTGTTTCTCTGTCCTAATGTAGATAAACATCTGTCAGTAGCTTTTTCTACTATGATCTGTTCTCATGCATTCGGTTGAGGGAAAAGGAGCATGGAGAAATTTTGGTTAGGTGTGATTTCTCAGTGTTGGCTTGGCCAGGATGCATGGTCAAAATGATCAGGCTGAAGGTACAATTGGAAGTCTGATTGTGCTGATCTCAGACAAGGAGGGATACAAGCTTGGATGTAGATCCCCAGGGAAAACTCCAGCAAGATCTATTCACATTGGCTTCATTACCAAAACTTTCATCCTGTGAAACTATGATCTTGGATAAGCAAGATGCAATATCATTGGACCTGATCAGTACACAGCTTTGTGTGCCAGTATGATATAAGTGCTAAATACTACTGTGTCTGAATTTAAGTGCTTTGTGTCGGTTTTGTGTGTGGGCTGCTGATTTAAATAAATAAAAGCGTTAGAGGGCCAAGGTAAAGCTGTATCTCCTCTCAGCTGAAACTTCTCAGTGCTGCTGCATATAGCATACTAGTGCTGTGTATCAAAGAAACTGTGAAACCTTGGTCAGTGTATTCAAATTTTGCTTAGATAGCAATCAACGTATATGTTGATATATCTGACTTTTGGATATGGACCTTGTAATTTTCAGCTCTTGTTGAGTGAGGCTGGATTTTGCCTCGCATTAGACAGGCTACTAGTGCTGACTGCTGGGGGCTTCAGTCAGCGTAGGGCTCTAACACATCATGAATCACTAGGGGCTATAAATGTAAAATAGATAAGTGAGCCTTACAATCCACATGGGGTGGGGATAATATCACTCAGTGCAGTCATTCCTTCCCCAGTTTTATAATTTCTTTTGTCACTCTGTGATATAGGAATTCTGAAATGCTGAAAAGCCAGAGCCTTTTGCACTATAAGTTGACTCTTAATTCTTGTTTCATAACATGCATTATATTCAATATATTACAGTAAGTGTGAAAAGGCTGGAATGAAATGCCTGGTTAAAAATAAACTATTTAAGAACTAAAGTCAAGTTAAGAAGATAAGAGTAAAGAATGTTCATACTAGAGATACCTCAAAATTTTAATTGAAACAAGAATTCCTGATTAGGAAAGAAAAAGGAATGAAATTCATCTGATTTCCATGTTTACAGCTATAAATATCTGTTCAATGATCTCAATCAAACTGGGGAAAAATATTATAATAAATTCTGGGATCAGGTTGGAGCACCTACTTGCATCTTAACCAAGAAGGAGTACAAACATGCGGTGGTGACTGATGTGAAAGGATGGTCTTATACAGCAATGTCAGAGTTGCACAGGGGGGCACCTCCTTCGGGAGGAGAATAGGGTGCTGTTGGTCATCAAGCAGAACTAAGTTTCAGGTGGACGTTGATAATCTGACCTTTTGTATTTCTGTAGGTTCTTACCATTTCATATTAGATGCCTTGTCTTGTATTTTGCTAGACAAGATATTTTGTACGTGATCTTGGCTCATAGTAAATGCTGTACCTCACTCCTCTGTGAACTGAGAAGGTATCTGTAAGGGTGCAGATAGGCTTTGAAATGTTTTGCATCTTAGGTATGTACTGGAAACCCTTTATACAATCCTGTCTACAGGTGACAATGCCTAGTTAGAGGGAAGTATTCCTGAAGAAGTCTAGGTAGCCTTGACTCTGAATTTAGTGAAACTGCTGTGTTTTGAAGAGGTTTCTTACAGAGAAACATGAGCTTATGTTCCTTATGTTGCCTTATGAATCAGGTGGTCCTATCCATGCGACCAGTATGGGCTACAAGAAGCTGCAGGTTCTGAATAGAAGGATTCCCACAAAAACATTTTTCACTCTTCTTTCAGAAGGCCTTTCAAAGAGGGGTGCCCGTTTCCTTCCTCTATGAGGTGGACAGAAAAGTGGGCTGCTGTGGGTGGTGTGAGAGATTGTGAGACTTGTCCACTTCTGCTGGCAGAGCCCCATGTTGGGGAAGGTCACAGCATAGGAGAGGAGAAAGTTAACCTGCACTCCCACAGAGGTTGTTGGTGGAGGTCTAATTGAAATGTTGCTAACTGGCAAATTCTGACCTTTCCTAGGAAAGTTCAAGCTAGTTTAGCAGGAAAAAAAGAGTTCCTTCCAAACTGTGACTGAATTTTCTTTCTTTTCCCCAGCTGGGAATAACTGTGAATTGTTTGCATAAGTTTAACTTATGCAGATCCAGTGAAATAAGCAGTTACCCTGGGCCAAATCCATGCTGGCATGACTACTTGCTGAGCCGCTTTTGCTTCAGGGATTGGTATTATTCACCCTCCAAGTTACTTTTCTGGACTTTAATGAGCTGTTATTTGAGACATCTGAATAAAATAATTTTAAATCAAAAATATTAATAACATAGATATTTCAGATACTTCACTTACAAATAATTTATTGCACTGAATTAATTTTCTTCAATCAATTAGGAGTCTTCCAGGTACCAGAAAATGGTAATTTAACAGCAGGAATAATTTTATGTAGTTTTAGAAAGGATCAGAGAGTAGAATCAATTTCTTTAAAATTGCTCCTCCAACCTACAGGAGCCTGGCAGAATATTTCCCTCCAGTACCAAGAGGGTTTTTGCTCACCAGTCTTCATATTCAGAACAGAGATATATGAATATGCTGGTACTCTCAATTTAGTTATTTTGTTTGCTGATGGAGCACCATGGTATTTACACTTGTGAGCACAACGTACAGATTTATGTATCTCAAGGGCAAAAACCAAGATCTGCAGAGATAAATATGAACGCCAATGGTTTCTACATCTATTGCATGGTTTTAGGAAGATGATGCAGACCTCTATTACAATCAGTACAGAGATCCAGAACACCCACATGGTGGTAGATGTTGCTTATTAGTCATTAATGGATGATTCTCTGGTTTAATCCAATTTGTTCTTATAAGTTCAGGTCTGCCTTAGAGCTAGTTAACTGGAAAACAAAGAAAATAGGCACAAATGGTGTCTGAACTCACTCCTCTGTCATTTGGATATTTGATGTTACATTCTTCCACAGACACAGCAACCAGGCGTAGGCGATGCCTTGCCATTTGATGTTACTGCTGGTGATCAAGTTTGCGCTAGTTACCTTTTGTAGTTAAATCTAGAGTCCAAAAATCTTTTCCTGAGAGAGGAATTGTTGTTCTGCCTGTCCACCAGCTGTAGGCTGGATTTGAGTGATGACATGCCAGTTTTCTTTACCCTGGTCCAGCTGCACGTTGTAGCAGTGTATGTCAGTCCAAGTACCATGCACTGACAATGCAAGCATGGAGATCAAAAGACAAATCATAAAGTCATAGAATGGCTTAGGTTGGAAGGGATTCTAAAGATCATTAAGCTCCAACCCCACTGCTTCTGCTTTGGACTCTGTCTCAGAATGTCATTGTCAATGGCAAAACCCATGCAGCTCTCAGTGGATTAAAACAATATGTCTAAAATGAAATAGACTGGGCAGCAGACCTCAGGCAAAAGCAAGCATATACAATGCAATTTTCATTACTGCCTTTCTATATGATTACAAGGACTCAAACAGCTTATAGTTATTTATCAAATTTAGTGTCCTGACTGGTTTCTTGTTCCACTAGATAAAATCTCCAGTAGTGTGCTGCAGTGCTTGAGAATTCTCAGTCTCTTCTGCAAATCCATGTCAATTTCACTGTCTACTGACATGTGGGTCTACACTGCTGGCTGCCGCATGCTGCTATGGAAAGGATTGGCTGAAATGCAGTCCTGTGGTCACACAGGATAAATCTGTTTCCCTGGGCTTCTGTCCTTGGGAAACTCCATCAAAACCTCTCAGGGAAAAAGCTGCCTTTCTCTTTGTTTTAAGTAGAACCAATCAAGATTTTTCTGAAAATGTGGTATTTTACCAGCTCCTTTCACACTTAACAAATCGCGATACAAACTAGTAACAGTGCTATATTAGTGCCAAATGCATAAGTGCTGTTCAGCCCTCGGAACATAGCCTTTAGTCCAACCCATAGCTCTTGTATTACAACTTTCCTGTTAATCATGCCCATATTTCCTCACTAACTCAAAAGAAACAAGTCACGGTGCTGACAATGATGATGGCCATCATGACCCATTCTGCTGCTGTTCTATACTTGCAGGAAAACATTCCTTCTTACATTCTAACTGGCTCTTCCTCATTGATCTCTCATCTGTTAGCTTTCATCTGATCACCACATGAAGAACCAGTTTCTTTAATGACATTTTTTTGAACACTGGGAGGTTCTTGTCAAATTTACTAATTTATATCTACAAATTGAATCTCTCTTTTTTTTTTTTGTTGAAGCTCAGTGAATGAAGCTATACAACAATATTTTGTGCCTGTGTTTCAAGATCCTATGAAAAGTGAAAAACAACATTGTTTAAAATATGAATAATTCTGAGTTGTTGAAATTTCAGCTTTCAGTAATTTCAGCTGCAATTAAAATAATTAGTGTGCAATTTACTTTATGAAAATGTTTAAAAGGAATGCCAAAAGAAATATTGAATTGAAATGTGCATGTTTTAGGATTCATAAGGCATTCAGTCAAGCTCTCCAAGGACCTTAGAGTCTTCCTGTTTTTCAAATAAGCATATTATGCAAAGCTGCCAGACTTCTGGGCCTTTTCCACCTCAAATATTAGGAATCTCAACTAGCCTATGGAAATCTCTGCAGATAAAATACACTGAAAAATATTATTCCTAGTACTGTTAGCTCAATATTCCTTCCTTTTCCTGGTGCTTTGTATAGTCTAGTTGTAAAATATGGCTATGCAATAACTTAATCATTTTACTGAGAAAATGTATGTTGCTGTTCAGCAATAGCTTTCCTTGTATAATTAGCTGACTTTTTTTTTTTTTGCAACAGTAAGTTTTGACTACTGAATGCAATGAAACAGAATATGGAGATTCAAAGTTATTGTTTTGCTAATGACCTGGGAGTGTACTTTGATAACAACGAGTCATGGCCAGCAGAGCACTGTGCTAGGTCAGGAGGTGGCTAGTAACACTGCTTTTCTGTCCAAGGTCATGTTATGCTGCTATCTAATGAGTGGAAAAATTCTGCTAGCTGGAACTGTACTTGTGGCTTCCACATAGTGGGCAGAATGGCACAGGAAAGTTGTTAGTACTAGTACCAACCTTGACTGCTGGCTGAGATATCCCATTACACATGGAAAAAAATGAGACAAAGCTACTTTCCTGGGGACAGGAAGTAGTGTGTTGGAGGTGAGATCCATCTGTTTTCCTGCATACTGCTCAGAGATGCTCTCTGTAGTGTCACAGGTCCTTAGTGCTGACTTGATTAATTTCCTTGCTGTGTTACAGTTAATGTCAAAATGTTATTTTTCCTTAAGGAGAATCCAGGTGAATGCGTTTTGGCTTCCTGTGCAGCCCTCCTAGGTGGGAATAACCTGCCAGGCCTTATGTCATCCAATTCTTGAGTCCCTCTAGTGGCTCTATCCTGCAGTTTTTACCCTTACCTTCCCCACTTAATAAGGAAATGAAAACTAAACTATTATTTTAATGAATTCTGTCACTAGTGAAAATACTAAGTATTTGTGAAATCCAGATGTGTTTGGTCTAATAATTGCCACACTTGCAGAAAATCATTACCGGGGTAATTCCATTGACTTTGGCTTAACAGGAGTTGCTGCTGATTTTGATGACATCTGAGCAAGATCTGCAATTTACACATAAGCACGAAACAAGCTAAAAATACGAAGTTCTTCAACATGAAAAAATGTTCTCCTCATCTCTTCACAGAAATACATTTGAGGAAGTTTATTTTGAGAAAATTAATTATATTTCTATGGTTACTCTGTGTGGGACAGCTTTGGTATCACCTGTGTGTGTATTGCAAATGTGTGGTTCAAGCTGGAGTGCAATATTCAAAAACAGAACCTGAGGAAATAAATGATTTCTCTGCTTACATGAAGTCATTTAAAATATAAATAAATAAACAGAAAGGAAATAATAGTAAAATATTGAAAGTCAAATGGAAGCATCTCTGAAAGCAAATTAGAACTGAGAGGTGACCTTTCTCTTTGAAACAAACACACCTGAATATGAAATGATTAATACAGCATTGTTTTCATTTCATTAATTTATTTTTTCTTTGTGTGTGTGTGCTTTGATATATTTATTAATTTTGACTGTTGTTTTTGAGCATTGTAGTTAGGAAAATGCTAGGAACAACATTTATTACTAGCATCTTTTTTAGTTTCTGGGTTTCAGATCCATCCAAGTAGATCTGCAAAATGTTGTGGTTTACTTCAAACCTGAGTGCTGAAATGCAGGCTTATATGACAGGAAGAGATGACTGCCAGGAGCAGTAGGCCAGGGCTGTCCTGGAAAAGCAGAGGGAAGGCTTGGGGTAGCTACAGGTATAAATGGGCATTTGGAGTTTGTTTTGCCTTTGAGACAGACACAGTTCAACCACTCCTTGTTGCTCCCCTTGGAGCACCAGGCAGTTGAGCTGATGTGCTTTAATTCACACTTCCCACAACAACGGGGAGCTACTGGGTACATGTTATTTAAGTATTCCTGTGTGGACACCTGATGTTTCTGTTTGGTTGGGCACTTTATTTAATCATAACTCAGCTTTATTTGGAAACAAAGCACTAACTCTGTTAGTCTTAGGGATCAAGAGTTTCCCAGTGGGTAAATCAGTTTCCTTTCTTCCAAAATGTTGTCCATGTCAATATAGGAAAGAAAATGCTATCATATTTTCCTCTTTCTTTTTGCCTGATACTTTGACATTAGATGAGATTAAACATATTTTAACATAACACCCTTGTGCAGCACTCTGTGGAGACCTGCTCATGTCAGTGAGGTACATGGGCATATCCTTGCCTTGGTCCTCAAAGTAGCCTAACTGTGCTAGCCTGGTAGATCAGCATCGCTGCTTTTGGAATGAAAACTTGCAATTTCCAGCCAGATTTCAGAGCAGGCATAGCTTTTCTTAGTGGCCTCTGTGGACTGTAAATGTGTTTGGACACTGAAATGATCCATGCCTCTATGCTGCAGCGTTGCTCTTAAGAGATGCAGTAGATGATGCCATCTTCAATGGCACTGGCTTAAGTCTGCTATCAAAGTCAATAAGAGGAAAACACAGACTACATCGTTTCTTGTAATAAATATAAATGTTAACTTGGCACAAGGGTTCTTACCAACAGCTGCTTTGCTTGATTTACAGGTGCTTTGGGTATCACAATGTTGCAATCCTCAAAAGAGTATCTGAATACTCTACTGTGTGACACTGAAGTGTCATCCAAAATACATTTAAATTTCCTTGATTTTAATTGTAATTGATTTTTTCACATATCAATTTCAAGAGAAACAGGCAGTATTTGGGAAGCTTTCGATGGCAACAGACTAGAATAAAGGTAAAAAGAAGTTGTGGGTCCATAAATTCTTCTTTTAACTTCATAACACAAAGCAGAGGGCTGCGACTGCCTGATGTTGGTGCTTATTCCTCTGCAAACAAAGGTGTGCTGACCATAGAGAGAAGATTTTGCACTCTGGAATCAATACTGAACACTGAAGTAGTTTTTAGATGCTCAGCTCCTGCTGTGTTTACTCTAATTTTCAGTTTATTGAGATCCCATTTGAGATGCTACTGGGGGAGCCTGCTTTATCTCGGTGAGAAATCTAGGAAAGTCAGTAGTTGAAAATAATGGATCATCAGGAAGTAAACACAGGGATAATGTATGCAGAAAAAAACTTCAGCTGTGAAACTTGTTTTGGAGGAGAACAGGCAAATATCTCTGCTCAACTTGTACAGTTAGAAATGAAGTAGTCAAATCAGTATGGAGAATAATTGGGTGTAGTGGTTACATTTGGGTCATGCATTTGAAATCCCCAAAGGATGCTGTCTATTCATTTGATCTAGTCTAGAGGGATGATCATCGCTGTTGGAGCTTTCACAACAAGGGGTCGTTTGGGAGAAATGATCTCTGTAATTTCCCTCTCTCCTTTTCTCCCCTCATACTGGGACTTCCCATGTAAAACTCCACCCCCACACCAGGTTTTGTCTTTTGCAGCATTTTAGGAAGGGTGTTCACTAAGTGGTACTGGCTAAGCTATCTGTGCTTCATGTAACTGTAAAATATTCCCAGTTCCTGCCAAAAAAAAAAAAAAAAAAAAAAAAAAAACACAGCAGCCACTATGTGTTACTTTGGCAAACTGATGCTTTCAGCAAAATCCATGTGAATGCTGGGCAAGGATCCCAGTGGGCAAGAAATAGTCCTTACCCCTTAGAGAGGATGACATTGTGGTCAGGAAAACTTCCTCTTACCCCACTCTTTTGACAGCCCTCTTTTATAGGGAGCCAGTGAAGACCACAGTGTCTGTCAGCAAGAAATGGAGGACTTAAGAAGTTCATACAGCCAGACTCAGGTCATTGCTATAGCAATGATTCCCACTGAAAGTGATGTGAAGAAAGGTTTGAGATGGCAGTGCACTTTTAAAATGCAGTACCCCTAGCAAAACCCTCTCTCGTTGTAATGCATGGATTTGGGAACTCTTTTAATGGCATCAGGAAAGATCCTAAAAGAATTATCAGATGGTATTGCAAATTAATGTAGCACCTCTTCTGTTAGAGGCATGAATTTAGATGAACAGAGCTTAAACAGGAGCTTTAGGAACCGGCTGTGTGTAGATATGAGCAAGTCCTTGCCTTTTCTTACTGCTTCAGGTTTCCAAAACTCCTGTATCATTTACAGATATAATGCAACTAAAAGTCTTGATTGTTTGAGTGCCAATTCACCTTGGTGCTTTTGGAAGTCCATGCTGAAGCATTATGCTGGGAGAAACATTCCTAGAAGAGACTCCTTCCAAGCAGAGTTCAGTCTTATGTGTGGGACATGACGTGTAGCTACAGATGTCCTTATTCACTGCAGGGGAGTTGGGCCAAATGACCCCTAAGGATCCCTTCCAAGTCAAATGATTCTATGTTAAAATAAGGTTTTCCTGAAATATTTCTTTCTTTGCTTCCCTCACCCAGCAGCCTATGCCTTATACATCCTCATTCCTCTATAAAGAGGAGACGTGAGAGTTCTTTCCTACACTGTAAGGGCTCTGGGTGAGTTACAGACTATGAGTTTCTTGCATATAGAACAGATTGAGGGAGAATATGAGAAGAAGATGTTCTTTTAGAGCATCTTACTCCAAAAATTCCAGAAAGAAAGAAGGACAGTGGGGCGACTTGCCCCTGCACTGAGCTGGCAGGGCTCCTTGTGCTTTTATTTGCTGCAGTCCTGCCATGCACCATATTTTTGTTCTTCTGTGCACTTGAAAAGCAGTCTTAGGGTTATTTGGTATGGAAGTACTATTCTGTGCTATTTGCTGAGGTGTTAACCATATCATCTGTGTTTACATGCCTGGCAACTAGCAATATTGTTTTTATTAAATGCATTTGACAGGGAGAATTTCACTACTTTGTGAAAAGGAGTATTGAAACAGCTCTGTTATACACTGATATTTCAGTACTACTCTGCTCTTTCTCTAGTAATTAAATAGAAACTGGTAAAGCATTTAATTTTAAAGTACATTCATTTGTCTTGCAGGTTTAAAGTAGCCTCATTCCTGCACCTACTTCATCTGAACAAATGGAAAATTCTGTTCCTCTAAGCCCATATTGAGCGAGTTTCAGATTTAGGGTTGCTTTGGACGTTTGTTGTTTGTTGGCTTATCAATATGTGTATTTGATTTAGGTTTTGCTGTAAGTTGCATAGTCAGGGAATTTTACCTCCTGAAGAAAACACCATAGGAGGAAATATATATACATATATTTATTTCTATGGTCAAACTTAAAAAGGGTGGGAAGAATAAATCAAGTGAAAAGTTGGAGCTGTTTTGTTGTTATTATTGTTGTTTTTCCCTTAAAGATGGGGAAAAAATCTGATTTTTGGGGGGGGATATGAGAGGTTTATGATTACTTCTTAATAAAGCCACATTTTACCGTCATTTTTAAGACAAAATTTGAAAAGATATTTGATTTTTAGTGAATTTTCCCTTGAGCTGGAAATAATTGCTAAATTTAATCCAAATGCTTGAGTTGTTTCATTCCTCTTGACTCAGCATTTGTAGGCAAACGAGCTGACTGGAGCAAAGCCTCTCTGAGCTCCAAGGAACTGAGAATTCTAAGGGAAAATGCACATCTGGGAGGTGCCAGGAAGGAACATGTTTATCCCCGGGACATGGAGGGGTGCTGATGCCCCACGGTACAGGAGGCCCCGGAGGAGAAATGAGGAAGTAAGAGAACAGTTTTCTTGAAGTGAGCTAGGATGCAATATTGTAGGACAGGATATCCTATAAAATACGTTTTTTATAATCTTACATATTATGATTTTAGATATAACTTAATATAATAATAGAATAGTTCCTATAATAAAGGATATAATAATAAGATAATCCCTATAATGTAGGATATTCTATACTACAGGCTATCAGATATGCAGATATTCCTACTCTAGGGAATGTGAAACCGTGCACTGCTGCCTAACAAACTAATTATTTCCAGGCCCCTTATAGCTTTGACATCATGTGTTTCTTCACTGTCACTAGGGTTTGCAAAAAGCACAGAGGGGAAAAGGGAAGAGAGAGAAAGAACAACATTTGAATCCTCTCATCTCAAGCATGGAAGTATGATGCAGCCAAGGAGAGAAAAGCTAAAGGTTGCCTCTACCTGTCTATGTGTTCCACTGTTGAGGCTTCTGCCTGTGTGAGTCATTTGCTTTTTCAAACTTCAGACTGAATAATAAAGGAAAATCTTCAACAGAATCATCAGTTTGGCCAAACCAGTTTCTGCAGTGAGGGAAATATTCTTCTGAAATGAACAAAATAATTGTTACAAAATTAAGAGGAATGGGTTTTAGCAGGTGAGGGGGGGGAGGAGGAAGCAGACAATTGTCATGCGAGTATGTAAGTGTGTTGTATAGTCAGCACCATGCAGAAGACCCTTTGTTTTGCTGTTTGTCAGTCTGTGGGGTGAAAGCCCGGCTGCATGCTTGGCAGGAATGGCTTTCTATCTGGAAGAAGTCACTGCTGCAAGTCATGAACTGGGGCACCACTCAGTGGAGTTTCAGATGGACTTTCTCCCCACTGCAGAATCATTTAAAGATGAGAGAGAAGTGCAAGAATGAAAAGCCATTATAACATATAGCTGCAGTAAGCCTTTGAGTAATGGAAAGTACATGCTGTATCTCACTGATAGCCAATTCCAGCTCAGGGTCCATAGCAGCTCCTAGCAACATCTGCTACAGCATTACTTCTCAGCAACAGAAAATCCACTGTGACAATGTAGTAGCTATGTCAAATGATATCTACTTTCCTTCAAAACCCTCAGAGTAATGAATTTGTTCCTAACATCTAGCCTAAGCTTCCCTTCTTTTGGTATAAAGCCATTCTACCTTATCCTGTCACCATCAGACTGTGTAAAAAGTTGGTTCCCCTCCTGTTTATAAGCTCCCTTCAAGTTCTGGAAATCTGCCATGAGATCTCCCCAGGGCCTTCTCCGAGCTAAATAGGCATGAGATTTACATGCCTTGCCCTCCAAATGGCTCTCAAGCTCAGGGTCACTGTCCATCAGGGATACCTGTATGGTAGTCCCAGCCACTATTGGTGTCTCTAAAAAGCTTTGGTGGTTCTTTGTGTGGTTTGATATGATAGCAGAAGGGGCCATATGGGCCATCTGTGGGCTACATATAATGCTCCTAATGTGTATGGGAACCAGGAATGTTGTGTGAGCTGCATAAAATAGGTGTGAATATAATTCCTATGTACTATGTTGTTAGTCTTTATAAGTATGGTTCACACTGTTCGTGCTTCTGGTCATTGAATTCATCAGTACAGTAAATGTGGTTTAGATGGACAATGAAATCCTGTATTTTACCTTAAACTGGCACATTATTTTACCTGTCAACAATCTGTAACACAGAAGGCTATTTCTGAACTCCCTGCCTCTAGAAGTTACTGAAGTACTTACGGATATGTACTCAACTGCCAGTGAGTCAGCATTCACAAGTCTGAAACTCATTTCCAGGAATTATGTGATTTAAAAGACTCGACTTCCAAACCTGGCAACTGATATAGCAAGAGAAGCATAAAAAACTCACAAATGCAAACCCCGAATGCCTTTAAAATGTAAACCGTGGTAAGAAAACAATTGGTTTCATAAGACATATCTGCACCTGTCATTTTTTTAAGTTAGAAGGTAATAGAGAAACAATTCATCTCATTCAGTTTCTCTTTAGGGACATGTTGTCTTCACCGATATCAAGTCCAAACATCCCACTGAATCAGAAAAAGAAAGTATTTAAATTTAACAGTATTGGTGGAGACCATTCCTGCTGTTTGGATGAATTAAATGTGGAATGAAAGCATTTGGTGTACTACTAGCACTGTAACAACTAATGGTGTCTACTTCTGGCAGTGCTCTGTGAGCAGAGCTGAGGTAACAGGCTGCTGGCAGCAGAAGTTTCAGCATCATTATTTAACGCTGATGTTCCAGTGGATTCCAGGAGTACTTTGGCCAGGTCCATTTCCAAAGATGAGTTCCAAATAACACAAGTGCTTTTCAGGTAGAAGTGAGAAAATGTTCAATTCCTATTTAGGGAGCTAGATTAATGTTTTATTTAGAGTTAAGACAGGGGAAGTGACCCTTCCTAGGTGCCCTGTAGCTGCTAAGTGGGATTCACTAGCAGCAATCCTTTAGGAAGAATAATTTGCCCTGCTGGCATTGCCTTCAGTAGCTGACTGTGCGCTTGGAAATAAGTTGCTGTCTGTCTCATTTCCTTTATTTCCTGGCTCTGTCTCTTACTTTTCAGAGATGTATTTCTTCTTTTCATTAGGGATGTTACGGTGTAATTTGTACTTCTAAGATCCAAAGCAGTAGCAGAGCTACTGAGCATGAAGATAATGCAACCACATGAGACCCCATGGGTGGAAGGGGGATGCATACCCCAGAATGATAAATGAGACAAGGCAGAGCTTGTGGCTGCAGTTCACTGGAGTGAGGCAAAGGGGGAGAATCCACCGCCTGTGCTAGAGCTTTGGCTAAGTAAATGATACTGCTCCACCTTAGTGTGGACTGTTACCTTGATGCAGAAGCTACCAACCTCAGGTTTTTTTTATCAGCTTTCTTGGGCTTTCTCAGAACAGAATTATTTTCCAAGGCTGATGCCAGGCTACTAAACAGAGGAATATTTTGGGTGTGCTAGTGGTAGTATGCCACTGGAACTTTTCTCACGTTGCGATATTCCAAGCTAAACACTTAAGTTCCATCTGGAAGCCAACAAGTGATCTGCTTTGGTTTCTCTCCAAACAGATGTTGTAATATTCTTCCAGTGTTGGATGAATAATGGCAGTGTTGGATGAGCAATGGATGAAGAGGAAAATTCATGTACAATTTAGTCTATTCTCTAAACAACCAAGATGTCTATCCATAATGGCAAGATCCTAATCAAGGTACAATAGGTTTGGAATGGGCACTACTGAATGGTAATAGCAGGACACCAGTGTGTCTGACAGAACTCTACATTTGCTTTTCATCCAAAGAAAATGGGTATAACCACCTTATGACTACATTGTATTACATCACTTCTGCTGCTGTTCTGGACTAAGAAAATGCGTATGAACCGACAGAATATTGAAAATGACTTGAAAAACCCACAACACTTAGAATAAATATTATCTCTCTGTTCACTGTACTGGAAATGTGTCAAAATATGTAAACAAAATAGCCTACTGCATGTAAGGAAGATGTATAAGCATAAGTAACATGGTCTTTTTTTCGTATAAAACAATAATGTTCTTGGAATCCTAAATAGCCAAATGATAGTAAGTGAAAAAAAAACCCAGTCTGCTCAATCAGGTCTCTGCAAATACAGAGTTGGATGAAGGCTTAACATTTCAATAGGCATTAAATATACAGTTGATAGAGCACTTGAAAAAGGCAGCTGTAAATTATTTCTTACTGTGGCCTAAATAAGACTCTTACATTTTGTCTGGAGAAGAGAATTTCAGTAGTTACCTTAGATGGGACTGCCTGAACTCAAAGGAAAAAAAAAGAGTTTTAACCAGGACACCTTCTCATCTTTTGTTTTGGTGAAGGTTATTTATGTTCTTATTAAATCATCTAATAGTAATCAACTGAGGAACAACAGGAGGCTAAGCATATTGGAAATTAAAGTAGAAAGCATTAAGGAAAGCTTCCTTAGTGTGTTCGTCAGGCTGCAGAATTTGGCTTTAAAATTACAGCAAGCCAAGCAGAGACAATTTCAAAAAATCAGAGTGTACAACTGACTTTGCCTGGCTCCATATGGGTAGTCACTGAGCCACACACCTTAAATCCTGGAAGGATTGTTTCCCAGGCATGCAAAAAAAGGTGGAGACCTGAGGTAAGAGATGCTTCACCAGGGATGAGCTCTAGAACAAGGCAAGTTCTTCATTTCACCACAACCTCACCCCTGGGCTGATGGGGAGGTGCAGTTTCAGTGCTTGACTCTTTTTCCTGATTGACACATCTGCTCATTTCAAAGGACTCAATTAAATGAGGAGAAAGATGTGTAAATGGTTCTCCTAGAAGATACTCAGTGTACCTGTAAATCACATTTTAATATTGAGTGATTTTGGTGTAGCTCAGCCTTTGTTTCCAGCATGTCACTAATGCATTAATAACTTCCTATGGTGAAGCAGCAGCGTCACTAACAATGGACCATATGGAATATCAATTTAGTACATACAAATGATTTTATATGTTAACCATTTTTTAGGGCTGCTTGTCTCTACGTAGTCTTTTGTTATTACATTATGGCACTTTCTGTTACAGCAAATCATCTGAATTTATCTTGCAGTGGGAGCGATACCTATCAAACAGATGCTCATTTTCACACAGGAGGGTTGCTGAGGAATAGGCACAAAAGATATAGCTGCTCAGAGCCAGCTCTGAATAAATTATTACGAAATGAATTATTGGTATAGAAAGTAAAAACAAATAAAAAGCAGACAAAAATCCCACACAACCAAGCAACATACGTTGTTTAATGTGACTATCCCAATTCTCTCACACAAATGTTATCATCTCATTCCCTATTGCTTGTATTCATTGTGCTTCTCAATAGAGCACTGAGCAACATGCCATTCTGAAACTGCTTTTACCAAGGGCATTAATAGTTTAATTATTAAAACAAATCTGTTGCATAGTGTGCTCTAAGTGCCTCTGCTGCCACTAAGTAACTGATGTGATTTGCATTTCTTTTAATAAATTAGGCATTTAATTACATTATAAATGTAACCTCTAATTGAAGTATCTTCTCCCAGTGGGCATAACTCTGTCATAATTTTGCACAAGATACTTTGAAGTGGGTGCATGCTGCTGCAGGAGTGGGAGCCTCGCTAATAAACACTTAAACATCATTCTTGAGGATTTTTTGAAACTTAATGGATTTTCCCCCAGGATATCTCCTTAGAGAATTTGTTCTGCTGTAATGCAGTGCCTTTTGCTTTTGCCTTCCACTTGTGGTGGTTGCAAGCCCCTGTCCATGGATATTATGTGGCAATATTAGCATTGTATTGTTCTAAACTCATCTGCCTAAATACAGCTTAATATTTTAATGTCTATGTTACTCAACTCTTAAATGAGCTTGGAAATGTCAGTTTGCTATAAGCCTGATTTGGAAGAGAAGTTCCCTGGAGAGGGTGCCAGGTAAAACTTCCTCAGATGCTGAAGTTCTGTATCATTCTAATTGCTGAAGATTTAATGGCTTGAAAGATATTTATTTACTTTAGCCTCTTGGCTAGATCTAGACTAAGTAATGATTTTCTGCTTGTTTCTAATCAGGTGTTACTACAATAAAGGATTTTTATTTATTTATTTATTTATTTTTAATCTGCAAGTTACTTCATGCTGTTTTGGACCAATTTGACTATCAAAGTCGTTTAACTGATGAATCCAAGTAACATCTGCCCATATATCTTATATTTGGAGAGTATTGCGAAGTTGGTGAAAATACAATATAAATCAATACATTTAACCAATTTTAGTGTTTGATTGTATGTCATAAGGGTGTTAGGAAGAGCAAGAATACAAAAAATAAAAATCTGATAATAGTTAAATCAGGATTCAGATAGCAAAAAATAAAATTAATAATAAATAAAAATAAATAATAAAAAAATATGTGATGAGCTTCTTCTATGGATTCTTATTTCCAAAACTGTTTGCTACCAGCTCTCTCATTGGCCTCCACCATGGTGCTCAAACAAGGCTAACACTGCCTAAATGCACAATGTTGATTCTCCTACTTCTTAAAGTAGGACAAAAATGGTCAGACATTTGCCATCAAAAAACCCTGATGTTCAAATTCTTTATGGTGCAGTTTCCAGGATCAGAATAGAAAAGGTAAGTATGAGGTGGGTGAACCTGGAAAGTCTTTTCTCTCAAAAAGAACTTGAACAAGGTCATGTTGAAGAAGGACAAATCATAGCCATTTCTGGTTACTTTCTGTATTTTCTGCATAATATATGAACTTTCTCAATCTCTCCAGGAGAAATTCAAAGATTAATACTAACACATATATATGCCTGACAGGTTGTCATATACCATTCCCCTTCCCCTCTGCAAACCTTTCACTTTGAAAGATGAAGCCTGAATTTCAAATCTGAGATAAGAAGACCATTTAATTAGTTTAGGACTTTCTATCTGTGTGCAGATGAAATTTAATTGTTTCTTTAAAGAAGGAAAACTATTTCACATTAAGCTGAGATCAACATTGTTTATTGTTCTTTCTTTATATGGTGTTCCTAAATACTTCGTTAAACTTGTTAGCAGAGTAAATAAAGAAGCATGAGAATAACATTTCTGGAGGACAAACTGCACAAAACCAATCTGTCTGCAAAATGTACTGTTTGTAAGCACTAGGCCACATTCACAAATGCACAGCTTCATTGGCTTTGGTTAATAAGGTTCTGGTCTACTGATTTTCTCTCAGATAAATATTAATGCATGCTTCTCTCTGTCCCAGAATGGTTCTCCTTGATGTCAAATGCAGAAAGGACAGTTGAAATAGGGCTTTCTGGATAAGAATCAGAGAATCGTTAAGGTTGGAGAAGACCACTAAGATCATCTAGTCCAACCATTGTTCCAGAACCACCATAAGAATCTTTCTAATAGGGGCCATGGTATTTTTTGGACTTGTTTTTATGGCCCATGTACCCCCGTGCCCCAGGAGGGTCTCCTCAGCAATTAGAGATCAACAGATGGTTGTGGGAGGGTGTGGGGAAAGGCTGGGCACATTCACCCTGTGTTGCTGAGCGTGTATTTTGTGCTTCTAGCAGCATCAACAATCACATGTACAGCTACACTGAGATGATGATGAAAAACAAAGAATGGAACATGAGGGATTACATACATGTTTCAGTTAGGTTATCTTACTGTAGCTTAGGACTTCACAATAATGAGTACAATAGATCAGTAGCAGCCTCTGGACTTCAGGGGTACAAAGGCAGCACCCACCACCGGGCATAGCACAATTAGTAAGATATTCCTCACACTTTATCTGCTTCTACTAAATAATCAAATTGGTCAAATAACCACATTTAAACCAGCAACAAAGGGCTTGTTTTTGGATACACCTATAGAATTTGCTAATTTTTAAGATATTCGTGGTGTCTTCTTATTGATTAGCCCCGTGGCCAATTTCTCCCCCTCTGCCCCACCAACAGCAACAGCATCATAGATGTTGCTATCCCTAGCACTTTAATTACCTGTAAGGTATGGTGTATCTGTGGCTATACAAATGAAGCTTTCTGCTAAATCCCCAATCCATTAGACAGTGGCATTACAGAATTCAGCACAGCTGTGAGATCACAGTGTAACATACGTTTGGAAAATAGATGTGAGCAAGAAATGTAAGAAGCTCCTGATCAATACTGCTGGGAAAAATAAGTGGTCTGTAAAACATCTGTGCTGGGAAATGAGAAACTATCACCTACAGCTAAGTGTGTGAAGCTCAGGGATGGCAGCGATGCTTCAGACTGCTTGTAGGATGCTCTCTCCCAGCTGCTGTCTGCCTATGGCAGGCAGGAGGGGTACCCTTTCTCGGGGGGAGGGATAAGCCAAAACATGCTCTTCATAATTTTCTACATCTTTGTCCCATGTGCTTTTGCTACATGACATATGGCTTCATTATGTGATTCATCTTCAGCTTGAGGAGTGTCTTTTCACTGCCTGGGACTTGTTTCCTCCTGCCACCTGTATCTGTGAAGGTTTATAATCGTGTTGCTCTGGAGTACGTTCATGGTTTGTTGGGGAAAAATCTCAGAACTCACAATGGCCAATATGTTATATTACTAAAGGTCAAAATGAACATTCATACAGGAGAGACAGTCACTCAGTAGAATGTTTTACAGTCACTTCCTTGTGGCAACTTTTTTTCACAAAAATAAGAACCTGCAGAGTTGTGTGACTTGTATTACACCTGATTTCAGTAAAGACTAATTGGATGTACTGTGCCTTTCATAAGCATTTTTGATTGACTTATCTTTGTTCTCCAATTTAATCCAAGTGAAAAAAGTTAGTTGTTTGTGCTAATGAATGTATATTGACTCATTCTTCTGCTGAAATGTGAGCTATGTTGAGAATCAAGTGTGATTTAGCCTACCACCAAAATAAAAGTATCTTGGGGCTCTGGGTTGGTTATATGCCTATCATAAGTACAAGCACTTAGGAAACTGAAAGCACTGATTTCAGGCTGCTGGTTAGAGGAAGGCCCTTGTTTTCAGCCTGTGATGTGGCACAGCTGTGTTTATGGCACTGGTTATTTACAGTCATTTGTACTCACATACAGATTTATAAATAGTTTACAGAAATATCTCTGCAGTTGAATAAAGCAATCTCCGTTGTTTCAGAAGGGATGGCATAAGCCACTTAATGCTGTGGAAATTGTTCCTAAAGTGTAACAAGTAAGGACTGGAGAAAAACTGGCTCTGCTTGGAATAGCTCAGGTTGGAAGTGACCCATAAGGAACACCAAGCCCAATTCCTGTCTCTGACCACTTCCTATTTTTGCCTCTGTCCTTCTGTTTCCCAGCATAGAAACACCTCTTCTGTACTGAGCTGAATGGTTATGCAAAGGGAACAGCTGGGAGGGATGCAAGCCCTTTTCTTCAGGTTTTTTTTTCCATCTCTCTCAGGTACCAAGTGCTGCTGGGAGTGAGAAGGCAGTACCTCTGCTAGTGCTGGCCTGGGAAATGATGAGCCCTAGAAGCACGCATTTACCTGCTTAAGCAGGCTCACAGCAACATAACAGAGATTCTGCATTGCTTGCTACATCTGAGGGTGAAGGTGGTGTTTCTGGTTCAGTTCTGTGGGGTTTTTTGCCACCTCAATTTTTTTGCAATAGCTGTTTTCCATAGGAGGAGTGTTTTGTAAGTGTGCTACCCACGGAACGTGCTCATCAAATTCTGCTTACTTGCCTGTATTGTGCTCTTACTGTAAGTGTACTTTGTGGTTGAAGAATGAGAAAGATTCAGGAGGGAGTATACAAGAAAGAACACAGACTCTTTAACAGGGTCTGTTGTGAGAGGACAAGGGGAAATGGTTTCAAACTAAAAGAGAGTAGATTTAGATTGGATATAAGAAAAAAGCTTTTTACAATAAGAGAGATGAAGCAGTGGAACAGGTTGCCCAGAGAGGTGGTGGATGCCCCATGCTTGGAGACACTCAAGGTCAGAGTGCACAGGGCTCTGCACAACCTGATGGAGCTGTAGATGTCCCTGTTCATTGCAGGGAAGCTGGACTAGATGGCCTTTAATGGTCCTGTCCAACTCAACATTCTATGATTCTGTGGTTCTATTTGGGATAGGTGGAAAAGGTGAAGATGCAAACAGGAAGGAAAGTATGGACCACAGAATGGACAGTAATGGGACACTGTGGGTGTGTTGTAGGCTTATTGCCTCCTGCTTTGCAGGTGATCTGTCATGGTAAGTACGACAGAGAGACTGAGAAAAGAAAAAGAGTGATGTTTGTGAGGATGACGGTCTTCAGAAGTGTGGAGAACACCCAAATGTGGGTGGGTTATGAGAAGACTCCTTCTCTTTTCATCCCTACCTTGATCATGTAGAATACTGAGAAAGAAGGTGAACATGAGTATTGGCAAAACCCTGCAAAACCACGCTAGGTTTAGGACACACTTTAAAGCTGTTTACAACAAAGCCAACACTATGAAATAAACGATGTTTTGTCATGTCCTACACTCAGGGAAGGCTTCCAGATTGGGTGGGTAGTGAGCTGGAAAATTGCCAGGTGAGGACAAAGTTCAGGTGTGCTGACACAAACCTCAGTGTTTTACTGTGCAAGAAACTTGGCAGAGGCTCAAACACACGTGCAGGAGGTGCTTTATTTTACCAGCTGCTATGAGGAGCTGTGCTCTGTGCATTCATTTACTTGCAGGCAGAAAACAATGGTTTCTTCCCACTGTGGTTCAGAAGACCTGATGCATTTCTGGCAAAATCTTGAAGTAAATTTCCTGCCCTGGCTCTTCTTTCTGCATTAATTATCAAGTACAGTAGAACCTTTTTCCCTTTCTGATTCTTGATTTGTGGTTTCAGTTTCTTTAAAAACTCTTGAAAAGTTCTTAGGGGAGGTGAGCTTTCGCACTTGGAGAGAGCATCTCTCTCCATCAGGTGTTCTGGTTAGATAGTGCACCCTAATTTGGGTGACACTACATGGATTCTCACTTGGGGATGAGGAACAGCAGATTTTGTTTGCAAATTGCTTTACGTTTTGTGGAATTGCTTCCATCTGTGAAGCTTTAAAAAAAAACATCACATTTAAATGGTGGCATTTTGTGTTTACTTTGTCCAAATGTTTAGATTGTTAGGCACTGGTGATTTGGGCTTAGAATAAAACTTCATACTTATCTGTTACTGAAGGAAATCCCCCGAAGAAATACAGTCATAATTTCATCTCTCTGGAATTCTCACTCTGCCTTTAATAATATCTCTTGCAATACTTCCTCTCTTCCTCCCCAAAATATAAGTTTCTGGCTTTTTTTTTTTTCTCCTTCCTTCTTTCTTTCCTTCTTTTTTATTAATTTCTGCATTGGAAAAAAATTGGCAAGTACATTATGTTTGGATGACTTTGTTGCAAGGAAAGAAATCAGTTACTACTTCTAGAAATGAAGTCATGCAAGGTTATCTTATGCATCCAGCTGGCAGAATTTCAAACTATTTAAGAGGGAGTTGTATCATTTCAACCTACCCACTTTCTGGGAACATTGCTTTTTCCTTGCAGACTTTGAAGTGGGTGAATGCAGTTCTATTTATGTAGCAAATTAGAGGTTTGCATGACTACTGATTAGCTAACTTCAGAAACTGCAGTAAGGAGGTAAAACATGCTATCAGCTTTTAAAGTGCATCAGTGTAATTAATAAATGTTTAGAATTTGCCCAAGTTTCGAAATCACTGTGTTTGTTTGAATATTTAGTTAATTGCTGAGGCTTTTGTGTAAATTCTCTTGAGGAAATACTTATGAAACTCACAGCTGTAAAAGTAAGGCATATTTTCTGTCCTTAGGAGCAGTGCAAAACCTTTGATATACTTGCTTTGTAAGTCAAGAGCTTGATTACCATTTAACTACAGTTGCCTTTATGGTCATATTGGTTTAGTATTATCCTTCTGCATGAAACTAAACTTATTTTATTGCTCTATTGAAGGGTATGGGTACAAAGGACAAATCTAGACCACTTCAACTAGATGCTTCCTATTTTTCCAATGTCTAGATTTTTTTATATGATGGAAAATGAATACATTTCCAGAGGATAAGGTAAATGTTTAGGAAACAAGTACAAAAAATATAAGAGATTATTCTGCATATGTTTGAGCCATTTGGGGAATGAATGAATCAGTTGACAGCCATAGTGGGATGATTTCAATGGGAATTGCTACTGATATTAGAAAAGGTAAGAACAGTTGTCTGTGTATTGGCAGCTATTTGCTCAAGTATGAATCTCTAATATTTTTACCACAGAACGAATGTTTTCAATTTAAAATTACCCACAGTTTATGAACTTTAAATTTATTTGAATTTACTACATCTGCAGATGAAGGAAGGCTTGTTTGCTAATAAAAATACAGAAATGACTTTTATCTGACTTAAAAACACTGTAGAATAGGTATCTAGTAAATTTTGCATTTGAGTTGAGGTGATCTGGTTTATCAGCCTGAAAACATTAGGAGCTACACTATTACAACTGTGAAACCTCATTTTACTAACAAAGGTGGCTGGGAAACATTTGGGTCATGGCTTGGTGTGGAGAATTTAATCTGCTACAACACAGGTTTTTATTGCTATCTTCCCAAAAAGAGGGATCAGTATCATCAGTAGTCTGTTAGAAACTGCTATTAAGTGACAAGCTCTAGAGAAGTCATTTAGCTGTTCAAATTAATATCAGTTCTTAACTACAGAAGATTTTCTTATGATCAGACAGGCATAATTATAGCTTCATCATAGGTAGAAGAAAATCTGAGCTGAACTTGCATTCTGTTCATATTTTTACTTATCTTGTATGTCTTCTAGTTCTTGTTGAAGATATTGAACTGGACATTTAGTGGAGCTCCAGTGGATTGAACAGCTCAGAAACATTGATTTGAAGCTGTGCTGAACATACTTCGTACCTCTGTTGAAGATGCATTTCCCTGGGTCTAAAGGAAGGGTATGTTCTGAAGTTCCTTCCATATTCATTAAACAGAAGTTTCCTTTATTTTCAACCATGTAAATATCCCCTCCAAAATTTTAAATACAAGGCACACAAACAGAGGCTGAATTTTTTTTTTTTTTAAACTCATTTTTTTAAGTCCACCAACTAAAACTGTTTTTGCCTTATCTTCTTTGTCAGGAAAAATGTCAGATGTTGTTAAGTGATCTTTACTACGCTAAAGTGCAAGGACAATGAAAAATTAAACAAATGCTTTTTAGATACAAAATATGTTTGCATAGCTGTAAAATTCTGCCAAGCAGATGGCAACACATTGAAATTCAATAGAAAATCAGATCTATAAAAACACTGTTTGTTACCAGGTTGCTTTTCAATAGACCAATGATGATGACTGATAGGAGTCCCTGAGATGAACCCCTTGCTCACACTGAGGAGTAGTTACACAAAGAGCTGCAATGATTTCATTGTTCTGGCTTTCTCCCCAGTGCAAGGCAAGCACAAAAGCTGCTCTAAATCTTTAGTTATAATGTAATGTGTAGGTCATCAATGTTTTCTCTGAGGACTGACAGATGATGAGGTTGTGAGTTTATTGGTAATTGCACACATTTGCTTAACCTATAGTGAGTGGAGAGTAACATAATTGTCCTTAACTCAGCACTGGGCTCTGCTGTGTTGTGCTGGTTTGGCACAAGCTGAAAACATGCATGTGAAGAGCTGCTATATTCCAGCCAACACATAGCAGTTCTTTAAGCTTTGGTACCTTTTAGGTTTGAGGCAAGAAAGAGACTTTTTATGGGAAAATCCTGTCTGTAGAAAGTTGAGGGGAGGATTTCAGTAGTGGAGGCACAGATCCTGGTACAATAAATAGGTTCTAAGTGGAAAGGTATATGAGAAGCTCCCTTTGGGAGCTATTGGAAAGAATCAGGAGAAAGTCAACTAGTCTGAGACATTAAAAAATAAAGCTATGCTATTTTCTTGGTACCTGGGACACTTCTAAAAACATACTACTTCTAAAAACTCTTGTATCTTGTATGTTGTCATTGTTTCATCAGAAGAGGCCGTGAGAACACCACAAAAGTTTTCAGAAGCTTGCTTTTGAAGTCACTGTTAGGGAAGAACTGAGAAATACAGTTCCTATTAGTCTAGCTAAGGTTCATTTCTGTCTTCATTTCAAGACAATGTTTTTCCTATGTTCAAATATTTCTGAACTCTTTTCACCAAGCCTTGTGTGAGAGGTAACAGAGAAGAAAAAATCCATCCCCGTTCATGGGTTTATGCAAGAGTGCCTCAAGTCCTTTGCTTCTGTGAGAGTTTGTGTTTCCATCGGGAAATATTTAGAGCATGAAGACAGAGCAACTCCAAACTACTTGTACAAGGCAAAATATTTTAAAACTCCTAAATACCACATAGGCCTTTGAGATAGGAATTTACTTCATAATAACTGTAATTCTTTTGAATGAGAGACAATGAGAACTACTATAGAAAGCAAACATCTTGGTCTGAGAGGCAGTAGATCTTTTCAGAACCATGTGTTTTACCATTTCCTGTAGGCTGTGTTTTCCTTTGTCCTTTGATTCATAGGAAGAACTTGGCTATTTCTGGGACCCCCAAACTTGGTGCAGTTCCAGCCATAGATTGTTGCAGATGACTTATCCTTTGTGATTTGGGTTTTCACTGCTTTGCTGTCATGGGATATTGACACTGCACAGTTCCTGAAAACAGCTATGGTATAGATTCCACAAGCAAATTCACAGCAAGTTATAAGAACAAAAGGGATAAGGAGCTTAATGGATAACATGATAAAGCAAGATCTGAAGAATTGCATAGCTCTTTCTCTCAGCTATTGTTTTTGGGGATGCAATGTTACTTCAGAAGATTTTATAAAGTGAAATGATGATAATTATGGGCAAATTTATTTTCTAAAGTTCTTGTTAGAATTTGATAAAATCGCAGCGCTTTTATGTTAGTTTTTGAAAAGATGGGTGTTGGGTTTTGTTTGTTGATGTTATTTTGCATTATTTTCCTCTTTCTATTGTCAATAAGATAATCATTTTTGCACATATGCATGTATATATTTGTGTCCTCTAAAAAGAGATCTATGTTTCTTCTCACCTTAATAACGATACACATAAAATGTGTCAGATACACTGATTCCTACAATATTTTGGATCAGAAATTAGGTACACAGTCATTTATTCCTACATTCTGCTGAGAGCAAGGCTGACCAGAGTAAAGTCAGATGGCTCACGGTTTGCCCAGCCTAGTTTTGAATATTTCCAAGGCTGAATATTCCACAGTCTCTGTTGTAACTTGTTTCCACACTTAATCTCTTTCCATGTGTTCTTTTTCTCTGTGTATCTAGCTAGTTTCCCTTCCTGCATCATATCACCATTGCCTATTTTGTTGCTATTATGCTTCTCTGGGAGGAGCCTGAAACTCTTGTGCTGGGAGCCCAAAGCTGGACTTGGGTTTTCAGAGACGGCCTCATCGATACCAAATTGAAGACAAAGAAATTGTTGTTGGGACTTTCTTTTAAGTCTGTGATGTGATCCAAACCCTAATTCCATATATTAAGAAAATAAATAAAGTGCATCCTTTTAAAAGGTTTTTGAAGAGAATATGTGTTAATAAGCCACAACTCTTTCTAAGGAAGTAAATGACGTGGCTTCATGTACTGGCTTCTGTAGTTTGTGCCGCAGTAGCTTTATTTTACACCAGAAGCAAGGAAATTCATGATTAAGAATGAGTTAGAAGTGGAGGCTATAATCAAATTAATTTAAGATGTGTACTGAATAAATAAAATGTGGCAAATTAAGCACTAAAGTAGAACTGCAACAACAACAAAAGCAATGAATGTGAAAGAAAGACAAATTTGCATGTTTGGCATTATCAGTGATATGACTGTGTGGTCTCAATTCCCTAAATTCAAACATACAAGATATAGATAAAAATAGGTAAAAATAGTTTTTTTGGTTTTTGCTGGCTTTGAATTGTGGGAATATACTGTACTTAGACATAATTGCTTAGAATTTTCCACTGAGGGATAATGTAGCCATTAATACTCGCTATCACCTGTTTTTATAAGCAAACTACTGGTCTGCATGAGGACCAGGATCACTTCCTATGGGGTGTCAGTTGATTGCTTCGTTTGAATGCAACAGAGGTGAAGATATGTCCTAGTTGGCACCCTTTTATTGTCCCCAGATCTTGCAAATGATAGTAAATCTTACCAGTCTTCTTCTGTCAAACATGTCAAATTTGGATGCCTTAAACTAGGCTTTTAATTACAAAGTCAAAATCTCTGTAACTGCAGGGAAGAATCAGCATCTTAAATGCCATAACCACAGTTGATAGCGTTGATTGATGATGAGATTGTCTTGGGATCCAGCTGTTCCTATTAAAAAAGGCATTATTAAAGAAAATGGGCTGATAAAGTGCACACTAATTTCAGCTTCCCAGAAAGTCATTGTGTGCACTGTGGGGGAAATGCACTGCGCTGCAATAGATCTGCAAAATCTCCACCTACATTCTGTGCTTCTGTGTCTAGCACCGCACTGGTCTTTTGTACTGAAGAAAATACCTCTATTATTATTTTTTTTCTTCTTCTTCTTTCCCAGTGTTTTCTCAGATGCACCCACCCTTATGCCATCTCAAAGAGGAGCAGGGGCTGACTGCTGCACTACAGGACTTGCAGGAAGGGATTTCTGGGCAAATTGTATCATGAACAGAATATACCTCTGTTGCATTGGCTGTGAAGCAGATTGCAAAACCTGTCTAGAGTTATGCAAGTGTGATACAAAGTTAGGGAACTCAACCTGTGTTTTGATCTTGATTTATTAAAAAAAAAAAAGAAAAAGAAAAAAAAAACGAAATGTGAGAAGAACTTCAATATGATATAAATGGTTTTAATTTTTTAGCTAAGAAAGAAAATTCATGAGGGAAGATCCAAGTTCAAATTAATTTAAATTTGATCATAAAAGAGTGATGGAGGACTTCTAGTCCAAAAGGGAGCTCATTACCTGCCTATTAATAGCAAGCTATTCACAGAGATGGTCCAAGTGAAATGTGTGGCAATTTCCACCATTTTGTTTTCATGTTCAATTTGACAGGAGTCGGTGGAAATTATGCTTGTAGGTCTGATAGGATTTCTGTGGCTAACAAAAGCAGGAACAATTCAATATTATGAAGTATTTATAAGTCCCTAAGGCACATTTACAGATGTCCTTGGCAACATCAATTTCTAGCCTGTTAATAGCTTTAAAAGCTAAAAGCAGAACTGTAGACCTTTTCTAGGCACCAAAAAGCAGCAAATGCTGACAGACAAGTAGTGAGTAGGCAGGTCCCACTCTACCCACCTCTGATAACAATCAAGTCCCTTTATTGTGCATTAGCTTCAGGGAATGGATTAGCCCTTTTGGCAGCCCACTATAAAGCACTTTGCAGTAATCTCATTTTGAGATCTGAAAGGCATGAATCATCCAGGTCAAATTTAAATTGTACTTTAAGGCTAGATTCTTATCTTGTTTGTGCCACAATGAATAGAGTACTATTGCGTATTAGAGCTCAAGTTGTTACGCTGCCATGTAATGTCAGCATGCAGGTACACAAAATTGGGCCCTAAAACTGAAAAAAAATTGGCCTACTAGTAAAAATAAGCTGAGGGAGGAAGTAGGAATTGCTATTTATAACAATAAAGAATCAGCTACTTCTAACATTGAATGAGAAGCTTTCTTACAATAAAGAAAAGGGAATTGTCCTACTTGAACTAAATATATATATGGTACTTACAGATGAGGTTCCTACTTCTTCACTGAATTCACCAGGCCTTGTGTTCAACTGTAAGCACTTCCCAGACAGAGTTTAGGATGCAAATGTATACATTCTTACATCATGGGAGTTCTCATGTGGCATGGGGTGAAGTCTCTTACTTCTGGCCACTTTCTGTTAGTACGTGAAAGTGGTGGCACATACAAAAAGTGGAAGATCATGGGCTGTGAGATGAATTTATCCAGGCAGAACTCTGCTCTCTACTCAGAAGAAATAGAACTAAAATGATACTGGTTGTGGGCCGTGATGATACCAAAATGATACTGTGAGCCATTCTCAGGGCAGCGTTAGCCTCATAGCACGTACTTTTGACATTTAGTCAGATTACTGACTTCAGTGTGATCAAGCTGCATCCTTGAAAGGAGGCACATATTTTTCAATTTTATACAAATTACAGAGCAACAAGGTGTGTTTCTTATGAAGAATATCTTAGGGCCAAAGACATAAATACATTAGTCTCCCTAGGCTTACTCTCATTAATAGCAGAAAGTGCATATTCATGCTTTTGCTGTGAGGCAACGTACCCTGATATCTGCCTCTCTTCTCATTTTCACCTTCCCCTCTAAATTGCTCACATTTTTCTCATTTGTACATTCCTGATGAGTAAAGCAAATTTATTTCACCTGAGAGCAAGGAGGGAGGTGTCCAGTGATAAGGCAAGAATTTGATGAGTAGCTGTGCAGTTTTTTCCTTTGAAAGCTCCTCACTCAACTTGTCCACCCTTTGGTGATTATTTCCTTTGGAAATAGTTTTCTTAAAAACTACTCGGATCTTAAGAACTTCACATGCAGAGGACTGCTTTTGGGGTCCAGGAGTTTGAAACAGAATAAGATACTACATTAGCCAGTGACCTGAAATAAAAGCAAATGGAACTCAGAAGAGCTTGCAGGGGTCAGTCAGTCCACGATCTCCCTTACAGCCAGCTCCGTTTTACCCAGGCCATTACTAGAAAATGTCAGTTTGCCTTGTTCTTAAGAACATCTCCTTAAAAACATCCTCAATCCTGCTACCTCAAGAAGCCAACTGTTCTGGTAAGTACTTGTCTGTACTGGCAGTATGGTTGCTTTTAATTTGTCTTGAGAAAGTTGGATGGATTGAATCTGCTATATGGTTATTCTGTTCAGTTGCAGACAAAAAGGTGGTTTTGATCTGTACCCAAATATTGATTTTTGAAGGTTGATAGCATGGAGAATACAAGAGCTCTTCATGTTTCAAGTATATTCTCCAACTTTGGAAGCAAAATAAAGAGAGTCACCCAGTGATCCTGAACTCAAATTACTTGCAAGGTAAACTTATGGAAGCTGAAATTTCAGCAATCTCCTGTCAGCTTCAGATGTCTAAGCATGTTAGACATCTGGTTGCACAGCAGGGAGCCTGTGAGTCCGGTAAAATGCATTTCTAAGCACTGCTATGGGCAGTGTGGGTTGGGAGGAATCAGGACAGAAAAATTTCCCTTGTAAGTTTTAATTAAATCCATGTGTCCTTGCTAAATATGCAAATCATTGAACTGACACATTCCTGTAGGGGAAAAAAAGTCCAGTTGATGAGGGAGTGGTGAAGTACTGGAAGAGGTTGCCCAGAGAAGCTGTGTGTGCCCTATTTGTAGGTGCCCTATTATATGTAGGTGCCCTATTACATGTAGGTGCTCAAAGCCAGGCTGGATGGGGCCCTGGGCAGCCTGAAATGGTGGGGTGACATGGCAGGGGATTGGAATTAGATGATCTTTGAGGTTCCTTCCAACCCAAGTCATTCTATGATTGATAACCATCCTTTCAGAAAACCCACCTTCCACCACGAGTTTGTCAAATGTTTGTCCTTTCCCTCAGATAATTGTGATGATGTTCTTTCATGGATTTCCTGGGTCATGGTAGAGATACAAGGTTCTTCTAGGTAATTCTACAAGATTATTTTTGTTTGTATTTTCTTGTATCAGGCGACTGCATGGACAGATTCCAACTTAAGTCTGACAGGCTTCCAGGCAAAGGCCTTTCTACACCTGGATTTTGTGGGAAGTGATCTAATAAATAGAGGAAATATACAAGATTCAGTATATGTCTGCAGTTTTATGACAGTATGCAATAAAATCAGCTCTCATTATGATTAATGCTGAACTGGCAAGGAAACAAATTGCTTGCATAGAAACATTCAGAAGAACATTTCTTTGAGTGGCTTCATGGCTCTTATGTTCACATTCCAAGAACTTCAAATAAATATTTAGGCCTTTTTAATTTGTTTCACATCCAGAACACCTATGTTTACCATTCTGCACACTATTTGATCCTTCTGTTAATGTCTTGATATCACTTGGCAGTGTTTTTGAAAGAGCTGAAAAGAGACCTTAACTACAGCATGAGCTTTTGCCCCTGGAAATAAACAGCACTGCAAACAACACTGCTCCTCAGCTGCCATTCATGTCCAAGGTTATGAGGAGTAGTTGCAGAAAAGTGCATGCTGGATGCAAGAGCACTTTCTTTTCTGCTTACGCTTTGTTCCCTCTCATAATACTTGGAATATAAATGCCTCTGTGACCAGATTTTTATTTGTTTTACTGGAATATGTTCTCTCTCCCAGAAGCCTATAACTTCTATAAAACCACAAGTGGCTTCTTTACAAAAGAGGGGAGGCAAAGCTATTCTTTCTAATACCTAGGTAAGAGGAAGTGCAAACAAATGCTGCTTAAAATGCTGTTGCAAAACTTGAAATGTATGTGAGGGCAGAACTCATCTTAGCAGAGTGCAGACAGCTAAGGATGGGGACAGGACTCCTTAGGATGTCATTGTTACAAGATGTTTGCTCTCTACAGCAGTGGAAAGGGATGGGGATGGAGCTGTAAGGCATGCTGTCCTTCATCCCTAGTGCTAAAAAATATGCCATTAAAAATAAACATACACAGTTCTTACAGCATTGGAAGTCTGTTTCCAATGGCATTCATTTATTTAAGTTTCCTTTTGGAAGTTCAGAACCTTTCTGGAACTCAGCGAGGGTCTTTACTGCAGCATTTCACATGGCATCAGCAAGGACTTAGACTCATAGAATCATAGAATCTTTAGAGTTGGAAGGGACCTTTAGAGGTCATCTAGTCCAACTCCCCTGCAATGAACAGGGACTTGCACAGCTAGATCTAGTTGCCCAAGGCCTGATCCAGCCTTGCCTTGACAGTCTTCAGGAATTGGAGACAAGCAAAATCACTTGTAGGATTCAAGCCCTGAGCTAAATTGTTGGCATGTGAGTGTCTCCGTTTGAAGCAAGTTTAAAAGTCTGTTGAAGTTAATGAAGCTGGGTGGGCTGTGCAGCTGACTAGATGTAGGTTGAGGGAAAGCATTCATCCTGGGGCTTCTCTACCAGAAAAAGGCAGATGGCATCATCTCACACCTTAGTTGAATTCTCATGATGTATCTCCTCATTTCCCTTTTTCTCCCCTGCTTTCTTTATCATAGAATTGTTTGAGTTGGACGAGTACCTTTGCGATCAAATAGCCCAACTCCTTTGCAACAAACAGGGACACCTATAGCCAGATCATGTGCTCAGAGCCTTGTCCTGCCTGACCTTGAGCATGTCCAAGGATGGGACATCCACCACCCCTCTGGGCAACTTCATTTTCCTTTTCAGTTCTCATTTGATATAACTTAAGTAGAACGTATCTGAAAGGGATTGCAAGCTGGCAAAGACAACTACCCCACCAGCTGACTATATATAGCTTTACAAGTTTAAAGACTATATGACCTTTTCTATTTGCAATCTGTGGGCCACGCTATGCAGATGATTTACATACCCAGCACTCCACATTCATTTAAAACTTTCTACCAGTCTGTTTCCTTACTGGCACTTGTGTGCATGTAGGTTGTCATTATTCAACACCTTCTGATGCGGTGATACAGTCCCTAATGAGGAACAGTGCAATACTGACAGGTTAAGCACTTACACTGGGGAGAATGGATCCACATGAGACCTAAACTTAGACATAAATTAAGTAATATTACTTGCTTTGCTTACCAGAAGCGGAGAAGTACTATGGAATCCTGAAATGTACACCCCTCAAGACAAAGTGCTCTCAAAGTAATTGCAGCAGCAATTTATGTATCTTGAGGTTGTTATGCCTTCTCTCAGCATTCTTAAAGTTAAAATGCTTTTCTTTCAGCTGCTTCTGACAAGCCATGTTTCTTTGGGCTCTGATGATATTCGTTGCTCTCGTATTGATGTGCTCATTGCTAATTTTCCCCTCTAATTGTGGTATCCCAGACTGAAAGCAAGATTCCCACGGAGGCCTTGCCAGATTTTGAAGAAGGAAAAGGATTACTTCACATTGTGCATAAAACTCAATTGCTTCTCCATGTCAAATAACCTCTGGATGTCATCTAATACAATTCTTGTGCACAGAGCCAAGCTGAAATTACCTAGGCATTTTCGTATAATCACATAAAGATGGCATGATTTGGACTGGAAGGGTTCTTAAATATTATCTAGTTCCAAACCCCCAGCAATGGGTAGGGACATTTCTCATCAGATCAGGTGGCCCAGAGCCCCATCCAAACTGGCCTTGAGCAGTCTCAAGGAATGGGGAATCCTGTGCTTCCCACTGCTGATATTGCCCATTCTATGTTGTTACTGTTACATTTTTTGACTAAGGTATCTTAAAACCGAGGAATACATTCCAATATAGTTCTACTTTTATTTTATTTATTTATTTGTTTATTTTAACATTGCTCTGCTAGTTCTTAATCCATTCAAACCTACAGTGTCTATAGCATCTTTTTCCCAGATTTACTAAAAATAAATAAATAAATAAATAAATAAATAATCCCTAGTCCTGTCTTTCATTGGACAACTTACTTCCAAGGCTGTCACCTTTTGACACAGGTGGTATAATATCAAACATTATTTAGGTTGGATGTTAGGGGGAAGTTCTTTCCAAGGAGAGTGGTGAGGTTCTGGAACAGGCTGCCCAGAGAGGTTGTGGATGCCCCGTGCCTGGAGGTGTTCAAGGCCAGGTTGGATGGGGCCGTGGGCAACCTGGTCTAGTAAATGGGGAGGTTGGTGGCCCTGCCCGGCAGGAGTTTGGAGATTCATGGTCCTTGAGATCCCTTCCAACCCAGGCCACTCTGTGATTCTGTGATTATTTGTATTAGCCCCTTTAATATGGTGGAAGCGCATGTTACAGAGTAGGCTTTGGAAACTCTGTTTCACTCTGTTTTAGAAAGAAATCAAAGTAAGTTCTAACAACTTGATCTTAAAGAAAGTTCTTCAGGCATTTACTTCATTCATGAATCATGTTACCTACCCCTTGCGTTGATTTTTTCCCCAGGAAAGAAAAAAAGCCAACATGCACTGGTTATCTTTTGGAAATGGCACAACTCTTACCTGATAGTGTGGGCACACACACACAAGAGAAGAGGTAGCAAACTGTGCTGCTGGCATGGAAGCTGAACCAAGTACCATGAATAAAAAACTCAGACCTAGATTTTAACAGCATTTAGATGTCCAAGTGCTGTTCTCTGTTTGATTGAGATTTCTAAACTCCAAAGAATATGCCTGTGTTAAGCAGTGATATAGCCAAGAGAGTTTAAAGTAAACCAGCACACTAAGATAGCAATTTGAGTCCAGGGAGAAGTAGAGCACTGTTAGAATTTTATCCTTCTACATCACAGAATCATAAAGTTTGAAAAAGACCTCTAAGATCATCTAGTCCAAACATCCTGTCACCACCATGCCTACAAAACCATGTTCCTCAAGTCGTGCTAACAGTGCATGTTGCATCATACTAATTAATCCTGCTGCATCATACTAATTAATCCTGCTTTTTGGCTGGAGAATTGCCTTGGAACAGCGCTTTGCTGACAGAGTGTGTGCTGGTGCTGGGGATGGCTGAGTGCTGGCTGAGTACTTTGCTTTGTAGCACTGCATAGTGCAAGTTCATTAGAACTCAACTGGCGATCACAGATAGTGAGGGCTGGAGACTTGCAGCTTAGCTCTTGGAAAATGTTCATTGTTGTCCTTGTGAAACTTGTAGCCAAAAGCTTCTTTAAAAGATCCTGAATTAGGACTCCATAAACCTCTGAAATATTGAGTGTTTGTAAATACATATGACAGCACTGCCTGTTCAGGAGATGGTGCGTGTTAGTGCACTTCAAATATCTCTTACTTCAGCATAGTTGTGTTCAGAGATATATTTCCTTGTCTCAAAATACACCAAGGTTTTTTCCATTCAAAACAAATAACTTTCTGTTTTATAGGCATTCAAAGTAATTTGCCTGTACCACTGTAAAGGAAATGCAATACATACATTTGTCTTGTATTTAGATTCAGATCAACAGAGATATTTTCTCTTCACAGCTAAGAGAAAATATTAAGTATAAGGGAAAATGACAGAAAATGGATGTCGCAGTATTACAATGTGCTGAATTTATTCAGTTCAATTTTCTAAGGGAAAATATTGAGACATCAGTATCCAACTCCATGCTTTGGAATGTCTTCTAGTCATGAATAGAATCTTTCTTTTTCTTTTCCATGTAAGAGAGAAAAATTCAGCTCCATTCAGATCTTAATAGTTATAAAACTACTTTTTTTCTTTCCTTTTTCCTTTCCCTCGTTTCTCTCTTTTCTTCCCCCTTTGTCTTCTTTCTCTCCTCCATCCTTTTCCTCTCTTTCTCTTCAATCTCAATTCTTTCTTTTTTTTTTTTTTTTTTTTTTTTTTTGTCAAATGGAACATGTGTTTGCCAGTAAAGCATGGAATAAAAGGAAGTAAAAACACAGAAATAGTCATTTTCAGATGATTATATATGTCAAAGACCAGCAGCGAAGTATTCCACAAGAAAAAAAAACAAACCACCATGGCAGGAGAATGAGTGAGTGGCTTACAAGCACCCTGGAAGTGCAGTGATGGCACGTTACATGCTAAATACATACATAAAATATTGCACAGACTTAAACAAATAAAAGGCTATGTTTTTCTTCTATATTCCGTGCAGTTTCTCCCCTAGTTATTCCTTGCTTCCTTACAGTAAAAACTGTCAATTTTTAGATCAGCTCTTCCAAATTTAAGTGTCAAAGAAAATATAATAATATAAAAATAAAATGTCTTAAACCACAACCCCCGAACATTTCATTAGTGTAGAAGCAAGCTCAATTCTGTATATCTGAAACTGATTGTTCATGGATAAACACATTCATGATTGTGCAGTGGGCCTGGAATGGGTCTTCAATACAACTGTGCATGCACTTGAAGTCCTGCATTTTACTCAAAACTCTGCAAATTATGTCAATTGATTGCAGATCATTCTCACTTTTTTTTTTTTTTTTAAATAACACAGTCTATTTTGGAAGAGTAATTTTTCCAAAGCTTCAGGAACTGTGTTAGGGTGTACTATTCTCCTTGAGCATGCAGTTGGAGAAATTAAAGTTGAATCTTTCCCTCAAAATCTTACAAACTATTTTGTCTATAACAAATGTAGCATTGGCTCTATTTAACCCTACTGTGAGGACAGTGGGCCAATTTATGCAGCTGAAGGAGCCTTTTAAAATATGAACCTCAGTTCTTCCACTTCAAAATATGAGCAACACTACTGATATAAAGAGTGCCAGTCATATTGTACAGTAGGAGAATGAAGTGATATGTTTAAAATGAAATAGACTAGCTTTTATTTTCTAATAGTAACATAGTGAACCAATTGGTTCCTATATGTGGGAGTCCAATGATGAAGCTATTTCAACAGTTCAACTAACTATTCATTCTAACTCTTGATATATAATATTGATTTGATTTTGGGTTTCAGCTTTGCACTTTACAAAGCCATGCCTCAGGCAGTGAAGTTTTGGAGGAAGATGAATCTGTCTTTCTGATTGCTGCTAGAAAAAGCTGACAGCTTTCCATTTCCTATGTGCCGTCAACTAGGAGGTGTTGTTGGCACCTTAACCAAATGACAAGATTTTATTTTCCCAAATTTTTGCCTTGCAGTAAGACAAAGGTATATAGCATTTGCACAAGGATTTCCAACACTTTCTTTAGGAAGAACTCCGGCCTCTTCTCAGAAGTCATATTCAAAGTACTGAAGATTATTCTTGATTTGTGTGCAATATTTTCCATTGTCCATGTAGTTTGATGCAGATTGTATGTCTTATTATTCAGGGAATGTTTCTCAGCCTTATTCCATAAGTATGAACAGCTTGTGCATTTTTTAACCTCTCAGAAGTGCTACACTTCATTATTGTTTGGATTGAGGATTAGTCCTGGAGTAATTTCTCCAGTCAAGATTTTTCCTTGGTTTCAACTCTGTTGTTAGATTTATAAAATATATTTTTAAATTATCTTTGGAAGAAACTTACCTTTGACTGTCCTGTCTGCAGTCAGCTCTGATTGCTGGCAGTAGTGACAGTGTTGTTAGATACCGCAAGCATTGCAGGCACCATCTCTCTAAAAAAAAAGCACAACATTTTTGTAGTTGTACGTAGTGGGTGCAAAGATTTTTAACAAAAAACAATGCTACACTGAAGTTTGTGCATGAATGCATTTCAAGAAAGTAGCTTGATAAATAATGTGAAATGTGTTGTTTGTCTTCCAATACACAAAAATGCCCCACAGCAGGGCATTGGAATTTAATGATTTTTGAGATTCCTTCCAACTTGAGCCATTCTATGATTTATATAGAGATATTGATGCAGATCCTTATAAGTGAGATGCTGATAGATGTTCCAATCAGATACACCTACTGGGCACGTAAAGCGTCATTCCACAACATTGCTGAGGTTCAATGACAAGTTCTGTCATCTACACTCTGTCTGCATAAGCTGTTATTTAGGAGCAGCTGTTGCATTTTAATTAATGAATTTTATCTTTATCAGAAGTTATCAAATTTAAATGAGTCCTTCATCAAGCTTCTACTTAACAATGTGTAACACTAACTTGGACATAAATATCACAGGTTCATAGAATTGTTTGAGTTGGAAGGGACCCTTAAAGATTATCTAATCCCACTCCAGAATGTATACCAGAACAAGATGAATGTAGTAGAAATAAGCTCAGGTATTATGAATCATAGAGTATTTTTTTTTCAGAGATGTCTTCGAATTCACAAATATCAAGCAAGTGCCTCAGTCCTGATGTAGTTTACATCCTCAGCAGTGAGGGTTGCTATGCACATTTGCTTTTTATGTTAGCTTTTTACATAAAAGGCTGCCTCCAATTCAAAGTCTTGCCCTTATCTTCGGAGACACCAGGCAGGATTCACTGGACCAGATGTAGACTCCTACATCTGAGTGAATCATCACAGGCTCACTGTACTGTCAGCAAAGAGAAATAGGTGCTTGATGGTAAAAATCTTCTCATCCTGAGGTCAATGCCTAAAACAGTGTAGACAAATCTTACCCAGCAGTACTTCTTTCTTTTTCTGGACTATATTTGGGTAAGATGTATGCCACCCACATACTGAACTCTCTGCAGCAATGGCAAGAAGTAGTTTGCTGACTCTAAATGCCAGCTGGATTATTATAGAAGACACTCAATTGCAAATATTTCTCCTGCTGAGATTGACGGAGTGAACAGACAAGTGACAAACATGCTATATGACCTAATGAATGTTGAAGGAGGTGTTTGTGAAGGGGAGAGTTGTTTGTGAACATACACAGGACACAGCAGGGGATAGAATTTGGTAAGCTGCCACGTAGCTCTTATTTTATCTGGATATAAATTCTGTTCAATGTAAGGATAATATTTCATAAGTCAGTGACATCAGCTTCCTACTCTTCTTCTGGGAACAATTAGGATATTTCATATTAAATCATATGTGCATATGTTCCTAGTTATCTCTGAGTTCTCTCCGTGAGCTGAAGGTAAGTTTCTGGGACACCCGCACTGCTTTCTGCAGTGAAAAGTCCTGCTGGGATGAGAGTATTTTCAAACGAAGATTGGTTTTAGAATTTGGTTGAAGTCTAACAGAGTTTTCTGACTTCTGTTACAATGAAAATGTGCTTACTGATTTTTTTTTTCCTGTACAGCCTACTATTACTTGTTTAGGTCCCATCAGAGTAAATTTGAAAACCAGTACAGAGAGAATTTCTTTCCTTAACTACACAAATTCTGGCTACAAAATAGGATTTTAGTATTCTTTTCACATAAGCTAGGGCCCTTTGCTGCTGTTTTTGAAAACATATCTGTCAATCTAATAATTGAGCAGAAACCAGCCTTCATTCAATAACTAAGAAATAACGTAAATTGTTCTGAAAGTATTGCCTCCTATTTATTTCCATGGAAACTACAACAGATATAAAGAAAGAAAAATAACACTATTTGATGGATATATTTTAGAATCATAGAATCACAGATTTACAGACTGGCTTGAGTTGGAAGAGACCTTAAAGATCACCCAACTCCAACTCCTCTGCCATAGGAACGGACATCTCCTACTAGATCAGCTTGTTCAAAGCCCCATTGAACCTGGCCTTGAACACTTTCAAGGATACATTTTACTTGTTAAAAGTTGAAATATCAAAACACTAAACACAACCTTCATAAAATATTAATTCTACTTGAAGGGCAGGGAATTAATCTGGGAGATGAGCTTAGGGTAGGGGATTTGCAGGATTGTAAATATGTACGTTAGGCTGGTTTCTATATCCTAACTTAAAATAAATCTCTGTGAATTGTTTTAGAGAAACATATAATACAAAAGACATACATTTCTTCAGATATACAGATAACACCTTTTCTAATTAATCTGTGTTGTGCAATAGCCATGCTATAGCCTGTAACTGACTCTCAGGTAAGTTTGGAAAAGCCTATGTATTTGGCAAATATAGAATATATGACACCCTAGTAGCTGAAACTGAGATAGAACATGTAATTTCTGGCTGTGGTAAAGGTATTGAATCCCAGCTCTCAGACCAGGCATACATCTGAGCCTTGCATCGATTAAACCCTTAAGCTAGAGGTATTTTTGACTCCTGCTTTTATAAAATTTCAACTGTGGTTTGACTGGCTGTACTGGCAGGAAAAGATGGAGAGTGATGTGTCAGGCTAAATGTCTGTTAGCAGATATTCCCATAGAGGTTCAAAAATAGCTGGTGAGCATGTCTGTTAATTGCCATATTTAATCTCTGCATGGTTTCTGGTTCTTCTGCTGAGCTACTCTGCTTACCCTTCAGTGTGTGTACGTCCATGGAGATTTGAATCCAAACCTCCTCATCCATCTCCTACCTCCTCAGTGGCAAACACAAAAACTGCAGTATCATGCTTGTGGGTTTTAAACACTGGGTTTGATAGAGATGTGTCAGGCATTCAAAGCCTACAAGCAGTAGTTCAGCTCCCGTGTGCTCTTTGTACGTACATATAGGATGCCTGTTGGTAGAGGGTGGTAAATTTTAATTTAAAATAAAATTAATTCATAATAGGCTTAAAAAAATAATACATGCTCGAAAGCATTTGTTCTTGCTGCTTTCCAGCAAAAATATTGTAGCTTCATTTGCCCATGTCTACTGAGGAGATGCTTAGCTAGCTTAGACATCTAGACTTACTATGTCAAACCCCACTCTAAATCCTACAGTGGACATAAACATTACAAATGTGATTTAAGCAGAACCAGAGCTATGATATTCAAAGTACCTCACTCAGCTGCTGTCAACACTATCTGGTTGTAATGCTCTCCAGAAACCTGTAATTATGCTTCCATGTTTGTCTACAGCAAACCTAACAGAGCTCATATCCTTGATATGGGTCTCCATATAATACAGGGCGGCACACAGAGAAGCCCAAACAGCACGTGAGCACACATGGATGCATGAAGAACTTCAGCCTCTGAATAATACTGCTCTACCTGGGGTAATGAAACTTCCTAAGAAGCAGACCTTACTTATCTTGATGAATTGTTTTAAGTTAATACAGCTATGATGCTTTCTCTATCTTAACTAGCCTGTTCTAAGCCCAATAGAAACTTTGCCCAACCAAGCACTGTGACCCGTAGTCATACTCTGGAATTTTCCTCACTTGTTCTCAGAAGAACCCAATCAACCTTGTCTAGGATGTGGAATCCAGTTGGAACTGTTCTGCGGCACTAAGTTGAGCCTAATTGGAGAGAATTTTCTCATCTGATACAAAGGAGCATTGTCTACTGCCTTCAGTAATGTTAGCTTTCAGTAACAAAGACAGGTAAACCAATCGTGTCTTTCCAGCCAGTTTACTCTGAAAATAGACCAGGTCCCACTGGGAACAAAAGATGCTCCTAGAAAAGTCTGTAATTAGACAACTTCAACTTGTCTGCACAAATACCTCATTAAAGTTCCACTATGGTCAAATCTTCTGATGCATAAGACAGACATAAAACTCTTATTTGAAAGCTGTATTTAATATGATTCATTCTCTGAAACAAATACTGCAGAATATTTATCCCCCTAATCCAAGAACATAGCTGGTTTTCTTCACTGATAACCTAATCAAATGTCTGTTTTAGTGGACAGCATATTTTCCAGTAATTAAGATGTATCCAATCATTTTGATAAGGCCCTAACGAAGGCTCATGTAGGGCCTTCATAATAAGTAACTCATAGCTCATCTTGCATTCAGCTCAGATAATGGTGTAGCCTGTAGCTGTGCCCTGTTACTGACTCAGCTAGATTTCTGCATGAAGTTTGGTCCATCAACTGATGTTGAGTCTGATACTTTCAGAAAGTGAGATCAGAATGAATATCTGATTTAGGATGAAATGGGGAGGAAGAAGAGCACATAGAGTAATTTTGTTCATTTTCCTCATTTACTGAATAGTTCTGCACTGTCCGCCTTTTTTGTGATACAGCTGTCTGCATATGAAACTCAGATTCTTGTGAAATATACATTACAGTTTGGCACAAGGCACTTCACTTGCACTAGAACCTTAATATTCAACACCAGTTCTTGATTTTACACTTACTCTCCTCCCCACAAAAACCCATACACTGAACCCAATCAATGCTTTCTGCTGGGCATAAGAGCACAAGGTAGCCCTGGTTAACTTGGCTTCTGCTATGTAATTCACTGTCAGATTAAAAAATCAATTCTCCCTTTCTAAGAGTGATAGTGCCGTCTCCTTCCAGCAATGAAACTAGGCTGTGTCTTTGTGCTGGCAAAGGCAAGCAGAGCAGCAATCTCTCTCCTTGCACTTTGGCTGAATAACCAGCAATGGTTGAGCAGGTTTGCTTTTCAAGAATGAAGTCCTTCAAGGCTAATGACATGTAGTTGAGTAGGATGTAATTTTTTCATATTATGTCTTTTCCTAACTGATGTAACAGCTCTTTGGGAAGAAGCTGGGCCTCATTAAAGTATACTGAGGAAGATGAAAGGGAAAGGTGGAGACTGAAGGTGAAAATCAGAAGGTTTGTTAAGATATTCATAGAGAAAATATTATTTTGATGTCAACTAATACAATTGAAGGAGGTTCATAGAACAGAACTGAAAAGGGGAAACAGGAAAAGGGGCAGGTTTGTGAGGCTATGTTTTGCCTAGGAAACAATTCCACATTTTATTTTTATACAGTTATTTCTACACGGTTTGTAGACTTTTTTTTTTTTAATGGATTTACCAACAAGTTCTGATGTTCAAGACTTGTTTGAAGCTACCTGAACTGCATTTTGCTCTTACAGATTCTGAAGACTGACAGATGCACTGATCCATCTTGGTGCAGTGCCAACAGTGGCAGCAGGTTGTGAACTACATTATGTGTCACCAGCCCATATGGCATGATCAGACATTAATTATTTCTCAAGAGTCAGTCCTCCTGAGCCTACTCATTTGTTGCTCTCATTGACTACTGGCCCATCTCATTAATCAATATTCATTTCTACAAATCTCTGGTGCAGTTGGTTAGCAGACCCAGAGCAAGTAAAACTATAAATACAGTATTTGTAGCACTGAGATTCAAAATTTAAAGGCCTGCAAGGATGTCTTCCTAACTCTTACAGGCAGTGCACTGGATAACAGGCTTAGAAAATGATTGTATGGCATAGATGTGCTGAGACCTGAGTACAAGAGAGGCGCTCCCAGGCACGTTTTGTCTGTCCATCCTAAATTATGTTAGTTGGCACAGATTGAGCTTGTCATCATATCTTAATCTGAGGTATGAACTCTAGCAGGATTTTTGGGGGGAGGGGCAGTAACTGGTCATTTCTTTCTCATCAGGCAGCAGAAGTGAATGCTGTGAAAAGCGTTCAATTAGATTTATCAATTCCTTTTCCCTGTATTGGTTTTTTTTTTCCTGCTTTAATTATATCCAACTAAAATAAAACTTCCATTCTCCTTCTTAAACTGAAAAGCACCTGCCAGAAGTCTTCCACTCTGTGCTCATATTTTTCCTTATGCTCAATGATTGTTTCAAAACACACCCGTATCCCTAGGGGAATTTCACTCAATCAAGGAGAATCTTTTTCCTTTTGCATCACTCTTTTGGCCTAGGATGCCCTGACTTTTCCAAATCCCTTGGAAGCTTTCTCTGTATCTCAAATTTTGCTATATATATCCAGGAAAGCCATTCTTAGGTTTGCAAATATTGCTCTTGACTGATAGACATTTGGTTCTGTTTTCACCTGAACTAGACAATTTTCATGTGGAGGAAGGAGCTCTCATAGAATCAGAATCATGGAATCGGAAGGGACCTTTAACATTCATCTAGTCCAACTCCCTGCAATGAACAGGGACACCTACAGTAGATCAGGTTGCTCAGAGCCTGGTGCAGCCTGACCTTGGATGTTTTCAAGGAAGAGGCATCTACCACCTCTCTGGGCAACCTATGCCAGTGATTCACTAGTCTTAAGCTTTGTCAAGCCTTGAACATGTAAGTTATATATGATATTAAATAAACAGATATGACAGCAAGCAAAATAAAAATATATTTTTTAAATTACTGGAACTCCTCTTAGTTCTTGAAGAAGTACTTTCTGCTCAGAGCTTGAGTCTGAGATGCCTTAGGCTATCCCACCTAGCCTCCAGCTCTGACCTAGGGATGCTTACATCACCTGTAGGTCCTGGGGCTGTCATGCCTGCCCTGTGTAGTTCTCTGCTTGCCTCACATGCATTCTGTATGGCATTCTGTAAAGGCATGCACACTGGTACCTTTATGCTTCTAAGCACATTTCCTCACACATTTTCTCTTTCTTTTTCTCTGTTTTACCCCTACACTCTCAGCTTCATCCCTGCTTTTCTCTAACCTGTGAAAACTGGGGTCCCTGTGTTTAAGAGAACAATTAAACCCTAACTTTTTTTCATATTGCCATCAAATTAAAGGATTTTCTATGCTCATAGTTTCTCTGTCTTCTAGTAAGATTTTTTGCTGGAAGTTAAGGGACTGCTCCTGCACTTCTCAAAGACATAGCAAAGATTCCCTGGAAGAAGAGTTTATAAAACAAGAAAGCCATAGAGAAGATGATGAGAGAGAAAGGGCAGAAGTGGAGCAGAAGAAGGAGAAAACTCACCAGTGAGATTGCACAGATGTTCAGCAGGGAAGAGAGCATTGCCTGGTGGAAGGAAGCAGCTATTAAATGGAAAATAAATAACTGTCAAGGTAGGTAATTGCTCTGATGTTTTGCCAAGTGAGTGGGTGTTCACTGTGGACTAAGGAGAGTGTAAGAGATTTTGCAGGTGGTCCTAGGAAATGGAAGAGAACCAAGACAGTGGTCAAGGAACCGGATGAGCAGAAGGTTTGGGAATTTATTGTGGTCTGGGTAAACAAACAGAAAGCTAAACGTGTACTTGAGTGCGCTCTGACTTCTTAAGTTCCACATGTTAATGTGATGATAGGCAACCAATGAAGCAAGGCATTCAGAGACACTCTTTTATGGGAAGAAGTACTTAAGTGTTTTTTGCTATGTCCTGAGACCAGAAATAAGTGCTAGCTTAGATTGGATTGGAGAGTTTCCAGTCCAGTGCTGATTTGCTTTATCTGTAATTAACCTCACTTGCAAATCTCAAAACCTTGATTCTGCCTTAAGTTTTCCGAGCTTCGGTTTCAGCTGCCAGACATTGAATTACCCTGTGCTTTTAGCTAGTTTCATACAGATCCTTCTGTTCTCATTGAAACAGGCTGCCCAGGGAGGTGGTGGAGTCACTGTCCCTGGAGATGTTCAAGAAACGTGTAGATGTGGCACTGAGGGATGTGGTTAATGGGCATGGTGGGAATGGGTTGACGGTTGGGCTAGATGATCTTAGAGATCTTTTCCAATCTTAATGATTCTGTGATTGTATGACTGCATGATTTTGGTTTGTTGTGGAGTTTTTTGTTTGTAGTTCAAATCAGACTCATGCAAAAGATTTAAGCAAATATTTCCTACCTTGGTTCATTTCGTATGTGTTTTAGTGGCACTTGGATTTACCCCTGAAAAGTTATTTTGTTCTCTCATAAAAGTAAACGGTTTTTGTGTTTCTCGAAGGTGAACAGTTCTTCAGTATAAAGTGGGGACGCAGAGACTGATTATGTCTTTGTAACATCTACCACAAGAGAGTAGGTTCTGTAAAAGCTGCTGCTGAGGTTGGTCTGGTCATACTTTCCCTCTCTTGCCCCAAAATCCTCACCTGATATTTTTTGTATCACACAAATTCAAATAAGAGTTTACATCTCATCATGTATTATGGTTCATGAACAAAATATACACTATAATATGAAAATGGAAGCATAAATTTCTAATTTCATCTGGATAGCTTTTGTGCTTGAGGACAAAAACTCGGTGAGTTGAATGTATTTATTTGCTGAAAGCTGTCTGCTGAAAGTGATTTGGTGTTGAACCATAATTCCAAGCTATTACTGCAAGTTCTGCAATGGAAGGAAGTGGGGATTGACTACTTGTTTTTCAGCTGGTCTAGACTAAATGAGTATGACAGGTACTGAGAACAGAAAAACTATTTCCAACACCAGGCACTGCCTCGTGGGAAAGCAGAAATAATTGATGTCTAAAAGTAAACTACTCATTAGGGTGGATGTGTGTGAGAGAACCTGTGAATGATCAACAAAATTTACTTAAGTCAGAATTTTTTTGCTCATTCTCAGTTTATAAAAACATCAGCCACAAACAAAACAGAACTACACTGAGGCCAATGCCACAGGCCACCCCCCAGGTGAGATAATTTTGTACCAAATACTTCTTGGGGAAGTAGATCACAGCAAGCTGACAGAGCTATTTCTGTCATTCCTCTGCCTGTCTTTCCACTGAGACAAGACTACTCACTGAGATGGAGAAATATAATCTTGTTTTGCCAACCAGTGTTTTTTTGTTAATAATAAACTTGTTTGTGTCTCTGACTATTGCTCTAAACCTGCCTTGCTTTTCTTCCATGTCCTTTTGAAAGGCTTATGTCTCTCAGCTCCCTGAAGGCAAGCAACATTGAGTGAGAGGTATGGTTGCCATGCCATTTCAGAGCAAAGCATGAAGTCTAGATATTTAAAGCAAAGAGAGGGGAAATAAGTAGGTATGCTTACATAAATTTACAGATCCTTTCACTTAATGCTATGAAGAGTCATCATGGGCTGGGAACCAAGTCTGGGACTACGGTGACCCTACAACAGCCTCGAACACCAGCAACCCAGCCCCAGGAGAGAATGGATGTTGTCTGGACCCTTAAAGTAGTTTTCCAAATGATGTTGGGCAGACTGTCATGCTGATGTCAAGACAGTGTATATAGTAAGCTTCACTATTGCTTTAAGTCAAGGAAACAAGAAATCTGCACAAGAGATTTGTGCAGCTCTCACACACACCTTGACGCATAGTGTCTTGGCATTTAAACCACAGAATTTGCAGGTTGCTCCCAAATAAATCCAGTCTAGCACTGTCTTGGGTGTCCCCACAAACTTGTTTTTCCTATAACCTCCTCAACAAGAAAAATTTATCATTAATACATCTTTTATTTTTACTTTAATTTTTTTTTCCAGCCCTGTTGTTGTGGAAGAAAGAAGAGGGCATAGGGAGAGGACTGCATTTGGATTGTCTGTTTTGCATCCAGTATGCAGCTGTGATAGAACAAGAGGTAATGGCCTTTAGTTGTGCCAGGGAAGGTTCAGGTTGGATATTAGGAACAATTTCTTCTCAGAAAGAGTGATAATGCATTGGAACAGGCTACTCAGGGAGGTGGTAGAGTCACCGTCCCTGAAGGTGTTCAAACAAAGAGTAGATGTGGCACTGAGGGTCATGGTTAGTGGGCATGGTGGGGATGGTTTAGCAGTTAGACTAGATGACCTTAGAGGTCTTTTCCAGCCCTTATGATTCTATGATTCTTGCATGCTAAGAGCACCTAACCATGGACTAGGTCAGGAACCTGAGATCGTCACTGCCTTACCACAGCAGGCAGCATCAGTGAATGTCTACTGGACAAAGTGCTCATGCTTCTGTAGTCTCCTGTGCAAGGAAGGAGTTAAAACACTTCTTTCATAGTCATAAGTTGAAACCCACATAACCTAGCAATTAAGCTAGTCTTTAAAAGTAGAACCACATCTATAAACAACTGAATTTAAAAATGGCATACAGCTACTCTTTTTAATACTTTAGTTGCCTTCCCACTCACACATACATTTTTGAAATCCTTGAAAAAATCTTGATCATACACCTCAGGCAGTGCAGGCAGAAATTAGTTGTCTGTATTTTAAAAGCTGTTGTAAATAAATTATGCAGGTGGACGAACAAGCACACTTACTGAGTTGTGATTGCTTATTATTATTCAAGGGTGTTTATGTCTGCAGAAAGTTGGCAATTCAGTCACCTGTCTCCCTTGGCTTTTACTTTCAGTAATCATTGCAATCAAGTTTATTTTTTAACTTTTTCTCAATTAGGTGGTCAGGCAGTGTGTAAATAGAATGTATCACTTTCAATTATTATTCTGGAACCATTTTATGATGACTTTAATGCTTTGTATTTTAACTCAAATGGAAGGTTGTATAGATTCTCTGTGGGCAAGACAATGAAATGGGGACGTCTCTTTGTCACCGCCCTAGAGGTGACATCAGATACCATCAGATACAACTCCACTTTCTAAGTTGTTTTGTGTAAAGACAGCCGGAATAACTTAACTCTGAATTTTCTTTTATTTATTTATTTATTTGTAGGAAATTGTGACATTTTGAAACTTGTTTCCTTCTGAAGCAGAATGATTTGCAACACCTTTGCAAATCCTGAAAAGGTCTGGGCCATATTAAAAAGCATCATTCCATATTTCTAGGAAATCTTTCCCTGCATAATTGAAATAAATTCATTTCAACAGCAAAGTCAAAGTGTCATTAACTTTTAGGTAATGCTTTTTCTATGCAAATCACTGCTAAACAGGGTAAACTCCCCAGAGGCAAACTGAGTGGTTTATCTACAACTTTCTTTTCTTGTGGTCACAGAGGGGACTGTGGCATGCTGCTGGAAGAGCAGGCATAGCAGCAGCTGATGCTTTTACCTTCCACAAAAATTCCTATCTTGGAGATGGAGAAATGCTGTATTTTTCCTGTTTCATTTTTTTAAAGTTCCCTTTCTCTTGCAAGTGATTCTGTTATGCTTCTGCTGTTCCATTGAAATAGATGTCATGAAGGTTAAAAAATAAAGTAAGGGAAAAAAAGCATCTTCTGTAGAAATAGTAATAATAATAGTTTATATTTGTTTGGTTTTTTTGAGGTTAGTTGGATATTTGTCTGGAGTGATCTCTCTAGGATTTCTCTGGAACCTTTCAGGGAGCTCTGAACAGCATTATTATTCTGCTGGGGAGAAGCCAGATTGTCCAGAATTATTCTTGCGTGCAAAGTGGTCATATATAAGATATGTTGTGACCTCCTATAGAATCAGCCATTCTGAGATGTCTGCCTCCTGCCATAATAAAAACAGAGGCTGATTTCAACAGGATTTTTTCTCACAAAAGACATGGAAATATAGCAGTTTTTGTAGAAGTGGGTAACTAGAGAGGTGCTGGCATCTCTAACATTCCTGAGTTCATTCCTATAAATTGCTATCATTCTCATAGCTTCTGTTTCTCTTGAATTTTTACTTTTCTGCATTATGACTTTGTAGGGGAGCCAATTATCTTTGCCTTCAGATGATATGATACCATGTAAGACAAGGAATCTTTCAGAGAACAGTTCAAGAGGAGAATGTCAGATAGCCTCATTTTATGTTGTCTCAGTGGTTGGATTCAGAAAATATCACAAAGGTGCTTATGATGAGAGCTGGGAAGACAGACAGAAATTAGATTTTGGTATACTCTTTGTGATCTCTTTGTGACTGAAAATTATGGCTGGAAGAGCACTTATACTGTGTTTCCAGTTCACTTCTCCACAAAAAAATTCACATCTATTTTTCAGAACTTTTTCTATCTGCTGTCTGAAATGGTTCTTTATCATTTTAGAATGCACCTATGCATATCTCACACAATAATCATATTGGCATAATTTTTATGTATTCCTTTTTTTTAATTTTTATTATTATTATTAATAATTCTTGGCCTTTCCTTGGTCTTCTGCAACTTTTGGTACTGTTATGCCAGGTCCTTGTCATGAAAACCAGTGATGAAAGTGCAAAAAAAGGAAATCTCATTCATAAATCATGATGACATATTAACTAGTTAATGTATAAAGGCCTTTTGGACATTTATGAATCTGCCATTTCAGAAGACCTAAAGTGAAGCAGCAGTATTTCAGTAAACCAAAGAAAAATTCACCAAGGTTAAATTTAATGTTATGTAACTGTTCCAAAAATATTCATTCTATACGTGGAACAATACGCTTTCAAAAAATAAAATTCAAAACACACCAGAGAATTTACATATGAAAAACTAGCTGCTTTCTAGGCAGAATGTCAGTTCTGTATTGAATTCTTATCACTGTGAAGGCCTCTTCCCTGCAATCAGAAAGCCCTCTGAGCAAAAGAGGAAAACATACTTGCTTAATTTTGTGGATGTTTTTTACAGGTATTATGTATTCTTACTTGCTGGTGGTCATGTTACAGGATAGTAATATATGATGTGTATGTCAGTAATAATTTTACGATGCAGTGCCTGCATGATGCCTTAGCCAACAAGCAGACCCATAGATTTTAAGGGGTTTTGTGCTATTTAATTTGAGTGATTCCTACTAGCAAATGGACATGCTACTCATTGTTTCTCGTATGTAATTTATCACTGTCAATAAGTGAAATTCCTTTTAAGCCATTTGATATGCAAATGTAATAAAATATACTATTATATTCTACTGCAACAGAGAAGCATCCTATGCTATGAAAGAAATGTAGCTGACAAACTGAAACAGCAACAGCAGTGCACGAGGGAGATAGAAATAGATTGGTGACCTCCAATCAGGGTCACCCATATGCAAGCTCACTACAGCTATTCCTCGCCTCTGCTGTATTTTTCTGAGCAGTCTGATACTTGTTCAGGTGCATGCTGAAGAGTTCAGTATGGTATTACAAGTCAAATTAATTATTTATTCTGGGTGAGTCTGGAATTCATTGCCTTAAATTTCCACTGAGCACAAGGGTATGGCTACATGAATAAATTACCTTGAGATAAGGTAGGTTATGCACTTAGAAACTATCAGCTGCCCCATGGAACTTATCAACTTTAATGCTTTTATTCTTGAAAAATACAAGTAAATTTGACATAATTTAATTTTCAGAGCAGGTAAACTACCTTGCATTTCCCTTGTAGCAAGAGAGTACCTGGCACTAGTTAACATGAGGCAACTGACATGATATAAGTCCATGCTGTTTTTAGTGTTTTGATAACTGTGCAGTGACTCCACGAATGTGGAAATGAGATCGGTACAGTGCTCTTACTCAATTAATGACACTATACTTAATTTACATATGATCTATCAAATAATTGAATGTTGCTTAGGAGTATAACTTATTCTGGCAAATACTTGAGATGCTCATAATTGTCAGTGTTGTATAATTCTGGTTAACAAGGCAGAAAATGACGTCCAAAGGTCATTTAGTCCATTGCCTACCCATGGACAGGATCAGCAATACATTTGCCCTTCTTTTCAGATTTTTGTCTAAACATTAAAATGACCTTTGGGGTGGAAGCTCTACAATTTCCAGAAGCACTGAACTGAAATGCCCTATAAATCAGTGTTTGTAATTAAAGAATTTTGGTAGTGTCTTATCTGAAAATTCTTTGTCCTGTCTATCACAGATATGAAGAATACTTTATATCTTTCTCTTTTTGCAGAAAGAACTTGAAAATTTTCTTGTGAGGCTTTAAAGCATCTTCAAAATCTCAGATGATTGACAGTTCCCTGTCAGTCTTCCAACAACTTTCATTCCTTCAACTGTTCCTCTCATGCAAGCAGAGGCAACATTTTCCAGATATTTCGGTCTAAAGGCCCTTCTCTGGACTTTCTTTCTTTCTGTACTCCGTTTCTGAAAGACACTTCTACAAAACAGCTACATAGTCAGTTGTTCTCAGTCCTACCCACTTGATGATTCTTCTTTAACTTTGGAACCTTGCAATAGCTGAATTTCACATGCTGAGTATCCTCCCAGTGTTGGACCATTTCTCCAACTTGTCAAGATCATTATTCAGTTGTTATTCAATTGCATAGCCTCTGCACAGTCATTCCTAGCTTTGTATTATCTGTACTTTTAATAGGCATACTGGCCATCCATCATCCAGATTAAAAATTAAAATATCGTACAGACTTCTTGGAGAACCCTGCTTGACAGGGCTTTCAATTTTGTCAGTGAATCCAATGAATTACTGTCTGGAAATCAGAAGTCAAACTCTTTTTTAGCATTTTCATTTAGAGCACATTTCCCTAGAAGTCTGTCCCCTAGTAAAGTTAATAGGCTTAGTGAAACCTAAATATATGATATCTACTTTGTCTTGCCATCCACAAAAAGTATTATCCTGATATAGAAGAACTATTTATTTTTAGTAGAGGAGAATACTCTTGACAATTCAGTGTTAGTGCCTATTCCTTCCTTGTTCTTCCTTGTTAAGAAATAATTTGTTAAACATTTTATACAGTTGCTCTTCTCCGCCCCTCCTCTCCCCCCTCCCCCCCCTTTTTTTTTTGAAGATACATGTGGTTATTGCCTTCATAGAGTATTTCAGCACTATATCTATCCTTCCTGGAGCCTTCTAAACACCACTAGTTGTTTTGAAATTACTTAATCTGATTCCAGCCAGCAGGATGCTCTTCTGAGAATGAAATTGTTCCCCTTTATTTAAGTACACTGAGAAACTGGAAAATCAAAATTTGTTTTCATTTGGGTGTAGCATCATATAAGTGGTAAATCAAGCACTATTCATTTTCAAGGTAGTGCTGAGATAAAATTAAAAATGGAACATTTATTCTGCCTTTCCCATAATGGCTTTTTTTGTGGTAATGTCTTTTTTTTTCCCCTGGATGTGGTTGATTGCTTTTTGTTTACAAACTAGTTTGACTTATCTGTAACTTGGAGAGATAAAGATTTGAAGGATGAACTATTTGGTGAATAAAGAGTTGGTTGGGAGATTGCAGCCAAAGGGTTGTTGTTACTGTCTCCATGACCAGGTGGAAGTCAGTGATGAGTGGTGTTGCCCATGGATCCATCCTGGGACCAGTGCTTGTCAACATCTTTTTCAGTGACACAGACATTGGGATCGAGTGTACCCTCAGCAAGTTTGCAGATGGCACCAAGCTAAGAGGTGCAGTTGATACAACAGAAGGAAAGGATGTCCTCAAGGAGACCTGGACAAGCTTGAAAAATGGGCCCACATGAATTTAATGAGGTTCAACAAGGCCAAGTGTAAGGTGGTGCATGTGGAATGGGGTAATCCCAGGCATGGGTACAGACTGGGAGAAGAATTCACTGAGAGCAGCCTTGTGGAGAAAGACTTGAGGTCCTGGCAGACAAAAGGCTTAACTTAGGCCAGCAGTGTGTGTTTGCAGCCAGAAGGTCATACTATCCTGGGATGCATCAAAAGAGGGGTGGCCAGCAGGGCAAGGGAGGTGGTTGTCCCCCTCTGCTCTACCCTTAAGAGGCCCCTTCCAGAGTAGTGCATCCAGACCTGGGGCCCCCAGCACTGATTTGTCACCCACATCACTCTTGGTCAGAAACTATAGACTAAATGCCCAAGAGTTGATTGTGGTATATTTAGGACATGTAAGAGGTCAATTTTAGTAATTGAATTCTGTGAAGGAAATTTCAATCTAAATAATTGCTTCTTTTACATTCTTTTTATTTCTAACACTGTAACGGAGTAGCGAGTCTGATCTTACACATTGCTTTTGTCCCTTTTACTTAGCCATTACATTATCGTCTTGCATTACTTCTTTTTTCAGATGGTTGATGATTAGAATAAGTTGAGGGACAAAACTGCATGCCCCATTTCATTAAAATTCTTCTTGTTTTCCTATTTTTTCATCTTTTCTCTTTGATATACCTCAGTATTTTAAATTCAAGTGATTCCTTCAGTGTTTTTCAGTCTGTGAAAACTCTTGTGCAGTTAACCTGTATTACAAGTTGTTTGTTCTTTCATGGTGCATTGCCTTATTTCATCTGTGCTTGAGCAGTGAATGTTTTTCCCTTAATCAGCTTCCTGGATTGAAGTGTCAGAATTTCCCATAAATTTGGCTCTTCCAAGTATCTTCTAAAATGATGAGTGCTCTCTCCCTGGGACGAGTTTAAGATGGCCCCTCCTTATAGATAATATCCCTATATTTACACTCCAGAGACATTTTATTTTTCAGTGTACTTGGAAACTAAAGCAAAAGTCTACAAAAGGAGTCCTTTTCAATTTAATTCACTTTGTTGTGGTGGTTTCACTCTGATTGGCAGCTAAACGCCACCACTGTTCTGTCTCTCTCCCCCTCCTCAAAGTAACTGGGGAAGAAAAAATGATGATAAAGGGCTTAAGTGTTGAGATAAGGACAGGGAGATCACAGTAGCATCTCGCGCAGATATTCTGGAACCTCTGCCTCTACACTTATCACATCTGAAGCCTTTCAGTCCTGCCTGTATCTGTGTTCAGCTAGAGCAACGCACAAATCTGTTTTCTCAACTGCAAGTCCCAGGAGCTGCTCCTCTCAGTCTGGTCTTATGGGCTGAGGCTGCAGTGACCTCACTTCCATCCTGTGTGGGTGGTACATGGATAGCTATTTTAATTTAGATGATTCTTCTTCAGCTAGAGGCTTTTAGTTGATATTTATTTCAATTTTGTACATAAGGGAAGTACAGAACTGTTTTATGAATCAAGACCCTGTCTTATCTGTCCTACCAATATGGGTATGGGAAGATTGAGAAAGCATATTGTTGTCTTCCATAAATACATTAAGGAGGGATAGGCAGGCTGTACAAGCAGTGTGGTGGTTGCGCAAATGAAAGGCTATTTAAACTGAAGGTAATGTAGATATTGATGGGTAGATGTGGTCTGTACTTCCATTAATTTTGAATATTAAAACAAGTTTATAACTGTGTTATTCTGGAGTGACTTTCTAGCAGAAATACTGGAGGCAGAGAGCAAAACTGGCACATGCCAACACATCTCTGTAACAAAGACTTAATCAGGCTGATCTGTATCTCTGAAGCTTTTACTGAAATGACAAGTTGGAAGGTAAGATGATTCTCCTGATTCTGTATTCTTGCTGCTGTTCATTTGTTGTTTTATCACTTAGACAAAATTCCAAAAATTGAATAAAAATATAGTTTGAGGAAGATGATGTAGCACTGTTAACAAATGTGATTCTCATACAGCACTGACACAGATCTGATATTGTTACCATCTACATACTCTTAGCCCAAGCTGGAGCTAAAATAAGCACGTCTAATAATGGTCAGATGCAGATGCATCTTTAAATTACCGGGCAATAGGCAAGATTCAATTAGTAGCTATCATCTATGATGAAGTTTTTGCTGAAGTGCACAAAAAATAACATGATGTTATGTCATGAAGCTTCTGTGGAGCAAGGATTATTTCAGCACTGGAAGTTACGTGGCTGTTCTAACAACCTCAAGATCACACAAAACAACTGCACTGATGGGTCAGTGGAATCTAAAGCAAATTATGGTCCTGTATCTTACATAATTGTTCTTAGGGGTGCCAAGAAAGTGAACAAGGATACGCCTGAATGTACTTATGATAAAGATTCCTGGGGAATGTTTTCGTGGTGAACTTAGCAACTAGTACTTTCTGTCTCATATGTGACAATGAAATTAGTGCCTTGGAATTTCAAAGTGTGTCATCAAGTCAAATGTAAATCAGAGATTAACTACTCCAATTTATTGTCACTATTGCAATAAGAACTTTTTTTTTCCTGAAATTTGAATCATTCAATTTTGGTTTTGCTGCTGCTCATCTCTTTACACTTGGGAAAACTTTACATGAAATAGTATTTCCTTCTTGGATGGCAATAGATTTTGCTGTAATGGCTTGGCAAGTAAACAGCATTTCATTACTTCTGCACTGTGTGTTTTACATCATGTTAATCTCCTGGAAGTATAAATAAGCATGAATTCAACGCTGGAAAATAATGTGCTGAAAGACTGTTCCTTTTGAGGTATTAAATAAGATTCAGAGAACATTAAAGGAGATTTGCATACAATGCACATGAGTTTTCAAACAGAGCCAAATTTTAACAGGAGCAGAGTTTGCAGGCCTAAAGAAAAATGGGTTTTTAAAACCAAGCAACATATTTTTTTCTCACTACCAATCGATTATCAAAGGAATTGAAGTGCTGAACTCTTTAGAAATGTTTCATGCTCTTTCAAAAATTGTGCCTAGAGTGTACATTCTTTATGGCTTAATCAATTTTGTGTCACACCTGTGAATTGCTATTTTCATAGAGATTCATAGTTGTAAAGCTGTTCTAATACAGAGCTTAATGCTTTTGAAATTACATTACTACGGGAACAGATGTGTCTGAATAAGAGGCCTGGAAGTAGAAGACTTGGTATCTCAAGTATTCATTCTCATTGTGTCATTTTCTTTAATGAAATCCTCCAAAGACTGGCAAATTCTGAGATAAACAGCAATTAATAATTCACAGTGGCCAGAGGGAAGCAGCAGCCGGTTACACTTCATTGCACAGATTTGACAACTAATGCATGGCTTGGACACAGAGTTGAAGGAGTTGGCCACTGGCTGATATTTCAAAACTTCAATCTCAGTTTGGATAAAATAGATCTGGAAATATGAATGCATGCTTTCCTAAAGCAACATAAAGAATACTTATGTCTCTAACCATTATCTTATGACTATAATCTAGAAGCAATTCTATTCTGCAATACACATTGGTATTTCAACTTGCTAAAATTGGATTTTTTTAGACATCTGGTGTGTAATTAAAAAAAGCAAAGCATGTCTTTTCTTTCTTCTCAAGACTCAGTGTCTTCAATACATATGTAGTAGTCCCATTTTTTTTCCCTAGACTTTGCTACCATGGGGAGAGATCATTATATCCACACAGTCATTGCATGTGTGAATGTCTAAAACCACCTCCTTCTTTTACCTGTGAAACCTTTGTCTTCTTGGCTGTGCCTTGGCTCTCACCTGCTGACATCTTCCTATTCTCCATTTGCTGACTAAAAAAGAATATTTTACAGGATGTGGCCATACTCCTTGTGCTCAGTGGGCTGAAGTCATGATCTTGCATCTAATTCTCAGAAACCCCTTTGAATCCATCCAAAATATTCTAGTTAAAAATCATTACTGCTCAGACTGCTTTGGCCACATCACACTTAGAATTATTTCTTCTGTCTTTCATATTAAATCCAGGTTTAGTGGTCATATTTTCCAAATCATTTTCATGCTTTATAGCAAATCCTATCAAAACAAGACAGATCTGTAATGGTGTTGCTGTAAACTACTTTTCATTTCCAGTAGTGTGCATTTTTTTCTTCAGACTTACTAATGCAGATTCCTTTGGTGAATTTGGATGGTCTCCTCTTAAACCAAGATAAAATTTTAGTAGTTGTGATACTCTTTGACAGGGAGCTCTCCAGCTTCAGATAATTTTCATCCTACCATTTGCTCTTTACATTTAGGCTTTCTTAATCTTACAGGAGGTGGCAATAAACAACCATACTCAGTTTAATTTTTCCCTCCCATTTCAAATATGTTTCTGTTGTATTTCTCCTGAGTCGTATATCTTCCTGTTTCTGTATTCCTGACCTATTTAACCAGTTCTTGTACAGAAACAATTAGACTTTCCCTATCCTTTGTATTTACTTTAAATGGGAATCTTCTGAATTTTTATATGCAGTATGGATTGATCCCTATACAAATCTTAATGTGTCTACATCTGAAAAAGTTAACTATTACCTTTGGACTACTCTTCTGTCCACCCTAGACTGTAAACCCTGTAAGCTAGGTTGTAGATCATAACTGCAGTACATCTGCATTAATACTGAATAATTAAAGATAATTTGGATAATATGGATCTTGTGTTTAAAAGTTGCTACTATTATGTAGAGAGCTTTCATAGAAAGCAGGTAAAAAACTTTCACAAAATAAAAATCAGGTTGATTTCTTCTCAGAAATAATTTTAAATTATAAACAAATAATAGATCTTGAAGATAATGCATCAGTTCCTGGTGTTTATCTGGAATTAATCTGGTGTTTAATGTTAAGAAGTTAGCACATTTGGCTTTTGATCAGCAGTCAGAAATTTCCTGGGAGAGTAGGAGAGAATAAGCTTACATTTTGTTCTTTAACAGCAATTTCAGACTGAATTTTGCATTAGAGAGGGGAAATAATAAATTTTCTCTGAATACAATGCTTCTTTCTAATGTAAGTTTTTTTTAGTGTTTTATAAGGACTATCCCAGTTACTGGGATACAAATGTTTTGTGACTTCTGTATTTGCAGAATAGAATCATAGAATCGTTTGAGTTAGAAGAGACCCTTAAATGCCATCTTGTCCAGCCCCTCTGCAAGGAACAGGTTTACCTACAGCTCCATCAGGTGCTCAGAGCCCCATCCAGTCCGACCTTGGGTGTCTCCAGGAATGGGACATCCAGCACCTCTCTGGGCAGCCTGTGCCAGTGCCTCACTACCCTTATTGTAAAAAACTCTTCCCTTATATCCAGTCTAAATCTCCCCTCTTTTAGTTTGAAACCATTTCCTCTTGTCTTGTCAAGACAGTCCTGGATAAGGAGTTTGTCTCCTTCTTTCTTATAGCCTCCCTTTAGGTATTGAAAAGAAATTGCACTATTCTGTATCTGCAGATATTTGATAAGTAATCTTTTTCCCTTTTTTCCTTTGGTCCATTTTCTTCATAAGCATGGTATTTCTTGTTCTACATTTTTCCCCAGAAACCATGCATTATTTATTTTTATTTGGCACAAATCATCTTATCTTGCACTATGCTGAATAATAGATACAGTGGAAGGTGAGGTGAGCTGCTTCAAAGTGCCAAGCAATCTTAACTATTCTCCTCCTATTTTGGGAAAACAAAAACAAACAACCAAAAAACTATTCTCTATTAAGGTAGTTTTGGGGAAAATCTAAAGTCAGCATTCAGAGTATGAATGTACCACTAGACATGATGGGAAGAAGTTGAAAAATATAGAACTTCAGTCAGGGAAGAGAAATTTAAAAATATTTTGCTTTGTTTTTAGAGGGATTATGCCTTTCCAGGAGTCAGTGAGTGGTGACTGAAGAGTAAAATAAGATAGCTTTAGCTGTTTCAGAAAAAGAGAAGGTCTATGACCCCCAAAATTTGTTTGTGTTGGCTCAGGCAGCAACATTTTCTCACAGAGTCCCTGAGAATTCTGTTTCACCAAAACCATAGGTAAAAATCCCATGTGATGTACTGAGTCTTCAGTCATGTTTATTTTATTTTATTTTTATTTTTTATTTTTATTTTATTTTATTTTATTTTTATTTTTTATTTTTTTACTCTATTTGCTCAGAGTAGGCTTAAATACATACTGAAAAGTAAACTGTAAAACTGCAGGTAAATAAATATTCTGAGAATAAATTATTTTAAATGTTGAAAAAGTAAGTATGACCCTGCCTGAATTCCTATTAATAAAATATAGGATATGTCAAAGCTTTTCTCATGCAGAACAACACAAGAGAATTCACTGCTGAAATTCACTACATAAACTCTATGGAGCTTGGCATGAAAGATGCCATGAAAATGCTTTAGACTGTGATTTTGATTAGAGAATTGACTCATTTACTACATATGAAACCATAAGCATCTCTCCAGTGAAGTGGCATTTTGAAAATGGAAGAACAAATGAGTAAGAAGTAGCAAGGTCATTCTGACATTCTGAAGTTGCTATTAGTCAGGAATTTCCAAATTTGCTATTCAGTGGATGGTATCTTAAATTATTTAATTTGTACACTTATCTCTTTGGAAACATGCAGTTACTTGTAGCAAATACAGGAGTTGCTACTGTATATAATTATTAATAATTATTTTTAAGACGAAGTGCGTGTTCATTTCTTAAAAATTATGATTTAAACCCCTTCTATCCTCAGCCCCTCTGCACCATTCTTGTCTTTCCTATCATTAATACTTTACTGCCATGTGGATTACTTCTTATTCTCCAATCTGCTTCTGCGTCTTGAGTATCAAGTTTCTGTCTCTTAATCTAAAAGTGCTTTGCACTAGTAGTTTCTATTTTCCTGTACTTGTATGAACATCTAGTATCTCTCCAGGAATAACCCCTGTGTTCAATATGTCTGGGTTCTCTGGTTCCACTGTCATCCCTTGTGTTCTCTCCCCCCTAATATATTACTCACCCCCAGGGGAGAATTCTGATTTCTCTTGCATATGTGAATATAAGAACATAGCTACAAAAGGACCACAAAGATCAACACATCCTTTCCCTGAAACTTCTGGAAGCCCTTCACAGGGTATGCAACTCAAAATAGTGCATTAAACACCCAGGCACAGAATCACAGACTTTCAGGGGTTGGAAGACACCTCAAGAGATCATTCAGTCCAACCCCCTGCTAAAGCAGACACCCTACAATAGGTCACACAGATTGGCATCCAAATAGATCTTGCATATCTCCATAGAAGGAGACTCCACAACCTCTCTGGGGAACCTGTTCCAGTGCTCCATTATCCTTACCATAAGGAAGTTCTTCCACATGTTAGTACAGAACTTCCTATGTTCAAGTTTTAGACTATTACTGTCCTTTCACTACCCACCACCGAGAAGAACCTGGCCTCATGCATTTGCCTCCTACCTCCCTTTAGATAAACATTTATCATATCAGTCCCTTTGCCTCTACTTGCTAGAATATGCAATGTGTTTCCAACATTTTATGACATCCTTCAAACATAACTCCTGACCTACCCTAGGTTTTGCAACGCTGGGAGTGGCAGAGAACAGTCATTTAATCATAAAATATCTTGGGTTGGAAGGGACCTTAAACCCCATACAATCTCAACCCCTTGCCATGGTTGTCCTCCACCAGATCAGGCTGTCCAGGCCCGTATCCAACCTGCCCTTGAGCATCAGGGAAAGGGAATCCACAGCTTCTTCTGCCAGCACCTCACCACCTTCTGAGTAAAGAATATCCATGTAACATCTAACCCTGATCTCCCCTCTCTGAGTTTAAAACCATTCTCCCTTGTCTTATCACTATCAGACCATGGAAAAGTTGGACTCCCTCCTGCTTATAAGGTCCCCTCAGATATTGAAAGACCACAATGAGGTCTCCCTGGAGTCTTCTCCAAGCAAAATAACAATAATTAATATCTGTAGATACTGAAGTTTTCTTTGTAAAACAGGAAATCTGACACCTATCATTTTAAAATCAATGTAAGCAAGAACATATGAGCAGAAACATGACTGAATTATCCTTGACACTGATGATATTTAAATGTACTGTCCCACACAGTACAACAGCAGCTCCATCCTCCAAGGCGGCCTGATGAATATTTTCCCACCAGATGACAGGAGGTTCTGCACCACTTGATGGTGATAGGAGTGAATATTGCTCAACATCACACAGAAAAGAATCTAGGGATTTTCCTATAGTTTGCTGGCTCTCTCATCACGTATTGCTTTCAGCTTGCCTTCTTTATTCTTTTGGAGTGATTCCTAGATGGCAAGGAAATCATCTTTAGACTACAATGAATACCACTCCATTCATTATCAGTCAATACTCTTAGCAGTGTTTCCAATCTTCCTTATTTTGAAATATTTCCAATGTCAGATTTGCAGGCGCATTAGTTAAAAGGTGATTATAAACCATAATGCAATTGACCATTACTGGGAAATAAAAAGAAAAAAAAAAACAGAAAAGAACACAGTGAAGAATCAGCCATTTCTAAATTTTCTTTTTGGGTTAACAAATAAATTACATGATCCATCATGTGAATGATAGCATCTCTAAGATCATGTATTACTTTCAGCCAAACAGCATATGTGTTGGAGACAGTGTCTATCAGAAGAAATGCCAACGCATCTGCACCACTAGTTGTGTTTTCTGTTGGATCAGATCCAGTGCCTCCCGGCATGCCTCTTGGGGTGAGTGTGCCTGCACCAAGTCTGTGAGACCACGTGTTTAAAACAGTTTGTGGCTATGTATACTCTCAGGTGTTCCACATCCACAACTGGGGCAGCCCCCCAAAGATCTCAGCTTCTCTTGCAGTCCGATCACTGGGGACAGCTTTCCAGAAGCAGCAAAGCTTGAGAGCTCCTGCTTCAAACCAAGGTCATGTTTGCATGACCCTGGAAGCCAATGAGCTGTGTGCCTTTGTAAATGTACCTTAGACTTTCAGCAGTATTGATTCTCCTGCTAAGGAGAATGTTTGAATCAAAATATGATCCTTTGCACCTGTTTGTCCCTAGCCATCACTTTCCTATTATTTTTACAAATAAGAACGCAGAATATTGACTTCTTTGTATTCATCTTTGTCATCACTTCTCATTTTAGAAGTGATTAGTTCCTTCAGATTTCTAGGAAAGAGAAAATATTTATGTTAAAATTTAAAGATTTTATTTGATAACAATGTCATTAATATGTAGTTTAGATACAATAACTTTTTTTTTTTAATTGTATGACCTCTGTATGCTTTAACTGGCTCCATAGCTAATGTTTTTGGTGTCCACTTTACTTATTGCATCTTTATTTGCTCTACTTTTTATTTCAATTTCATCTTTTGCCAAGAGAAACACTCTAAAATTTGTTCTGCACTTCTTTAATTATTTTTTTAAGTATTCCCATTGCCAGTGCAAGTCTACATTTGCAAAATATACTGAGAAACTAATGTGAAAAAGGCATCACAGAATGAAAAGAGAACAAACTGTAGCCTTTACTGGAGTTGTTGTTCTTCTTCTTTTTTGTTTTAAATTTTATTTTATTGAGGATTAAGCCTTTTATAGCTGACTTCTCAGTTTGTTTATAATAGCACAAGCTATAAATATGTAGGAACAATATGATTGGACTAGATGACCTTAGTGGTCATTTCCAATCTTAATGATTCTGCAATTCTGTGAACTCTTTAAATCTGTGTATTTACAGCAAGAAGTCTTTGGATTCCTGGGGCAGAAACTTAAGGCTGAGGTGTCTCATTTCAGCACCCAAATGTAGCTGTAGAAAATGTTCCTTGAGTCAAATCCTGTGGTCCTAACACTGTTGTACCTGATCTTTGAAGGCAGTGGAGTTTTGAATGGCCAGATACAGTGGGGTAAGCTCATTGGTTTAAGATAAAGAAAAACACATCCCTGCTTTGGATAAGAGGTGGAGAGCAAGGCAACAACAGTGAACGAAAGGAATAGTATATTAATCTTTAGAAAGATATTCATAATTATTCCCTGTTTTTGCTTTGAAATAAAAAATATACAGGTATTGCCAGGATTTTAATGTTTGAATCAATCATGCTTATATCTCCAGTTTACTAAAATGCAAATGTATTTAGCAAGATGTGCTAGGAAAATTAAAAAAAAAAAAAAAAGAATTTAAATCTAGGACACACTTAAATTCCTAGGGAGGATTCACAGGGAGGTCAGCTGTTGAACTAGTTGCACTGATTGGAAAATAAGATTAGATTCTTAGTTTATAACCTGAAATAAGGTAGGAATTTTCAGCAGGCAGTAAGAAGCATATTTTACTGAACTATGTCTTCACTAAAAGACATTTCGGACATACAAGTCCACTTGCATGTGTCCTTAGGGTCCCACCCTAAGGACTCGTGGGGGGGACCTTGGGTCTTAGGGACTAATGTGAGATTTCAACACTCTTTGAGACCAAAAAAACTTCTCAAGCTGTGCAGAGAACCTTACTGCTATTTAATGAAAACTCTGAGTGATTATTTTTCCATGGTTTGCTTAAATGTAGGTGTTCTTTTGTTTTGAAGGAATGAATTATTCTGTGAGAAAATTATTCAGTGCAAAAAACTAGAAGCAATTTATTTTCAAATGACATGAAAAAAAAATAGCTAGGATTATCAAAAGGTTTTAAGAGAGGTAGGTGCTCAGAAATTAAATTTTGCACTGTCCTAGGTTTTAATTTGCATTTCTTTGCCTTTCAAGTTTTTTTTTTTTAAATAAGTATTTCCATTATAATGTCAGTTTTGTTCAGTTCTATTCATATCTGAAACCTGCCAGGACCATTGTGATCAGCTACTCTGATTTTCTGTATGAAAAATAAATAAATAAATAAATAAGATGCAGGCAACAGACCTTTAAAAAGTAATTCCTGTATCAAGCTCACAGACGGCAGAGGTTTTATTTTCCAAAGAAACAGATTTAATCTTAAGCCTAATAGTAAAAGCTAAATGCATAAACCAGACTAAAAACAATGAATATTATAAAAAAAGAAGACTGTATTTACTCTGCCTTCGACAAAGCCTTATGACTAACTTATTACTTCCACTCTAAAATTTTCAACTTTAAATTGTTCTTTCACTGTCTATACATTGTAAGCTGTACATAAATTATATTTCTCCTTATGACAAAAATTTATTTTGTCAGACAAAAACTTTCACCCTCCTTCTCCCAATGCATTTTTGCTGCAGTAAGAAGAGCAGTGAAGGAACTTATTCCACTAGTGCTGATTCTTATTAGATTTCTTACGATGAGGACAAAAATTTCCACATAGCATAGTCTGTGCTGCCTAGAGGGAATATTGCTTATTTTCATAAATGGCATTATGCTTTGCTTATCTTTGGTTATTACATTTGAGTGAGGAAACAGACATGGATAAATAGAACTGTGCATTGGATTAAGGATAAAATCTGATAAAAGTGACAGACCTTGCACATTTATGCACGAACTCCGTAGGCAATATATTAAATCCAGAGTTAGAAAGTATCTCTATATATGTAATATACATGTATGTGTATATATACATTTGTATACATAATTTATAAATAAGGTGTATGGTTTACAGAAAATCTAATTTATCTAAAATCCCCATGGAGCAGGTAAGAAGCTGCCTGAATTTGGAGTGTGAGAAAAAAAATATAATAGGAAGCGAAGTCCTTTATTTCTTTAGATACAAACTTAATTCAGATCTTCAGACATCCATCCTGAGCTATCTGCCACAGGAATAATAGCCCTACAGTAGTAATCTTTGGCTTTATTTGTTTTTTTGTTTACTTGTTTTTTTTACAATGCCTCTGTTTACAGTCTATGCTGTCTACGTCTCTCTTAAAAACATTTGTGCATTTACTATCCTTCTTCACTTTGAAGGTACAAAGCCCCACAACTGCAGCATCTCAGAATGACCAGAGGAAAGCTTGGTTTATGGATAGCAGAATTTCCTATCTCTTCTTTGGAGGCTGTGTCACAGCTGACAAAATAACTTTGTTCATAAAGAGATGGGAACTGGCTTTGTAGCTTGTGTTCCGTGTAAGTCCAGTAAGACACTAACAGTCCTTCATCTGAGTTTCTCTTCAAAGTTATTTCCAAGGCACTTGTTTTGTTTGTTTGTTTTGATTCATTTCTTTGTGTTCAAATTCAAAGACTCTTGCGTGCATAATGCTCATACAGATGTCAAAGGAGCGTTTTGCATTCAGAGCCCCCAGAAATGTGTTCATGTCACAAGAAGGTACTCATTTTCTTTCACTGCTTTTCCAAATGAGCTCACTGTTTTCTCCACACTGTTGCCTGTGCCAACTTTAAAACAGAGAAGAGCTTGTTGATTCCAATCTTGCCATCCTTGGCCTTACTGTTACTGTCTGGCTTTCAAGGAGAAAGCAACCCCAACCCAGGTTTGTTTTTTATTATTATTTTTTTGTTGTTGTTGCTGCTGTTGCCTTTGTTGTCTTTGGAGGGAGATGAGGTGATAGCGTTCCTGCTGCTGTGGTGAATGTGTGGACTTCATGCCTGTTGGGTAGGGTGAGAAACAAAGCTACCACAGCACTCTGCCTCTAGGTATCGGCAAGGATGAAAATACAGCTTGGAGTCATTCCAGCAGCTGACAGATACTTACCAGAGATTTTTGGGTGTCATCTATTTTGAGTATAAGTACTTAACTCTTTTGGATCACACAGTACTTGCAAGAATGTGAGACTGATCTGCTGGGTTTTCTTGAAATACCTAATATTAAGGGAATTCACAGGAAGATTTTCTATAACATTTTAAAAACCTATTTTAAAACACGGTAAGTTTAATATTAAGTGTTAAGAATGATAATGAGTTTAGGATCATATCTCATTATTTACAGCTACTGAGCACTAATCTTGTATCAGTGAACCTTACAGAAGAAATGTGGAAAACCAAAAAATTGGCTGAAAGTCCAGTGATAGATACATTAAACCTTTCCAGTCAGTAGCTGTATGCCATTGACTCATTCTGTTACCAAGCCAGGAGGAGGACTGGTTTCCATGTGTTTATGCTGTCCTGGGTTGGGTTGCTCAGAAGAGCTGTCACAGGGACCATGAGTACCTCCAGAGCAGGTGGATATCTCCAATCATACATTTTAATTGGCTTGATAAGGATGTTGGAAACTACAGAACACCAAAAGCTAGAAGAAACTATAGAAACCTTTTCTTTCTCTCTTTCTTTTCTTTTTTTTTTTTTAAACAAGGAGAATTGATGCTTATAAGAGTGGGTATGTTTCCCAGAAGTGATACATCCTTGAGATGGAGCCTATCAGCTTCTTTCTGATGGGCGGAGGACAGTGTATCTCACTCCTCTCCAAGACAATGATAAAGGCAGTCAGATCTTCCAGGCTTTCTCCAGGATGACATACAGCATGCTGTCAAAATCTCTTATGGAGAAAAGATTCAAAACCTTTCCTTGACTGCTGCAATTTCACATAGAGCAACCTCACTGTGACTGAATGTCCTAGATAAGAGCATCACATTATTTGCCCCTTTAAAATATGCTCTATTCAAGCAATCATAATTTATATCAGAAATTCTTTAATCAAGAATCTCTCGCTCTGTTTCTTTTCCTTTCTATAGAGATCATTTAAGATACTTAGGGTCCTCTGCACTACAACTGGATGCTCTGAGTGCCATCTTGACAGGATACACATTGTTTTTAATTTTATTTTTATGATCATCTTGTGTTGGCTTCATTTAATTTTACAGTTTATTAAAGTACACTGGAAAGCAGGAATTCAGGAACTGAAAAATGTATTTGTGCCTCAACTATAAACAAATGCTGCTGAAGCTCATGCTTCTGAGTGATGCAGGCATGCCAAGCTCCTGCCAAGAGTGCTTGCTTCCACCCGATCACAACATGAGTCTGTCTGGCTGTTTCTGCTGTAAATAAAGTTACTCATTAGTGAGCAGCTTGGGGAAAATGCTGTGCGTATGTACAGAGAATATAGATCCTCCAAAAGGTAGAAATAAGAGAGAAATAGGTGATGACCTACAGCACGGTCTGTATGAACTGAGCATGAAATAATAGAACTGGATTTGATTTTGCTCTAGGACAATGTCCAATTCATTAGTAGAATGTAAAACTGTATTAAAGACAGAAAATAGAGTAATATCAGAAAATGAAAACCAACAAACACCTTCTCAATAGCTACTGGAACAGCACATAGTTCTTTTGGATTAAAGCATTGAATAATATGTCTTGTGGCTTTTGATGTATTCTATTATCTTGGGAAAAAAAATAAAGAAGAAGCAGTCATATTTTACAGGATGTGAAGTACTTTTATAACTTCAGCTGAAGCACCACTTCTATAGATACTTCACACATATCAGTCATTACAGTGAATTCAAAAAGTTACTTGTGTGCCTTGCATAATATGCTCGTATCTTCATGAACAGGCTTAATTTTTATGGGCTTCACTCTAGCCTCTGAAAGAAAAAGTTCCTCTCTGTGATTACCTACGGTAAGTAATCTGTTAGTTATTCAGGTTGGTATTCACTGTACCTAAATTAGGAATCTAGGCTGTGGAGGTAGAGAATGGAGAAAGGTACATTCCTGCAGAGCATGATTCAGAGCACCTCATTTAATAGCCTAATGATTGTCTAACCTACATGCTCTGAATCTTCTGGAGATGTCTGTCTGCTGTGAAAGGCTGAGCACATCCCACTCAAGGGGCTACCAGCTTTCTTCCACGAGCCTTTGGCTCACCTCAGCACTGGGACTGTTCAGTCCTAGGAGAGCTGAATTTGATGTGAAAGAGCTCTAGATGGACTCCATGTCTGCTGTATCTTTTGAAGTTCCATTTGTTAATTTTGTTTAATGTCTCATTTGTATGGTCTTACGGACTACATTCATCCCTGTTTCTGTCTCATAATGTGCCACCAAACCTGAAGTATTCATTTTTAAACTCAGAATCCAGATTCTGCATCCTCCAAAAGGAATCTCTAGCTTCATCAGAGGCAGTCACCCTCTATTCCTTCTTCAGCACAGGATGATAGTTTGGTTTATGATGACTCTATTTCACCTTGGCTCTGTCTGCTGCCAGTACACCAAGTGGCTTACTCAGTCATCTCTCTGCTTGCCAGCCAACTTCCTGCTAAGAGATGTTAGCTTTGGCTGACAGCATCCCACACAGATTTCACTGGGGTAGATAAGGTGGAAACCTTTAAAGGAGGTATCTGGAAACCAATAGAGCTTCCTTATTTGGGCTTTCTTTTGGAGCCCTTCAGCCCTGAGGAAGCTAGGTCATAGAAATCCAGTGGGCTTCTGAACAGAGATCTGACTCATGGAACAGCACTTCCCTGTCCAATTTCCCTGATGCATTTGCATCTTTGTACCTAGATTTTGATTTACTGCATGCATCTGTCTCTATTACAGCATCAGTCCTTTCATCCTCAGCAAGTGAGTGGACTCCATTTCTCCAGGTCTTTTTTCTATTTAGTATCAAAACTACATTTAGCCACTGTATACTTCTGTTACTCAAAACACTTCTAATAAGCCAGTGTGTGCATCACCCATTTTTCTTTGCTGGTACCAATGAAAAAGCTGTACAGTGGGACAGAAACCCAATACTGATCACTATTGGGGAAAATGTTAATGAGAAGAGGCAAAAATATTCTTTTGACAAAAAGTTTCTGAGGTCACTGCCTGTAAATCTCTATTATTCTGGTGAATTAGATGACAAGATCCTGTCCTTTGGAGCCTACGGAAAAAAAAAGGAAAGAATTAGAAGGAAAGCAAATTTTTAAAAAAGAACTATTTTTAAATGAGGTCTAAATAACTTGCCACAGCAAAAACCTTCATTGGTGTCTTTCACCTCAGATAAGTGCTAGTAGTTCATACTTCTTGGCCATTGTGTCTGCTGTGCCAACTGAAGTTGTTCAGTGAAGGTCATACTGATGGACCATCTAATAATAAATAAATAAATAAATAAATAAATAAAACATTTTCAGGTTTTCCTTATATATATAAAGAAAAGATTGGAAAAGTCCAAATCCTGCCCTGCCATTCATCTCAATATTTTGTACAATGTGTGCACTCAGATGGAGCTGTGACTTTTAGTTAAAACTCACATTAGTGTTCATTTCAAGGTGACGGCAATTCTATTCTGAAAACTTCATTCAGCCCTATAAAAGCTTATGGAAAGCACACTCTAAAAATAAGTTCCTTTTGCTCTTCTCTCATTTAAATTGCTTACAGGAAAATGCTGATATCAGAAATGAGGCACCCACATCCATATGTTTACATTTATAGCAATTCGCAGTCACTTTTCTAATGTTAACTAGGAAATTATGTTATTTGAAAAACCTATAATTACTCACAAAGCAGCACTCTGTCTTCATATTCACTGCTCTTATTAATGTTTATGGTACCCACAAAAATCACACTCAAATCCAGGGCTGAGGTACACAGCTGAAACAGACAACATAAACAGAGACAGCTTTTCCCTCTGGGTGACCATAGGTCACAGTGACCACCACTGTGTTTAAAATGTATGGGAGAACAGACATCACCCTATGACAGGTGTATTCCCACTGCAACAGCACACATTTTCAGCTTGCAGCAGACATCCTTAGCTCAAGAGCTCTTGTCTTAACAGGGTTAGCGCCAGAGAGAGGTTCCCCTGCCCCAGACACTTACTGGGGAACATTATTTTCCAGACATTCACGTCAATAGATATGGCTGCGTGGGATGATGCAGCTGTTCCAAATGCTGCTCTCATGGTGGGCATTGCTGGTGGCAGTTGTGTCTCTCCCAGATGTTGTCATGGATGTGTGATGGTGTCCATGTGAGGAATTGGTGAAGGGGGGGGAAGTTTGAGGCTGCAAAAGTTTTTGAAATGAAGAATTGAAATGATTCAATGAAACAATATCCAAATCTTTAGCTGCTTGGAAACCACACTCTTGTCAAACAACATTTTCTAGTATAATCAAAGTCTCCCTCATTCTTCTCAGAAAGAAACAGATTCTATTATGAAATCCAGATGCCCTCTATATAAAACCACTCCTTCCAACATCTTTCTCTAGCTAATTGTTGGCTCTTTTGTTGACTCATCTAACTAAAGCCTTGAGCAGTTACAAATATTGCCATATATATATATATATATATATACATACATATAGATCCATGGGTCTCTTCCTGTTCTCCTTATAGAATCACAGAATCATTAAGGTTGGAAAAGAACACTAAGATCCTCCAATCCAACCATTCACCCACCACAAGTATTGCCACTAAACCAAGTTCCTCAGTGCCACAATACCACAGTTCTTGAACACCACCTTCCTGGACAGCCTGCTCCAATGTATTACCACTCCTTCTGAGAAGAAATTTTTCCTAATAGCCAACCTGAAGCTCCTCTGGTGCAATTTAAGGCCATTCCTTCTCATCCTATTATTGTTACTTGGGAAAGAGGCCAACCCCATCTTCTTACAACCTCCTTTCAGGGGGCTAAAGAGAGCAATTTGGTCTTCTTCAGACTAAGAAATCCCAGTTTCCTCAGCCATTCTTTACAAGACTTGCGCTCCAGACCCTTCAAATACCAGAAGGACAAGTTCCTCTGTGAAACTGTGTGTTCTCTGGTGCTCTGTATGAGCAGCTGCTTCCTCACTAGCTTGATGAGGTCTCTCTTTGGGTCCATCAAGATATCTGTAATAAAATAGCTCACCATGCACACCAGATCTGTATGGAAATAAAGACCAAAAGGTTTATTGAAAAACAACAAGATATTCAAGTTTGAAATTTAATTACGCAGATAGAAGAAAAAAAAGGCTGTTCTGGTTAGGGCTAGTTCTGGAAGGAGTGTTTAAAATACATTTTGAATTGACTAGATATTTTCTATTTTTTCTTGGTGAGAGATGGCTTTTTACAGTGCTGCATAGTAGCTTGTTCTTTCTGTAGAGCTCTTGGGTACATAAGAAATACGAGGTAGACACCTAATTACAGGGCAGGTAGTGTTATTAGTGACGCTTAGTTCCAAATGGAACCATAATTATGTATGAAGATCACTCTAAGAAACAATTGCATCATTTACTGCTAGCAACTTATAGCTACCACGATGCTACTGAGTGATAGAAACAGTTCATCCCCACACACTTCTGTTCGTACAATACGCTAAATCTCTGCCAAGACAGAAATGGGGGAAAGGGATGTACTCATATCAAGGCCTCAGTCTTTTGAAGAATACATTTTGTCTAAAGGTGAGTGGAACCGTCTACTCATTTTTTATTGCTGAAAAAAGTGTCCTTGCTTAAAAGCAAAACTTCTCCCAATATTTCTTGTAACTCTTTGTTTTTACCTCTTTCATCAATTGTATAGCATACAAAAAAAATTACAAAAATATAGATTTTAAAATAGATTGTACTCTTAAAAATAATATTGGATGTTTCATTGGAAATTCAAACACTTGTTCATTTGTATTCACATGTTCTTATGGTTTACTGTAACTTGTTAATACAAGGTTTATACTTAGAAATGAAAAGATCACATATTCCCTTTAACATGTCTGTAAAAATAGTCATGAACAAAAGATATTCACATTTAATTTTATCACATTTTGAAGTGTCACAAATTTTTTCAGTTCATGTGCCAGCAAGTTTCAGTTTTATGAAGCATATTAAGATTTGTTATGAACAAGCACTTGAGTCAACAATATAAAGATATGTACCAAACTACTCTTTTATGATTTCCAAATTATTTTTTTACAAAATTTTGTATTTTAAAAATAAAACACAACAAATTTATCTGTTATACTGTCTTGTTAAAATTGTTAGAAAGAATGAGATTTCTTTTTTGATTGAAAATGTTGGGTATGCATTTTTGGAATTTCACTTTTATCTTCTTGCTTCAGCTCAATATACTCAAACCGATGAGAACAAAGGCTGCCTTCTGTGATAAGATGAACTTCAGTTTTCACATCAGAAATTAGAGACCAGGCTTTATATCTGATTTAATTAGAAACAGTTGTTACGTCTTTTCTTGAGTTTAAGGTAATAGAATACATGTGACCCAGTTTTTCCTTCTTTTTTTTATTATATGTTTGCAGACATTGTCTAGTACTAATTCTGAACTTGCCCTTTTGCTATACAACTGGGAGAAAAAAAATAAAGGCAGAGCTTTTTGTTTTTTGTACTTCCAGCACAAGGGAACTGGACAGTATTCTTGCTGTGAACAGGCATGAATTAATCATCAATTGCTTTTCTCAAGTGGTCAAGATCTAAGTCTCATTCTCTCCTTTGCAGTCATGGGTTAAAGCAGAGGACTTGTTCAGTTCATCTTGGTTCATGCTCAAACTCTCACTAGAGAAGAGTGGTGAGTCATATACAGTGGTCCACGCATGGGATGCTAACTTCAGGAGACAGTTGCCCAGCCATGGAAGGTACCTAGGGCACTGTGCCTCTTCCCTAAGGAATCAGACTAGTTGCTGCATTTATTGCTTCTGGGCCTGCCATGGAGATTTCCTGTCTTCCAAATTTCCTTTTGCTTAACTGTTTCCTTGTTTTTAACTCACATTTCTGTCTGCGAGGGGAATATAATGTCCACTTTTTGGAATGGAAAACTTCAGGAATTCTTTAGAATATATACAGACATATATTAACCATCCCTGTACACACAGACATATATGCAAGTATTGGCGATCAGTCCCATAACCACTCCTGTCAATTCATTCCAGAAGTTAAGTACTGTCTTTATGGAACTGCCTGGGAAATATAAACAAATAAAGAGAATCTCAATGGCCCTCCAGATGCCTTCTCAAGGAATTGTAGCAGTGGGGAGAAACTCTTTACACAGCTGACAAAATAAATGATCCAGGGGTGAGAGATACACGCTGAGTTCTTACTTACATCTGGGAGAGTAATGTGTGCTGTGAGGCCCACACACTGCATCCCAGTGTCTATTCTGAGGGTAAAGACTTACATGGTGTTGGGATAGCCCTTTGTTTTCTCTCAGGCTGGAGAGAGTATCTTGGGAAAAGAGAGAACTAAGTCAGGGCAAACCTCCCCTCAGCTTCTTCCAAACTCTTTACAAAACAAGTGGGAAAATTTTGAATCACATTAAGGTAAAAAATATTTAGTTGTACATGGAAAAAAATGATTTCTTGTGACCCATGGATTTTTTTCCAATACAGGAGGGAAAAGACTTGATAACAGCTCTCAGGAGGTTTGAGCATCTCTGTGGTAATGTCCCTGAAAATGTGTAATGTCAACCAGGAGTGAAAATCTCTGCAGGGAGGAAGGAAAACACAGTGTCTTTGGTTCACATCACTCCATGGAGAGGAGGCTCTTGATGCACAACGAAGCCCTTATATATGTCAGTGACCGAAGGAAAGCTGAAGACTAAAGGGGGTGGAGGAAAAGTGCATTAAAATAATAAAAAATGTGTTATGAAATTTCAGTCAAATGTATGTAAATCTTTATTAATTAAAGGACTTCTCAACATGATAATGTGGCCATGTATTTCTTGGCATTTTCACAAATGAGGAAGCGCAGCTTCCTGCACTGGCAATTGATCTGCTTCCCAGTGTTAACATTAGCATACTTGAGACTTTACAGCTGTTAACTTGATGACTTTACAATTGATATGAAACGTTTTCCATACTGTCTTAATCTTGTAATCCAGATTCTGCCACCTTTGGTCATCTTGCATGGCATCAGTTTAATAAATAGGGTTGTTATTCTCCTTTTGCCAACTTGCTCTTTTTCCTCTTCTGGGCTCTGGCTTTTTTCCACTTAGCATCCAGATAGGATGCCTTGCTTCCTATACTCTGCCTGGCTGCCTCTTATTTAAAGCATGGTCAAGACTAACTTCTTTCACTATCAGGGCCAGGATTTACAACATGCTAGAACATAGGTTATCATGTATTATGGGGTAAGATCAGCTTTAACCATTGTGCAGGTAATAGGGGGATTCAGTGAGCTCAGCTCAGTTCATGGGAGCAGGAAAAAAATGCAGTTTTCAAAGGCATTTAGGATGGCCATATTTGACAGCCACTCGTGGTAATTCTGAGCTTTCCTCTTCCTGTTTTTTCCAAATTTCAGAGTTCATTCTCCAAACCAGAGAATGAAACAGCAAAACCAAGAAAATAGGAGGACTTCTTTTTAACTCTCTAATCCTGATATTTTACTTGATTTCTCTTTCTAAATATTTTACATGGTTTCCTAACAAAATGTTGTCATGCTACTTGTCTCTCAATTCCCATTTAGCAGTTTGCATTGGCCAGTTTCAACTAAGAATGAAAGAGAATGAAAGAAGTCTTGCCCATAGTTATATTCCTAGTGGTTCTGCAAAAAGTAGCAGCTGTGTAAGGATAGATAACCTAAATTAATGTCAGTGTTGAGAAATGATGAGCAGAAGGTAGCTCTGCCATAGACAGAAACTCCTCGCATAAATGAGGCAATGCACTCAGGCTCAATATGAGACTGAAGAAGCTCTGCAGCTGCCAGGGATTTAAATCCAACAAGCACTGGTCTGTGCATGTATTCATGTTGACTTGCTCTGACGTTACCATGAAAAACCCAAGAACTTTCAATATGGACATGTTAGAAAAAATAAACAAATAAGAAATAAAACTTGGTTTAAGGAGTATTTAAAAAGGAATATAAAATTGGCAGTTATTTTTGAAAGAAAAAAACTGTCAAATTAGAGAAGCAGGTACATTAAAACTGTAGATATTCATTTTCTCTCTTCATATGCCTATTTTCTAACAGTTGATTTTAATGGACTGGCATTGTTATCTTAAGTGTGTATGATTATTGCCAATGTCTTTTAGCTGCTGTAAAACTTTCAATCTTTGAACAACTAATAGAAACGCAGCATGCCAAAAGCTGGGTTTTAGAGAACAATTGTTAAGACTCAGAAGGGTGTGCCAATTATTACAGCAAGAATAATAGATAGAAAGAGAGAAATAACAGTAATATAAATCTGAATTATAAAAAATGATATGTTTTCAATGGAGGAAATACTTTCCTGGGCATCGCATGGAAGGATATACAAAGAATTAGTCAGGAGAGGCTGGATATGGCAGGATGGTTTATATAGGAGAAGAGAAAACTTCAACAGTGTTTTTCAGAGGCCAGGAAATGCCTAAGTGACACAATGAACCAGGTGGCTGAAAGGTCAAGAACTGAGTAATGTAGGTCAGACCCTCAGCAGCAAAATGAATGAACACTGTTCTGTTCAGGTTTGTGTTGGTGGCCAGTCACAAGCGGTGTGCCCAAGGGCTCGGTACAGGGGCCACTCCTATTTAACGTCTTTATTAACGATCTTGATGAGGGGATTGAGTGCACCCTCAGTAAGTTTGCAGACAACGCCAAGTTGGGAGGGAGTGTTGATCAATGGGCCAAGGTTAACTGTATGAGTCGCAATAGGGCTAAGTGTTGGGTCCTGCATTTTGGTCACAACAACCCCAGACAACCCTACAGGCTTGAGGAGGAGTGGTTGGAAAGCTGCCTGATGGAAAGGGACCTTGGTGTACTGATGGACAGTCAGCTGAATATGAGCCACCAGTTTGCCCAGGTGGCCAAGAAGGCCAATGGTATCCTGGCTTGTATCAGGAATGGTGTGGTGAGCAGGACTAGGGAAGTAATCCTGCCCCTGTACTCAGCACTGGTGAGGCCTAACCTAGAGTACTGTGTTCAGTTTTGGTCACCTCAGTACAGAAAGGACATTGAGGTGCTGGAGCAGGTCCAAAAAAGGGCAACAAGGCTTGTGAAGGTCTTGGAGAATATGCCCTATGAGGAGAGACTGAAGGAGCTGGGGCTGTTTAGTCTGGGGAAAAGGAGGCTGAGAGAAGATCTTATTGATCTCTTCAAATACCTGAAAGGTGCTTACATTGAGAGCGGGGTTGGTCTCTTCTCACTGGTGACAGGTGACAGGACGAGGGGCAATGGCCTCAAGTTGTGTCAGGGTAAGTTTAGGTTGGATATCAGGAAAAACTTTACTGAAAGGATTGTTAAGCACTGGAATAGGCTCCCCAGGGAGGTTGTTGAGTCACCATCCCTGGATGTGCTTAAAAACCAGTTGGATATGTTACTCAGGGACATGATTTAGAGGACGGTTGTTAGGGTAGTATGGTTGCGTTTGGACTCAATGATCTTTAAGGTCTTTTCCAACCTGAGTAATTCTATGATTATATGCCATGAAACACGTATACACTTAGCAATTTGGTGAAGACAGGACTGGGAGGAACCTGCTGGTATGAAGTGAATGTCCAGGAGACTCCATAAATACAGTATCTGTAGCTGCCCCTCGAAGCCATTACAGTCAGAACATTCCCTAATGTCAATAAAAAAATAAAAACATTTAGCATGGAAGATCAGGAGCCATAAAGCTAAAAGGATAGATGAGGAAAGTTGATGGACACCACAGGTTCCATTTACCTATAATGTTGACATGAATTAGAGCATTCCTGGGTTTCTTCCTTGAGAAGATAACATAAAGATATGCTTTTCTGAGATATCTCATGTCTACTGATTTTTCATGAAACTCCATTTGATTTATGCTGAATCTAGCAATGATTTTGGGATTCTATTGTTTAAAATTCCAGCCTCAAGTGTATTCCTGTGAGATGCTCAGCATTTGAAAGCTTTACAAAAATTTCTTAATGTTTTAAAAATTGAAATTGCAGTGTAATAAAAATTAGGTCAGGGTTTCACTGAGAAAGCATATAATACTGAAATACAGTGGTTATTAAATATTGTAATTTAAAAAAGCCATGGAAAAAAAAAAGCAAAGAATTACTGTTCTGAACTTGGAGATTAAATCCAGTAGCAATTAACATATAAAACAGATACGGGTCCTCCTGTAAATGGAAAGCACAATGCCTCTAATTATAGCTCATGGATACAGCTGGACAAGGAGCAAACATCTCACAAGCACAAATTGAGGTTTCAACCTTTGTCTGTCTTGATTCTAATATGTCTTGAAAATAAATCTTTTTTTTTTTTTTTTAAGAGAAAGTGGTGGAAGACAACTTCACCTGTAGTATTGATTAGGACAGATAAGTGAGATGTGTGATAAATCCTTGACCTAAGTCAAGCAGAAGTTTAAATCTGTTTCTCTCTCATCTTACCTGACAGTTCAGTCCCAGCAGGACTGGGAGAGGGTGATCTTTCTGCCTAGCAAAGCCAAAAATAGAAAATCTGGATGGTCTCCTTGCTTGCAAATCTTATCAAAACAGACACAAGCCAGCAAATAACTAAATCACAGAATGGTTGAGGTCGTCAGGGACCTATGGTTCCATATGGCCGAACCTCTGCTCCAGCAGAGATGCCCAGAGGAGGGATGTCCAGGTCCACAACCAGGTGGCTTTTAGATATCTCCAGGGAGGAGACTCCACAACCACACTGGGCAGCTTGTGCCAGTACTCCATCACCCACACAGTACAGAAGTGCTTCTTGATATTCAGACATAACCTTCTGTGCCTGAGCCCACTGCCTCCAGGCCTGGCACTGGGCACCACTGATAAAAATCTAGATCCTCTCCCTCCAGGTATTTATGGGCATAGATCAGAGCATCCTTCTCTCAAGGCTGATCAGTCCCAGCTCTCTCAGCCTCTTCTTATAGTACTGATGCTCCAAACCTTTCACAACCTTTGTGATCCATCATTAGCCTCTCTCCAGTAGTTCCATATCTGTCTTGTACTGGGAAACCCTAAAACAAACACTATCCCAGGTGTGTGGCCTCACAAGTGCCCACACTCATCTTTCTGCTAAAGTGGTACGAAGGTAAGTTGGTGAAAACGTGAGTTATGTCCATTACATGAACAGTACACAGATAATGAACCACTGCATGAAGCTAGTTATTAAGAGACAAAGTTATTTAAGATGTTACTTTTGCTGAGTTCTTATTTTTGACCTCTTACTTTAATAACAGCAGTGGTTCTCAGTCAAATAGTTGTGCTGCACCACAATTCTGACCTTACATGTAGTGTTTTCTGTGGGGAATATTACATATTTGTACACTGTACTAACTCATGCTGTTCAAAATCACCTGTGAAGCACATCCCTCACTGACACACAAGTTCTGGAGAATTTTTTTCTTTGTCTTCTCTAAAGGGACCACTTAAGTTGTGTCAATCTTCATAGGTACTGCAGATGAAACAAAAGCACCATTGGTATAATTTTTTCTCCAGAAAACTAACCTTACTGATTATTATCTGTTTTCACAACAGATGGAAAAAGAATCCATCAAGAGTGGTTGCTTTTCTTCCTAAGAGTGAGGCACTAATTTGAGTGGACATGAGTCCAAGATTCACCTGATTGTCCATTTTCTTATTAGAACGTAGAACTTCCTCTTTGAATAGAGGAAGTTTAGGAAGAGTAGTATGCAGGCATTATTGTTTCCAAGTCACAACGGAATACCAATGAAAACTGGGTCCCTAAATGCCATTGTAAATCTAAATGTGACTATAAGATTCTGTGCTTAAAAATGACTGTCTTTGAAAATTTCCCTCATCACCAATTTAATACAAATGTGTGAAGGGAATACTGGGAATGTTACATATTTAGAGTTCAGTAAAACACTTGGCACTGTGTTTCATGAAGCCTTACAGCTAAATTAATTCTGGTTGGCTTGGGTAGCTGCATACTCACGTGGGCTGAAAGCTGCCTGACATCTTGTAGACTTGTGTGTGGCAGTGATAAAGAGACCTCTTTCTCCAGTGTTAAAGATGTGTGTCTAGTGACATATACTGTAGTGACTGTTCAGAGTTTTATTAATCTTTTTGAGCTGTAGAGACTAAAAATCCTGGAAAAGTAGAAATACAAGGCTAAGAGACTAGAAATAAAATTAAATAAAAATTAAATAAACTAGTAATAAAAAAATGCAGTGGGAGGCAAAAGACTGTAAAAGTGTAGTGGTTTATTGACAGTTATTCAGGAGGACATTAGATAAAATTTTGCAGTATGATACAGGAGTAAAATATGCCAGTGATTCCAGAGTGCATATGCAAAACCATGATGTAAGGGACTAATTATGTTGTTATGTTAGGTATAAACTATGCTGATTAGTATTTTTTGCTTCCTCCTTTTATTCTTTTAATCTATTGCTTGAAATCATTTTCTTTCTTCTATGGAACATTAAAAATCAAAGAACTCTTATTTTGTGCATTGAAGCAATGATTGTATAGAAGAACTCCGAGCCATTTCTTGGCACTGAAGTAATACGATGAGTAATACAGATGCTTTTTTATCTATAGTTCCAAGATGAGCATCCTATAGACTACATTCTTCACCATACCTGAAATACATCCAAGAGAATTCGGAGAAGTAAAACAAACAAACAAATTGAACCATGTTTTACTGCAAGAGGAGATAGAAACAATCAAGTCAAGTGAAGTTTCCAAAAAAAAAAAAAAAAAAAAGAGGTACTAGATGTTTTCCTTCTTGGAAATAAAGATACTTTGTTCCACAACAAGATCACTGAAATCCACTGGTATACCTAACAGTAAAAATAAACTTTTAGGGTGGGCTCTGTCACACTGTTGAGATTTCCTTAGTATTCAAAACGTGTGAGTACTTTGCAAATACAAACATAATCCCTGACCTCAGGAGCATAAAAATTAATAACACATTTCTACAACCATTTCACCATATTTATAGCCCTAATAGGTCAGCCGTTTCATAGGACCCACCCAAATGCTAAATCTTCAGCTTTTGATACATGTGACCTCCTCTTCAATGAAAGAGGAGTTATTTACTAAAAATGTAGCATGAAAAAACAGGTACTACTGATGATTAGTAACTCTATAGTATGACAAAATAAAAGACATATTTGACCTCCCATTGACCTTATTTCAACATATGCAAAAACTTGGTGTTACATCCATATCTTGGGAATTCTGTAGCAATTACAGAGGGTGCTGCCTATTACCAGTGAATAGGCCACGTGGGTTCAAACCCAAGATAGTGAGAAACACCGTAACTAATTGACTGTTTTGATTTATTATGGCCTTGTTTGTCACTTTCTGACTGCTAGCTGCCCCATTATGCACCCAGCTCTCCACCAGCTCTTTAATAGGGCATGGCACTTACCACTGCTTATTTGGGTACAGATTCATAACAAACAAGTCTCCGGAGTATTATGCTTGACAGAATGATAATGAACTAGTTTTGAAGCTGAACTTTGAACAAAGCAAAATGAGTGTCTAGATTTCTTCATTAAATAATGCAACATACACTTATATAGCTGCAGTGCTACTGCTACTCATTTCTGTAAATGTGTGGACAATAAACACGTACATTGGCCAAATAACCAATTTGCTTTTAGCCTGGTCTGGCAAGGCAGAGTGGTTTTCTTGTTAATAATCATCCATTAATGCTTAGCCAGCTGAAAAGAACCCTGAATATGACACCCATTGCTTTCAAGCCCTAATGCTATAAAGTGAGAATAATTAAAGGCAATCAGTGATGAGAGAACTAGATGCCGGGATGGATGATGCATTTTATTCTCAGTATGGACAAATATATACACTCCCAGTGGGGAAAAATGACTTAAAATACTATGGGTTCTTTTTTCTGTTACTTATATCAGCCAAGGCCAGAGGACAAAGCTTGCAAAAACAGTATAAACAAAACTGCATAAAGATAAATATGCAAAATGCATATGCAAATGAGCCACTAAACCAAATAATGTTAAAGTGGATCCCTTTGACATCATTTTTCTTAATTAACAGATATGTTTCTTCCACTCCCAATGCTTTGACTATAAACATTTATATTTATTTATTTGTTTGTTTGTTTTGTTTTTATATTTATTTGATTTGATTTATCACTTAAAAAATAGGAAAACAATTAAAATTTTCACTTTAACCATGAACAGTGGATTTTCCTTATCTGTAGTTCTATTTGGAAAAATAGAGTATGCACTTAGTCACTCTGGTTTAATCTTATAGAGTACCTTTGGGAACCAGGAAACTGAGGCTTCAGCAGAGCTGTTGGCCTGCTGGAAAGCAGCATGGCCAGCTGAGACTGAAAGGAGGAAAGGGAATCGGTATGTGTCAATCACCTGCCTACTAGAGAGGAAAAAACATTGCTCCCAGATCTGCACATTGTTTTGCTGTTAAATGGAATTGTCAGAAATTTCAATGGACTGAAATGCGCAAAATTGTTTCCGTAGAAAAATTCAAGAAGAATTTCTGTTGTAATATTACTCCCCATAACCTGCACAATCATCTTGTGTGTCACTTATAATCCAAAATATCATCTGGAGATTCTGAATCTGCAGTTGGCCAGATTTCAATCATTACTGTCATAAAAAAAAAAAAAAAACACTACTTTTTTTCCTTCAAGTAATGAAATAATATTGCCAGGTTTTATTTGTAAGCTAGTTATTATTATGAAAACCAATTTATATAAAAGGTAATTTTAAATTGAGAAATACCCTCAAATGTTTATTTTTCTTTGAGGATGTGATGGGGAATTGGTTTTGAAGAGAAGTTAATAACTTGGGGGTCTAGATCATTCAGTTACATATAAGTATCATTGACATTTTTTGACAGAATGTTGGAATAAATTATCACAGCTGTTTTCTTTATTTTGTCTTATGCTCTATATATTCTCTTAACATATCTTGATTATTGATTTCCACATTAGCTAATTAAAAAAAAAAAAATACCACACAACTTTCAAGATAATGCTGTCTCTTATGCTGTTATGCATAAACCTTCTTTTCAAATACTGTTATGCAAAAAAAAAAAAATTGCAAAGGGATAGCACATAATCTCAAATAACATGGAGGATTTTATTAAACAAGATTTAAGAGCTGATCCTAGTGCATTTTTAATAGATAAAGCCTTTAATAAGAAATGAGAAGTGCATAAATGTCCTGGTTAGTGGGGCCAACAGTTGCTTGTGTCGATATATTTTCAGGGTCAGTGATTACTGTTCTGCAACAGTGCCTGTTTCCCATATCCACCATAACTCCTGGCTGAGATCCTGAGATCCATCCTTGCCCTCCAACCCATGCAGTGCTCAAAGGCTATACTCTGAGCTCAAGGAAGCAGAATGTCACTTGCTCTTGCTCTTAGCAAAACCTATCCTCACTGACCTGCATGGTGCATTCTTCCCACCACTGACCTTGGCTGATCATGCACACAAGCAGAGACAATGTCTAATGCTCATAAAAAATATATATTTTTAAGGAATTTGCACATTTCATAGAAAGACATGGACTTTTGGAATGGTTCCAAAGGAGGTCCAGAGGTCCAGAGGAGGGCCACAAGGCTGGAGAGCCTCTCTTATGAAGAATGACTAAAAGAGATCAGATTGTTCAGCCTGACGAGAAGGTTCTGGGAAGACTTTATAGAAGACTTCCAGTACTTACAGAGGGACTACAAGACTGGGGGTCGGGGGGGACTTTTTCATCAGGGAGTGTACAAATAAGACAAGGAGGGATGCTTTTAAACTTAAATAATATAGATTTAGATTATACATTAGGAAGGAATTCACTTCGAGGGTGGTGAAGCACTGGTTGCCCACAGAAGCTGTGACTGCCCCATCCCCACAGGTGTTCAAGACCAGATTGGATGGGGATATGGTCAACCTGATGTCGTGGAAGATGTCTCTGACTATGGCAGGAGAGTTGGGACTTTAAGGTCCTTTCCAAAGCAAGCCATTCTATGATTCTATGACAAGTATTAATATTTGCTGTACTAATGTAAGTCAATCTGAAAGTAATGCTTCCTATTTATTTCCATGGAAACTACATCAGATACAAAGAGCACAATAACATTATATGATAGAGCAAATTCTCAGCTACAAAACACTGTTTTTCAACATAGTCAACACCATTAGCTGTGCATTTTCACCAACAATGAAAAAGAGCCTGCACTGCTCACACCAGTGAAGGTGAGTAATTGTCTCACAGTGTTTTGCCACCCGCTGCCTCGATGTGCTCACATTGGCTGTTTGATTTCCATAAATATGTTCAGCAAGTGTCAATGAACATCAGTGAGTGCTATCTTTTCTGCTTGGAGGAATTCAATGACACACCTTTGCGTTATACACTCTGCCATGTCAGACACCAATTTGTCAGACTGCCCCTCTGCTGCCATCTATCACACAGCAACAAAATGTAGTGAAATAATGGTGACAAGGTTCAGCCTCGATTGCCAAACCACCATCATCCTCCTCTGATGTCACAGGTCAACATCATAAAATAGGAGGTATTACTTTTGGAGCATCCCTCATATAAGGGATATATATTGTGATGCTTCCCCAGGGGGACACCTCACAGACAGAGACTGCCAAAGACCGAGTTTAAAAGCCTACTGCTGCACATAGATTTAATGATGTAAATATGGGAGGGGATGCAGCACATTGTTCAAGTGAGAGGAGTGGGAGTTCGGGTAAAAATGGATAAAGAAAATCAGAGTCAGTAACAAAAGTACGAACTGATGTTTTCTGATCAGGAATAGAAAGAAAGCAATTTTGTGAGATGTTTCAAGATGTTAAATTTGTTCCTCTTCAACACCAGAAGAAAATGAAAATGAAAACATTCCAAATGTTTCACCAAACAGTAGAGAAGAAATAGCTACCTTCTGTTACCCAGAACTTTCACCCAGATTACTCAGGATATCTGAGATGTGGAAAACAAACCCAAGGTCTTCTCATCCTAGGCTTTTCCGCCCCATCCTTGTAGCTGAATCAACGCATCACATGAGAGTGCTTTTCTTTTTTGAAGTTGCAGTGTCAAATAGACCAGCAGCTGGGCCTTTATTGAAGTGGCATGGAGAGCTCAAGGCAGCTCTAGCCACCATTATCCAGAATGGTTTTGTTTATCCAATGTAGCAGTGTATTTTTACTGGCTCAACTCATTGTACAAAACTAGATATTAGGTAGAAAGCTCTGCTATCTGTTTCCAAGACTACTGCTATGTTGTTGAAAATAATTATTCAGGAAAGAGAAAAAACTCTAAATGACCTCAAGAGGCACAAAAAATGAACAATTACCAGAAATAATAATTCAGAATAAATTCATAATTTTTAATGTAACTCCAAAAAATTACAGAAGCTTCTCAGCTACGAAACTCAAGGGACCTCATCATAAAGTTGAAAAAAGGTCATTCTGAGAAGAACTGATTTGCACTGAGCTTTGAAGTGAAGTTCAGCTACAGCAGAAGGGATGTCTTCTGGCACTTCTGAGTAGTGGTGCCTAGACAGACATAATGGAGAACTTCAGGTGTACATGACCTCCCAGAACTTCTGCGGAGAGAAGCAACACATGGCATTTCTCCTGACACCATCTATGAAAGATACATAGCTGTCCATCATCCTCCCTCAAGACCAAGCTTTGCGGATTCAACATGCAAAAAAACTACATGGCAAACAGGCAAGAGCCAAGCCGAAGGGTCACTCAGCTCACACTACCATAGACATAGCAAAGGTCAGGGCAAGATTATTCCACTGTGATATTTTGGAGCAAGGAGACCTTTCTGTGGCCTCCTATAGGCAAAGGGAGATGTTGAGCTGAGTGGATTTAGAGGGCCATCATTACAAATATGTTGCCTATTGCTGTGCAGCTCTGAAGAGCTTATGGATTTTGGAAGCATTAGTTTTGTGGAGGAGTTCCTGTAAGGACCAGAGACTCATTTGTTCTGTGTTCTCCAGGTGAAACTCATCACAAGACTGAGAGTGAGACCCAGGGAGAAGAATGATATTCTTCCTTCCTGTGCTTCTGACAGGAGGCTGAGTCTCTATTCCTGACTAACTGGAGGGGAAGATTTGGGGCTACATGTTATTATTGTTCCTAAGCAACATCACCTACTTGGGAACCCCTGCTATGCCAGTGCGCAGAGTTCGTATTACACAGTGTCAATTTTGCCCTGGCAGTTTCTTGGTTTTCTTTGTTTACCTTAATGAAAGGAAACTTTCTGGGTATATTTTTTTAATACACTCAGTGAAACCCACAGTGAAAGGTGCATGATAATAGGGACTCTGAAATAGCTGTGTGCACAATACCCAGCGTTCACATTTAAATGTCTTACCCCCAGAGAGTGGTATTTTTTTTGTTTTGGTTTGGTTTGGTTTTTTTTATGAAAGCAGCATAGCACAGGCCTATTTATTACCCGCCAATTCCATTTCTTAGAGTGAACTTGCTTCTGAGCCAGACTTTTTTTCTGCAAGTACATGTTCCTGCGTATGGATGTGGGGGTGGCTGGAATGGTGGGTAGGAAAGGGAAGGGGATGGCTGTGATGGGAGAACTGTACTTAGATAATACAGAGTTGCTGTAGAAAATATCTTGCTATTTATTCTTCCAAGCAGATGGTGCCAGTTGATTACCTTCACCAATAGAAGCTGTACCTGTTAGCAGGGGTGTGAAGAAACCTCTCTGCACTGAGAGCTTAGGAGAAGGCAAATTGCTGCTTAAGGTATTCAATCAAGAAACAGCCACAGAATGAATAGCATGACAGTTAAAGGGTTGGGCCAGGGGACACAGGGTCAGTTCTGTACAGTAAAGGATGGTGGTTTAGTTGTTCTGAATTGTGAGACTGGGCTGCTGCATGTTCATGAGGGGATGGGTTGTAGGATGCACCTGCCCCATAGAAGGGGCTTTGTAGAGCCAAGGGGCACTGTGCCATAACACAGGAGAAATTTGTCCAGCAATGGATGGTCTAGCGCATTTCAATTCAACTCAAGGAGACCTGCCTGTCCTGCAAGCCCTGCTCTTTCTGCTCCTTTGATCCAGAGTGTCTGTTTGAACTGCTCCTGAGCAAACAGCTTTGCAAACAGCTCTGGATTGCGTGTATGCACTCCTTCCTGTGCAGCCATCCAAAGGGCAGGTTTGTGCTGTGTACTCCTGCCCCATGCAACCCAGCAGTGATCTCCATCAGACCTTCCCTTCAACAGTAGGAGGTGGGGTTAATGTTTTCTTGATGTGATTGCTGAAAGTGCTCTGTAAAATAAGTAACTATAACCAAAATGTCCCCCGTGGTAGAAGCTTCATACTTTTTATACAGTCTTGATTACTTTCACTTACACTGCCTTGGTTTTCCCAGTGGCTCTAGGGGATTTGCCTTGGGCTTGCATCAACCCTAGGAAAGCAGAATCAAACCTTTTGTTACAGAAGTGTGGGGGATTCTGAGAATGTAACACAGAAAAAAAGGAGAAAATTTCTACAGTACAGCAGAAGAACATGTTGGGTTTTTTTTCTAATGTTGGCTCCTGAAACTTTACTGCAACAGTAAATAAATTGCCTCAGCAGTTCCTGAGAAATGCCATTTAAGGTTTTCTGGCCCCTGGGAGTGCTAAACATTGTCACATTTGTTGAAAATGCCAGTAAAAGACTCCTGGGAATTTCATCCACATGCCTGCTGCTTTGATAGGTTTTATAACAAGCTGGTACTGTGTAGCACTGTTGGTTTGAATGGTTTGAACCATGGTGTTTATGAGGCACTGAGGAAAAATTGCAGGAAAAAATGCACTTTAATCTTTTTTTCCAATCAGATTAAAATCTATCCATATACCAGATCCTTAGGAAATACATGAAATAGATGACAGTGGAAGGAAGTTACATGTTTTCTCATTTTGGGATTCAGTAGAAATCCACTGACAAATTCATTTTTCTAAAGACTGCAGAAGAAATGTACGTTTGCAAAATGAAAAATTCTGTTTGTGGCTCATGTCCTGAATATTCCATTAAATCAATGGACTGTGCTAGCTGGGCTTGTTTCAGCCTGGACAGGAGAAGGCTACAGGAAGACCTCACTGCTGCCTTTTAGTATTAAAAGGGAAATTATAAAGAGAAGTGAAATCAACTTTTTACAAGGGTAGATAGTGATAGGACAAGGGAAAATGGTTCTAAACTAAAGGAGGGGAGATTTGGATTGGATGTCAGGGGAAGCTGTTTGCTGAGAGTGGTGAGGTGCTGGAACAGGTTGCCCAGAGAGGTTTGGATTCCCTGTCCCTGGAAGTGTTTAAGGCTAGATTGGATGGGGCCCTGGGCAGCCTGATCTAGCACATGATCTAGCAGTTGGTGGCCCTGCCTGTGGCATGGGGGGTTGGAACCTGATGATCCTTGAGGTCCCTTCCTAACCATGGAAACTATGATTCTATGATTCTAACCTTGCTGTAGAAATAGCCTGAGGAGTGAATGAACGTAGCCTGGGTATTTTGAAGAACCTGTCACTGAGTTATGGAAAACAAAGTTTCAAGTTTCCATTTCATTTACTTGAGACAACAGTATTCCTCTATCAATATTTCAGACCTGCATTATAGTAATAAAGCTATTGGTCTTCATAAGCAGATAGTGTTTGTTTACCACCTCACCAGAACGTCACTGAAATCAGTCTATTATGCTGCTAGAACAATTTATTTTATTTTATTTTATTTTATTTTATTTTATTTTATTTATTTATTTATTGCATTCACATTTGTTCAGTGTACTCTAGGAGAAAAATCCAGCCAGCTATATTTCAAAACTGAATCTTTTAATCCAGAATTCTACTTGTATCTGCTGACTCGTATTGCGAAAGATGAAGACAAAATGAACTGGTAGGAGAAAGAGTAAATATGCACACATACCCTTATCCATTTTTATAATTGTATCTCCACTGAAACTGGTTTGTATTCTGTGAATATTTTGCTATTTTTCTTTCATCCTCCAATGCCTGCCTACAACCATTTCCATTAAGAAACATAAACAATTGGTTATTCTTACAGTATATTTGCATTTTTCTTCAATCCCTGACTTCATCCTCAAAAATCAAATATTTTCTGCTTGAGTTATTTTGAGATTAGTTTTTGTAGACTCTAGGAATATATCTGATTTACATAAACACAAATGGCATGTGGAAGGTTTTTGTGAATGTGTAGTTCTAATACAGTTGCAAGACTACTGGACTGTGAGATTTCTCAGGGTAATATTTAAGCAATTATCAAGTAATTGTAATCTGCATTACTGCTTCGTTTTTGAGATTCTTCTTTCTTTTATTCTCATGTTTTCATATAGTTATGATAAAAATGCATGCTTTTTAGTTATCCAGTTTTTCTTCCCCTTCAGAGTAAAGGCACATAGCAGGAATGCGAAAATCTTTCAGTTTGACTTTATTCCATATTAGGAAGATCTTTATGGCAAAGATATTCCACAAGTAACAAATGTGCCCACTGGAATTCTGCCATGGAAACAGTATAACAGAATTGTACTAAAATGATGAGTCAGGCTTTGCTTCTTTTCTGATGAGACTAACAGCCTGTCACTTATTGTATTACTACTACCTACGTGCTTTTTTGTCTTATTCTTCCATTAAAAAAAAAAGAAAAAAAAAAAGAAAAAAAGAAAAAGAAAACTGCATTACTCTAGCAGATAAGGATGCCCTGATTGTTCAAAAACCGTCCAGTTCATATCATAAAAAAGTAGTGTTGCTGAAAGGAAGAAGGAATACAAAAAAGGAAATAAAAGAATAGGAAATTAGATTGCTGCTGAGACTTGATAGACCAGAGGGCTTAACCTTCACTAAACCTTCACTAACTAAAACCGATGTAGCAGCAGTACCGCAACTGCTGCCATTGTGGTCATGAGAGGGTTTTATTCTGAATGTTTATTGGTAAATTGTGAATACCAAAGCTGTTTACAGAGCATATTGAAGAATCTCAGGGGTATTAACCAGTCTTGCTCACTTATAAAATGGGTCACTTTTTAACAAGTGGCCCACGAGTGAAAAACTTTGTTCTCTGCATCACTTATGTGAGTCATTCCATTTTCCTCTTTATTAGTTAATGTAATTCAATTTCTCTCTCTTCACCTATCATAAGAAAAGCTAGGGAGAAGAATCGCTCTTCTCTGTACTTGCAAAGTATTTGATGCAATTTTTGAGATCTCCTTCAATCATGGTGTTTTCTTAAAATTAGAACCAAATTAAATGTGTTCCTAGCCATTGCAGAATACATTGATTAAAACAGAATTATACTCAGTTATGATCTACATTGGAATTTGCATGACACATGTCTCCTGGTGTGAAACTAAAAAGGAATTTGAATCATACCCTATTCCTTCTCAATGCAGTCCATTAGCCATCAAATCCAATAAGTTTTGGTCAATATTTAGAACAGATAAATCTGTAGATTAAATGAATGATGCATCTATTAGAATAAAAGTCTTAAGTACTCTACCTAATCCCTGATAACTTAATAGTTTATTAAAGGATAATTAACTACACACACTTCCTTCTCCTTTTTTTTTTTATTTTTGTTACAGCATTCTCCATAGTTCCCAGTTTCAATCAGTACCACCTTCTTGATTATGAAAATAAACACTGTAAGGTCTTGTTTGGGAAAACACGTGTTTTGCTTGACCTATGTGAGCATTTCCAGTGATTTAGACATATATCTCTGCTTACATGCATAAAGGTAGCATGAACATATATGTTTTCAGAGGCTAAGGTGGAAGACACCTACTTCTGCAAACACACACCGGCAAGTTCAAACATTCTGGAGTCACACAGGCCACTGCTTTCTGCCTGAAAAGCTGAACTCCAAACTGAAAGACAGCTGATGTGGAGAGTTTTCTGTTGCTGCCTGCAAGTGAGAAAGGGGCAAGACAGGACCCACATCCCACAGAAAGTCATATATAGTTAACTTATCATGTTGACAAAGGTCCACTGAAAACAAAGAAGGGACAGGACCTGTTAGCAGGGACCATACTATACATTCTGTCACCATATGTATGAAAAAGTACATGTTTTTCTATTTTCTTTTCCCTGCCTTTCTGCTAATTTCCACTACATTTTTCTTATTTTTAATGTGCTATTCTTCCATTCATTTTCAGAAACCATTATTCAGTTGAAAAGTCTTTATTTGAGAAATTATGCGTGTGTGTTTAGCAAATAGAGAGAGAGAGAAAGAAAGAGAGAAGTCACTTTCTGTCTGGACCCAACAGGAAATAACTTCTTAGGTATCTATCACAGTAAGAGCACGGCACATTTAGGTTGGCTCTGTGATGATATAAAATAGCATCTACCCTACCTGATATCACTGCTCAGGCAGACTCTAGTCCCACATGGCTAACATAAAAGCTCCATAGCCTTGTGATCATATTTAATGAAAGGTAAGTCATAGATGGGTTCTTACTATCGGGAATCTTATGAATTACTGATATGGGAGAGTGAACAATTGCAAAACCTCTGCTCTGTGTGGATACAGTGAGCTTCTGCCATGATGGTTCAGACCTTTCTGATCCTCTGTGTAGTGTGTTTGGCTCTGCAGTAGTTGCTTCCCTAATGATAGAAATAAAACAGTTTAACTCTGAGAGAACTCTCATGCTTTATAGATTTTTTTGCTCAACTGCTTACACAGATTTTTTTGTGTTTCAAGCATAAGCACTGTCATGTATCTGCTCTTTTGTAGCCTAGCAAATGAAAGCTTTCTCCTCAAAGAAAACATTTATTTTCTTTCCATCCTGAGGAATTACACAGCACTGGTTCTTTTACGAATAGCACGTCTCATGTCTTGTTGCTTTGCTCTTTCATTAAGACATACAACTTGCCATAGCAACCTTTTCAATTAAGGCCAGATCCAAAACTTACAACTGCTGTTGGAAAAGGAAGCCATTGCCTGCAGGCTCTTTCAAGCAGTTTTATGTACAGTTATTCACACAGTGGTCACATTTGCGTGACAAGACTACATTGTAGGAACAATATATACTACACAGCATTTCCTTAGGATATTAGTGGTCATTTTGGACAGTGGGTAAGCTACCTTTTTTTCATGTCAGTTCTGGCAATCAGCTGTAAAATATGACAGTGATTAGATGTGGCAGCTTATTACTGTACCAGTGTTTTATGCACATAATTAATTATTTTTAATTTTATTTTTTGAAATAAGAAAACCATTGGACATGAGCCATAAGATACAACTCCCTGATAGGTGCAAAGGGAGAATTTTGGGACTCCTGTATATTTGTCTTTTCAGCTTTTGTCACAGTCTGGTAAAAGTTTCTCACCATCTTACTGTCATGTTAACACATCATTGTAAATGTAAAACAGAAGGATAAATATTTTAGCTTTTCACAAATGTGCCAGCACTACCCCAGTATGTGTATTTGCTCAGTCATTTGGGGTTTTCAAAGAGTCTGAGATGCCAGAGTGAAGTCCCTAGCTAAGAAGCTTCCTTCCCGTTTTGCTGGCTGATGGGAACGGCATGAATATACCAGAGGGAAGCTGGAATTCCTCAAGGTGCTGTGAAATAAAAGGCAAAAGAACACAGGGCAAGTAATCAGACGGAAGGAAGGAACGTTCCAAGGTGCACAGACTCTAGCTTTGCTACGGGTTCCAGCATTGCCGGATACAGCTGGTGTGCTTAGGGTGTGTCTCAGCACAGCACAGAGCGATTAAACTACCAGCAACTCGCTGCCAGCTTTGATCCTTCCTGAGCTGCGCATTAGCGGAAAGTTGGGTTTCCTGTTGCTCTCTCCTGCGGTCCGGGAGTGGATTAGACCGACTTTGCGATCCCTGCCTGAGCCTGTGCCTCTCAGCTGCTCGTCTGCGCATGAGTCGCCGCGGGAGGCTCCGCGGCTGGAGTATTTCAGGGGCTGGGCACCGGGGTAAGATGCTCAGTGCCTGAAGGAGAGAAGCGCACTTGCGGGCCATGGCCATCACGCCGGAACGAGGGGGACCCCGGCCCACCGCCTGAACGAGGGGAGCGCTGTCGTCGGCGCAGCGCCCGCTTCAGCACCGCGGACAGCGCACCTTGAGCTCCGCTACCGGCTTCGGCTCAGCGGCGCCGGCTCCCGCTGACCCCTCTCCCGTTCCCGGGCATCCCCGGCTGCGGACCCGCTACCCCTCTCCGCTTCCCCTCTCGCTATCAGCGTACTCCTCCTCGCTCCTTGGCAGCTCTTCCCCGCTCTTCCTCGGCCAGATCTCAGCCCGCACCCCTGGCTCCTCTCTCCCCACTCGTCTCCTCGCCGACCCTCTCCTCGCACCCCGCTGCCCCCGGCTCCTCTCTCCGCTCCTCCGGCTCCTCTCCCCCGGCAACATGCGCGGGCGGCTGCGGGCGGTGGCTGCGGTGCCGGCTCGGATGTCCCCTTCCTCCTGCCTTCGCCCACTCCAGGCGACCCGCTAAGAGATGGACTTGGCAGGCGTGTTGCTGGCGTTGCTCCTCGTGTTGGTGCTGGTCGTCTCTCTGCTCTCCAACCTCCTGGTGCTGCTATGCTTCGTCTACAGTACGGAGATCCGCAAGCAGGTCGCCGGGGTTTTCCTGGTGAACTTATCCTTCTGCAACCTGCTCCTTACCATCCTGAACATGCCTTTCACCCTGCTGGGAATCCTGAGGAACCAGCAACCCCTCGGGGGCTGCATCTGCAAGGCAGTGGGTTTCCTGGAAACTTTCCTGACTTCCAACACGATGCTGAGCATGGCAGCACTCAGCATCGACAAGTGGATTGCTGTGGTGTTCCCCTTGAGCTACACCAGCAAGATGAGGTATAAGGACGCTGTGATACTGATGGGCTACTCGTGGCTCCACTCCCTCACCTTTCCCTTGGTGTCCTTGTTTTACTCGTGGGTAGATTACAACAGCGTTTATGCCTCTTGCACCTTGCACCTGAAGGAAGAGACAGAGCGAAGAAGGTTTACAGTGTTCACAATCGTCTTTCACTCCACCAGTTTCATGCTGTCTCTGGTGATCTTGTGTTTCACCTATTTAAAGGTGTTGAAAGTTGCCCGGTTCCACTGCAAGCGGATAGACATTATAACCATGCAGACTCTGGTTTTGCTGGTGGATATCCACCCCAGGTAATTCTTGCCTTTTCATATCCACCATCCCGAGGTTCTTGCAGTAGGCACCCTTGTGCAGAGCATTGTCCTATCTTCCCAACACCCCTTCCTGTGCTCCTTCCCAGCAAACCCTCCTGGCTCTGGCTACAGCATACAGTGCCAGCAGACACGCTGTGCATCTGTAGCCTGCACCATTTAAATGTCAGTCCCAGGTAGCAGGGAACCGCTTTTTTTTTTTTTTTTTTCAGATTGTCACTCTGAGATCCACAGAGCCAAGGCTGCCCTGCCTCCCCAGCCCTGCTCCAACACTGGGAGCAATCCTTCCCCTCTCCACCAGGCTCAGCTGTTCCCTCCTCACTCCTTTCCTTAACCCCTCAGCTGCTCTTTTCCTTTTGCAGTGTGAAGCAGCGCTGTCTCAATGAGCAGAAAAGAAGGAGGCAACGGGCTACCAAGAAAATCAGTATTTTTATAGGGTCATTCGTGATCTGTTTTGGTCCTTACATTATCACCAGGTCAGTATTTCCTGCAGGGGTGGATGAGGGGACTGCCTGAGGCACCAAAGTGACCTCTCATGAGCAGGTGCTGGTGTGGTGGGGCTGGGAAGGTCTACAACTAATTTGGGACTGGCAGAACCTGCTGGAGACCTGGGGCCATCAGAACACACACACTTGCACAAGCTGACACACATTCACATGCTGCTGCCCCTAGAGCTGTGTGCTCCCCAGCAGCTTCTGGATCTACTTTCCTTATTGCAACCAGGTCTGGGTGCCTCTGCCAAGAGCAAGAGGCTTTTAGGATGAGTACCAGGAATTAATTACATGCCACTGGGAGATGGAAGCAGTTAAAAACATTCGATACCCTTCCTTCTTAGCATAACCCAAGCAATAGAGGGAAAGGCAGATCACTTCTCCTGATTAGCTCAGGTCCTAAAAAAGCACCAGGCCAAAGCCTGCAACTATTAGTAGCTGGGGTGGCATAATTTAAATTTATCCAGGCTGATAATTTGGCAGTTTGTGTCTGGAAACATTAATGTCAGTGAATTTATTACTAATTATGAATCTTGGCCTTGTGATGTGGGATTTAACTTCCAGGAAAACCAATAATTAGACCTTAGGAATGTATAGGAAACACTATGCTTCTCAACTGGCCAGTCATTTGCATCCACCCTGGTGATATGTGCCTTTTAGAATAGTCAGATGTCATTCTAATTCTCTACTTGTAAGGTCTTTACACAATATATGGAATATATGGAGTTAGAAGCAAACATAACTATAACAAATCACAGCACCTCAGGATTTATTCTTTGATCTCTAAAATAAATGGGCTGAAAATTTCACAAATTATTATTTTTTTTAAATAGTCACCATTCAATGGTGCTTTCAACACACTTTCTAAAAGAACAGATTTCTGACTAGGGAGATGCACTACTCTTTGCAATACCACATTGATGAGGGCTTTCTCAAATTTGTTTCCAAGTCATCAGGGTCTTCATTCACACCGGCTTACAGAATTTGGCCACTCTGATCTTACACAGTCGTATAAATGTAGGTCATTTATGATCACCGTTGCTGTCCTTTTCTTACATGGGCAGTGGGACAAATTGAAGCAAGTGCACAAAGATGACCATTTATTTTAACCTTTAGGATGACATTTCAGTCCCCATTTAGATGCTAAAATGGTCTGACTGCCTAGATAACTGCATTTTTTCTGCAATTGAAAGGATTATTACAAATACTAGCATTACATCACAGAGTTAAAAGGCTAATTGATCATTATTTAGTACATTCTGAGTCATTTTCTATTCATTTTTACCATAAGCAGGATATAATTTTATTGAACAAAGTGGATTTTGCCATCTCCATTCCATGTGAACACTGCTAGTCTCAGCAAATTCCAGTATCACATTTTTCAGGATGGAGATATTTCTTACAAACTTCACAAATTATTCCTTAAAAGATTGTAAAATAAAACTCACTTCCTTCCTCAGACTTTACGTTTGGCAAAGTTGAGATGGATCATTATCCTTGTGTGACAAATGGGTACAACATGTGTCAATAAGAAGAAGACTGAGGCTAGGTTTATGGGATGCATGTCTCAATGTACATTCACAATGACCAAGAGTTTCAGTAAACACAAAATGGGAAGCATTTGAGAAGGACATCCTGGAAGCTCTTTGACCCAAAGGCAAAACAATGTCAAGGCTGCACACGATTAAAAGCAATAGCAGCAGAGGCTGGAGGACTTGCTATCATATCATTTCTCCATTCTTACCCTATTTTTAGCAGGGTTGTGCTGAAGTAATCTCAGTGATGGCAATGGAAGAGATCTTCATTTCTTTCTTGCTTTTTGGCCTGATGACTCAGGTTGGGCTATGAGCTTAGTTTGCTCCTCATTTCAGAGATGTGAATGAGATTTTGATAATTAGTAACATATTCATCTGTTCACTAAAAGCCTGCAGATTAATTTCATCTTTGCTGTCATTTTACTGAAATCTAGAAAATTATACTAAGATGCATTCAGATGGATATTTAGAAGACTGACTTGTTTAGTTCAGGCCTTTTATCTTGTTAAAATCTGAGTGATATTTTTCTTCTGTGAGCTTCAAGGCAATTACTTTTGGGCCCATAACACATTAAAAGGGACACATAGCAGTACATCTATTTTCATAGCTGAAGGATATCTTCCTCTCCTTATTTGGTGTGTTTATAAAAACATCAATTTTGTAAATATCAAGGGTATATTTCCTACTTATGTTGAACTACAGAATGGGATAAACTAAAACAAACAAACAAACAAACAACAAACAAACAGCAAGTGCCTTTATTGTACATTTATTTATTTCTCACATTCTATGTCTTAGATATTCATTTATTGCTGTCTGTGTCTGTTTTGAATTCACTGGAATTTTTTCAACAAGCTTCAAACGGAAGAACAGAAGTAATGTGATTCTGAAATGTACTTGCTGTAGGAATAGTTGCATTAGCTCAAAAGAGAATGTTTCCCGATGAAGTTCAACTGCTTGTTGCAAAGTTCAGTCCTAGCACTGGGAAGTCAGCTTTTCTATACAGGGGGATCTGAGCTCTGCACATTGGAAAGAGACCAAAAGGTTCTTCAAGCCTAGAAAAAGCACCTGAGCTTGCGCTTTGAAATTGTGATGTCTTAGGGTATAGAAAAGAGTTGTTTTATCTCATGGTGTTTTGTTGCTGTTGTTTTTCCTTCTTGAATAAATATAACACAGCATATTCTTGAACATCCAAGAGATTTCACAAAAGATGTACAGATAATGTAACTTTCTTACCCTGTTCCTTCTACCCCTGTGTAGAGCTAGCCCTATGTAGATGAGCAGTATGCCAGACATTTGCTGGCATAGTCTGAAGGTTTATTCTCACCTCTGAGGAAAAAATTGTTTAACTTGCTCTCAGTTTCTCTACCTGTGATTAATGCACCTCTCTCAGCTGAGGTGCTGAGGCCACTAATCATCCATGAAGCACAGGCCAGGAGACACAGGTCTGGAGACAGCCGGTTGGTCATATAATGATGATAAAAGTGTTGTCTCCTTGTTTTCTTTGGCAAAAATAACAATCAGCCAACTGCACACAGAAATTTTCACAGGTAAGTAAATGCTACTAGGCACACTTACCTCAAACCTCTACGTAGATTGGCAGATATGGTAGCATGTAAAGGAGACCCCTAGTTTTCAGGAACAACAGACAGATGCCATGAGTGTCATGGCCAAACATTTGAGGAGCTGAGTGAGTACAGATGCCCCAGTGCGTGTCTCTATCTCAAACTTGTCACAGGCAGTGAGTAATCAGTTATGTCACCAAGATTTTGACCACTGTCATTTACCAGCACAAACAAATTCAGAAAGAGTAGTAATAAACCTAAGTAATTTCTTATGTCTGTTTCATGGGAGCATTAACACTGAAAACACAATTTTCCCCTCATTCCGTAGAAGGAATAATTATTGTTTCCCAGTGGCTTTGTTAAGATAGTTCCTTTGCCTTTATTGAATCCAAGGAGTTAATAAGTACAGAGCACTTCTCCTGCAGGAACCCTGTGTTGTAAGAAAATAAGTGTTACTTTAATGTTTCATGAGGCATGAGTTGAGCACTGGGCTCAGTGTGAATATAACACTCAAGTGTTTCCATCTCTCTTTAATGTTTAACAGGTTGATAGAGCTCCTTCCTTTTGTTACCATAAACTACTACTGGGGAATTATAAGCAAGTGCCTCACCTACAGTAAGGCTGCGTCAGATCCATTTGTTTACTCACTTTTACGTCAACAGTACAAAAAAGTTCTGATCAACATCGTAAATAGGATACTTAAAAGGGATCTGTATCCATCATCAGGGTACAACAGCTCTCTTGACACCGAAAATGATTACTGCTTGCACAGAACAAACTAACAACATGACAAGCACTCCCCTTCAAGCGAGACAGGTGATTGCCACTGCTGGAAAGCTGCCTTTGCCCTCTCATGCTGACAGTGGTGACAGTGTCTCCAGAGGGTGGAAGCTGCATTAGTGCAATGCACTTCTTTGTGGACTTTCCCAAAAGGCTCTTCCCTGGTCTGCTGCTAGTGAGATACATGGCAAAGCCCAGTCCCTGACGGAATGGAGTAGGCTTGAGGGCTTTAAGGGAGCCTTTGGAGGCTTTAGAAAAGCTTAGGAGCTTTTAATGTTTCAAGGCTGAAGACTTGATATTTCTCGGAGCGTCCCATACCAGAGGTGACAGCCCACCATCTCCTGGGCGCACAGGAATCCCTGGCTTGGAAGGCAAGGTTCAGAATCCTTCATGCTGCGCATGCCCCTTGGCAGTCCTGGATCTGCCTTGTTAGTTTTGAATATTAAAAATAAGTCTTTTAACTGATTTATTGTATTGGTGCCTCAAGTGATTGATATGGGTCAGCACTTTGAATCTGAGATTGTTATTGTTATTATTCTTTATTACCAGGCATCATGATTGTAACATAGCCTTTAGGAAGTGGTACATATATTCGATATGCCAGTATTCTATCAAGCATAACCAAAGTCCATGTATCTGAGTTACTACTATTTAGCACTTCAGTGGTATGTGATTACAATAATTGCAGCAACAGTAACAAAGACATATATGGAGTTTAGTTAAATAGCACTGTAGTTACATCACTGGGCTAGTCCTATTCAAACAAGCTTTTATTCAAGATAGCAAAAAAGAGAAAAGATCAGTTAGATGGTAGAAACAACAGCTATCACTGTGGTCAAGGAAAATTACTTTGGAAGATATTTGGTTTCAAAGATGAGGATACAATATGTTAATTCTTTTTAAGGAACATACAGTGTGTAAAATATTTCATGCATTGACTATATTTGGTGGATTGTAATAATATTGTATGATCTTTTATTTTCTATTGATCGATTATTCTGATTATTTTAACTAATACCAAGAGATGTCTAAGAAATATTATAACAAACCTGCTGCCAAATGCCCAGAAACACAAAGCTGCTGTATTATTATATGTATTTTTCTCATTTCTTTATTTTTAAATCTAAACAGGCTTTGGAAAATAAAATGTAGGAAGTATTTTTGAACAATATTCCTTTGATGATATAAAACAGAAATAAAAATATTCTATAGCATTCAGTAAGTTACTATTTTCTAATCTAGTACATGAGGAGAAGATTAAAGCAATTCTAAAATATATTTTAAGAAAAAAAAAAAAAAGAAGAAGCAGTAAAGAACACTTATTTTGTATGTAACAATAAACTTGACCCAATTAAGCACTGAGAAGTCTCTTCCTGGTCAAACTAAGTATATAAGCATGTGATTAGTCACAAATATAATTTCCTTTGAAGATAATGGCTCTGTTCCCATGCCAAAAATTAAGTAGATGCTTAACTGTTTTGTAAAATCAGTGTCTGAGTGGTCATGGAGAAAGGGTGGTTGACATCATCCACAACATGGAAGAAGAGCACCTTATTGCAAACCTAATGAAGTCAAGGAAAGGTGATTCTGCGTAACAAATACTGTGTTCTCTTATCTCCTGCCTTTCTGATGCTTTTTTTTTTTCTCATGCAAGTACCCTAGGCCTCTGTGCTTTGCATCTATAGATCTGCCTGTGTTTAAACTGAATGTACTATAATGGTTTTGTCTTCTTAGTAAAGTATTTGTACTCTCTCCAATTTTGTGTAAATACAATATTTCTGGAAAAAAAAAAAAAAAAGAAAAAGAAAAAGAAAGAAAGAAAAAGTTGTGAGTGGAATCTTTCCAGTTTTACTATCTTCCTGTTGCCTCCACATGCCTCCCCACTCCATCAGGCTGCTACATGACTGATTCTTCCCCTTCATGTCATCTTCAGCACCAGGATCAGATACCTCTGCTAGTGTTTCTGTTCTTTTAGAGTCAGTTCTGTGCCAAAAGTTTCGGTAGTCTACAGCAATTCCTTGTGAGGAAAGATGAGTTCAGTGATACCTACAATTTTTAGCTGATCTTTGGTTCCCTTTAAGAAAGGAAGATGTCACATAAAGTTACACGTATTGAACTGACACTTCCAAGGCACAAAAATGATAAAAGCCTTCTTTTTCAGTATCAACAGACAAGCGAGACAGTGAAAATGTAATAATTAAATTTTAAAACTTTATAGCAATAAACTTCTAAAGCACTTAAACTAAGGCCACACTTTAAAGGTATAAACCAGAACTAAGCCTGCAGAAGAGAAGTCTCCAATGAAACCTCCAAAGAAGTTTGTTTTTCTTCACACACCTTCACCAAGGTATTTCCAGGACTGATGATTCAGATTTTTTTCTGACAAGACTTGGGATGGAATTGGAATCTGCCATCAAAGGAGAAGGAAGCAGGTCTGCCTGCCACATTTCCTAGGTGAGTGCTCTAATGCTTAATTATGAAGAACAGAGTTGCCTCTCCAAAGATAACAGGAATTTATTTTTTTATTATTGTTTTTGCTTAGATCCTGTATTGCAGATAAACCCTTAGACTGTCAATGAGGCCGAGTTTTTGAGTCAGGAGGAGTGAAGCAGTGCTGAAACTGATTCCCAAAACATGTAGGCATGATCTGGATCACAGTCTGCTCAGACCTAGCAAGATGGATGTTCTTCACTCTAAGTACAATACAAAAACTTGTTCTCTTGGGCTGTGTGATACTGAAAGCTTATGTGTTTCTGAGCTGAGGTGGTGACAAAGACCTCAGATCTGTTAATTTTTTACTCCATAGTTTCTTTGCCTCCATTGCAGAGCAGGCGAGTTCCTCCCAGATAAATTAATACCTAACAAACATTTGCAAATAATGTGCACAGTTCAGTAATTACTGAAAACGTATTTACTTCATTTGAACATGTAATTGTGGTGCTGAAGTTAAATTTCAGAGCTAATGTTAGGCTTATTATGTAATCAAACACATAGTAATCAGATGTCTTCCACAACTTCTTATAGGAATACTGATCTTATCCCTTGCAACTGTGGGTTGCAAGCTCTTTGAGAAATTTAGCAGCATTGACTGTTGTTGGACAAGATGTTCAAACTCACCCTGGTAAAGTGCTTAAATATATATATATTTATACTTACAGTGAACAGAACAATTCTGCATGAGCAGAAAGGCTTGACTAGATCGTGTGATGGGCGTATTTTATGCTTATGTATTTAAATCTTTGGAAGTTATTCTGTTTATTTTCCCAAAATAATTATGTGCCACTCTGCATGCAGAATTGAACAAGCAACTTTGTCCCAAAAGCACATAGCATATTTTGAGATTGTGAATTGCAAATAGCTTGTTTAGCCTAGTTCAGGAGGACACCTGGTTTGTAAGAGGTGTTAATTACACAAGTAAATTAGAGATTCTGGTTTTTATTTTTGGAAAGGAGGTCCAATTAATATTTAATGGCTCCACTGGAGACACAGCAGAGTTGACCTTAAGAAAGGTTGTAAATATATGAGTATCTTTCTGTGCCAGAGGCTTTGGAGAGCGAAATGTCACCTGGCAAAATGCGTGCAAACAGCTACTTGGAGCGGAAGCTGCTTTTCCCTGTGGCTTATGGATGTCAAGCAGGCTAAGTAACTGCCCCCGTTTCTGCATATGCCTGATTCTTTTCTCTCTACCAGCAAGTTTTTCTTGTCAGGACACGTAGGTGCATGAAGGTCTCTAAGGGTGCATAATGAAAAGAGCAGAGAACACCTAGTTTCCTGTAAGTGAGAAATAAATAAAATGTGAGTCACTCCCAGCTAGGCTTCTCATAGACTCCATGCAAATGAAACATATTGCAAAGCATGTGTGTTAAATGTCACAGGGTCCATATAGTGAAAGGTACTTCTGAGTGACAAGAACTTTGCTCACTCAGTGAAGCTTTTTAGACAGGTTTCAGAAACACTATGAACATTAACTAAAGCATCTTCATCTTTAAAGCCTCTGACATGGTCCCTCACCACACCCTTCTCTCTAAATTGGAGAGGTATGGATCTGAAGGATGGACTGTTCAGTGGATTAGGAATTGGTCAGCTGGATGCAGCCAAAGGGTTGTGATCAACGGTTCTGTGTCAGGGTGGAGGCTGATCACAAACGGTGTCCCTCAGGGGTTGGTCTTGGGACTAGTGCTCTTCAAAATCTTCATCAATGACACAGATGATGGAATTGAATGAATTCTCAGGCAGTTTGCAGGCAACACCAAGCAGAGCAGTGTGGTCAATACACTGGAGGGGAGGGAAGTCATTCAGAGGGACCTGGACAGTCTGGAGAAGTGGGCCCATGTGAATATAATGAGGTTCAATAAGGCCAAGTACAGTGTGCTCCACTTGGGCTGGTGCAATCCCAGGTATTTATACAAACTAGGAGAAAAACTCCTTGAGAGCAGCCCTGTGGAGAAAGACTTGGGGGTCCTGGTGGATGGGAAGCTGGACATGAGCCAGAAGTGTGCACTTGCAGCCCAGAAGGCCAACTGTGTTCTGGGCTGCATTAAAAAAGTGGTGGCCATCAGGGAGAGGGAGGTGACTGTGCCCCTTTACTCAGCTCTTGTGAAGCCCCATCTGGAGGCCTCCCCAGGTCTGAGGCCCCCAGAACAAGATGCAGAGCTCTTGGAATGAGGAGGGACACTAAGATGATCAGAGGGAGAGGGTTGGAGCATCTCTCCTGCGAGGAAAGGTTGAGGGAACTGGGCTTGTTTAGCTTGGAAAAGAGGAGGCTCTGGGAGAACCTCATTGTGGCCTTCCGGTACTTGAAGGGAGCATATAAACAGGAGGGGGTATGACTGTTTACTTGGGTTGATAGTGATAGGAAAAGGGGGAATTGTTTTAAACTGAGACAAAGGAGGCTTAGGTTAGATATTAGGAGGAAGTTTTTCACTCAGAGGGTGGTGACACACTGGAACAGGTTGCCCAAGGAGGTTGTGGATGCCCTGTCCCTTGGGGTGTTCAAGGCCAGGCTGGATGTGGCTCTGAGCAATCTGGTGTAGTGGCTGGTGACGCTGCACATGGCAGGGGGGTTGAAACTTGATGATATTTGAGGTCTTTTTCAACCGAGGCCATTCTATGATTCTGTGATTCATCTCTGAGCCCATTCTACTATCAACTATAGCAAGCTGTTGAGTATCTTATTGTGGACAATGAAAGCTTTCCAAACAAAGTATTTTTTATGACATAACTGAAGGATTTTATTATGTATACTTCATCCATTTCACCGAATCTTTCCATTTGCACATAACATCTATATTTTTTGTACAGCAAATTCAAAGTAAGCTATCCAACGTATGCTGAAATTTCCAAATTTTCTTTTGTACACCAAATAGATTGAAATCCTGAAACAATTCCCAAGATCTCTGTTTCTCATGCCTAACCCTGAAGTATTTTCAGTTAACACATTTTCTCACATTTCAACTTCTTTTTCCAACACAAGGCTTCACACTCTTAATTCCGTTCAAGTGAAGCTTGACCTTAAGTGGCAGTCTCATTACCACCTTTTATACGCTTTTATAGGTCCTGTCTTTATGTATCCAACCACTCTGTTCTTCTTTCTTGCAGCTGTCAGCCCAGAGGCTGGTTGAGAATAGTTTGCTGAAACCCAACAAATAGCTCAATGCCCTTTCTCCACAGCATGAGGCTGGATATTGGGCTTGCATATGCATCTTCACAAGAATATTAAAGCATGCTTTAGGTCTACTGCTTCGCACTTGTCCTTATTTCTGTTAACACAAAATGTTGATTTGCAATGCATGGCCTATGTTTTATGAATGATTGCTGATCACACCTTATAGGTCCATGTCATATACTGCCTTTCAGCTCTGAATCTTGCTTTTCAGCTAATCACACTATTTTTATTGTTGCTGATGAAGCCTGATTCAGGCATTTAATATATCTCTTTGGGATCTTTACAAAGCAGCCCAAATACTACATTATCTTTTTGTTTTTACCCTTCCTGGAAGACAGGGAAGTACTAGAATGGTACTTCTTAGGAGACCTAAGGCACAGATGAAAGATCATTTAGCCAAGAAAGAGTCAAACTGCCTGGAACACACTGCAGAAGGTACTTATAAATAGAAGAATAGCACTTCCATTCTGAATTTGTTTGCAGGTATATCACTCAGAGTTTCTGGGACATTTAAAAACATGCTTCTTGTTATGGCCAACCCTGACAGTGGAGACAAATTCAAAGAAAGGTATTGCTATTTAGAATGCAAGAACAGGATCCATGCATCTTTATAGGGTGGACAAAGAACAAACCACTCCAGACATCTGGCAGTAGCATGCAACTCTAAAAAGCCTTTTTCCTAAGCTTTCTTATAGCTCTTTGGGTATCCTCTCTGATGGATACCTGGGCTCACTGAGAAGCCACAGTAACTCCAGTCAACTGAATTTGACTCTTGCAAGCTCCTTCCTTTTTTTTCAATTTTTTATTTCTAGAGTCATAAGTGCAGAAAATTGATTCAAATCCTATTTTTTTTCCTTCCTTCTTAAAAATATAGTTTATTGCTTGAAAGGTATTTATCAAGAACAAGTAATAATATACCCTCTAACTGCACACTTCACCCATAAGCTTTTCTGTAAGTAAATTCCCTTCTGTTTGGTAACATTCATCTCTAGATACAAAAGAGCTGGACATACATAGGAACAGAATAATTTTCTCTTTGAATCTCTACTAGCCTGTGTTCTCTTTGAGTGAGCATTCAACATTTGAAATCCTCATGCTTCCTCCTCCATCAATGCCTTGTAAAGTCTCTCCCTGTCCTCAGGTTTCTCGTGTCACCTGAAAACCAGGCTATCCAGACCACTTCTATCATTGATGCATTCCCTCAGACTATCATGTGGTTATTCTCACTTGTTTTTTTCTTCCTGTGATGTTATTTTCCTATGAATTTTGGTGTTTTTTAAATTAGTTTTACATTTAGAACCTCTTCAGTTTTTATTTCCGTGCATATGAGCAGGATTGTAAAGTGCAAATGAATTAAGCTAGAGAGAAAGACTACTCTTTCCCCCCTCTCCTCCCTCTCCTCCCATTCCCCCCCCACCCCACCCCCTTTTTTTCTGTGTGTGTTTGTGTGCACTTTACAATGAAAACAGGCAAAAGAATCATAGCAAAAGTATTACAACCTACCAGTTTCCACAGTTGGTGGCACACAGAAGTATAATATGACTATATTGTTGAATCTAGCAGCTTATTTGATTTCAGATAGAATTATCAGATATCCTTTTATTGCTGAATTAAGAAATAAAAGGTGTTCAGCATGAATTCCTCACAAAAAAAAAAATTCATTTCATTTTTGGAAGAAAAGATCTTACTGCCCCAATAACACCTGCAAAAGGAATACTGGATGGAAATGCAACATACTCAATGAGTAGACATATACTAGGTTCCTCTGGGCTTGTTCTACAATGACTAAATGTCTGTTATTACCCTACCAGCTTAATAGCCTCTTCTTCTACTGCTGATTCCCTCAGGTTCAGTCCTTAGAGTATTAGTCACCTTCTGGCTTTGAATTGTACATAATATGAACCAGAGAAATGGATCACAGCACCTCTTGCCTTGAAATTTCACATGCTGCAGTTGCATTGATTTGATGAGTTTTGAGGGTAGTGGTTGCTTGGCAACTCGAAGCTAAACAGGTCCAGCATAGGGTTGAGTATGTAAATGGCTTGCTCTTAGCTATAGCAAGGTTTCTTGACACTCTGACATCTTTCTCACAGAAGAAAGCTGGAGGTTGGACTTGCCTCCTGGTGCAGTGTAGTTAATTCAAGGAGGAAGAAGGAGTTATTGAGAGCCATGCCTAGTGAAATAATCTGTAGGAAAACTGAGAAATTCAGCTTCTGCAGGAATTTCTCTGGATTCCTATGTCCAAAGGTGTCCTGTTTGTCAGGGCCTTCCTTTAAACCCCTGATTAATCAAAATTTTGAGTCACATCAGCATTTTAGGTGAGTCAGTGTTTCTCTTTTTTCCCTAATCAAAGTTAAACACAGAGAACTACAGATCCCCAGCTGTCAGAGAGCCCATTGTCACCACTGTGATCAGGGAACAGCAATAATGTGGCTAAGACCACTAATGACAGTTTTTGTGTTTCTGGTGATCTTGTCACGAGGCCTTGTAGGCTGAAAGAATGAATAAGGAACTTCTCCCATGGTGTTAAGTTTGATATGTGTGTGATGCAGCACTTTTTGTATCTGTACAAATCTTAGCAGTTGTATATCAGGTCTTTAACCAAGCAGCATCATAATATTAGTATCACTAGATGAATTTTCACTGACAGAGGTTTAATCTGAAATACTGCCCTTCTGAAAAGCAGGAATATTTGACTAATTGATGGAACCAGTCCCAGAGTTTAACCCATGGCTGAAATTTCTCCCACTGTAGCATATGACTGGTATTGCACACCCTATAGCCTTTCTTTTACTCCTCCTGATGGTCCTGTTTTTGTTTTCTTCACCCTTCATAAGTGTGGGTTGGGCTGTCCTACACAAATTATTTTTCAGAAGTACTTTACATACTTGAAATACTTGTGGACTCTTTCTGAGTATGCAATTAATCATTAGTTGGCCCAGACAAGCCCATAGCTCAAATTATTTCTCATGATGAGTCAATGCTTAACCCCTCATTCTATTTGTTATTTATCTCCAAATTCTTTCCAATTTGTTAATGCTTTTCCTGAAATTAAAACACTTGTGCTTTTAATATTACTGGATGCAGAATAATGTGGCAGAAGGATGGAAGAAAGCAGTGCTGTGCTGGACTCTAGTTGAATGCTGGAATGAGTCACACAAGACAGCCCTGAGCCAGTGACCTCCACAGATACTCTTACAGACTGCGTCAAATACAGTTATCCACATCCGGGAACCGATGAGTTTCTTACAAATAATTTAGGGAGCTGAGTTGGTGCATACAGGCCTGGCTCAAAGCCTGAGGTTTATGCTCGTGTAGACTTGGAGCAACTGGAAGAACAACTTTGAGGTCACCTTGCTTTCTCTCGAGTGGGCAGGCTGTCTGGGATGCATGTGTGGGGCTGAGCATCATGCTGCTGAACGTGCTGGGTCCTGCATAATCCTAAAGATGGTGTCCAAACTGGATTCTCCACCTATTCTGGTATTCTTATTCCTTTGGTCTTTGAAGATGTGCTGAGTCACCCACAAAGAACAGTCTGACAATGGAAAGTGGGGGTTAGAAACAATGTTTTTCAAAGTTCGTCTGAAAAAACATAGGCCTTACAATGTCCGATGGTTTTATGTTCATCCAGAGAGGCTCCCTGTGGTTTCCACCATTATTTGTAGATTCTTTGAGTGAAGAAAAAGAAAACCGAACTAAAGTTCCTTACCTGTTAGAGAAGGCCCCAAATTTGGGGGAAGTTTCTGCAGCACCACGTGGCCATGGCACTTTAAAAACTGGGAGTATTGTATACAAAACAAATCTTAAAATACTTCTTAAAATGATCATGGCTCGGATTTTTAGTTAGATGTACACTATCAATACATTGAAATGCAGATTTTAGGTGCCCAAATACCTTTGAAGTCAACCAGTTTTGACTAAATTATCAACCTATTTCACCTGGCATTCTGTGATGTCTGGGATTGGATTTCTTAAATTTGAATCAGGATTTTATTTCAAAATGTGAAGCTGGAAGTCTCAGAATTGTCAGTTCAGTATGAACTGAAATGGCTGCCTGTCTAAGTTTAGCACCCATTAAAAAAAAAAAAAAGAAAAACTTTTGTATATTTATTTATTTTGAAATTGCTGGGTGTCTGCCTTCAAGAAATCAGGATCTGTTAAGTGTTTCCCCATCGGGCATCTGAAAACTGAAATACTCTGTCACTTTTTCAAAGCTTCCAGCACCTCTGAGAATATGCAAAGTAAACCTCGGAGGACTTCTTTTGAATGTTTTGGCATTAATGTTTTGTGAGACAAGGAAGAGAGACAAAGTGAAATGAGTCTCAAAATAGGACTGTCAAGTTCTTTTCTGGAAAAGCTGGTATTAATTTTTAATACTCCATCTGTGATCAGAAGAAAAAGACCTTTAGTTCTCAGCACAGATCTTTTTTGAGCACACTTATTTTTCCTTGTAGTCATTATATATTCAGATCTGTGATTCATGGACTTGACTTTATTATTTTTCTTGCTTTATGAGAGTCAGAAAGAGTCACCTTTGGGTCTCATCTTGAACAAAGACCACAAAAAAGAATTAGCAGCAATCCCTCTTTTCTACTTCACATTTGGGAGTAATAAAAGGATCCTTTGAGAGGATAACAAAATCCTCATGTCAGTTCTATCTTTTTTAATGATGAAGTTTAAATAATGTGCCCTGATGGTGGGGTTTGGTGATTGGTGCATGCTATTTTGCAAATACTTTCCTGCATACAGGATCATATTTATTACTCTAGTTTCTTTCTGGTCTTGTTCTAACATCCACTGCTATGTTTCCTTCCAGTTTTTGTATCACTTGGGCCTTTGATCATGGCTGAGTTTTAACTAGGCATCATTTTTACCTGTCATCAAAAGAAACTTCTTCAGTTGTTCCATTTCTTACCACTTATTCCAAGTGAATCCAGAAATTACATGAAAGGCGTATTAAAATACAGGCACGTCTTCAGTTGAACTGCCTAGGAAGACAAGGTCTCCTCCTGTTTTAATTGCATTCCTCTGTATTATGATAGGATCAGTTCTGTGGATTACCTGGAAGTGCTACAAGGAACTAATTTTGTGGGTCACTGACTTAGTTAATCTGTGACAAGTCAGACAGAATATGAAAACAGGCTTTAAATATCCCTGGCAGTACTTTTAATGAATTTAAATGAGTTAAATTTTTTCAAGAGCACTTTTTTCTTCTTACTCTTATTATATTTAATCAAGGAGGAAAGAGATATCTGTAACCATTATATTAATAGCGTAAGAAACACTCAGTTCTTGCTTTGTTTTCCAGCATATGATAAAATCTGGAAGAAAAGCATTTAGCAAATTGTGCTAAAGTGACATAAATAAAAAGAAAAGAATTCAAGTTCATTTTTAGAGCCATTACAAGAAATTCAGCATAAGAAGCTAAATCTAGACTGGTTAACTCTGGAATGGTCTACCAGAGGTCTGTCCTTTTTCCCCTAAAGTGCTGGTACAAACGTGGACTTGGCTGATAATGATTAAAAATAACTGCTGTAGGCTACAGAGAATTCATGGAGCATTTGAGGCATGGAGAAAGCTTTAATCTGTGAGCCGCTCTTAGGGTACAATGCAGGAGAACAAGAAAATTCGTATGTGGTCTTTTTTCTTTGCTCTCTTCTTCTAGCATTTCCATAAAACTTCTGACTCTGGGTATTTGTGGCAGTTTCTAAAGATGGTTTAATCTTATGGGTCGTAAATGGAACAAACTGAAAGTTGAGATAAAAGGCACTGCTTAAGAAGTTCTGTGAGAATGTTAAAAGCTCCCCAGCTGTAATGTATGCAGTGTTGCCTACTATTTTTTCCCATGGAAACTGCAACAGATACAAAGAGCACAATAACACTATTTGATGGAGAAAATTCTCAGCTACGAAACACTCTCTTCCAACACTGTCACCACCATTATCTGTGCATTTTCACCAGTGATTAACAAGACCCTGAATGCTGTGCTTGCTTTTTTTTTTTTTTTTTAAGCATCTATAGGGCATACAGAACCTATCTTGTCTTTCACACCACTGCTGTTGCCACTGCTGAAATGCACCACCCACCACCTCGCTGTGACCTTATTGACTGTTCTACATTCAGCAAGTGTCAATGAATGTCAAAGGGTGCCAATTTTTCCTGCATGGAAGAATTCAATTCCACAACTTTGCTCCATACACACTTCCACGTGAGGTGCCATTTTGTCAGACTGCCCATCTGCTGCTGTCGGTCACATGTCAATGTGTCACACATGGGAAGATTCAGCCTCTACTGCCATACCACCAACATCTCCTTCTGGCATCACATGCCAACATAATAAAATAGGAGGCATTACTTTTGGAGCATCCCTCATAGATAGTCCCAAAAGACATATAGGAAAAAAAAAAAAACATTCCACAGTATACGCTCAGCTTAACAATTGCAAAGCTCAGAGTATCCTTTGTATTCCCACAGTAAAATAGGCATTTCCCTCAGCTACAAACTAACTTGCATGTGTGTGAATTATGTTTAGAGAACAAATGTTTTCCCTTCTTTTAACTTAGCATCTAGAAGCCCTGGTGGGCCTTTCTGACATCTGTGCTATAGCTTAAACCACCGTCACGTCACAGGGGCATATAAGGTCTTGCAACTACAGATAGAAAAAGACTTGTTTTTTGCTTGGTTTTTAAGTTTCTGTGTCTTGGTAGATAGCTGCTAGTTCTCTCCCTGTCTGTCCTGAGAGCAGATTCCCCTTTTAACCCTAACAGAAGGGGAAAGGAGAAAAACAGGAGATGTCTTTCTGCAATAAAAATGTAAGAATATCCTGAATGGATTTAATTACTGTAAAGTCTATTAAAACTAGATCTGGGCCCATTTTCTCTTTCTCATGACATGAGTGTACAAACAGGTAAGTTCTGAAAGAAATTTCCAAAGTATCTGTCCCTTCTACTCAATTCTATTTCTTCTCATGAGGAAGAAAAACAAAATCAAAAGAGATGATAGTTACACGTGTGTGATTATATTTTGGGTTGGATGCAGCCATGGAAAGACAAAAAATAGGTTGACATCTACTTCCGTCGTCAGTGCTGCTGATACTCCAAGACCACGAAGTAGTTCTAAATAATGTCAGCAAGAAATCTGAGGTGACCCATGGGAGTGAGGGTACCACGTTTCAGTTGTTTGTAGAGTGGTACCTTTGATCCTGGAAGCTCTGCACTGAGGCCAAGGAGTCCTGACCCTCAGCAAGGTTAATTAGGCTGAACATATTGCTACGACGACACAATGTCTTCCTTGTTTCAGAGTGCATCTGAGTCAATAACTGAGTTGTGCTGCCTTATGCAAGGCAGAGGAAACGTTGTCTCCATTTGATTTTGATGAATGAAGGGCCAAAATATGGTTGAACCAGAGGAGTGAGCTGAGATCCGTCCACGTACATACAAAAAAATACTAGATGGATACAATAATTTTGAGAATGAAAAATGTTAAACATAGCATTTCTCCCATTCTAATTCAGTCATTTGATTCAGGTATATAATGAATAGTTGTTCTGAAATGACTAAAAAATTCCAAGCATGATGGGACTTTGACTCATATTTGAAATAAAATATGGAGCACGATATGGATGATGAGTATCATGGTAGGGCTGGTAATGCTGCTGAAGGCAAGTGTCACTGATTTGCAAAATGCTGTGGGAGATCCTAATAAAGTGGACTTTAATTTGCTTGTATTATTAAAAAAAAAAAAAAAAAAAAAAAAAAAAAAGATTTAATCCTAAGCATGTGATATCTAAATGGGCTGGTGAGCTGAAGTGTGGTGGGGAGAAGGGGGGGACTCACAAGGATATAGAATCTAGGCTGAAGGATGGAAGACTGGGTGAGAAATTGTAGACAGAAACAAAAGGCACCAGAAAGAGAGACAGAAAAATGGGAAAGCCTACTGTGTTACAGCTATTGAAGGATTAGTTCTGCTGCAGAGCTCATATCAAGGAACAAATAGAAGTATAGGGGAAATGCCATTCCACACTTTTGAGGACCGCAGAAAATTTCAGGAAAGGGATGAACATTTGCCAGGATTGTTGGTCAGCTTGGTCTGCAGGTATAATCACAGCAACTTTTTTCACTATAAGGGATTTAGGCTAAAATGCACAGCCTGGGTAGCAAGGGCTCATGTGCACCCTCAGCTCTATCTGAGCGCATCAATTATGTATGCATCAGATGGGTCCTCAGAGCAGCTTGACTGCAGGTTGGTGGGGAGTTGGGCAGAGGTAGAGTACATCCCACCCTTGGACACCCTTCAGCATTGTGCTGGTGAGACATGCTGCTATACGGTCAGAGGAAAAAGGCAGCCAAGTTATATTCTTCTCCTTAGAAGTTTGTTCTTTGAACCCTAATAGGCTTTGGTGTTGTTTGCTCCCAGGACAGCCTCTGCAGTCTCTGGATCCAGCTGGAAATACTGGAGGCAAGAAAAACTGAGCTCCTTAATCCTTCCAGCAGCATAACCCTTCCAAATATGATGAGACATCATCTAATTTTCAAGAGACATAGAGCTTTCTCCTGGCCTGTCAGCCTGTTTTGCATCTTTCCCTGCAGGGAGATTCAATTGATTACATTATCATACGGCACCATAACTCCCTGCTGATCCTTCTAATAGTGCTCAGCAGAAGTCGGTGTGCTCTGACTGCAAGGTGAGGTTCTCTGCTCCTATGTGTAAGCAGGTATTTGTCCTTAAGGGAATGTGCACTGCAAGGAAGGACAGGGTTCTTTATTCAAATTTAGTCTAAATTTTTCAAGAAGAGTAGCTTTTCCTGTGTTACTTTTGGGGAGGAAATATATATTTTTTTTCCATGTATAGGTTTTTAAAAAAATTCATCTTACCTAAAGCAAACTGTTTCACCATACTTGTTTTATATGTATACAATGTCATATTTCTGTTTAAAAATAATAATAATAAGGTAAATTCAACACAGAAAAACTGCCCAGTTAAACCATGTATTTTATATATATATATATTCCTTAGCTTTTGTGAAGTTATTACAGAAGCACAGCTACTACGGCATCACACATTCTTTTAAGAATAGGTTGAATTCTCAATCTGTTTACGTAAACTGGCTCTCATTTTAAGCAACTGGCAACCCCAGGTGGAACCTGGAGGAGGATCCCAATGGCTTCTTTGTGGCTTCTCACGTCTGCATGCTGGAGGACACGCACCTTGGATTCTCCACGCTGTCATTATCGTGTGTTAAACTTGCAGTTTGAGCTGCTTATGAAACACCATTCCTTGGGAAGAAAGTTGCTTCTGATTGCTTTTCTGTGTGTGTGTGTGTGTGTGTGTGTCTTTTCCCTATGTTTTCTCCAGGCAGTCGCCCTCAGCTCAGTGAGACCGGCTTTACTGCCGCTCCCCTCTCCCTTGGGAAAACTGCCGCACGAAGTCTGAAGTGATGGACCCCCGGCAGCACATCCCCACGATGCAGGGACCCCCTTCACCCCCACTGCTACCGAAATGACAAACCGGGCTGCACCAGGGAGACCGTGGGGAGGCAGAGGGGAGGGAGAGCTCACCCCTCCTCCCTCTCTGCCTCAAAGCCTTTTGCTTTCCAAGCTCAAATGCTAGCTGAAATCTGATGCCTGGACTGCATATGCAGTGAGACGTGGGCATGCCCTCGCAGTGCACCGATTTCCTCCGTGCCTTGGAGAGCCAGAGCCGTGCTGAGGCTCCAAGCGGAGGAGCCGCTCCATCGGGCAGTGAGTGCCACATCACTGTGCTGCCTGCACAAGGGCTCCAGCATGGTTCCGAGCCTGCTGCTCCTCCTCACCGGGCTGTTTAGGGCCACAGAGCCAGCACCCCGCTGTGAAACCGGCCAGGAGACCCTAGGTAAGGCTAACCACCCTAAAAGCCCCTTTTCCCCTTTTTCCTTCTCCTGGAGATGAGCAGAGAAAAGGGCTCTGATTTCAGGGCATGGGAGGTCGATGTCACCCCCCCCCTAGAGATGGGGAAATGGGCTCCTTGGGAGTCTGCAGATATCTCTGTGATGAAACTGGAGCTGGCTGAGACAGCATGGATAGAAATTAAAAAAAAACAAGCTTGTGAAGTCAGGCAATGTAATGTTTCCCCACCACTATCTTTTTAGGGCCATGTGCAGATGTGTTTTTCTGTCAATTTTGAGTTCCCAGTCAGTAGGATCCCCTTTGGCATCTGGGGAATGCCGTGGGCTCTCCCCATCTATGGCCTTGCCTTCTAGGAATCCGGCAGTCAGATTGCATGAAGGTGAACTTTCGACCTTGTGTGTTTTTCTGCTTAATAAAATCTCCTTACGTTCAGCTTTAGGTCACTTTTTTTTTCTCTTTTCTAAGTCCAAAGTATGAGAAGAATTATTAGGATGTGAGAGCTGGAGGGTGTGTCGTAGTTTGCTATAAGCAATATGGAATTTGTGTGCATTGATTGGCTGGAAGGACAGATTTGCTCATTAGAATAAAGGTAAGACAGGAACATGCTGCTGAATGGGTTGAAAGCTCTTGGTTCAGTAACTAGTTGACTAATAAATAAAATGTTGAGCGTCTTTTAAAAATATGTGGTGGCTTTTCTTTACCAAATGGACTTCGTTTAGATTTCTTTTATGTGGGGACGCCGGGGAGGTGAATGCAGAGCAATTCCAATGTAGTGACAAGCTCTAGTCTAGGAAAACAGTAAAGGAGAGGAAAACTGCTTTCAGAGAGCTCAAATTCAAAATGATTCAGAGCTATTTTACAAGAATACAGGAAAGGATAAAAAACCTGCAAGTGACCTTATCGTTACCCAAGGAAGTACAGCTATATTTTGGTTCTTAAATATAAGCCATAGTCTGTCAGTGACATTGAACTGCTACACAGCACAACCCGTGTGCCATGCAGTGTGTATAATTTGAGAGTGCTGTTCCCACGAACATCAAAGTGAGGTCTACCACAGCCTGAAGGGATTTTATTTTTGGATAAAGCTGCACAAAGAGAAATGTTGTAGACTATTTGCAGCCAATTACAGGAAGAGGCTGTGTGGTTTGCAGCATACCCATTCTCAGAGAGCTCTGGTTCTGCTCCAGCTGATCAAAGATGTGCTGTGAGGTGTTATTAATCCTGGCAACCATAAAAGCAGGGATAATTGAGGGGTAATTGTGGCAGGATCTGTTTGCAGTTGTGCTGTCTTTAGGGGAGGGCAGGTGGTAGAAATACACCTTGCATGTGGAAGGACTGGAAAATGGCCCTAAAGGATGACTGATGGCAGGGAAAGTGGGCTGTGGGCATTAAAATATGATGTGCAGTGTGAGAATGGGGTACACTTAGCAGTAACCACTCTTGGACCAGGAATTAAGAGGCAACCTGAGCATCCAGAGACCTGCCAGGTTTCTTATTCCTTTTCTAAGGAACTAACATCATGTCAGGCAACATGAAAACAGAGGAAACTGCAGTGCTGAACACATTCATGTTCAATATCCAGCAAGGTTATGCCTTCAGCTGTAGTGCTGGGATTTTCTCTCTTCTTTTAGGATCCCTCACACCAACTGCAGATTTTGGCAGAACTCAATGGCCAGAGCCACAGTGCCCTGAGCTGCTGATGTAGGAGAGGAAGCCAGGGGAGCCAATATTGCTGCCTGGTTCTCAGCAAGGCTAGGGCTAGGTTTGGAGGATTCTCAGTAATGTTTATTCTTCTGCAACTCATTTTTTCTTTTCCAATAAGAAATCAAAACAAAGCTAAAAGTAAAAAGATCCTGATGAAATGCGGTGTGCCCTTGTGTTTAGTAAAATAAGGAGATGATTACTGACATCCTACACCAGGGCTGTCACCAACGTATGGCACAAGCATCAGCATCAGGCAGTGTGGGGAGCTTCCTGAGAAGCAGCTGAGAACCATGACATGGATTGAGGGCAGATTCATTCTCAGCTGTGTGCCATCACCACAAGGAGTCAGGAAGCCACTGCCTCTCTGAGCAATAGGGTGCTCTATGGCCCTGTTGAGAGACATCTCTTCCAGACTTTGATGTTTCACTTGCCATTGAGCTTGCAGTTTGGTTAAGAAAAGTACACCTTGGCAAGTCATCCTGAAAGGTAACCAGCCTTTGGTAGAGGGAGCTAATGGCGTAGGTTTCTGTTTTATCTGAGCACCATGCACTGAATACTGGTGTGTTCTGGTGGTAATGAGTTAAATGCAGCCTTGTGAGCAAAAAAAATAAAATAAATAAAAACAAGCAGCAGGCTGGAGTCACATGCCTCAAAGCACTGAAAGCAGCTGGCTTCCCTCACAGGGACAGGGACAGCTGGGAACAGGCCCCACGCTGAGGCTGGGTGTCGTGGGCTGCCGCCTGTGGGGCCTCTTTGTTGGCTCCAGGTGCAGCCTTCTGGGCAGGCAACGGGGCTGGGGGCTTTGGAAGAGAAAGGAGTTGCCTGCGCAGCTGGGTTTCAGCTCCCTGGCTGAAAGGTATTGTAGAATCATAGAATCACAAGGTTGGAAAGGACTTACAGGAGCATCTAGCCCAACTGTCCTCCCATCACCATTACTACCACAGCTACTAAACCTTATCTCATAGCTCCTCATCCAGACACCTCTTGAACACTGCCAGGGTTGCTTATAGATGAAGTTAGCCCACTGGATGTTGCTTGTGAGGACTGGAGCTGTTGTACCTGGTTGTTTCTCATCTGCTCCCAGCCTCTTCAGGAGGGTTCCTGATCCTAACCACTGGGATTGGGAGGTAGATCCTGTTTATGACCTTGAGTAAGAGTGATTGTTTTGTAGACATTCAGACTGAAAAAAAAGCTTTGCATGAAGCACTATGCTTTTCTCCTCCCCCTCTCCATCATTCTCATAGTTTGCTTTGCTTTACTGCTAAGTGACAAAGGGAGAAGTTATTGCATTTCACAAGCTTCAGGCTGGCCCTAGCTTTGTGAGGCCTGTGTTTAGTGTGTTCAGAGTGTTTTAGTTCAGCTGCTGTGCACATTTCTACTGCTTGTTTCCATGCCTGTGCGTGCACGTGAGGCAGAGCTTCTCCAGCTGCTCTCCATGGGACTGTACAGTTCCTTCTGCATTTCTTGTCCCGCAATGGGCAGGACCAGACCAGAAATGTGGCCATGGAACACGTGTGGGAGATCCCAAGGTCTTGGAGTCTCACTGTTGTGCCCAAAGTGGACGTGTCCAAGTCTTGTCAAAACAAAGGAATGCAGAACTACATCATGCATGCTCACAAGACAAGAAATTCCAGCTCTCGTAAACTTGGTTTTCATCACCAAGTCATGTGAGCTGTTTGGATTCCCACCAGTGGCTCTAGTATTTTTACACAATTATTATTTCTGCAACAATGGTTTTGGCAACATTTAACATGGGAAGTGGGTCAGAAATTGCCACTTATGAAGATGAAGTGAGTATACATTGAAAGTATACTTGGTGTGTATATTCTTTTACTGCTGAAATGACTTATGTATGATTTTAATCTGAATGCAAAGTTTTCTTCAGAATACTTGTTTATGTATTTTTAAAGTGTCTAAATACAAGTCAAAAGCCAAACAAAAATGTCCATTGCCATAAGATGTATCGCGGCTGTTAGACTCAGTAGCACTGATGATTGGTCTCCTTTAGAGTTTCTTGACACAGCCTTTCCCAGCACACAGTTAATTTGGGGTTGAATGGAGTGCCAGCTGGCTAACAGCAACCATGATTCCCTGTGGATGGCCCAGGCCATGTGAGAGCCATCCCATTCTCAAATCTGAAGTAAATACTACGTACGTTCTGTGAGTTCCTCTGAATCAGGAGAGGCTGTGTGCAGATGTGAGAGGAAGTCACCTGCCTTCTTGTGAACATGGTGCTTGATGCTGACAGGCTGCATCCTGGTCTATTTGCAGGGCTTCTCCTCACGATTTCTCTGACTGCTAAATCTTATTTGGACAAAGAACATTCTAGTTGGATGTAGATGTCACATCAGTGAAATTTAGTAACTTAAGGTTGTTCTGCCCATGAAATTTCAGTCCATTTGTTTATCCTATTGTAGTTCCATTGATTTAATTGGCGCTATTTCAGTTTTACAGGGTTATAAGAGGACAACCAATTTGGAAGACAATATGAGGCTAAACCATGGATTTAGAAATCCCAATGCTATTACGATTTTGGTCAAGAATGTTGAATTAACTATCCATCTTTTGTAGCATTAGAAAGTACCACATTTGGCTGAAGCTCAAATACTTGCAGAGGAGCCAGGTGTGATGTTAATTACAATGTCCCATGCATCTAAACTAATAAAGAGATGAGGCAGTTATAGACTGTGGTTAAAGAGGGTGAAATGACATCTTGGCAAATGCTTTGGAAAGATAAATTGAGGTTTTTTATCTTGAGTTTTATCAGATGCGAGGCTCTGTCCTGCAGTATTCAACAGAGCTGAACTTACTGAAAGGTAAGCCTCTGACTCTGGTAGATCAAAGCACTGAGAGAGTACTGTATCATTAGAAAGTGGGAACTGAGCTTTAGAGAAAATACATTCACAAAGTAAAGCTATGGAGATGTCATGGATCCGCATTACCAGCCTAGTAGCTGGTTTCACCTTTCTCCAGTCACTCTGATGATAATTTGATCCCTTAGAAGGTAGGAGATTTCCTGACCTCTTCAACCTTCTCACCTTATCAGTTGTTTTTACACCAGCATCTTCCAGATCCGAACAGTTTCCTCCAACTTTCACTAGCCATACACAGAGAAACAGTCCCTATATATGGTCAGATAATCTTGGAACAGCAAGTGCATGTTCAGCATCTGCTGCTGCTGTTGTTGTTGTTTTCTTGTGTTTTCTTTTCCCAGCTGTAGATTTTGCCTTGCAACAAGGAAAACATCTCAGCTGAGGCCAAAAGAAGGTATTTAGCAGGTTTTCTTCTGGGGTTATTTTTCTGCTTAGGATTTTCAGCTCGGAGGACTCTCCGGAGATGCAGCTGGGATGGCATATGAAATTCGATTGCCAGAAGCACAGAGACAGTCCGTGGGGTTGGTCAGCCAGCCAGCAGCTAGCTATAATAATAATCCTCCTCAGGTTGTTTAAGTCTCCTAAAATCAAAGCCTTCATCAGGACAACTCTTGAGGTTGATTTTGAGTTGTTGCTGAGTGGCAAGTCTCTGTATGCATCTTCACAGATTTTGTGTGATGGTCTGCAGATTGTATGAGCTCCCATCTCCCGTGGGAAACCTTTGGCATCATGTCACACATCCTAGCCCTATGAGGGAAGCAGGCCTGGAGAAGCTAGTTGCAGCGTCATTGCTGTATGGACACCCCCAATAGCTCAATAAAAATGGTTGCTTAACTGAACTCTAAGAAGCAGGTGGATTAGAAAGGAGGTGGGTTAATTACAAACATTGGCTTGACTTTTCCTGCTGTGATCTTTTACATTCAAAGTGAATGCAGATTAGTCATTAATCTCGTTCAAGTACTTTCAGGCTTGTTCATGTGGGGGTTGAAAATAGGCTTGTATCACCTCACATTCACTGAGATCCTAGGAAGCATGTCTGCCCATTTCTCCCTGGGACTCCCTCTGAGCCAGAGGAGTTGGCTTTGAATTTTAGTTAATTTGCATTTGCCGGTAGAGGTAATGCACTGGATGTGTTTGAATGCAAACTAGACAATTTGAGGAAGCAAGTAAGGAAAAGGGCTAGTATTTTCACACAGTTTTTCTCAGACAGCATCCAGATATTAGCTTAGATGCACCATTTTGTAGAAATGCAGGTGCATTGATTGACTAGAAAGACAGCACTTACAAAATGGGCAAAGAAAGACGAGTAGAGAAAGAGTGATCTTATCTGTCTGCCTGCTTATTTAAGGGGAACTAATGAATTTCAGTCTCCTGAACTGTCTACCTAGGCATTTGTGACACACTGTCAATGATATCTGACTACGATTCAGGGAGTTCACATGATGCAGAGCAAGCATTACAGGCCTGGTATTCTCCTTCCTCAATACATCTCAACCCTCTCCATCTTAAATCTTAATGCTGCTGGGTTCGGTTTAGCGCTCCCTAGGGGCCGCCTCAGGTACATCACAGAATCGTCATCAGATTCATTTGAGTTGGAAGGGACCTTTGAAGGTCATCTAGTCCAACTCCCCTGCAGTGAACAGAGACACCCACAGCTCAGTCAACTTGCTCAGAGCCTGGTCCAGCCTGACCTTGAATGTCTCCAAGGACAGGGCATCTTGCCACATCTGGACAATCTGTTCTAGTGCCTCCCCACCCTTATTTCCAATCTAAGTCTCCCCTCTTTTTGTTTGAAACCGTTTCTCCTTGTCTTGTCAGAACAGATCATGATAAGGAGTCTGTCCTGTTCTTTCTTATAGCCCCCCCTTAGATACTGAAAGGAGCAAATACATCTCCCCCCTGGGGAAATTACAGTAATTGCTGGAGTGGAAGATAAATGTTAGGAACAAAGTCGTCCCCACACAAAGGCTCTGATGTATCCAGAAAAAGGAATTAACCACGTGGGCTGCTTTTTTTCTTCCAACTCCTTCAGTTTTCCTGGAAATCCTTTTTTGTGGCTTGGGATCTTCACTCTTGCTCCTGTACATGAGCCTTAGATATGCAGTTACATTCCTTCTGTGCTTTCTGCTTGACCATTTACACCCTAGCCGTGCTATTCAGCTGCCTCATTTCACTGCCATTAGTTTAGTTTAGTTTATTATCCTCCACCCATTCATACCTTACTGTGTTTCCTGCTTTTTCTTTTTGCTGTAGCCAGGAGTAGCTCTGGAGGTCGTCAGTCCTTTGCTGTTAGCAGGTGGTATTGCAAAATGATACAGCCCAGCAGTGTTTGCATGTTACCACTGATATTAAGTTTTGCATCTTTAGTGTTAAAAGGTAGATGATCATTGCAAGGATTGACTCAATCAGCCATGTAAAAGCACAGAGAAAGCAATTCTAACATGATCCAAAATTGAAATACTCTATTTGGAAAAGGAGAATTTTGACTATAAACAGGCTAAAATGAATACATATGTCTTCCTATTTATAATAGTAAGAAACCCAGAAAAGTGGTAGTGGGTGTGCAGCTCTGTACAAAATAAATCATGTAATCTTGTTCAGTCTGTCAGTCATTACAATGCAGTTGTGTAAGCCTTACTGAATGATTTAGATATTTTGAATTTATGCTCACCCTTGGGCTTATTCCTCTAGTGCCTAAGTCTCCTATTGGCTTTGCTTTTGAAAAGGCAACCGGCCAAGCCATGGCACTGGAGGTAGCTATTGAGATCTATTGTCTGTGTTAGGGTTAATCACAGCAGCTTGCTGCTTTCAGTGCTGAATCATCAAGGGGAAAAAATGTAATCTTGGCAGTAAAATATGTATGTGCTGCATTGTAGATTTTCAAGCTTGCTTTTGCAAATTAAAACCAGAAGTGTATGTTGTAGAGAGGGCTCAGAAAGCTTGAAATGGCTTTTCTGCTCTTCAGTAAGTGACTTTATCCATAATCTTAAATAGCAACCGTGCTACTGAGAAGGTTTTTATACCTCTGGTGGAAAAGCTAAAGCAGAAAAATGGTCATAAAAAATTGAAAAGACTGTTCTGAATCAGGAAGAAAAAGGTCTCTTTGTAGCAACCTGTCCACAAATGGGACTATGAGGAGGCTGCACTGTCTTCCTCTGAGCCCAGGAAAGGTTCTGCTCAAAGAACGGAAAAGCATTAGGCTTTCTCAAGCACACAGGAATCAGCAACTGAAGTCTGCCAAGTTAATTTGGAGGCCTGAGAAAATATCTGTATATTATTGTCTGTTGTTACTCACAAGAAAAAGAGAAAGGGGGAGGCTGAGCTCTTCTGGCTGGCACTGCTGAAGCAAGCTGTAATAGATTTATTTGCCGGTCATTTCTGTGCACGGGGACACGGAGCTCATGGGTGCAGGGCTGCAGGAGGGAGTGTGCAGTTCTAGGGTTGGCCTCTGGAGACAGTCAGGAGGCTGTGACCCGGCTACGTGCATCCACACTTCTTTGTATAAGTACAGGCACTGGAGAATTATCTTTGGCCCTTGCAGAGCCACACCCTCCCAAACAGATGTAAGCATTGGCATTAGGAAACGTAGAAAATGTCCAAACACCACATCAGCATACATACACATTTAAAACTTGCTTTATACCAGACCTTTTCTCTCTTGTTTGTATGTATAGTAACTCCTAATAACCTGGAAGATCAGGCTGCTCACCTGCGTGTGTTTACATGACAGAGCCTTGGCTGATGTATGGTTCGCATGGCAGCTTGTATGGGGCTGTGGTGGACAGAAGAGCCATAGGCTGGGTAGAGCTGGCCTCTGAGATGACAGAAGCTGCACAGATGTCTCTGGCAGAGGGAGACAGGGAGAAAACATTGTGGTATAGTGCACATACATGGTGCTTAAGGTTGGAAAAGACTACAAAGATCATCTAGTGCAGTCATCAACCCACCCCCACCATGCCAACTAACCATGTCACTCAGTGCCACATCTCCATGTTTCTTGAACACCTCCAGGGATGGTGACTCCATCACCTCCCTGGGCAGCCTGTTACACTACCTCACCACTCTTATGAGAAGTTTCTCCTAACATCCAACCTGAATATCCCCTGGTGCAACTTAAAGCTATTACTTCTCATGCTGTTACTAGTTACCTGGGAAAAGAGGTAATGCCTGACCTGCACCTTGATATAACCTCCTTTCAGGTAGCTGTAAAGAGTGATAAGGTCTCTCCTGAGCATCCTCATCTTCTAGATCTAAGTTTAAGCTTAGTTCTAGGTTTAGGACCTAGGAGGAAAGAGTCAGTTTTGCTGCTTGTCAGTGATTGAGACTTGATAGTTTCAAGCTTGCAGGCCTAAAGTTGTGGGAAGCAGAATTTAAGCATGGATTTATCATAAGAAGCTTCATCTTTTATTGAAGAATTTCCCCTGCTTATCACATTCTGATATTAACAGCTTCACTTGCCACAGGTAAGGTACGCATTTACATGGATTTGGTTTCCTCATCTGAAAACTAAATTTATATTCTTCAATCAGTGTTTTTAATAATGGATAATAGCCATATTACTTTATAGATTTCCCCTCTGTATAAATATGGTAAAAACAACCAAGTGTAGAAACTAAATAGTAGACAACCTGAAACCAGAGCAATCTTTGTCTCTCCTGTATTAATGTCTATTCCTGCTCACAAAAAGATTCAGACCTCTCATGAACCCAGCTGCAGGATATGACTTAGCAGAGTTTAACACATCTGTTCCATCAGATATCCAGTCCTTTGCAGCACCTTTCTCTCTGGCCAGCTGGGCAGAATGCAGCATCTGCTAAAAGCAGTAAGGCTGCTTGGAGAGCAAGAGCTGGGGTAAGCAGAAGCAGCACCATGCCCAGACCCTGCCTGGCTGCATTTTCCTTTTGGTTTCCTCTACTTATTCCATCTTGTTGCCAGAATACCTTTCTGCTCCAGCTGAATAAGCACAATATTGGGATACCATTGAAAATATGTTTGTGCCACGTATGAAACTGACTGATGGGTATAGCACTCCTGCACAGTAATAGTGGTATGGAAAACTCTGTATGACTCAGTATCATTATTTGATCATCATACATCAGAGAGACAAACAAAAGGACATTTGTGGCAGGTCACAAAGCCTTCCAAGAGGGAAAGGGTGTTACTTTTGAGGAAATGTGAGGAGCCGTAGAAAGACTGTTCCTACTCCCCAGATTAATCTGTGAAGAACCACACTCAGTGAACACAATCTTCCAGTTTATAACAAGATCAGCTACAGTGCAGTCATTTCTTAGCCACCCTTCAATGTAGTGAAGGGTATTAATTTCACTGAGGAACATGAGTTGGTAAGCACGGTGATGATGGGTTGATGGTTTGACTTGGTGATCTTAGAGATGTTTTCCAACCTTAATGATTCTATGATTCTGAGTGGTCATTCCTTTCTCCTTCCCGTGTAGCATTATACAAAAAGCTCTTCTCTGATTATCCCCATGTGTAAGATTAAATGTAGGACCTCGCTGAGCTGAGGCTTTTTTAGGCGTGCCTTAACCTTAGTAAGGGAACATGCCAAAGTAGGGGAAGCATATTGAAATCCTATGACAGACAGCACTATTGATGAACCAGGTATTGTGTATTGCTCTAGCATAATGAACCAAGCCAGGAAAAGTGTTTTTATGGATAAAATTTATTCCAGCTTGCTAGTTACTAGAATTTGTTGTTGTTGGAGATGGGCTGTTTCTGCTTGGTCTGATCCCTCATTTATTTTATGAGGAAATGTGGATCAATGACAGTTCATAATATAGAACTAGACTCATTTCCAATTAAAAGTCTGCCTCCGACATAAAATTCCAGGCTTAATTTTGTTCTTGTTAGAATTATTTTATTTTGGCTAAGGAGTGATCAACTGATTAGCAACACATATGCACATGGTTACTTTTAAACATTTGCTGGGCGGAGAGGTTTAAACTTCCCTTAGCAAGAAAATAGAAAACAAAGCTCAATTCACTGAGCAAAAAGCTAGGTGTCTATATTCAAAGTGACAGACAGAACAAATAGCAACATAGATTCCCCAGGATATTACAAGACCCTTCAGTGTTGGAAAAGCTCAGACATAATGGCTTGGCTTCTATGAGGCACTGATGAAAACAACTTTAGTAGCAGTTATTTTTCTTTAGTTGCCAGAAACAGAGAAGGACAGTATAGAATTGTTGGCTACAGGAACAAAAGAAGACTCCCCTGGGTCATCAAATAGAGTTACTCAGAATTAAAAGAGCTTGTTTATTTGACCTAGTAAACAGAAAGCTAAGAGGATCTGACTGCTCTCCATAAACACACAGAGAAGGCATGCACCAGGGAGTGCAGAGAGCTATTTAAGCTGAAGGACAATGCTGGCACAAAAATACATGGATATAAGCTGGCCATGACTACTTTTAGGCAGAAAATTAAAAGGCAATTTCTAGCTATTAGAGGAGTGAGCTTTTGGGAAAGCTTTCCTGGGAGAGTAGTTAGAAGGCAAATAATTAGCTTCAAGATATTATTAAATGGATCATAAAATGCAGTATCTAGAGATAGAATCAAGTCAGATGAGAAAGAAATATATTCTCATACAACCAGTAAAAGCTTATTTTCTCCATGAGAACTTTATATACACAGGTTTATGTAGGACCAGTAGACTTGTTAGATGAAGATCCACAAAGCCTGTCAGTATTTACATGAAGACTCCTGTGGTATTTTAGACTAAACCAGGTTCCCGAATTTCCAAAGTTTCCTAGGCACATAACTTAGAGTTTTAAGCATGTCCAGAAATGTTGTCAGGTTGTCAAGATTGCACAGCTCAATGTCTTTTTTAAACTTAGGTCCTGTTTCTTACACAACTACACTTATATGTATTGTCAAGTCTTCCGTCCTTAAATTGGGCCAAAGACTGGCTGGACGATGTTCTTGTTGGGTTATGCCTTCTGCCTGCTCACTGCAGCCTGTTCTGTCTTCTTATTAAACTCTATTTCCAATTATTTTCTTGTTTGAGATTCTCTTTTTTCTTTATTGATGTGGGTGAATGCGGCTCCACATTCCAGCAGCTGTTTTGGGAACACATGGCAGAGGGGTGCCTATGTCTGGGGAGCAGCAACTGAAGTGGACTGTGTGTGTTTGTGTGTACTGTTAACAGTGAACAGCAAGCTACATTAGCAGGACAACAGGACAAGAGGTCTGGGAAATGAGCATTTGAGAAATTGTGATCCTGGAATGGATACTGGAGAAACCAGAGGGTCTCAGATTTGGCTACTGAGAGACTAGAAGGTCTAAGCCAACTACTGAGGAGATCAGGGAGCTTGGGTCTTTGTACCAGTGAGACCCTAGATGTGGGCCAGCTACCAGATAGACTAGTGAGTGTGTCAATGTATGAGCCACTGATATATCAGTGGATTCAGGGGTCAGCTACTGGGTAGATCATGCCTAGCTACTGGGGAATCATATTTATGCTTGTGTGTATTTGTGTGTGCATGTGGAGATGCAGCAATCCCAGTAGGACTGCCAGGTTGGGCAGTTCCTACTGTGAGATGAGATAGGTGCTGCTGTCCTGATGCTATTTTTATTTTCTTTATTTGCAGGTCAATGCCAAACTGCACAGAAAGGTACGATGTGACTTTGCTTGCTCTCCTTGGAAAATCTCAGCATCTTAAGTATTTCTTTATTATGTCCTGAAAAGTTTTCTAACATGGATGCTGTAGTAGGTCTAGTTCTTAGAGAGATGATCTCTCTCACACAGAGGAGAATTTTACCACTCTGACAATTGTATCATATTTTACTATTCAGAGACATTAGCAAGATAAAGATGCTAAAACCTGGGTCTACTACTATAATATCCAGAAATTTTATGATGAGACATCTCTTTATTACTTCTTTTTTACCTCTGAGTTGACTGAAGGTGTTAGCAGCATTTTTCCTTCCTAACATCTCTTATCTTGATTTCTTAAAGTATATTAAATTGCGTGTCTGTAAGCCAAGTCACAGAATAACTTCTGAATGCTTTGGGCAATTTCAATCAAACTTCACAGAGAGGCTGAAGTTTCAGAGAGATTAAACTCTGTCAAATTTTGGTGGCCAGGCAAAAAAAGAGATGTTTTTTCCAATACCTCCCCTCACAGAAAAAAAGTCAATGTAATCTCACATGTTATTAGTGCATCCATACTCACAGGCAAGGACAGGGAAGAGAGCATATCATAAACATACCTTTTTCAGGATTCTGTGTTTTTACAATGTTAGAACATGAGATAGTCTTTCCTTTGGAAACCAGATTTTGTAAATTTTGTAAGTATATTTGTTTCCAATGTATTTGTTAAATGAATACGTATATGGGCCAGGCACTCCTGTGTTGGTGAATGTCAGTGGATGTCATTTTTTCTGCATGGAGGAATTCAGTGACACACCTCTTCTTCGTACACACTTCCATGTTAGTCACCATTTTGTCAGACTGCTCCTCTGCTGACATCTGTCACACGGCAACAAAATTTAATGGAATATTGGTGGGAAGGTTCAACCTCTACTGTCATACCATCAGCATCTGCTTCTGGTGTTGTGTTGTGGGCCAACATAATAAACCAGAGGCATTACTTTTGGAGCATCCCTCAGTCCAAATACCATTTTAATTTTGAATGACATCTACTGGCATCAGATTGTTCACTGTCAATCTCTGGACTAAGTAAAATTCTTACCATTTTTTCTGTAAATGGTTTTAGATATTAATACCTTTGAGAGTATTGCAAACTGCCTCCAGTCTACCTGTGAATAAGAACAGAAAAATGTTCAGTAAATGTGTTATTTGTTATATTGTTCTTGAACTCTTCAGAGCACTGATAATAGAAGCCATTTTTCTTATGTTCCCTTTTTTTCATAGCAAAATGCGTGGACATCTCCTTAAGCTCTTGTACAGATGTTACCTATACTCAAACAATGTATCCTAATTTCCTGGATCAGAAGTCTCGAGAAGTGATTGAGTACAGCTCTGAGTATATTCTCATAAGCGTGCTGCACAACTTGCTGCAAGGAGAATGCAATCCAGATCTGAGGCTCCTGGGGTGCTCAGTGCTGGCCCCACAGTGTGAAAAGGACAAAGTTATAAAGCCTTGCAGGCATGTATGTGAAAACCTGAAAAAAAATTGCCTCTCTGCTTTTGATGCAATAGACATGGCCTGGCCCTACTTCTTAGACTGTGATCGGTTTTTTGCTGGGGAAGAAGAAGGGTGTTTTGACCCACTGGCAAAGCTGCGAGGTAAGGAAAGAAAAGAAAGATGCTCTGTTGACACATTTTACTCAACTTGATTGGAAAGTTCTCATCTCAGTCAGCTTGATGTGCCTACAGCGCAACACTTCTGAGCTTGTCATATTTATAAACACTTGCAAGGTGTGATTCATTTTGTTCCATCTATTTTAACCACTTAATTAAACTGTGCTCAAGACGTACCGATTCCTCTCCCTTGCATACGAAGATCAAGATAAGCAGCTCAGTGCTAGATACTCGGACTACTGATATGTATTTAGATAAATCTTGTCCTCTGTTTCAGCATTTTATTTTCTAAAAATATTCTATTTTTAATTTAAAAACCAAAGCTTTGAGGTGCACATGAATTCATGGCGACATGACAAGCTCAGTGAAGTTATCTCATTAGTGACAGTTGCAGGTTTTTGTTTAGATGAAGAAGATCCAGATAGTTCGAGATAGCTGAATTTCATTGCAAATGAATTTGATCCATCAGATCCAAAGGGAAAAATCTGTATATTTATGACTAAAGTGTGGTCAGTATGCCAAAGACTAAATTACAACTGGATATTGCACAATGTATGTGTCAGTGTGCATATGCATTACTATATTTTTTTCAAGAAACATATGCCAAAATAGACAGTGTAGGATGCAGTACATGGAATTAAGGCTTTGACTGCAAATTTGTTTTCTATATTTCTACTATTGAAAAATGTATTTTGTGGAAAAGCATAGGTATTCATGATGGCTTTTAAACGCTGTCTTACAATTTTTCTTTGCAGGAGAAGTAGCTGTTGAAGAAGATTTGCCTTCAGACTTCCCAGCTACTTTTATTCAGTTCAAGCATCATTCGTATTCCCAAATGGTGAGCACATTGAAGAAGACTGCTTCTAGATGCTCCCATATTGCAACAACTTACAGCATAGGTCGCAGTTTTGAAGGAAAAGACCTTTTTGTGATTGAGTTTTCAACCAAGCCTGGTCACCATGAACTACGTGAGTTTTATCAGTGTTGATTGGGTTGCTTAAGGGGAATCCAATAAACTATCCATCCTCTTTAACAGGATGTTTCTTAAAACGTAAGAAGTGTTTATTGAAAAACATTGTATTCTCGAATTACAGTGATGGCAGATGATTTGCTGCAGTAATTATTGCCCAGTTGCATTTTCCTAAATTCCTTGCTCCTAAATGTATGGCCATGTACATGGGCACAATGGTACGACTATTATTTATTTATGCCCAGTTTGCAAAGATTTTGGAGAGTTCTCCAGCATCCAGGTAGACTCAGCGGTGTCGCAGCACTGAGCTACATCTAAATAGATTTTTGAGCTTATTACCTGAGGTAAAGCTTCTGTGTCTTCTGTATGCTATGCCCCTGGGGAGGCAGAAAGGGCAGTTGAGCCTGGTGTTTGCTTTGTTTGCTCTCACCCACGCTTTCTTGCATGGTGTGGAGATATTCTGAGATGCCTTTGAACTTCAGCAAAATCCCAGAAGAAATCATTAATAGAGCAAAGTTGCAAACTCCTATCTGTTGGCCTATTGTCCTTCTTCTCTTGTGTAAAAAGGATAGAAGTTGCAGGTGTCTTTTCTAGGTGATATTCTGTTTGCCAGGATAATACAAAGCCTGTGAATCAGACTTTAAAATAAAAACTGATATAGCATGATAAAAGATGGTAGTTTACCACATCACTTAGCATTTCCTTCTAAATCTATTGCTCCATGTTTCTCAGGACGTGATTTTGGTAGCCTTAGCAAGCTGGCACAATAGCTCTGTGCTAGCCCTCCTTCCAGGTCCAGTGCTAGGGGTTGTACAGGATCAAAAATGAAGGGCTAGACAGGAAAGGGTGCATCTGTTTTCTACTTTCCATTAGTCTCTAATGAAGGATGGAAACTGAGAGAATAGCTGCAGAGAATTGTGAGGTTATGTGTTACTAATAATTCTGTTCCAAGTCTGTTTAGCCTAAAAGCCACTTTTTATGCATTATTTAATTTACGTTCCAAATACGTGGGTAATATATTACACATCTGCAGGTCATTTCTAAGATGTGTGACAATACAAGGCATTGAATCTGCCCAAGCTAAGTGCAAGTGCCAGGGGTGTGTTTTGTTCTTTTTCTACCAGCTTGACATTTGCAGCATCACAACTAATGAGCTTCCCCATCAAAAAAAGAAAAAAAGAAAAAAGCTTAGAGCAATGATTGCCTCTTTTTGTGTGTGATCCTGAAAGTATGGATTTTGTTTCACACATACAGAAAGCTATTTAAATCATTGCTGAACTGACTTGTAAGGGAGAGAAATTCATCTGGAGTTGGTGTACTGTTTACAGCAATGTATGCATTAAATTACTGTAAATAAAACTTTCATCAGTAAGCTGTCTGCGTTACTCTTCTTTTGGAAGCCATCCAGGTATAATCAAATTAAAGCATCTCATTGCTTCGTATTCTACAGTCAAGCCAGAATTTAAGTACATTGGCAATATGCATGGAAATGAAGTTGTGGGAAAAGAACTGCTGATATACCTTGCGCAGTATCTGTGTTCAGAGTATCTTCTGGGGAACCCTCGCATCCAAACTTTGATCAATAACACCAGAATTCATCTCCTGCCTTCACTCAACCCAGATGGGTATGAACTGGCTGCAGAAGAGGTAAGAGACTTTTTATAAATAAATGTTCAGTGCTTCCTGTTTCTAAAATTCCCCCTAGGAAAATACAAACTTTAAGTGAAGCAGTAAGTATGGGACAGAGTGCTAATAACCAGCAGCTGGGCTCCCAGGCTGCTATGGGGGTAGGTTGCTTTCTGAAGACAGTGTGAACAGACCTTCAAAGCAACCAGAGCCATGTTTGCCATTTTTCCTCCCTGCGTGCATTGACGTGGGAATGACTGTGCTACTTTTTCACACATTTCACAGTCTCTGTTATCAGTTCTAGAACAGGATGCCCACTGACTCACTTTAATGACTTTTAAACTAATTTGTAAGGAAACGTAATTTAATACTGTGGAATAGACATTATTCCTCTTGTAGACTAACAGATGTAATAAAATGGTAATGTGGTCTGTACTTGACAGCTTTCAGAGATCAGCTGATGTCTGAAGGAGATGTATGAAAGCAACATTTCTGATAGATGTTATGTGGCCTTCTTCTTCTTTTTACCTCCATTCTATCAGTAGCATAATTAGCATGAAACATGAAAACAGGACTTCCTTTTTTTGAGTTCCTCCAGTGGTGAGCTCTACCTATTAGAATGATACTTGGGGTATTGCGTTCTGCCTGAACTTTTCTTTGAGCAAGAGCTGTAATGTTTTTTTTTTCTTTTCTTCTCTTCTAACCCACTCTGCATGTTGCTCTGTGTTGAGTAAGAAACTGCTGTGCTCCTCTCATGAGTCACATCACTGGTGAGTGAAATAGCTCTCGTGCTAGTAAGGGCAATCTCGGGGATAAGAAATGATTAATAAGTGTGGCTTTTTTTGACTTCATATATATTTTTAGCTTATCTCTGATATATTCTAAAACGTAACATTGCTAATTATAAAATGAAATTTTAAACACATCCTTTTCCCACAAAGTTATACTGAACTGGGCTTCCGTGTTACATCTTAGGGTGCTGGTTACAATGGATGGGTGATTGGCCGGCAGACAGCTCAGAACTTGGACCTGAACAGAAATTTCCCTGATCTGACTTCAGAAGCTTACAGAAGAGCTGGGATTCGTGGGGCCCGCTTGGACCATATCCCCATTCCACAATCCTACTGGTGGGGTAAGGTATGAATTACAGATTTTACAAATCTCACATACTACAGAGCAGCTCAGAAATTAAGAACCTGAGAATTACCAAGTAATTCTCTGGTAATAAGATTTTATATGTTGGACTAAACTTGACATGTTCAGAATTGCCATGAAAAATCCTGGTATAGGTCTGGCCAAAGAGGCAGGTGTCAGAAATCACTGGGAAAATGTGATAATTTGGATGATGCTATTATAAATTAAGAATCATAACAGTTAGGAGAGATCGCAGGCATGTAACAATTCACTGTTAGTGATTTAAACTGAAGTAACATGTTGAAAAGCTTTTTATGCACTTTTATGATATGATGGGTTGCATTAAAAAGAGCGTGGCCATCAGGTAGTGGAATGTGATCCTCCCCCTTTACTGTGCCCTGTAGAGGCCCCATCTGGAGTATTATGTCCAGTTTTAGGTGGTCTCCAGAGGTCCTTGCCAAAACTGATGATTCTGTGATTGTCAGACTCAGATGTCATTGCATTAAGCTCTGCACAGGTTTGATGCAACTGTGGTTTCTGACTTGGAAAACACAAAAAGGCGTAGTGTGAAGTCACATGGCATATGCTTTCCACAAAAACAATGGTTATAAATTACTATAACCTGCTGGAGCAATGGGAAAATCCAGTTGGGCGGTAGTGGAGTTGGAATGGAGAGTTGCTGCCACCCCTAGACTCGGGGAGCAGAATGGAAACACCGCTGCACGACCTTGCACTTATCCTCTCTAAGTGATATCCAGAGTTCCCATGGGGAACAGGATTGTTTTGGCAGCTGTGTTCAGTGTTAGCCAAAGATCTGAGACAGCACCCTGTGAACTTCTACTTTTCTACAGGTGTTCTCATATAAGGGCTGTACTATATCCCAAGGAAATCTCTAATGCTCCCCCAACATTTTGGTAACCCATTTCACGGTAGTGATATATGGATAAAAGCACCTCACTTCCTCGGGATAATATAGATATGATGATGCAAGGCTATGAGGAACTTAATGGTGCACTTTATATCAGATCATTGATTTTCAACGTAACTCATCTAAAGTTTATTCTACTTTATGGATGTTATTGTACAGATCCCAGCTCATGTCACTAGATTTCTGCAAGAATAGAAGGTCATGGGCATAATAATTTCCAACTTTTTCCTGAACAATGACTGATAACACTGAACAGTAAATGCAAGTAATTTACAGAGCCTCAGATGGGAAAGAAGAGTTGAGAGCATGTGAAGCAGAACCAGAGGTCAAATGAAAACAGCTGACAGAATGTATTTTAGGATAGATGTCTAGAGAGGGAATTGTTTCAGGTCATTCCACTTGTGCTTTGTAGTTTCTTCATGGCTTACCTTGTCTTGTGAAGTATTTGCTTTCCCATATAGGACTTAGGCTCAGAGTCATTCCTGTTCTCTTTTAAGGAAACCATTTCCCTCCCTTTAAAGCCAGAACTTTGACTAGGAATGCCTGTGTTTCACAGTAAATCTCTGAACACTGCTCACTTCTATATATCTGTTATCTGTTCCCAAATGGCAATCCAGTATTATTCAGTTAGTTGGGAACCTGCCTGCATTTTCAGCGCAAAGTACTAATTACCCAGAACATGCTCAGTAATAACAATATTATATCACAACAGTCATTACAAATATATATGTCTAGCTTATTGGGAGTAGCTATGCTACTTTAAGCCCAGTTGCGGAAGCTGTCTCTTTTGGTGAGAACTTCTTGCTGGGCTCCTGGTTTGAGAGAAAACATTGTCTTGTTCCCAATCTTGTCAAGGTTGGCTATTCCATGCAATTGCAGTTCTGTTGTCTGTCAGGCTTTTTGATCCATATCTATATGTGTACTTCCCTGGAGTGAGATGCTTGCAAGGATTTGTTCCCTGCCTTAGGAGCTCTTTCATGGGCTGTGTAAGTCCCCTGAGCAGACAGGATACAGAAGCACCTGACACATTTGAAAAATTAATTGAAAATGCTTTTACTTTTCCATTGAGATATCCAAGAAGGCTGCTTTTGTCCTTTCAGACTGGATGTAGTGATGGGCAGCAGACTCTGAGGAAAGAATGGAGATCTGCCTCCAGCTGTTGTGCCCTCTGTCTGCATCCAGAGCTGCAGGGCTGAAGGCCCAAGCACACCTAAGGAAAGTAAAAGGTGACCTTCATCCTCTTTGTGATAGTTCCCCAACAGCTTATCCCGTGTGCAGCCTAGAGTCCTCATAACTGTCTGGATCTTCCTTCTCTGACCTTCCTGATTCCTCCTATGAGTTCTATGTCTGTCCTGGTCTCTCTGTTAGTCTTTGGGGTAGTTAGCGGTAGGCAGCCTCCCACAGAGTTATTTTTACAACCATGTGTTTAGCTTTCATAGATGTTGTGTATCATCAGAGCAGTTTATAGAGAGCTACTTGGAGACAGGCTAACATTTTTCCCACAGATACCTCTACTGCTGTGGCCAGTTCTGCCCCTGGTCACCCCCATGTGTCTGTCACCACAGACAAAGGACCAGGAAGCCTTGGCACCAAACCACTCTCTGTCTGATGTCAGCCTTAGTGGGGATAGGCCCTGGGGAATAAACACAGCCCTTCTCCTGCAGGCTTGTCCTTGCTTAGGAAGATGAATTAGAAATAAGGTGTTGGTTCAATGATTCATTCCTCATACTACCAAAGGACTCAGGGGACCTCTAGGTGCTTTCCTGAACCCCGAATGCACCCTAACCTAAACAATATCCAAAGTATCTTTGCAGAACAAAAGAGAGAACTGATTTTTCTGTGGCCTAAATGGCACCACAAGATCTCCTTGATAACTGTAGTCATGCATGGTTCAGAAACATAGTGGTAAGTGGTCTCACCACATTAGGTTCCTTTCCTGCACTGGTGGTAGTCACAGGGCAGCCAAAGCATCTCTCCCATAAGGAGCTTCAATTCTGTCAGGCAGACAAACCCACGGCTCCTACAGAAGTCAGCTTTGTGTATGCAAAAGCGTTATGTCATGCATTTCAACACCAGCCTCTCAGCTTTCATTTACTTAATAGTGTTTATTACCTGCCTTATTAAAGTAATTACGTGGGTATTGCAGGGCATTGTATAAAGATCAGAAAATGGAAAGTGTGGTCCCAGCTAATCTTACAATCTCAAGAGAGCTCTGACCTCCCTCCAGACCTTACTATACAGTGGTTTTTGTTTCCTGGTATTTTAAATTATTGAAATAAGGGGTCTGAGTGCTAGGTCTGAGAGACTTTGAGCTTCATTTGAAGTGAATCCAGTTAAATTGGCCTGACTCAAACGGGATTTGGAGGTCTGTGCCAGTGGAGGCCGGCGTAGCATTTAGAAAAATGAACCTTGTTGTTTCTAAAAGGGGGAAAAAAAAAGCCTTTGAAAGCTATGGAGACAGTAACTAATTACAGAATAATTGATAAAAATGAGATTCGGGTTTTAAAAGGTAATGCCCATTCACTGTAATTATGCCCAAATAATTTAGCTGTATTCTAATTATATCTCAAATTGTTCTTGTGCGATGAATACCTTAAGACTGATTTCCTCTGACTGAGAAACAAGAGCCTTGGTGAAAAAAAAATGAAAAAGAAACATAGAATCCACATTATAGTAAACGTCTACAAACAGTCAAAGGCCAGAGTGAGACGGAATCTGATATCATCCAAAGGATCTGAACCAAGATAAAAAGGGATGGACACATTTCAAAGCCTTAATCATGGATCACAAAGTTGCTGAAATGCAATTAGGGTAAAAACCATGACATTGAAATTACTGTTTTTCCACAACGTTTGGTTCAACAAGACATTGGCTGTGTGCTTTGCAGCTTATACAGGTATCAAGTGAGCAAGTCAGCTAAGCAGAAGAGAGCAGAATATCAGAGCTCTCCAAGTCAAAATTCTGATTTCACCCTTGCCCATTGAATGACAGAAGCAGCTAAAATCTTATCAAGACCTACGAGCACTGTTTGAAAGTAGGGCTGATGCTGGCATCAGGCACATCCTCCCTGGCTGAGCAGCTGCATGTGGGGCAGGGAGAGCCCTTTCCTTCTGGAGTGCTCTCTATCTGACTGTCAGAATGTTTTTTCAGGCCATGCCCTTTCCAGAAACTAATTTTCACTGTTACACAAAAAGCCTGATTTAGGTTTCTGGTGTGCAGAGTGCTTCTGGTTGAGGACAAGTGGCACAACCTAGCTTGTGTCCCTATGTTAGCTGCAACTCACACATTTCTTGATCATAAAATTATGGAGTTATAGAATCACAAAGATTGGAAAAGACCACTGAGATCATAAGGTCCAACCATCTTCCCATTAATGATTTACCTTGCAGCAGTGTCATATCCCTCATGTACCTACTACTTTCCAAATACAAGGTACAGACCTATTAAACAGTGCAGCTAATGCACCCAAATCATATGCAGATAAACGTAAAGTGGTAAGTGGATGTGCAAAGGGAATAGATGTAGAAAAGTGTTATTTCCTAGTGTGGCTGTCAATACACCAGCATATGTAAAGCTGTATTTACATGTACCTCATCCAAAAGTTGCATCTGTGCAGGGACTGATGCGAAGAAAACAGGAATTACTGTTGCTGTGAACCTAATGTTCAGTTAGGTTCAGTTCAGCAGTCTTTAGGGTTATAGGGTAAATAGAACATATTTACTTATGTTCTGTATCTACTGTGTTTTGAGCTATATAGCACAACCATTAGAAGCACTTGGCTCTCTGGCACTGGCTATTAGCCCAGCCATGATCCTGGCTAAAGCTCTGGTGACATGCAGTGTTGGCAACCCTGTAGAAATGCTGAAGTAAATCTAGCGTAACAAACCTTGTTTTTTATACTTAAACTTGCATATCTTCACTTGTGCAAAGCGGAGCCTGGGACCGACAACGTTCTTTTCCTGATATCCTCACAAGTCGCAAAGAAAACAGCCTCACTTCAGGAGCACCGACTGGTGTCTGGGCTTGCAGGGACCAGCCACCAGGTGACACTGTTACCTCGTAGATTTCACCAACGCTGAATTGGGTCCGTGAAATCCCTCCTCAGAACAGAGCGGGGGACGGAGTCCCGCATCCACGATGTCCCCGAGGTCCGATCCCCACTCCCCGGCAGCCGTCACTTCTCATGCACTGCCATAAAGACGAATTTTGTGACCTATTTGCAGCAGTTCCCTGCAAGTGAGCTGCAGTTGTTGCTGTGTATTATATCTGTTAGCTTCCATTTATTTGCAGAGCTCAGGTCAGTATATGAGATGTTATTTCCAGCAAGTGCTGAGCATTACAAATTGATCCTTGTATCCCATCCAAAGTCAGTCCTGCTGTTTCAGAAATGAAATTAGAAAAGAGATCTGGTTTGCAAATCATAGTAAAGCACCGCGACAGATAATGCCATCACCACTTTGAACTGCTGAAAATGTTGCTGCAGTGAAAAAGTATTCTTTGTCAAAGTTTCTGGTTTTTTGTTTTTGGAGGGTTTTTGTTTTGTTTTGTTTTGTTTTGTTCTTTTTCATCACTTTTTCCAGTGTTTGCTTCTGTTTTATAGGGATGTAAAAACAGTATGTGTCATCTCATCTGTTTTTTATAGTAAGGGCAGTGAGACACTGCAACAGGTTGCCCGTACAGGTGGTGGATGCTCTGTGCTTGAAGACATTCAAGGTCAGGCTGGAGAGGGCTCTGAGCAACCCAATCTAGCTGTTCATTGCAGGGGAGTAGGACTAGATGATCATTAAGTGTTCTTTTCAACTCAAAAATGCTATGATTCTATGATCTGTTCCCTGGAGCAAACTGACACTTTTCCCTCATTAATCATTGGAAAGGAAGAGCTGAAGAGCCTCATCATTCTCCTTCTTGACACATTTTTCTTCACTGGACTTTATCCTGCTCAAGACCAAATCCTTTCGGAGCTGAACAATCAATCATGGCTACTTCTTCTCCTGGTTTTCAGGTGGCACCTGAGACTAAAGCAGTGATGAAGTGGATGAGGTCCATCCCGTTTGTGCTCTCTGCCAGCCTCCATGGGGGTGAACTGGTTGTGACTTATCCTTATGACTATTCAAGGCATCCTATGGAAGAAAAAGAGTTCTCCCCTACACCTGATGAGAAGGTAACATGATTTTTTTACAGTGGGTATACTGATATGGTTTCCATATGCAGAAATAGAATTTGCTGTATCAAGTAGTGCTATTTAGCTCTTTGTATCTGTTGTAGTTTCCATGGGAATAAATAGGAGGCATTAATACAAAAAAAAAAAAAAAAAAAAAAAAATTCAGACATTTATTTAATGTGCTCTAAAATATAGGCTATCAGATTGATGTGTAAAAATTTACTCATTTTTGTGAGGCCAAATATGCTTTTAGGAGACCCAGGTTAAGAAAAGTAAGGATGTCACTATATAAGGGGTGAAAGCTCTGCTATTTTACCACTGTTTTCCTAGAATGATAGAAGCAAGCCTCATCAGAAGTGTTATTTTCTCTTGAAATCTGTAGAAACAAAAAGGCTGCCTACCATATGGTGGCAGCCTTGTAACATTTATTCCAGAAGAATAGGAATGGTTTTCCCCTCTGAGGTTCCTCAGCTGGGAATCACTGTAAATCTTCTGTAAAATTTTTTGCTGTCTTTCCTATTTCCCTTTGATTTCCTCAATCTAGTATTCATTGCTGACAAGCCCACTAGGAGAAGAGCCAGCTCTTTATCCTTCTAGCGTATGTTAAAAGTGTCCCTGGCCTCTTAAGTAAATGTGGTTCCTTACCCAGCTTACAGCAACTGAAAATCATCAGTAGTTGGTCTTTGACTGGAGGTATCCCTTATCTTTGAGCACATCTTTGGGCTGAATCTCTTCTAAAGTGACAGTTCTCCTCAGCAACTATTAAATCTTTATCACTATTTAACATTTTCCATATCAATTCATTTCTTCTGAGTGGTATGAAAGGTACTGACTGTGTGTGCATAACAATGATTTAGCAGTAAAACAGGCCAGGCACTGTCTGGTGGGTGGCAGTGAAGAGCTCTTGGTGAGAAGTCACAAACTCTAGTGGATGTCACAAACACATACATGTACAAGTAATGTCCCCTCACCTGGGCTAGAGGTGTCCCGATTAGCACAGAGATGGTGCAAGACTGTGGCCGCGCATGCCTCATCCAGCAGTTCACATGTGGGAATGAAAGACAACCGTCCCTCCATCATCTCCACTCAGAGACATCATGTATGTTTTGAATGAAATGATTCATAACTATAAAGGGCTCCATCCTTTGGGGTGGAGTGAGCCCTAATTGTATCCCTGGTTTGTGAGACACAGATCCCTGATTTGTAAGACACAGAACCTCATGCTGAGATGGCTTCATAGTCAGTAGTAGCAAAGCCTGGGAAACTAGTTACAAACTTGGAAGTTTAGAACATACAGGGGGGATATGGGATGTCCTCCATTTAAACCAACTTTTTCAATGAGTCAGCTCAAGAACCTTAATAACACTACCAGCAACACTTAGCTTTTGCTTAGGAAGTTATAAAATGTGTACCTGTGAGGTGACCTGCATTTAAGTAATGTCATCTGCTGCTGCTGCTGCTGCTGCTGTGGAACTGGCAACCTGAAGTACTGCAGCATGTTTTAGCTGCTATATGTTAGCTGTATCCCTTGTTCTGAACACTGATCTGCCAAATGCACCGTGCAAGGGGAAGAGAGGCAAATTTGCACCCTTGGCTGCATCCCTGGGTGAAATGCTGCAGTACAGATAATGTCCAGAATTTCAAAAGTCAAATTCTGCAGGACACTTTCAAACTAGATCTCCTTGACTGCAAAAGTCTCCTTGACTCCTGGATGCTGCCACTTCTTTATGTCTCTCATGGTGTATGTGTGACAGTCCTCCTGGCAGTGGCAGATTTCAAGCCTCTTTAACCTGCATCATCAACTGTGTTTCTAACTTCTGAGTCTCAAAACTGACCCATGCCCTTATGCCACATTCTTGCATCTGTTTCAGCTAACCTAATCCAGAACCTTCCATTTTTTGGCCTGCTCTTTCCGGCAGCCTGTTGTTGCTTTGTGTTACAGAAGTGGCACTTATCCCTGTGACCACTGGGGCAGAGAAGCACACACTAAAATGGAGTCAAGTTCACTCCCTTTGCTGAATGGAAACTCTCCCTTTCTCCCACTCAAAAAACCCAGCCTGTGTCAATCAGTGTGATCAGTGTTGGCATGCAACAGCATGTACCCCATTTTAGCAACTGAACATCATGCTTCCAAAATTCCTGTTCATTACCTCCCTTTATGTTCTTTTATGTAATGCACTGTTCTGTATAAACATGGAAATATTTTGAGGTCTGTGGCCAGTCACAGATACTCTGGCCATCAGAAAGATTTTGGCAAATTTTCTTTACATGGAATCACAGAATCCTAGAATGATTTAGGTTGGAAGTGACCTGGGATTTTAGACACCCAATTCCTTGCATGTTGTCGTAAGAACGGTGCAGTGCAACCCGTAATGCTGATCTGATCTGGTGGCTTCTTACAATTGTTGTCATTTCAGGGCTGAAATCTAGAATTGTAGTTTTTGTACATGAGATTCGAATCAAATAAATAGATAGGAGTATTTGTGTTAAGATTTGGAATAAACATTGGAGAAAAAGTGATAGAAAACTGATTCAAAGAAATGGCTTCCCCAGATCACTGCTGCTTCTTCTGTCTTCACTTCATGTATCCATCACTTTTCCTTTCTGAGTGGTGACTCAGCTGCTCTTCATCATTATTAACACTCTTAAGAGATCGGTCATGACATACTCCATCTCTACATCCTATCCTTCCATTTTTAGGAATGGTTTCTGCCCCATGAAGAAGCAGCTGCCATTGAGATCAAACTGGCAGGTTGTCCTGTGAGAATGATAAGTGCAAAGCAAATTGACACTGTCTATTTTAACCACCAGCAGCTGATGCAAAGATCTGATTGGACTGAGACTGGTGTAGGTGTTTCTGAAAGAGTAAAAATAGTAACAGCTAGAACATAATGGAGAGAGCTGATTTCAACTATGAAACCCAGAATTTAGACCAAGCAAATAAACTCACTATATCTGCTTCTGATAGGTTAAATCCAAGTGTTATAAAATCAACAGGTATTTAGTACTGGCTAAATAAATTGGATTGCAGAGAAGCACCTTAGAGAAGAAAGCAAGTGAAAGCTTTCTGGCAGAACTTCCTTGCACAGAGGTTCTCCCTCTCCATCAGCATCAAGGACTCGGAGTTGCTCACTGTCTGGGCTCACAACAACAAGAGTTTCTAGCAGCAACAGCCATGACTGAAAGCTAACATGTTTACTCTCACACCATTTTTTTCAGATGTTTAAAATGCTGGCAAAAGCCTATGCTGATGCACATCCAGTCATCTCAGACCGATCGGAACATCGCTGTGGTGGAAATTTTGTAAAACGTGGAGGTATTATAAATGGTGCTGAGTGGTACAGCTTCACTGGAGGTAAAACCACTTTACCATCATTTCAATTGAGGTAAAACCTCTATACGACCTTTATGAGACACAAGGGTTTGACAGAAACAATTTTATTCATTTCGGTTTACTTTAGGTCTGATCCTTGCAAGAAGTTACCTGTAAGGGATGTAGTGATATGTATGTTGGTAGCATTTATTTCCAGCTGCCAAGGGACATATTTAACCTTGATAAAATCTAAAAAAGTTAACAAGCTATACAAGGGTCAAATTTGTTACTGTATATAAGATCCTTCTAGTTTTAAAATCTGAAAAGTAAAAATAAATGCGTAGTGCTGTGCTGTCATACCTTAGTGCCATAGGTTTGATTTCACCTTTCGGATTTGTACTCTTCTTCCTGAAAGTATTGAAGTATTGCATATTGCTTTTTCAATTTGCTTAAGTAAACTCCTTTTTTTTTTTTTTTTTTTTTTAATGAAAAACAGCAGAAACAAACTTCCCATTAATTTGTGCTTAAGTTGGTAATTTGATTTTCTCAATAGTATTATTCATTTTTTTTCAGTATCTCGTGGATGTGTTACAAGTGTTCATAACATTTTCAGAGGCACTTCAATCATGTCTTGAAATTGAACTTGGATAATTCTCAAAATTATTGCATTGAAACTGGGCATTCAGAAAGATTTGAGGCATGAGTGAGAATCAAGTTTAAGTATCTTAGACTTACATTCTTCTGAAAATTATATCCAGTGCCTTTTGCGCAGAAACATTTCTGAATGTTCTAGTGGCAAAAGGTCATCTCTTTCCTGATGACCTTTGCAATCATGTCTAATATAGCTGATTATCCAATTATTGTGATTAGCCCATTCTTATCTTTCTATTGCTGTTTCTTGGCCAGGTGAACAGTACTTGAAATGATGTTTTTTCACTGGAAAGCAGTGTCACAGTCATTAGTTAATTTGCAGCTGAAACAAGTTCTAACATTCTGAATTTGTTGAATAATTTATATGTATTGGCCATTGCCTTCAGCCAACTGCAACAGCAAAGTTCCAGTTTGGAGTTAAATGGGTTCTTCTTCATCTCTTCTTTTTCTTTCTGAATCTGTAGGTATGGCAGATTTTAATTACCTGCATACAAATTGCTTTGAAGTTACTGTGGAGGTAGGATGTGAAAAATTTCCTCTGGAAGAAGAACTGTTTACAATCTGGCATGAAAACAGAGATGCCCTTCTGAACTACATGGAGATGGTATGACTCTACTTTTTCAGACCTTAGTGCTTATGGTTTTTCTTCTTATTTTCTTTGTCAATATTTCTCTCATTACTGTTTCCCTGCTTAGTTAGTGAGACAGCACTAAATCAGTCATCACATTCCACCTGCAGTCCAGGGCCTCCACTTGTCTGACAGGTCATACAGATAACATTTTCCTTGCCTTGCAGGAACGATGAAGGTGGAGAACTTTAAAACAATGAAAAAGGGAATTGTCTCTAAATACTTTGTGCAACATTATAAATGAACTGTTCTAATTTTAATGCTCGGAAAAAAGAATACATGTAGAAAAATACAAGTTAGCCTTTCTCCTGAAGGATAAACCAAGAGATCTGTTTTCCAGAATGCTTCTTGGAAGTTTTTCACTATCATATTCCGTGTTCATGGCCCAAACTCTGCTGTACAGCAACAGGAGATACAGATTCAGTTGAAATGGGGAGGTTCTTAGTATCTTGCAAGAAATATTGTTTCCACACTTCCTAGCTCAATTTCTAGATGAAAATAGTTTAAAAAGTTTGAGGCCTTATTTTCTAAAGGGACAACTATATGTCTGTAAGCATTAAAGCAAGCCATTAAAAAGTCATTTTTAATAATAAGCTTGAGCTCAGCAAAAACAAATACCTCACTGACAATAAGTAAGTGAACACAGAAACAGAAGTTGCTCCTCTTTCTCTCAGCCATTAGTAGATTAGATTTCTGTCATGCCTTATTTTGATAGAGTATGCAGTAATTTAAAATAGTTAGGAGTGTTTTTATTGCCTTTCTAAGCAACCTCTTGCTACTTGTGGTAAGTATCATCATTCAATAAAGTCTACAGTGCAGACCACCAAACTCATTTCATTTTACAGCTGTCTGATGAAAATGAGTTTTAGTGAATCCAAATGGAGCTGGGTTAAATCCATATATATTGCAGTTGAAGCCTTCAAGATGTAAAGATTTTTATAGTGTGAGATACTGTAGAAGTCTGTGCCGGAAAAGCTTTTTGAGTAAATGCAGGACAGTAAGCAAAACAACTTTGTAGATAAGGATGACTGAATTACTCCCGATAAGGATTAAGTCTGCCATGACCAATTCTAACTTTTCTTATTCTGATACATACCAGGCTAGTTGGTGTGTGTACAAATCTCCTTGGCTTAGCACACTGAAGTAGTATTCATTTTCGTAAACAGTCATCTCTTCTCCCCATTGGAAGTTGTACCAAAAAACAAACCAAAAACCTGAAAACGACATGGCACAGACCTGAGGCAAAACCAAAAACAGTGTATTTAATAAAGCAAACCAAATCAACATCATTAAAGAAATTTCATATTTGTCATTTTTATCCTCTCATGTTGTAATTGCAAAATTATTATTGAAGTTGGATGAGGTCATACTACTTTGAGTATGTCTACAGTGTAAATTCAATTTGGCTCAGAGATGACTCTTCTGACCAGATTTACCCACTATCCATATGATAAATCCTCAAGTCCAATGCTGAAAAGTAAATTGCAGTTCTTCATCATAATCTTTTTTAAGGGACAGTTTTGTAGTCCTTAGACTGAGTTGTTTCTAAATCCACCAGTGAATTGCTCCACTCGGTATGGAAAGGCTACATTAAAATGACAGTACAATCTCACCTTAAATAAAAACTTACTGTCATTGGACTATGCTAATTATTTTTCAAGTTTGGTATTAAAAAGTTACCATAAAGTCAGATATTCAACTGCTTGCTTTTAAACATATCTATTTTCCACTGTATTTTTTTCCATTGCTTTGATGCTTTGCTCTTTAAAGTCAGGGAGAAAAATATGTAAAGAAGACCAGCACAAATTAATCATAGCAATTCAGGGGAAAAACAGGAATGGAATTACTTTTCAATTACGAAGTTCATATAGAGAAATTATTTCCATTTTTGAAAGCTGCAAAAGAAAGATCTTTTAAATAAAGTGAGCTGTTTGCACACCTCTTCGCTTGACAGAATTTTCATTGCTCTTTAGTATGTCAGCAAACACATTTCTCATCAGCTCAAGAAGCTGTGCTTGTAGAGAATAGAAAAAGGATATTATACACACTGCTATCATGACAGTCTGGCATGTAGTGATGTGTAGGCAGCCTGGAGATGATGAGTCCGAAGTGGCTAAAAATTTTCCTGAAGTACTCTTATTCACTCATGTTAAATAAAAATATTAACAGTTTCACAACTGTATTCAGTGTTATATATTGATTAATATCCATAAATGTGTGTTGAAAATTATTTTAAAATATTGCATTCAGGATTACATAGAATGTAAGGATTGCACAAAGGATTGCATATTTAATAATATTAATACAGAGTTAAATATCACATTTTACAAATATTTATTCTTCTTCTGATTTCTCCTTAACTTAGAATTCATGTTATTATTTTATTGCTATGTTTTTACTCTAAAATAATAAAAGTATGTCTACCACAAGACAGTTGTGCAGTTTTGGTTCTTTAAGCACATTGGGATCCTTTAGGAAGAAGTGGAAGAAAATGAAAACTATCTATTTCAACTAACAAAAATGACCTAGTTTCTTTGTAAAACTTCATTAACTGATTCTGCTACCAGCATGGCAGTGTATTGTTTTTGCGTGGTATTGTCTACAAGCTAAGAATTATGCATGATTTTGATTTACTTCTCACATGTTTTAATGCTGTACTTCGAGTAAAGGACCACTGCACTATACTGACTTGATTCTTCTCATAGCAATGATGCCTTTACACTGTGTGTAGAGCATGAGATTATTTTTTAATTTTTCATTTCTTTCTGGTTCTGGGTTTAGGGTAAGCAGTCAGCAACAGTTTTTAAATGCTGTGGTTGTATCATGAGATGCCACTCATCTGAACAGTGGAGGTACCCTCATTGCAATGCATAATAGTATGCCTAACCTGGGAAAGCACTTTTTCAATTCTACCTTTTCATCAGCTCTCTCCAAGAAGATATTGCTGCTTTTGAGATTCAACATAGATGTGATCAAAAGACTTATTAACACCCAAGGTCCTCTGTAATGGATCAAACCTCTCAAAAGTTTACTCCCTACATGGGTAGAATGTTCAGATGTGGTTCAGATATGTGTAGATCAATGACTCCTATCTCTCTTTGCTTTTCATTTCCAGGTTCATCGGGGAATAAAAGGAATTGTGTCTGATAAATTTGGCAACCCAATTAAAAATGCTAGAATTTCAGTCAGAGGCATCCAGCATGATATCACCACAGGTAATGTTTTTATTTCAGACTTTTTCCTGGGGCAGAGGGAAAGCATTGAGAAATAAAATAAACCTGCAAAGTCTTGTCACATCTGATGGAAATGTCACCTCATTGAGAAGTGAAGGCTCAGCTGTGTGCTTGTTTTGAGAAAAGCATGAGAGAGCAAATATCAAGCTTGCTGTTGAGTCTGTCATATCTCTGGGATGACACAGTCCTTGCAGTTAAAACTTCCACATGAAGCTGTCAGCCAGCCATCAAAAAACAATGCGAATTAGAGAAATTCAGAAATCCACCTAGAAGTACATAGTTCACGTTTGGAGGAATATAGCAGTATCCCTGCTGGGGAGCAAAGACTACTCTGTCCATCTTGTATTCTTGGAAAATAGATGAGACGTTCTGAGCATGAGATATAGAATGTATAGTAGTAGCTTTAGCAGCTGGAATAAGTGCAGTGTTTGAAAGGCAAGCAACCTTTTTTTCATCTGAAGAACAGTATAAATATATGCAATCTTTCAACAATGTTTATATCAAATGTAAAAGAATATAGAATTTTGAATTATGTTGCATGTCACCAGCTGATAACCATGAATCGAGGCATGTGCAACTGCTAATTTTCACAGTCCTAAAGTTCTGAGCATTGGAATAAATGCTTTCATTTTATTATTGATTTCATTGGGAATAGGATAGACCATAGGAGTGCAAAACAGAAGACATGAATGGTAACATTTTTCTATAATGATAGCTGTTGAATCAATTTGGAAAGCTACAGTGACTTATAATGTAGTGGATGTTTTCCAGCTTTTGGAAAAAAAGAAAAGAAAAAAAAAAAACACGCATCACAAATAAAACAAACAAACAAAAAAAACCCTTAACATTAGAGAGGATACCATAGTGGAGATGATGCAGATTCTTGAAATTGATGGGAGACTCTGGCATGAAATAGGGTCTCTTTTGAATTTCTTCCCAGATGATGGCTTTACATTGGCAATGGACATTTGAAGAATTAAGAGTTGAATAAAAAATGTGTTTACACTGAAGTAAAATGGAGCATTTGTTCTTGTGTTAGGTGGGGTTAAAAAATGTCATATGATTAAAATATCTTTAAATTTCAGTGTCAAAAAAAGGCCCGAAAAATTCCATGGGAAAATGACATTAATGCAACATTAACTGAGTTAAGAAACATATCATTCAAAATAAAGGAAATACAAAACGGAGAATAAATATTGCATTTTAAAAGTCCCTGCTTTTTGCCTGCAGGGCCTAACCTTCAGCTGGAGGAAATTTACACTCGTTTTATACTAATGGCAATTTATACCATCTGCAGCTCCGACTCCATGGTCTTATGCACTATAACATCTGCAAAGTAGTAGAATGTAATATAATAAAAAGAGGGATTTCTTACCTCTTTAGACATGCTATATTTATGTATGTATTGCAGCTTGGATTCTGCTTTCACTTTCTTAAGTTTCACGTAGTTTTTAACTCATTTTATTTCTTTGGAGTTATTCCTTGTGCCCATAGGAAAGCAGCAAGAAGGAAAGCTTCCCAGTTAGGGAAATTTTGTATGTGAATTTTACTCCTTAAGTTCCCAAAGGCCAGACTTTCGAAGGCAGAGTATATTTTTGTCCTTCAAATGTTTCTGTCTGAATTTCTGTTTCAAAATTTGTGTTGACTTGTTTCTAAAGTCCTTTAAAAACCTGCTCCCTAAATGTCTGTGTATCTGTGGATGTATGTATTCACGAGTATACATGAGTATGAGTATGTATCTGTAAAGGATAAAAGACCAACTAAGTTCTGTCTTCTTGTGCCTTTGCCTTTCCAAAGCTGCTGATGGAGACTACTGGCGACTCCTGCCTCCAGGGACATATATAGTCACTGCCCAAGCCATGGGCTATACCAAGGTGATGAAAAGAGTCACCCTTCCCATCAAGATGAAACGGGCTGGACGAGTTGATTTTGTCCTGAGACCTATTGAGATTTGGCCTAACAAGCTTCTTCGCCGGCCCATGGAGGACATGTATGACCAATATGACCCACTGGAACTGTTTGACCCTCACGCTCAACATGCACAGGCTCGGGGAGGGTCACAACAGGTCAGGGAGAAGCCCTGGTGGTGGTCCTACTTCAGCTCTCTAGACCTGCATAAACCCCTCTGGCTGCTTAAGCAGCACTGAATGGTGCCGTCGTGCTCTACTCACTTTGTTCTGCTGCCCTTCCACCCAGCTCCATGCACCCTGATTGCTCTTAGCAATATTTAAATCTGCGTCATTTGAAAGTACAATGTTAATTTCAAGCCACTTGCTTCTTTTGTTTTCTCTTTGCACACAAGTGAGTCTGTTCAAGTGTTTTTATATATTAAAAGCAATGGTGCACACCCATTCAAGAGCCAGGTTTTATGTAGTCTTTTTCTTAGTAATGTGTTGTACTTCTGCCCATGTAGTTAATCATCACATTCATTATTTATTAGGTTCTAAGTACCTACAGGAATATATTCCTGATCCTTTAATGCATTTTCGTACATGCCTTAACACATTAATGACCATGTACTAAAAACAATTTTCAGAAATCTCTTCTCTTTTTGCATTATTTTAATATATTAAGGTCCATTCATTAGCTTTTCTAATATAGCTCACAATCATTTTTTAAGTCCATCGTGTGACATTAGTATTGATTCTGGACTGGAAAAAAAAATCATTAGAAATATGGAAGTAAATCTGTACCTGAATAAGTAGCACATTCAGTAGGATGGGCTGCTCACAGACAGGTCAGTGTCAGTGAGGAATCATTAAATAATGTTTACCCAAGTACTGTTTCAGAAATTATCCTTTGAAGACATATGTAATAAAAAATTGTTAAATAGTCTTATTTCTTTGAACTCTCTTGCATCAGTAGACACACAGAAAAAAATGCTTGGAAAGTAGATTCTGTTCCAAGAAGTGTGAAAGTCCAATCATTATGACATATAAATGTTAATATAATATGAAGCTCTCTAATGTAATAAGCAAAGCAAAACACAGAAATATACACTCACTGATGGAAGTACACACAACCTATGGTGTGGAAAAATATATGAAGTAATTTGAAGAATATGACACGTTATGCTAAGGATGTTAATATCATACTGTCTTTAGTCCATGGGATTATTAAAGGAATAAACAAACAAATCATTAAGTTCTTTCCAAGATAGCTAAATGGGTAAATAGTGGTCTTGCAAGATGCTGTCCTCTCTCAGAAATGTTTTTGGATATCCATAATTTTGATGAAACATTGAGACCCGTACTTCCTTTTGGCTTGCAGTGGATAATGAGCTTCATGCACTTACAGTGATTCCTCATTTGAGTGTCACAGTGTATGATGAAGGTGTTTGTTTGGAGCTGATGTACTTCCTGCAGGAACTGCTGTATTAGTTGTCTGGATTGCCCTCTGATTTCTAAAAACTTGTTTCTTCATCTTAGATTTAAAAAATCCCGTATCACATGAGTCCTATACTCCATATGCATGTATCTTAAACTGTAATTGCCTAAGAAGACCAAGGAGATGAATGACTTTAATCCTGCAACCAGACACTGTACATGCCTGAGTGCCTTATTCCCTGCTATAACCTGATACAAGTTCAGAGTCTGTTGGTCCAGTGTTTAAATGTTTGCAGGACTGGAGTCTATGTAAAAATGAAAGAAAGCCAATTTGTAGTACTAATAAAAATAATTATGTGAGACCAAATGTACTGCATACACAAATTAGTGTTCCTTTCCCAAGCTTGCTAAACTGAAGAAACTCTGAATCCTAAATGCTTCACAGAGAAACAAGCAAGAGATGTACCTCCAGACTGTGTTTCCTGTTATAGGTATTACTAGTGTTAACCATGGTCATTTTTTTCCAAGATACTATCCTGTGAAAAAATTGGTAAGACTAACAAAATCAGAACAATATGCCAAATTGCTGGCTATTAGCTGTTCTTTTTATGTACATAATGTCTTGCACACTTAGAAAGATGCTTTCTATTAGTATATCCCATATTCTCATAAGACTATTTGGAATTTTTTCAAATAATCATAGTACACCCAAGCCAGCTGAAATATAAAACAGAATGGCTGTGCAGAAAATCCATTCCTTTCCATGAGTCCCATGTTGAAATAGCAGATGGCAATCAAGACTGTGGAAAGACAATTTTCTGGGAAAATTGTAAAGAGTGCTAAGTTTGAGAGAGTGTAAAAAGCAGCTCTTCTGGACTACTATAGCTCTAATGTGAAACTGGTACAATAGAACAAGAGTAGCTTCCCTGCATCTCTCTGCCTCATCCATAAAAAGAGGTGTTCAGAAGACAAAAATTTGAGATGAGACTTCTGGTTCACACACAGCAACCTGTAGAGATGGGATTTGTAAAACTGCATTGGAGCACTTATGACGGTTCTGGGAAAAGGTATGCATCAGTCTTCTGGAACTACTTCATTTTTCCAAGAGACAAAATCTTCAGTTCTGAGCTCCTTGGAGATGGAAAAGACTTCCAGCATTCTCTTGGTGCCTCTCAAACATTCATTTAAGCTTAGATTAGATTTGGGATGTCTTTATCAATGCTTTGAAGATACAAAAAGAGAAAAAAAAGTAAGGAAATAAGAAATCATTGGTCAAAACCAGCCTTGCAGACTCAGCTTGGCCTTTTTCCAGAGGACTACATGTTTAGCAGTTGGAATGCTTTCAAGAATTACTGTGTGTTCATGAGACTCCCTCTCCTTTTAAGTCAGAGACTACATAACTTTTTCAATTACCTTCCAACCACATATTGAACAGTATTGACATATGTTTTTTGTAACATCCTCCTTAATAATTAATTTCCTAGTCTCCATGTTTGAGGGGATCTTCTCATCCGTGGAGCCAAACTATTTCTGCAGAAAGCAATAACATTAATAAATGCTCTAACGTGCCAACTATCCAGACCTCATCAGTCTGCCAGCAATGAATCTTCCCAACAAGTCAAAATATGTAAATCTAAGCGATACAGTTACAGACATAAAGAGCAAAGAGGAAGATCTCTTTATGTCATATGTACAAATTACTTTTCATTCTTATTGCAGAAAAAAGAACACCTACAGAAAATATCAGGAGATACATCACAAGTTGTATATATGATTACACCAAAGAAGCCTTGGGACTCTGTTCCATTCATAGGAGACTTTTTAGATCAAAAATATTAACAGTAAACTAAAGGAGAAAAGCTTGCAGTTGTTGATATTTTCATCTGTTTAAACAAAATGATGTTTCATTCTTGGGCCACCCATACATAAGAAAGAGCATCTTTATCTTCATCACAACAGAAAAGAGGAGAGTGTTTAGAGCTGATTTCTTAAAAACACAGCTTGTTTCAAAATCACCATCCACCAAAGATTCCTGTTAACGTTTTTTATAATGCTTATCCCATTCTTCTCCTTTCAACATCTCAATTTAACGGCAAAATGAAAGCACTCCAGAGCAATATTGCAATCTTCCTGGAAGTCCTGTGAAGCAGCTGTCAATCAGGGTTTGCCAGACCAGTGTCATTTCTTTGTGTCCATCATTCTAGCATTTCACTGCAATTCAAGCAACAAGCCAGAGATGTCTTTAACCGCCATCCAGACCTGAGTGTGTGGGGGAACACCAGAAGGGTTTCTCTGTTGGGCTTTTTTGTGGACATATCCATTTTCTGGATTTCAGGCTATTTGAATGAATACATGATGAATGAAGGGAGATTCCCCCCAGTTTGGCTCCCAGGAGCCACCAGTGACACACAGTAGAGAGGCAATTGTGTTCTTGTCATCATGGCAGTGTAGTGGAAGAGAGAACACCATCAGTAAGTATATCATTGTAGTACTGAGACTGACCAAGTCCCATAATGGCCAGAGTTTGAAATCCTAGCATCATTTTTCCATACCATTCTGCGATATGAATAGTTCATAAAGCCAGGTGGAAAAGTCTAGTCATATCCCTGGAGAGGCAAATAAATAAAATTATAAATATAGGATTCTCTAAATAGTTAAACTTTTGACAGGTGTTTGTCGCTGAAGTGTCTTTCAGAACTGAATTCTGGAAAGAGATGTAACTTTTTTTTTTTAATATTTTAGAAATTTACATATATATCTTTGAGACAGATCTGTAATGTCAATGTATAGGTCTCAACTTCAAGAGGAAGCAAAAGGGGGAAAACATCATTAGCATGCATTGATAGCTAAACTTCATTAGGATTATTTTAAATGATGGGAGAAGAGTCTTTTATAGTTAAATACTCCTTTAAGGAATTGTATCACCTAACAATAGTGGCAAAATTCACTAATCTAAAAGAATTGTGATATTATTGCTGATGTTGTCTTTAGTTTCCTTCTTTCAAAATGTTATTTAAGTACTGTTGGTACACTCAGTAATGTAATGTATGCTCATGTCTGTCAGTTTTCTTTGTCACAAGATACATACCATTTATTTTCATGCCATTAGTACTGATATTTCTGTTTACTGAATCTGATTAAGCATTGTAAGACATTTTCTGCTTGAAAATACCACTACTTCAATGATATTTGCAAGAAAGAAGGCTCTGTTTCAGTGAAGTCAGGATATTTCATATTTCACAATTCACACAGAAACACAATTCTAAAGTATCAATTTCCTAAAGAATTCAAATATAATTTTGCATCTTGCAGCCACTTACATTCCGAAGAATAACTTTTAAATTTCTCTCCTTCCCTCTGGGGAACTCCTTAAAAAACAACTTTGTTTTTCTTTTTCAACTCATTAATAATTGCTATTACGAATAATGTGATAAAAATATACAGTATTTGCTTTATTATTATTATTATTTTGTCAGGGAAAGGGATTTCCTGGCATAATGCAAAATCTGTTAATTTCTCATTAAAAGGTCACCGAAGAGCCTCAAACATGTTGGTGTATTACATGCTATGCAATATATGCCTGGGCACTAACATCTGTGCTACAGTTACATGTGTAAAAATGCCGGCAGTGCTACAGTACTTGGAAATTAAACCTTAAACAGGTGAAGGGGTAAATTTATAAGAAACATAGGAACTCAATGGGAACACCTGCCCAAGGAGGTGATGGAGTCACAGTTCCTGGAGTTGTTCAAGAAATGTAAAGACGTGATGCTGAGTGACGAGTTTAGCAGACATGGTGGGAATGGGTTGGGATTGGACTAGGTAATCTTAGAGCTCTTTTCCAACCAAAATTATTCTATAATTCTGTAATTGTCATTTTTGGCACAGAAGTTTAGTAAGTGAAAGCTAAATCTCTGCTTAACTTTAAAAGCTTTGTTATAGCTGGTGATACGCCATAGCTATTTTAGTTTTGCTGCTCCATTTGCCCAGTACTGCACTAAGACAAATGCCGTGACTGTTTCACACTGTGCCATGTGAATTTCCCAAATTACTTTTGCTTGTTGCTTCCCTCTGCTGCTGAGCATAAGCAGCAGCTGCAGGGTGCAGAGGCTCCACACTGCATTGCCCATTCAGGGCAGTGGCTGTCCCACGCTCTCCTTTCCACTGTTCACTTTGGATCAGGGTAGTTCAGATGGAATTCCTACTCCTGCTTCTCTTCAGTGATTCTCTTTTTTTCTTGTAATAATACTAATTAATATCAATTTTAATGATTACTTGCAATCAAATACTTCCAAATGCACTGAAGTCTATAACTCCATTTGCTAAAACATTCATCGTATACTTTAAACACTTCAGTGGAAACTCTCTCTCTTGCTTTTCCTTCATTTTAGTGTCCAAAAGACATTATGGCCCAATTAATTTTTCAGGAGTGATGTGCCCTATATATTATGAGCAGATATTTAACATGGAGTTTGAATTCTCCTATCAGAAGGGCCTTAGAAAACAAGATGTTGCAATGATGAGGATGAAATTTGGTAGTGAATCTGCTTCAGCAAGTCTGAGATGACTTGTGCTGGGCTGCTAGCAATCCTTTTGGAAAACTGGCTAGTGACTAATCTAAAAGGGTGTTTAAGACTATGCATGAAGTGACAGAGTAAGGATTTAATCTTAGGGCTTTTTGGCTTTCTCTGTGCTGGGCCTGCTGTAAAACGCTCTAACTTTCCAGTCTACCTCACTGTGTAAAGGTTTGACACATGGAAAGAAGCAGTGATTCTTTAGTATGCTTTTATGTTCAATTTTGCGTCAGCTGGTAATCAGTAGGCTAGCTACAAGAGCCCTGTGCATCTTTTTCACTCAGGTACATCCAGTGCTTTTCATGGCCTTCTCTCCTCAAGTACAAAGCAGTATTATTTCAGATCCAATAGGAGCCAGCAATTTTAAAATGAGAATTTCTATTAGAGATACATATGTAACAGATAACATAGATGATACCAATAATGTTTGATTAATGGCAAGCAGACTGGTGAAGTCCATGCAAGTTAGATTAATAAAAAATGACTTCAGAATTCACTGCTTTATTCCTCTTTAACAAGAATAAAGATAACATTTGTCATCAGAAAATAAAATTTCATAGATAGAAATCACAGACAAGTATGCAGCAGTATATTCCAGAAAACGATGCACTGCTAACTAAAGCAAAAATAAGACTGCGTAGCTCGTACACTGACATTAACTGCCATTTAATGTCTGTAATAATATTTCAGCTAAATATATGCTTGAACCACATAACCCAGTATTCAAATGAACGTTATGAAGTCATACCCTGGATGTCTCAGTTAACTGTGGTGCTGGTCACAAATGTAATTTTAAAATCATCCATAAATCTACTAGAAAAAAACAAACCACCAAGTATAAACCTATACTCTACAGAAGGAGTAAACCTCTGAGAAAAAAATATGTAGACATGCAAAGAAAGAAATATAGGCAACTTGTTATTTTATACTTGAATATAATTCAGGGAGAAGGTGATTTCTGAAAACAGTAAAAGTTTATTGGAGGACTGAATGACATACTTGCCGTTCAGTCTTGGGAAATACACCTGTAAAATTAGATCAGAGAAAGAGAGTATAGAATCACAGAATATCCCCACTTGGAAGGGACTCACAGGGATCACTGAGTCCAACTCCTGGCTCCTCACAGCACCACCAAAAATCCAAACCCCATGTCTGAGAGCAGTTTCCAAATGCTCCTTGAGCTCCGGCAGCTCAGAGCTCTGCCCACTGCCCTGGGGAGACTGCTCCATGCCCACTGCCTTCTGGTACAGACCCTCTCCCTCACCCCCACCCAAACCTCCCTTGATACAGCATGGTACCATGTCCCACTGCCAGCTCTGGAATAGCACTGAGGCAGGTCCTCGGGCCCTTGAGTGTCTCTGTGACTCAGTGCCTACAACACAAGTCCTCCCTAGGTTTAAGAAATAACATGAACTTTTATTAACTCACAATATGATTTGCTGTTGTTTTCTTTTCCTTTTTTCTAAGCCACATGGACAATCCTTTTAATGAAAAACTGGACTAGAAGAACAATTTTATATTTACTAAACAAAAATGTTACAGATCGTAACTCCAAAAATGAGAATGTTCATTTTGAACATCTCTTAAGGTACACAAACACCTACATGAATGCATGCATGTGTACACAGAGGTATATTTATATAAAATACTTACATGAACATTGATGGCTTATAAATAAACCACATAATATACTACTCATTATTTTCTACTGCCATCAAAAATATATTTGAAGACATTTTTGAAGACATGATAAATATAGCTTGTTTCAAGCCAAATAACGAAGGCTTCAAAAGCAGGTGGATCATGAAACATAAGGTGTTTTTCCTTGTTGCTATGTTGATTCTAAATTGAATGAAACACTGCTATGACTAGAATATGAATATATGCATTTCTAACAAAAAAAAAATACTGTTATAAAAGAGTTTAGTTAGCTACGTTGATTTTATCTATACAAAACATCAAACTTTGGCAGTTTACAAGGTGCAGCTCTTCAATAACAAAACTGGCAATGAAATCAAAGGTGAAACGTGTAGTTTAAAGCAGCAAGTAAGGCTTAGAGGTTAGGGCTTCTAGAAAGCAAACAAAGTAGAGATATGGCAACCTAAAATGACCCAATCGTGTGGCTAAATTAATGCTCTAGGCAATACTGCTGTCTTCCAGTAGGAAATTAGGAAATTGGAAGATTCCTTTGACAAAAATATCTATTCTTCATGAATGTTAGGAAAGGAAGGAAGAAAGGAGAAACTTATATAAAAAAATCGAACACAGACCAGTAGTACTATAGAAAACCAGTCACTGTAGTCGAAATTGCTAAGAATATTTTTGTTCTATTTGCATAGAGGATATGTGAAAAATCATTTTTGACCATCAGGCCATTTCATTCCAAGTGTAGCAATTAGACAAGCTCTGGTTTTAAAATCTCAGAACCTTTGCTCAGCTACTCCAATCTTTGTACCAGAAGTCCATGGTTACTTTGCTTCTGATGTTAATGCTCACTTAAATGTCTGCTTGTTGGATAGCTCAAAAGCGTCAGTCTTTGCATGCTCAGAGGTAAGGCTCCTATTTCTGTCTCTGCTGGGATTCACAAATTGGATTTTCCTCTGACTACCTCCCTTGAAAGGCTTGGTCCATTCAGCACTCAGGTTGCTCATCTGTGTCAGTTTTCATTTAAATCTCAGCTAGAGAAGGCAGAGCCCTGTCTTCAATAGCCCTGTGTTTATAATATAGCTGCTCTATGTCCAGCTCGTCCCTCCATAAAAAGAGCTTCATTCCCTTATTTTCCTACTAACTGGACTATTTTCTGATCACTAAGCCATTCTAGGTAGGCTACTTGATATTTCTTATGCCTTCTCTATGTTTTCAGAAAAAAAATAGACAAAAAGACAGAATAATCCTGTATCATGGCTGTTTTCAAGAGACTGTTCACTCTTCGTGAAGTGAATTGAATACACTTATCAGACTGGACATGTGAGGAGCTGGAGTACCTTTAGAGGGATTAATCTCACCAGACTTTGATGTAAATGCAGGCAACCAAAATAATAGCTGTAAGTTCTGTATATAGTTAATGCATGGAATTAGGCATTTTCTAAATGTTGTCTGTCTAATCTAGAGATAAACTTCAACAGCATGATTGGCCTAAAACTGCACACATTTCTCAACATATGCTATGAAGTGACTAACTTAGATGTAAACATCTTCATAACAGTCCTACTATCTGAGTCTCAGGTAGGGAATAAATCATCTTACAACCCAAGGTCTATTTCTGTCACAATTCTTGGCGTGAGCAGAAGCAGATGTTTAGATTATTTGAGAGTGTTACTGACAAAAGTAAGAAATCTGTAGTCTTCAGATTCTTAGGAGTCAGGTGACATTTCAAGATTTTGTACTTTAATGAATGCTGTCAAACTCATTGAGGAATATTTTAAGTCCTTTTCATCTTTAATGGATGCTATCAAACTCATTGAGGAATATTTTAAGTCCTTTTCATAGCACTTTATCATGTAGAAATCTATTTTTATATGTAGAACTACCAAAATGCAATCAGAAGTACAAAGTATACATGCACTGGTAAGAGAAAAGTTCAACCTAGTTTATGTCAAGTTAGGAGGAAGTTTTTCACACAGAGGGTGGTGACGCACTGGAACAGGTTGCCCAGGGAGGTTGTGGATGCCCCATCCCTGGAGGCATTGAAGGCCAGGCTGGATGTGGCTCTGGGCAGCCTGGTCTGGTGGTTGGCGACCCTGCACGCAGTAGGAGGGTTGAAACTAGATGATCATTGTGGTCCTTTTCAACCCAGGCCATTCTATGATTCTATGAAGTGCAGTGTTACTTCCCTCGTATTTAATGAATATGCAGACTGGTACTCAGTCTGAGTCAAGAATATTTCACAAGCCAAGATGCATTTTTTCAGATTTCCAATGAAACCCCTAAATGATTGATTGGAAAAGCATTTTGGGTAAGACTTGACTGGTGGAAATATTCAAAAGCTGGGAAGGAGCTGTAAAGCCAATCTTTTCATTGCATGGCTGGTATCTGTACAACCAAGTTTTCATGTAGCAGGGGTAGGCTTCGTTGCTCTTCTTCCTTTTTTTTTTTTCCAGACAGAATCCTGAAGGTTTATCAGATATTGTGCTTAGCATTTCCTTACATAAGAATCTGCTTTTTAGAAGATCTTAGGCATTAAAGTTGTTGGTATAATCATGAGCACCTATGTAACTTTCTATATAATCTGGAAGATAAATTCATGATCAAATATATCATGTTATTACTTACGTTTCTCTAAGAAAGGAGAGGTGACTTAAGGAATACAACTTTTCATGGGGTAATGGTCAAGGACTCTTCTGCTTTCCTCTGACTTCTGCTGATGTCCATTCTTCAACCATTCTGGTGCCAAAGGGGAAAATGAAAAAAATGAGCAAAATGAGGGGAAAAAATAGCTTTGGAAAGCTCAGTCCAGCTACTGTTAAAGAACTTTAGTGCCCACATACTTGGCTCAAAGTGGGTAACTCACAACCACTCGCAACACATAGAAATGAGCAGTAAAGCCACACCATTAAATACATCTTCCATCCTAAATAGTGACTGAAAATCTGTTGTGTTGAAGGGTAATTGCAGAGATTTGACACAAGACAGTTTCCTTCTATTTTATCCATATTAAAAACACAAAAGGGTGGTGCAAGCATGCCCCTGGCACTTCGGTTTATAAAAATAAATATTATGGTTAAGTGGATGGGAAATACAATAAGCAGTTAAGAACCAAATGGGAAATATCTCCTTGTTGAGAAATTTTTTTTTTTTTGGAGTCTTTATTTTCTTTTTGCAAAGAACTGCAGTCAACCTTGCAGTGTATAAGCTAAGAAAAGAGACCACACAACCCTTTGGGCACGTTAGTAATCATTATGAAGACTCAGGAGTATTTGCTAAGATGCCTTAATAATTGACTAAAGCAGCTAAGCTGTGTTATTGTGCTAGAAAGAGAACTGATTTCCGGTTCCAATTACAAAAACAATGCAGAACATTTATTTTTTCCTTTTATCATCTAGATTTCAATTCTTCTAGCCTTAATGACTTTATGTAATTCATTTCACTGTGGAAAAATTACTGTCTTCTTTTGTGACTGCAGAATGACTCCCAAAGACGAATGAGCAAAGCAAATATTCTGGTAGCATCACAAAGTTATAACAGCAGAGAAGAGCAGCAGAGAGTACTGATAACTCCATCATCTCAGGAACACAGGGTTCCTGGTGTCCTCTTGGTTTGTGTCTTGATGTTCCCATAAATATCCCCCAGGCCTAAGAAAAGCTATACTCACTGGAAAGTCACCTTCTTAGTGGGAGTCCTAGAAGGAATTCTTACTTTTGAGATCTTTCTCAAATTTTGATTGCAGTTGACCAAAAGTCAAGACAAAGTAAAAAGAAAAAAGAAAAAAAAGAAAAGTGGGGAATACATATAATCACATAAACACTCTGTAAGGACATCAAGGTTTTTTGCAGTAGAAACCCTGAAGTCTTTCAAATGCAAATATATCTATCCTATACTCCTGGGGTGAACCACTCCTGGGGTACAAGTATGCTCATCTGCTGAGAATCTACTATCTATTGAGAAGTGATGAATCTGTGTACTTTAAACTGTTCTGCCAATGCTACAAATAAAAAGCCAGAATGAGCTCCCTTCCATTTACAAGCAGTGATAAATGCAGTAGAAGCTACTTAATTAGTCTATGATAAATTGCATGCCCAATTAATTGTGATGATTGCCTAGGGGGCAAAAACCAACTCAAGACAGGCTGATGACTCCAAACAACAGACTAATGGCACACTTTAGAGAGCATTGAAGAGTCTCTTCCTATGTTCTTCCTGCAGTTGTTGGTAGCTGAGTCACAACTGTTAACAGCCAGGGATGTGTTTGCTTGAACCAGCTTTGCCTCAGTTTGACCTTCCGTTAATTTTATGCTGGTTAAATTAATCAATATTATCTTAATACAGTGTTTCCTTATGTCTTACTGGTAGCAGTGCGTGGTTATACAGTGGACTTAAAATGCAATTAATGAAATATTAAATGAGTGCAATGGGCTTCTTTAGCCCTCAGAGTTGCAGGTGGGAATTGGGAGGAAAGACATTAAAGGTACAGGAGTTACCTGAATGTTAAATCAGTGTGGGTTTAAGAGCTATGCTCCATAAATTTATGAATGGTGCCTGTGAAGCATGGCCATTGCAAGCAGAGTTGTACTAGTTTGGGTGAAAAGGCTGTTTTAGGATGGTTTTGCTAAACCAGTGACAAAGACCATGCAGAATTTGCTCTTTCAGTTTGAAAACAGTAAATGACTTCACAAGGCAAAGTCAGGTCCCAAATGTGCCATCTGCCTGTTTGCGGTTTGTTTACTTTATACATGATTGAGTTTAGTGCTCATCTTGGCTTCTTTTACATAATGATGTTATGATAACCACATAATTAATGTTTTTAGTGCTTAGCAGATAAATGAGATCATAGATACAGAAAGAGAGAAAAAATATTAGATGTATAAATAGAAATGCTTTTGATGTGCTCAGTGGAAGCTACATTTTATTCTATGATAATTCTATAACATAACCTACATAGTATTTAGTATCAACTTACAGTGATAATAAAGCAAAGTGAAAGCAATCCTGTCTATCTGTTTCCTCACACATTCCCTTTCTCCTAGATAGTCATTTCCAAAGCTTCATATACATTCAGCAGGAAATAATTATAAAGTGGTACATGATTAAATAGGCAAAATACTTCAATTTATCTAGGGAGAAATTGAAGAATCTCTTGAAAATCTCATGGAAAGCCTATTCTCAAAAGTCTTTCAATTTTTTTCTCAGCCCTCCTGTTCCTGCAGGCATCTAAGGAACTTGTACTCTTTCCTTTTATTTGGAAAGTTAACCTCTCTGTAAACACAACTAGAGGTTGAGCCAAAACACATGGAGAAAATACATTTTGTTCCTCTGGCTCTGTGAAAAATTATGAAGTGGAGGTGAAGAATGTGAGCTCCTTGGGGGGAAGAGGAGGTCAGTGAGAAATTTGTCCCTGTTTCAAATATTTGCCCATCATAGGGTGAATTGGGCAATATTCTTCCCAGGTCAGGATCATAGTGCCTCCAGTCATGTGGCATCAGCCTCCCCCCCAGGACTGATTTTTGTCAGGAATTCTTATAGATCTTAGAGATGTTTCAAGTTGCAAATATTCAGATATAGAACTCCATACATTCACAAAAATCTCCTACTGACTTCTGTAGTAACGCAAAAAAGTGGTGTCTGCTATTAAGAAAGCACTTTACAGGAATAATTGTGAAGTGGAAATACATATTATTAAAGCAGACAGATCTAATGGTGAAGTAAACTGCATTTGGCAGCAAGAACATTTACTAAAAATGTCATTAAAGAATTTAGGCTGTATGCTACCAAGTATTTTGTAACTTCCTCCACTGACTTCTTGGCCTCTACTTTTTTTTCAAGTCTGTTGAGTAACATGAGGTGGTTGATGAACATTGGAACTGAGGAAGTCTGGCTTCTCATTGCTATTTGTCTAAGGGTTTGCTGGCTTTGACACCTAAGAAGAATGAAGTTCTATCCCAGTCCATGCTCCATTTTGTGCCTTTAGATTTTTCCCATGGATTTCATTTCAGAGAGGTTTTACAATTTGAAACAAGAAATAGAGATTTTACCATAATTTCCTTAGCAGAAATAGTTTTGCAAATTATTTTTTAATAGTGAGTGCCTGTTTTTATATTTTAGAAAATCTGACATCTTAGAAAATTTGACCTCTTCCAAACTACTTCTGACACATTTATATCAATTTTGCTAATTTTTTCACTAAATTGTAAAGAGAAGTTGGCAAGAAGCATTATTACACACTTAGAAAGACACCACAGGACCTTTAAATAAGTAAGCCACATGAGTTACATTTCATCAAACAGTACATGTCATCACAGAATCATAAAATGATAGAATCACAGAATGGCTTCCATTGGAATGGACCTCAAAAATCATTCAGTCCCAATCCCCTTTCCATGGGCAGGGCTGCCAACCACTAGATCCTGCACTAGATCAGGTTGCACAGGGCCCTGTCAAACCTGGCCTTGAACACCTCCAGAGATGGGGCATCTTCAAGATAGACTGGCAACACCAGCAGTAGCCATTTACGTTGCTCTCACATTCATCTGAAAATAGGTAAGGTGATTCTATTGTTCTTTGACTCTTTTTTTTTTTTTTTTTTTCATAAACTGCTAAAGGTATACAGGTTTCTTTCTGACATATTCCTGAACGTTGATTACAAATAAATAGCCTCACATAGATGAAATTAGTAAGTGACAAAGTAATTCAAAAGAAGAAAAGATTTTCCGTCAGTGCACCAAATATAAGCAGAAGGAAGTATACTGTGTGTATATACATATTGTATGTGTATTTCCACTGGGTATTGAAGGGCTCTACAAGGCTTAGCGCTGAGCTCATCACTCCTTGAATTTAAGGTCTGAAGCCAGACATCTTCATTTATATCTGCGAACTGATATTTATGATCTCTACTTACAGTAGATAAATTACTTCATCTTCCAGAGGCAGCACCTAACTTTTAATTATGGGCTTTCTCAGCTCCTTAATGAGTGCTGAAGGCACAAGTTGTTCCTTCTAGAAGCTGTAGGACTTTATCCAGTGCCTCCAGCTCCTTACAATCAGAGCTTCCATAAGGTCACATTTTTCAAACTCATACTGAGGTTTGGTGTTGACCTCATCTCAGTTCTCCCAGAAACTGGCTGGAGTTACCACCCTGGAGGCTATCTGTCCTCTGGGAGGCTCCAGTGAGCATAAAGGAGGGACAAAAACTCTCTGACTGTCCTCCCTAGGAGGAACTCAGTTCATACTACTTTTGATTAATTTTTAGAGTTTTGATACCAGAGAGAGGAAAAGCATATAGGGAATTGCTCAAGTCAGGGCATTCATATAAAGGAGACCAGGTCTGGAATCAGCCCAGCTCTGTTCACCTCTGCAATGGAATTCTAGTTACTGGTCTTACTAGTATCAGGTTTACTGGGAAACAACACCTGCACTCACACTTTCTACAGACAGGTTCTCCATCTTCCAAACAGGGCAGTCAGACTGACACCCTGAGCAGATGTGTTTTGGAGAATTTTCAGGAGCAGAACTACTGGGGCATTAGACATGTTGACAGAATTTAAGTGTTTCCAATGGCAGATGACAAGAGGGCAGAGGTTTTGGGGAGTGAAATTTGAATAAACTCATTGCAAGTCTACAGTCGGTTCAGGAGTTTAAATCCCTCTGTGGATATTGGCCTATATACAAAGCTGCTGGACTGTGCTTTTACATAAGATCCTGAGTGACTTCATAAGCATTCAGCAGCTTCCAAAACTCTCTCATTCAACAACACTGTTCTTTGTCCTAAAAATTTAGTATATAAAGACATATCACTGGATACACTCAGAAAAGTTCCACCTAATGGCATCTTAATGCCTAGACAAATGCAAAATTTATATTCTGAAGTACTCCCAAAGCATTAAAAGAGCAGTTAGATTTTATTATTATTATTATTATTTAAACTGCAAGCTCTATTTTTGAGACTGGCAGGGGGAAATCTTCTCAAGCTGTAAGCTCAGCGTCCCTGGAGTGAATAGGGTTCAATGTAGCATGGATAATTTGTTTGCTTTGCAATTATTTTCCGTCAGTGGAGACAAATTGATTTGTACAATAAAATTGACGGTCACTGCAAGGCAGTTGGCTTTCTAAACTGTAAGAGAATTTGACTAGGTTAAGTGAGTACCAAATTTTTGACGTCCTATTGTACTGGTAAAACTTGCAGCAATTTTAGGACTTGCCAGTGGTTGCTATGTTAGACTCAGTGTTACAGAGTGCCAGATTGTTATTCTTAATACCACTGTGAGCAGGACCATTGCTGCATTATTAATGGCCTGCTTTGAAAATAATGTGTACCAAAACTAAAATCAAAATCCAGGGAAATAAACTGGTAGTAGAGCAGATGAATAGGTAGGAAGGAAACTGTTTCCAAACTCCAAAGTCTTTTCTTAATTATTAAAGGAAATCAGATATTTATCATGAGCCAGAATTGAGGGTGCTGGGCAACAGTAGTGCTTCTGCCAGAGAAGAGCATGCAGCAAAGATTTCATCTGGAATTGAAATGTATTTCTTGAAACTTTAGGTAGTGGAAACAGAGACGAAATGACCATTTTGCATTTTGACTGGAATATTTGGATGAATTTGCCTGAATAAAAATATTTAAAACCCAATGAAACTAAGCAGAGATTAGCATTCATTTTTTCAGGTTTTCTGTTTAAAAACAATAACAAAAACAAACAAACAGCAACAACAAAAAATACCCAACCAACAAAGAAAGCAAGTAAAAACAGAAACCAGAAAAACATAAACAAAAAAGAACAGCCCAAGATTTTGTCTGCTGCAAAGCCCTGAAAAATCTTTCATGCACGATGCTTTGTGTTAATAGGAATGCTGAAGTACCTGCTAAGTGCCTATTTTGTGCTTCCCAGCCTGCAATGAGGCTTTGATTCCCCTTTTCTCAATGCTGGGCTAATCAGGACATACTGTCATATTCAATCTATAAGCAGAATATGCCCCAGAAAAATGCAGGACCTAAAAGTTCAGAAAATTGCTCCAGCTAAACACCATTTGGATGTTCCAAGTGTTAAAACTCATTGCAGACATCAGGATTAGATTAACGATACTGTCAGTTTTGCAAAAGTCCAGGATCAGCACTAAATAAGGTAGAAGTTTTCTAAGACAGACGAGTTTCTCTTTGCCCAAAATTAAAGGACCAGGTTAAAAACGATACTGTACAGTTCAAGCACGTTTGGCCGGGCTTAGCACACAAGGTAAACAAAGCACTCTGAGCACTGATCAAAGTGCAGGTTTGGGGGCCAGTGGCATGATCTTTAGGTGTGAGAAAGAAAATTTGGAGGAAGAAGGTCACATGTTTGAAGGTCCAGACAATCAGGCTTCAGCTTGACCTCTCTGCTTAACTGGGAGCAGCTCTCCCCAGCTACTCATGTGAGCAGGGTTCAGAGGTCACCAATTACTTAGGGAGGCTGAGAAAGTTGTATGGAGCTGCTCTCAGCTGCCATTTCACATTAACATCAGGCCACTTGCAGGTAGACCATCATGATTAATGCTTCATTGACGGTCACTGATGATCTTCAGCTTTCAATGTCTGCATCAGTGACATAGCATCTGCCCGCCTACTGCTGCGCACCATCCCTGTGTACCCCCAGATCCCATAGTGGCACTCCTGCTATGTGGGTGTTACTTTAATTGCTCAGCCATTGGATGAGAAACATTTCACTCTCTTTCTCTCATTTTTTTCTCACTCGCTCTCTCTCTCTTTTTGTTCTCCCCGAATGTTTGAGTCATCAATAGAAATGAGAAAAATGCTTTAATGAGTTGCAGATATTGAGATGATTTGAGTTGTCTCAGGCAGCTGTGCCTTACAAATTTTAATATATGTTCCTGTTCTCACATCATTGCTAATAAATTAAGAGAAGGTAACTTATAACCATATGATCAGAAGTATACAAAAATGCATTCAGTGTCTTGCATTCAGTGTCTTGGAAGAAACATTAGATATTTAAGACTCATACTAAAATTTTTAATTTAAGCACTTATTTCATTTTCCATCTTTTGAAGCTATAATTACCTAGGGGGAATAGACTGTATCAAATAATCTCCCTGATGGAGCTCTTGTGCTTTCCTCTGAAGTTGCTTGTTTTGGTGGTGACAAACAGGACACTGAGATACTCAGGCCTTTGGCTTGCTCCAGTATGAAAATCCCTATTCCTTCTTTTTCTCAAATAGGATTTGAGGGTTTGGAGTTTTTGCTTTGTGAAAATCACAAAATCAGGAACAATCACACTTTTGTAACACAAGACATATTTTCATGCTAAAAATGAGCCAGCCTTCTCTCAGAAATAAGCCTGGTATTGATTACTGTACCCTTTAGCTTCCTTGGAAAGTGAATACATTTCTGTTTGGATATATCCTCATAACAGAAGAAAATTTCTAGGAAATGAAGTGAATCAATCTGAGCTTATAGTGAAAAGCAAAAGAAGACTAGCCATAGATTTTGAACATACTCTTTCATATATTCTGCCACCACATATATTTTTAGTCATTTATTTATGTGTTTTTGTGTTGTTTTTTTTTTTAATTCAGAAAGCTCCCAGAGCGTTCTGCAGATGAAGCCGAACTACAACTGGGATTATTTTATTCTTGATTTAAAGCTCTTTATATTCTTCTCTTCATTTTACCAGTTAATGCACCTCTTGGATAAAAAGTGGTAACACTTCAACAGCTTTTCACAAAATAAATATATGATTCTAACAACTTCTCCAGTGTCAGTTGGTGCTACAGGCTTGCTGGAAGTCGTATTTTCCATACAGCAAGCAAACAAGTGTAAGCACCAGTGCTCTAAATACATGGATGATAGAGTTGGAATATCTTGGTCACACGGCATGTCATGTTGCATTGCACAGATTTTGACATATTATTTCTTTTTCTTTTTCTTTTTCTTTTTTTTTTTTTGTAAAGGTCGGACTTTTATATTTCTCTAAGATTGACATATTTTATGTAATGTTGACATATTACATAATCTCGTATGTATATCTTGAGAACTACAAAAGCGCTACTAATGCTGATGTGAAAAATACTGAACACTCTAGTGGCAGCTGAGACTCAGACAAGGTCATTTTCCCTGATGTATGTAATCAAGTATAAAGAGAACTGCAGTTTTGAACCTGTTGCCTTTAGATGTGGTTGGAGCTTTCCCACTGGCATTAATAATGTCAGATCAGGTAACAGATTTACAGTGGTATTACTATGCAAAGAACAACTGTGGAACTTGCAAAGATGTCTTTAACTACGAACTTATTAATGGGCATTTCTTCTCCTTAAAAACAATAAATATGAATTTATACCCTGACTCTGACTTGTAGGAGGCATTACGAATGTTCTGGTTTGGACTTTTTTATTCTAATGTGCTGGGAGAATTTCAAATGGAATTTTAATTTCCATTTAACTTTTAAATAAATATCATTTTTCTCCACCCAAATTTCCAGTGGTAGTTTCACTATTAAGAAAACCTTGACTGGGCAAACATTTTGAGCATTTAATCTTGTTATTTAGGGTGTAATAGGAGAACTGAGTTTGTCCCCAGTATAAATGGAATTGTCGCCACTTAACTTGTCTGTGGCTAAGATAATTAAGTCAGTTTTAAACAAAACAACAACAACAAAAACAAACAAACAAATAAACAAACAAAAAAAACCCAGTAGCAAGCATGAAAAGTACTCAGACAGCTCAGAGATGATTTTCAATTGATTTTATAGGGCTTGTAGGTTTATAATTGTCTAAATTGTAATGCGTATAGTCATTATATAGTGTAAGGTAACAGATGTCTTCAACACAGTTTACAAGTGAAAGAAGAAAGAAATGCAAGGAAGGTTTGTTTTAAGTGTTTCAAATTGTGCACAGCTCCAGTGCACCAATTTTGGTGGCCCCAGGTCAGTGGGAATCTTTCCAGTCCATGCTCCCAGTAGCCAGTTGGGTGCCATTCCAGTTGTCAGCCACACCAGGAACCTAACACAGACATGCGGGTAGAGGCACTGAAATCCCGTCCTGGTCCTGTTCTTGCAGACCCTCAACACCACTCATCCCCACAGCAGCCTCAACCCACACTTCAAAGTCTTCTTTTGGAGGCTTGAAGCTAATCACTGTGATTCTGCTGAAATACATAATATGAATAACTTTTCTCATGCAAACGTTCCATGAAGTTCAAGGGGACCTATTAAGAAACTGTGTTTGTCACTCTGTAGAAGCTTTTTCTGATTTCAGTCTTCATTACCAAAGGCAGCTAAAGTCATTGCACAAACTAGAGGAAGAAGAATGTGGTGAATGCTGGGATGAATAATAACCGGGAAAAGATTCTTGGAAAACAGGGACTGCAAAAGAGATTTTTCGAATCATTACTCACTTGGATTGAGTCCAGACAAGGCAGAATGCTGCTAGGAAGGAGAATGGGTGGAAATTAGCTGAAGATGAGGAGAAAAAGACTGAAGGATTGAATGGAGAGGAATGGAAAGATTGAGGGCTATAGAAAGAAAACATTAATTACATGAAACTTAAGATTTGTTTTGGATGATTTTTGGAAGCATTAGCCCCAAGGTATAAGGAGAAGAGATCCAATTTAGACACTTGACAATAGACAGGAGACATTATTTCTATCTGTTTCACATTATCCTCTGCTAAACAAAACATTTATTAGATTACATAGCATATTATGCATAAACTCAATATTGAAAGTAATATTACTGTAAAATATTCTTCTGCATATAATACAAAAACATTCTATTGCTCCTTTATTTATAGTTATTTGTAGTTATTCTATATGAAAGACAAAATGTGATCCAGACTTCTTTGTGAGCAATATTTACAAAATAACATCAGCGACAGTGTGGCATTTCAAACACAGTATTATTTAGGTGTTTAATACTGATGCCATTGACTTAATGATAGGACTCCTTCATGTCTAGTGTCAAAGTCAGTGTAAGAGTATACTTTAAAGCAATCACATTGCAAGACAGAAGCAAAAGCATGTGTTCCAGGCAGAAAGGTTTTTGGAAGTCTCAGGACTAGCAATTAAAAGAAGATTTGGAAATTTATATGTGTTATGGTAGAAATGGACTTCATTGATTTAGCTTCTTATGCAAGAAAAAATGCATAAAGCTAGAAAGAATTTTTAAATGTACCTCCAGATGTCACTCTAGATGATGTCAGGAGAGTCAGGGAAGATTTATTAGAGTGAGGAAGTTGGATGGTGTTGAACTTCAGACCACACGAAGTCTTTAAAATAATAGTCCACCAAATTTGTTGTTCGACACCGAGAAGTAATGGTAGCAGCCAGGAGACATAGGGTTGCATTTCAGTATGGAGTTTCTTATTTTAAAATGCCACACTGAGCCACAGGAAGAGAGGCAATAGAAAAAGTTTAAAAAGGTTGAGAAGGCTGAAGCTCTGATCTCCCTCTATTTCATGTGTAGATGCAGTGAGTAGCGGTGCCCTGTACACACTGGGCTTTATAGTCACGCACACAGAAAACATGACAGCCAGTAAAATTCTCTTTGATTCTGAAGGCTAATGCAGCAGCAATTTTGTTGAAACTTCCAGCTGTCGGACAACATCACAAAGATTTGATTTCTGTTCTTCTCCATAAACATTATAATGACTGGAAAACTTATTAGGGGGGATAAACAGATGCAAAATTGGAAATCAGGACAGCTGGCTTCAGTTCCCAGTTCTACTGTGTTATCGAACGAATTACAACAAAGTAAATCCCTCAGAGACTCATCCACTCAAGTGAGTAGTGGTACCACACCTGTTCTCTTTGGGCTCTCTCTTTTATCATATGTAATCTATTTCCATTTCCAGTGTTTCAAGTGGTTTTTACTGTCATTTTTGTTGTTTTTCACTAGTAGTAACCAGCTAAGCAGAAACAGACCTGTCTTGACAGTAATATGTTACAATGAGCACTACAGAAGTAGGAAATGGTCACAAGAAAAGGGAAAAGGGGCAGATACAGCCAAACCACTCATTTCTGGAGTATTTTTAGATTCAGAGCAGCGTAATAAGATCCATCCAACAATATTTTAGTTCTTTCCTAGGCAAGAGGAAGCCAGTCACATATAGCCTTATGTCTCTTACATACACAAAATACATAACTGTCTTCAGAAACTTCAGTAAGGACCCGTGGATGCCAGCAATAGCACACAAAATTCAAGAGATTTTATCTTACGGAACGCTTCTCTACTCCAGTGTAGCTGTTTACCTCTGTGCAGGTATACCACTTTCCCTCCATTTGGTATACTGTGCACAATTTCCCTGCCCTCTTTCATTTCATTAAGTATTATACTTTTTCTTTCTTTCCTGCTTATCTTCCTCCAGCTATGATCTGGGTTGGATGCTAGGGAACAGATGTGTCAGGATCCTCAGGTTATTTTCTGGAGGCAAAGATTACGTTCTGAAGAGGACAATCGAACCTTGTAAAGTTTTAATAGCAACAATCGCTACAACTCTACTATTTGGAGGGTATACCATTTGCAGCTACATGTTATGGCTATCCTCCTAGATACCACCATACTCCTAATTCCAGCTGAGATCCCTGTGTCAGGACTCCTTCCAGTGAAAAGAAGCCAAATCCACAAAACTGGCCAAGAGATCCTCCTTTACTCTAGCATATAGCAGCCATAACTTCCTCTACTCTGTGTGGTTCTCCAGCACGTTCCTCCTGAAGCTCAGCTCGACTTCTGGCTTCCCTCAGTACTCTTAAGCAGTCACCCCCTGCCTCGCTCTCCTCCCAGTGGCAATGCTTACGCCCTGTAGCAGTGATTTTTAAGGATTATCCCCTACTCCTGCTGGCTAGGCCAGACAAAAGGGCAATTGCTGGGAATAGCTGTCTCCTTCCTAGCTGATGCATTGTACTTGCTTTCTCTTTTATGTGTACTGGCATGACTTGCAAAGTGTTATTTTAGTTGCAGTTGTAACTAAAGCTAATAAAATGCTATTATGGTTAATTATATTCACTGGTGAGGCACTTAAACTTTACGTGAAATGGCATCCTGATAGGCTTGGTTCTCATAACAGACGGCAGTCGGAATGGCAAGGTTTTGAAAACATGTTATTTCATTAGTGTAACAAGACAACCACTTGAGTAGTCTTTTTATGACATGTTTAATGGTGCTGCCATATGGATGGCTTGTAAACAAACAAAAAAAAAAAAAAAAAAAAAAGGAAGGCTATATGAGGTAAGGGACACATACATCTGGCAGAGGATATCCCAGTATGCTTCAAGCTCTTGCAACCTTCATGTTTCTCAGCACAATGTGTAATGAGAAGATACAGTGAAGCTGTGTTTATTTTAGCCTATTTCTAACCTCCAGAACTGCCTTTTATTTAAAAGGATGTCTGAGGCTGTCATAAATTCCTTTCAGGCCTGCGGGATGTATACCATGAGGCTTTGTCACTGACTTTGATGACTGGAAGACATCTATTCCATACTCAACTCACTGCTACCAACTTCTAAGCTATCTCTGCAGTTTCATAGAAATAAGTTTTGCATACCTTGGAAAAATATTTTGGATAACTGCTTTCAAGGACAATGTGTTATTAATGGAATATCCCAAAGTTAATCTACTGTATTTACTGCATGAAAAAAAGTTGCATAGATACTGATGACAGAAAATAAAATCATATTTATTCACACAACCAAGATCAAATCCTTCCTCAATACCTAGCTGTGTAGATGTAGGTGCTCTTATAACCATAGCACCAAAACTTTCGCCATACACACTTCAGAGAACATTTATAGAACAGCCTCTTCAGTTTGTACGTGTACAAGATTTTAACCATTTCTCTTTGCCTGAGGTTTGTTTGATGGATCATACATGACTGTAATTCCCTTCATCTCAGTTCTTCTTCCTCAAATTATTGGACCCTGGCTTAGAAGATGTTACAAACCTCTAGACTATTAACTTTCTTCACTGTTTTGGAAATAACTACAATGTATTTGGAGAACTATAGATGAAAATAATTCCAATGGATCTTTACTGTTTGAATTGTACTCCTTTATATCTGAGAAGTATTTTGCAAATATCATAGTTAACTATTCATGTTTTTCAGTCCATATAGCTCACACTGACATGTAGTTGACAACTATACTTTACAGAAAGCAGTCTGCTATTGACTCTGCTATTGACTGAAACTATCTGTAATGGTAAGTAGCCACTATAAGGTGTTAATCACCAGAGATATGACTGACTGCTATCGATTTTTCAGATATAGCATAATGAAAGCTTTTAAATGCTATTCCAAAGATTTATTTTATGATTGCCCAATGAAGTTTGTTATCTGACTTATTAATAAATTCTGTTGTCAGTTTTGAGTGATTCCAAGCATGTTGGTCAAACAGGACTGTTGAGCAGACATGCACAAAAAATGACAAGGTGTAATTAATCATGGATGTGATTGCATTTGTAGGCAATACGGAAGTGCGGGACTAGGAAAACATACATGTAAAATGAAGTAAAACTACATTTTCTCTAGAGGTATTGTGATTTAGGGAAGTGTGGAGGAAATGCTAAGTCACAACTTGAAACAGTGATTGAGCACCTGGTGGGAAGGCAGGGCCAATCCAGAGGAGTTCAAATGCATGTAGTGCACCTGAGCAATTGGGAGGGGTGGAGCCAGGATTCAGCCCTTTCCATGTCTCATTTAAGGGTTGGCAGCGAAGGCAGGGGTTTGTCAGTGGAGGTCCCTACCTCCTTGAGGTCTCTCAAGGGTAAGCAGCTTATTTCCTTTGATAATGCGTCCACGGCTGCTGCACTTGGGCTTGTCTTCACTTGCTGCAGCCTAGGACTTTGCTACCCCACTGCTATTGCTGTTCTTTCTATTGCATGTTAGTGTTCCAGGATGGAAGACACTGAAATAGCTAGATAAAGCAGGTTAATATGGTAGAGTATGCAGAGGGAAATTTGAGGAAGGACAGGGAAAAGACTGAGGGAAACAAGTAAGTGAGGGCTCTTCAAGCCGACACAGGAGGCACAATAAGGATGGGAAGGACCAAGGACAGCAGAAGGACACTGACAAATTAGAGAACTCAGAACGATCATGATTGTCATCAGAAGACCTTTTGGTGAGTCATCATAAAGTAGGAAATAGGGGTACTTCCATTCATTGTGGAATAACACAAATCTGTTCTGTGTTTTAGTTTTTCTAAGCAATTTTTTACCCGTTTAACAACTTCAGGACTCATTAAAGAACAAACCCAATAACACAGACTTGAGCAACGCAAAGTGTGAGCAGATGTTATGGAATCTCTTTTGTGTGTAAATCTGCCCTGGTACCTGCCATGTCAGTTGTGACCTATAATAACACTTGTGTACTTTCTCTTGTGTTCTCTTTTAACCACAGACTGCAGTAGTTTGAGACTCTGTAATGACTTTGTGATGTTGACAACAGGAGAGCAGGATTAAACTACTAAATTTGTTTTTTAACGACCACCAAACATAGGATGAAAAGTCTCTAGAGGCAACTTCGCTTTCCAACTCTGCTTTTACAATCATAATTTGCCAAGAAACAATCTACAATTTACATATATATTTCCATTTTGAAACACTTACAAGTGGTTGGTTTGTTGTTGTTATTTTTAAATAAAGTATTAAATTTGGCAGAGGCTTTTGGCTAAAATATATTATGAACAGATTTCTACAGTGTATTTCCATGTATTTGCTGTACGCTCCTCATTTATGTAAAAGATTTGCTGTATGTTTTCCTTCACAAGTGGAGAAATAGTCAGTAATGTTAAGCTTTTGTTCAAGTCTGAGAAGCAATATATTTTTTATGTAGATCAGGATAATAGTTCCAATTGAAATATCTTTCTATCTTAATAATATGAAGCTGATATTACCCAAGACTGCCATTCTCACACACACGCACACATACACACACACACACACAAAAAGCACACCAATTGAATCAGTCACATATTTCTCCATAATTCTAAAATATTTTAAAATTATAACTTTTCCAGTGACCATTTGAATGTCTCTAAAGTAAGTCTCTTCACATGAATGTGGTTACTTCTTAAGGCCTTTTCTTTCTTCCTACTGCAAAACCAGATTGCAGGATAAGATGGACTGCTTACTGCTGAGTACTTGATGTGAGAGGTGGGAAATACACATTTATTTAATGTGATTTTAGAAATCAGTTGTTAAGGACTTCTGAAGAAAGAAGAAGAATGAGTAACCGCAAGGTACAACAAGCAGGCTGAACGCCCAAGGAGAAGAGAATGTTCAGTAAGTGTTAAATAATCGCTCAATGATGAGACAAATGTAAATCTTGTGAATGTGCTCATATTTCAGAACCATATTAGATTTTTGAATGCTTTGCATGCTTTTCTGTTGTACTGTATCACGTGCTGTCTCACATTTCAGCTGCATAGCGATCATCATATGGATGCTGACAGCAAAATTTCTTTCATAAACAAACCAAAAATGGAAGTAAAAAGTAAAATTCCTCTCATAACCCTCACAAAGGGCAAATCATAGAAGCCAGACAAGGATAATAAAAGTACATGATTGACAGCTGACAGAATGCCCGTGAAAATTTCTCTCCTTTAGGATATTGTTTTGATAATCTTTGTCAATTTAATACTTTACGGAATTGGGATTTTTTTTCTCTATATGGATTTTTATTTTGAGGAGTGGGGGTTGTGCTTGTCAATCCCACATCAAAATAGGGCCGATAGACAGAGAAATGAAACATAAACAACTCCAGGTTTGTTTTTTCCTTAGGCTGTTTGGAGATGTTTTTGCACATGAAGGTTAACAAAGCACAGTAGTAGCCTGTATCAGTTCTTATTCACATTTGGCCAGTGTTCCCATGCAACCTCACTGTTTAATACCTGCATTTGTTTTTTTATCTTACAGTCAAAAATTCTATTTTGCAGTGTGACAGTTAAGCATCTCAATGTGTCTGCCTACTTCTGGTATTTAAATCCATACATCTGCTTATAAGTAAACCTTTTTCTGTTATTGAGTCCATCACTTTACTAGAAGATCTACCTGTCCATTTGGTCCTTGTCTTTCTATTCACTGGAAAAGTTCTTGTGAGCGTGTTCTGATATCTGTTCTAACTGGAGGCATTACATCTGAACAGTAAGCATCCCAATCACGTTAAGGTCACCAGTAACAAAATACAGCCCAGCATGTGCCATTGTTGTCACAAGTACTCAGTGGATGGGATATTAGCTGAGTTCTGTGTCCATGGGCTCCTCAAGCCACAGCCACTACAATTTCCTATTGCCTAGTGACCAGTACTGCTTTCTTGGACCAGCAGCACCTGTCATGCTCAGGGTCCTCATCCCCATTTATCTTCTGACTACCCTTTTATCTCAGTACTGGCTTATGCTATGAAAGACAAATGAACTGAGTTCCCTCTCCCACTGTTGTGCTGATCTTGCGATGTAACAAAGAGCAAAAAGTATTCAAGAAAAGCTTTTCTTATGGAAGTTAGCAAATATGATTCCAAATGCACTGAAAGGGCAGATCTGTTAAGCTAGTTAATGCCTTTTGTAGAAATATCAGTTTTCTGGTCAGCATCATATTTTCAAACATTTTTTTGCTCTACATTCAATGAATTCATATCAAAATGTCTTGGTTTTCAAGCATTAACAGCAGGAAAGAGAGCTCTGCAGGCCAAGCAGATATACTACTTATTTCAGTTAATACTGTTTGTGGCACAGTTATTCATTCCATTTGGTGGGACATCACAGTTGTTACTGAATGGATCTTGCTAAGCACTTCTGAAGATGATGATTCCTTCAAGTTAGATTCTATTTTTTTCTGAAAAAATGTGGGCTAGAAAAGTGTGCCTGTTCATCTTCCTAACTCTTAATATAGCACGGACTTCCCTGAACACCTGCAGGCTCAAGCTCACCTCTAACTTATCTACAGCAAAGCTGACATGGAGCTAAGGAATTGATAATTTTGCTCTGAGTTTTACCAATTCAGTCTCGGATCAGTATTTTGATATTAAAAGAGCCTCTAAAAAAAGGAAATTAAATAAACCATTCCCAGACATTTCTAGGTATAGCAAGTTCTAGCAGAAGAGAGTCTTCTGAATGTGTTTGTGGGGAAAAAAAGTGATATTCAAGGAATAAAGGAATATTAACTGTATAGCTTCACGTGATATTAATTTTGCATGAGTGCTTTTGTGCTTTGCTAGATGAGAAAGGGGTAGGTGCCTGAATATACAAACAGTGCTCTTTACTGTTGTTTTAGAGATTAACCCTTTAAAATGTGTCTAAGTAGACTTTCATACAGGTATGTTCCAATCGAACACAGTGGGTTGCTCTGACACAGCTGTGACCTGGTTGTTGATTCTGGGACATTTCACATAAAATGTGATTTGAGTATACTCTTACATTCACCGGGATCTGTGAAGGTATTTATGAAGTTTTCTTCCATCTGAGGTATATGATGTACAGTTTTGCTATTGTGTGTTATTGAACATCATACTTCCTTGAAAATGAAACTGTTCTCTGCTTTTATGTTCCTTGCCCTTTTTTTGTCTACTCTGTTACCATTTCATTGTGCCTGAGGATGCCCCTATGACTTTTTTCTTTACTTAATTTCTACAGAGGAAAATAATCATACTTGTTGTCAATTTATTTGTTGTGTTCTCATCTGCATAGCTAATGTTCTTCTGCTTGATAGGATGTCATTGCTCTCTGTAATTATAGCTGTGCTTATGCCCTGGAGGAAGAACATCTGCTATTTCCCACTCATAATTTACATTTCATCCTCTCATTTCCTTGGTGTTTTCCTGTACTACAGTGAAGTGTGGTGGTTTCTGATACCCTTTGCCATTCTTTTCTCTGAGGTTTTGTGCAGTAGGGTCCTCAGCCATCCTCCTCAACTTTCCATTCCTTCACCAGCCCACTTTGCTGTTGTCACTGACCTGCTCCTCAGTGTGGGCAATGCTTTCACTTGTCTAATTCAGCTGTGAGAGAGAGGGTGGAGGTGTGCAGAGAGCTCCTACAACAATTTACCTTGGCTGTGAGCAAATATGGAAGGGAAAACTAAGGATAACATGCAATAATGCTGTCACCTGTGGGTGTCCAACCTCTTGGCTTACGTGGACTGCACTGAGTGAACAGGAATTTTCTTGGGCCACATACACAAGGATTGCTCCAAAAGTAATGCCTTCTATCAATTTCCATGGCAACTACAATTGATACAAAGAGTACAATAACACTATCTGATAGAGAAAAATCTCAGCTACAACACTCTGCTTTTCCACATTGTCATCACCATTAGCTATTCATTTTCACCAGCAGTGATCAAGAGCTTTCATGCTGCACTTGTAAAAATCTGCAACAGTAGAGATGACTCACTGTCACCTCTGCTGAAATGTACCACCCACCAGCTCACTGTGCTCACATCAGTTGTTTGTCTCCATAAACATTCACCATTGCCTATGGTTGTTAATGGGTGCCATTTTTTCCTCAAGGAGGAATTCAGTGACACATCTCTTCTTCATATGCATTTCCATGTCAGAATACTTTGTCAGACTGCCCTTCTGCTGCCACCGATCACACAGCAACAAAATGTAATGGGATATCGGTGGAAAGATTCAGCCTCTACTGCTAAACAACCAACATCTACCTCTGACATTGTGGGCCAACATCATAAAAAAGCAGGCATTACTTTCAGAGCATCCTTTATACAATATGTAACATAGGTCATGTATATAAGTAACAAAACTTACTATAATCTTATAAATATTTTTATTAAAACAAAGAATGCAACAAAAACAGAACAAACAGGATATGTGGCACTGATTTTTAAATTAATGCATCAGTCTGGTTTGATGGTAGTGACTGCTATTCTTGGTGAGTTCTCAAGGTGTTCATCACAGATTTTTTGGTGAAGTATTATTCTTCCTGTATTTCATCCTTGGAAATAGTTGTTCACAAATATACATACTGCCAAAAAGCAATGACATGAGTATGGTGCTATTGTGAAGAGAGGGATGGTTTTATCTGACAGGATAGGTCTCATAAAAATAAAGCAACATGGTCAGATTTTTGAGTTGAATGTCTGATTGCAACTTTATACACTCCATGTGAAAAGTCAGAGGTAATGTATTTAGGTAGTCTGAAAATGGAGTTACAAATACATTAAAAAATATGGGTTTTTTTTTTTTTGCTATCTTAAAACCTGTTCTCAAGTTCCTTTATCAAAACAGAAAGCAGGGCTGCATACTTTTTTGCTGTTCACAAGACCGTGTTTAGCCAGCTAACCAAAATGCATACAATTATTTGTTATAATTTGAGTCAGCACTGCACTGTGCCCTCCCCATGTCCTGGTCTCAGCTCAGACAGTTTTAATAGGTCACTGGTGTTTTGTTGTTGCTGAGTGATGGGTGCACTCCTGTGTCTGGGCCAGGCCATGCAGTGGGACAGAGCTGCAGCAGCAGTGGAGGACAGGTTTCACAGGACAGAGGCCAGGCGACCTTGCCAGCTGTGCCAGGCTGCATGCTGGCTGCGAGTCGGACATGCCTGCTCTTACCCAAATGAGCAGTGTAGGCTGTCAGGGTCATGATATGGGACCACCCAGTTAGAACAGAAGATGGAAAGAGAGCGGAAAACATCACTTTCACTTTTTGGATGCTTACATATAATATTCTGCCAACTTGGCAAGTTAGTCCCACCATATTTGTGGTCTTTGTTGTTTATTATTGCATGTAGTCTAACTGAATGATCCACTGTTCTTATATAATTATATTTTTATTTTAGAATGATTCATTGATATTAATATGAAGTAATGTTTTGTAGTAGGTAAATTTTGAATAATATTTCTATTCTTGAAATAGACTAAATTGAAAATCTGGATGGTTTTTTTTTTTTGTTTGTTTGTTTTACCATTTTTATGTTTTCTTGTGTAATGGTTATACTGACACGCTTGTTAGTAATTAACACATATTTTTATGTAGCCAGAACTATGTGTGAGAAAGCCTGCTAAACAGGCTACATGGAAGACTTTGAAATGTTCAGCTTCTAGAGAGAGCTGGGAAGAAGGTAGAGATCATAGTAGGTAAAGTTAAGACAGAGAATGATAGAGCCTTGTAGATGCACTCAATGTCTTTGTAATGTCTTTCTAGCTCATATAATACAGAACTGACTGAATATTTGCCTACTTGAACAAGTTCTGTCGTCACTCAGCCACATGGCTAGTGCAGCAGTCAGTTTAGCAATGTGAAAAAGATCAGTCCTAATTTACAGAGGAGGTTGGCATTCTGGACTTCTGGCCATTTCTTCCTTCCCTAGCTCATCAGTTCAGCACAGTGACTTTTGTAAGAATCCTGAGGTATTATTATAATAAAAAGTGATAAATTATTGCATTAAGATCAGCTGGCAGGCATGTCTTCCAATAACTGAAATGCGAATTTAATATGAATACATATGGTGACTACCTTGCAGTGTCAAGGTTGATTTTTATTACAAATAATTGTGCAGATTTAGAAGAAATGAGAAATGATGAGAATTACAAACTTAGCACTGTATAATCTGTGAAGTAGTTGATAATTCCATAATTCTGCAATAGAATGGGATGAGACAGGAATGTCAGTTCTTTGCAAGTACAGTGGATATCTTAGTACAGATCCTTGAAAGAAAGGACAATCAAGAAAAGTATCCATGAATGACAGTACTGAGATAGGCTCTGCTTTTCCCTCTTAGCACTACAAAAATAACAATTGTAGAGAGTCTAGAAAAAGTGAATATTACTACAAAGGAGAGAGGCATTTCTGGGAGCAGAGAAGCATGTTTCCTTGCCTCACTCAAGAGGTAAAAAAAAGTGTAAAGTACAAGTAATGGTATTCATGTTTCAAGAGGAAAAAATTAAGAGATAGGAAAGGATGCAATAGCAAGAGTAACTGCTAGGACCAGTGGATATGATTAATGAAACATCATCAGTCTTGCTCAACACCAGATAACTGAACAAAGACTACAGATGGGCTTGTAAATCTTAGGGAAAAGAAGTGAAGGGGGAGACAAAAGAAAAATATATCTGAGGCAATGGAATAGTTGAGTGAAGGAAAAGAGTAGAATAGGAACTCTAGGCTGAAAGGCTGAAAACTCAGTGGCAAAGTGTAGAGTCAGAAGGCAAACAATATAGCAAATGAAACGATTAAAGAGGAAAAGAGAAACAAAGCTAGAACAGGGCATTATGGAGTCAAGTCTATAAACATGCTTAAACATTATCAGGAACTTGTTCTGGAGTAGCAAGTGAGGAATGGTGACAGTGGGGCTGGTTACCTGAGGGTAATGTGGGGCACTGTGCCAGATGGCATAAATGGAATCACCAGCATCCAGCGGCATCCCATGGCCCTGCTGTGTGCAACAGGGGAGAAGGTCTCTCCTTCCTTTTTGTCCCCTCTCTTCTCCTTTTGGGATAAGAAGGAGGATCCTCACTGGCAAAAAAGATTTAAAAAAAAAAAAAAAAAAAGAAATGTTTTCAGGGACACTCACATGCACATATACAAACACATATGCTTGGTATCTTGAAGTAGTTCGCACAGCTTTCTGAAGGGGAACATGGAAAAGATGTAAGATTAAATCAATTTGGGTTTTTTGGTTTTTTTTTTTTTTTTTTTTGGAAGAGGAAGGGGGGACAGGGGACAGGCCAGTGCTGACATCTGGAGAGTGGTAACAGCTGTGAAGGCCTCAGGGTCAGGGACTTTTATTTCTGACCTTAGGGAGAAACCGGAGAGTACTGACCACATGGAGTGATTGCAGGAAAAAGTGGAGGCAGAGGGGAGACAGAAGTGGCAGCCCCTTATTGTTGTACCCTGGAGCCTTAGTAATATATCTCTGTAAAGAGACCACTGTGTGTCCGTATGAAAAGTTACTCCTTTCTGTCTGAAGTCATGTTAAAAATAACTCTCTTTGGGCCTTGGGGCATTCCACTATAATGAAGTTAAAAGGATAAATGCTATTAAATGTCCGAATAATGTTGCTAACATAGCTCGTCTTCCTGACCATTTTGTTAAACTACGGTAACATACAATCATGTCACCATTAATACTTCCTGCATCTGCAGGAAAGAAGAATACAAAGAGTATGAAATATCAATTGATTTTAGGATGGTGTGTTTTATATTGAAAACATCTGGATAATTTCTTCTCTCATCTGGCTGGTGGTGGGTACTGGAAACATCACACATTTTTATTGTTGAAACAGAGTACAAACTGTTTAGAGGAATACACCTACATCTGTACAGTATTATATTGTATGCCTGGCTGCCGTCATTTTATTGACTCAATATCTGTCCAACTGTTACTTTTATTGAGTATTGTAACTCCATAGCTGCTTCACCTATAGAGCCTGTGAGTTGTCAAGTTAGAGTATTTTGCCATTGTTAAGTGTCCAGTTTTCAAATCAGAGTGGTTTCCAGCTGGACTACAAAGGACCAGAACTGTTATTCTGATAGTTATTTTTATTTTAACTACACCTGTTCCTCTTCGTCGTTGCAGTCTGCAGGCACAAGTCTGCCATCCAACAGGGAGACTTATTTTTTTATTTTGGATGTAAAGAGGGAACAAGTACCGTATTCCTCATCTCATTATTATTTAATAGTTCTTTTATAGTTCCCACACTTGATACTTGCTTATTTCTATCTCAATAAAAAAGCAGAAATGGGAATAGTTGTTCAATTCTTGGACTGTCAAATCTCCCTGACACGTTCCTGAGGCTCACTTGGACAGTTCATGATCATCCAGACATCAAAGACAGAATTCAAATTCTCCTTTGAAGACATATAACCAATTCTTGATACATTCTGCACAGACTCTATTCCCCCAATTGCTTACTCTGAATAGCATTGATTTGAACATACATTTTTCTTTTCTAGTATGCGTATTTCCCACCATGCTTTTTGGTTTTGTTCTTGTTTTTGGCATTTGTCTATTTGCTCTTTTGAAATTTGTCTTCTTCTTCCCTTCAGTATTTTCACTGAAATTCACAGCTCTCCATTACATTTCCATCTAACAGTCATTTTCTGATGTACTCCTGAGCTCATATCTCTGGCTTCTGACTTCTTGTTCTTTCTTCAGTGCATCAGTCTCAAGCATTCTCTTCCTCAGAAGCTGTTTTTGCATCTCCAAACTTGCTTCCAGTTGCAGCTGTATTCAAGACCTCAGGTCATCCCAAGATGGAGCACTTTCAAGCTCCCAGTCTCCATTTCTCCCTGGCTTTCTGGGGCAGATGAAAAATAGAGATTTTCATGTTAAGACCTTACTGATGGCCTTTGCTGATGTGCTAATGCACACAGTACTTTCAAGTTGTATGATTTTTTGGTCACATAAATCTGTTAACTTTCCAGCCTAGAAGGAAGACACCATCTTGTTCCTTGATATTTGTTATGTATACATATATGTATATTCATTATATAAATATTTGAGGAATCAGTACATATCTGCAAAATGAAAAACTTAGCCTGAAGATGTCACTTAAATGAGGTGAAATTCAGCAATTACAGCCAACCACTGGGCCCATCTGTGAATAGCTGAGGTGTCATTAGGTCTCTCAGATATCTCATGGGGAGCTGTGAGCCAACCTCACACTGAGGCAACCAGGTTTGCAGAGTCAAGATAATGCTCCAAGTTCTCAACTACAGGGCAGGAATGCCCACACAATGTAGAGATTGTGTGAGAGTGGGATGTCCAAGGAAATGCAAGGTATGCAGACTCTAGGATGGTTCATAACTCTGAAAGCTGCCAGTTGTCCATGTGATGACCTTGTGAGCTGTTAAGAATCATGCCATTATCAACTGGTCTGTTCTTTCCTGCTGCTACACTCACTACACTTCTTTATTACAAATTCTAGAAAATAAATGGCAATGTGCTTTGGTACCATGTTGTTTCCTGTATTGTAAAGTGTAAGATGACCTTTAGGTGCTACAGAAAGGCCACAGATAGTGATATGGCTGTGTTTTCAGGCAGAAGAATGGTAATATTACTTACTTAAGTTAACTATTCTGTTACAGTTTCTGTAGTCAGCTGATTTTATGAGTGTTTACCAAGCAGCTTTGGAAGTACTGAAGTACTTTTGCAGTTTTATGGAGTACATGTATAAGGCTGTTATTCAGTGAATCCTATGGGACTAGATCTTTTAGTAGGACTTTATGAGAACTAAAACGGGTAGGTTCTGAGGACCACCACTGTGTTATTAGGCTTATTAAGTTGTCTATAATGTACCCTGTGGTCTTTGCAGTCTCTGAAAGAAACATCTGGTCCATGAAGGTTTCCATTTGTATCTATTTTGTTAACTACATTAAGCAACTAAGTAGAAGAAAAGAATACCTAATGCAATGAAAAGAAAACTACTTAAACTAAAACAATTAGAGGCCAAATTAGTCACACAAGTGTATAAAATATCACAATTATTACAACCAGCAACTACTTTTAGTTTTTGCCCAGGATTGAGGAAGATGATAAACTTTATGTACTTCTTGCCAGTAACAAAGCATTATCCGTGCATTAAAGATATATATTTCCTAGGCTGTAAACAGACGTGGATTTATGTTGCCCGTGAGCTCATTCTGATTCAAAGATGTTTAATTATGTTACCAAAGGACTATTTCCAATAAAATGTAGTCTGCTTTTCACTTGTTTTTGAAGATTTGGGCTTTCTCCTTTGCCAGCATAACCACAGTCAAGTTTGGAGCTTTCTGGTTACACAGACAGGCTGAAGAAACAACGAGGAGTGTTCACATGTGCTCACCATAAACAAGAGAGATGTCTCATCTCCACTGAAAGGCGTGATCCATTCAAATGCCTGCAGTAGTAGTCACAGGTGATTTTTTCCTCCATAAAATGGTTCTAGGGCAACCTAAGAAAAGGCAGAACTTAGGAAAACGTGGAAGTAACTCTGGAGGCAGGAGCTGGAAGAGAATCAGGTTCTTGTTGTGGGAATCAAAGAGCACGTGGACACACTTGGTTTGAAAATGAAAGAACATCTCTGTGTATACAGATCTGGTCAAGGTTAAGTAGCTATCAACAACAACAACAACAAAACAGTATTTTCTACTATGTAGAGTGAATTTTTAGAAGACACAATTGATATCAAGAATTTTGTGTTAGCCTCAATGTATCATTGAATATCATAATATGTCATAATGTACCGTAAGTGGCTCATGGAAATACCTCTCATTTCTGTGTGTATTTACTACTTGTATTGCTCTGACATGTTCATCATAAGAACGTGTAAAGAGTACTGAAGTTTAAAGGCTTGAATATTTTTCTCTAAGAAAAGGAGGAGAAGAATAGCTGGGTAGCTCTGGGATGAAAATAAAATGTTTTGCTGAGCTAAATCTAGAAGTAAGATACATTTCTACCTGAAAGAGAAACTACGGTTTGAAGTCAAAGCCATCATGTTTACACAAGGATTACAGGAAACTGAAGTAGTCAGTGGAACACCTGGAATAGGTGTATTTCACTGGAAATTTTATTCTTACTTAAAACAGTCATTAGTCTTAAGTATATGCAAAAATGTGCAGTGAACTTGACTGTCAAACAGCTTAATGTATTTGACAGTAGGAAAGTAATAAATAGCTGAAAAGTCTTAACACCTAAATGCCATTAGAATTAGTGGGAAATTAAATTCTCTATTTCCATAGAAATTATTGGAGTCATTATTTTAGATCCCAATAAAAGCTGAAAGTAGCTTAATATGTATCATAGTATTTAACAAAAATACGGTAGGATTATATGAGAAAATACAGCTGAAGACTTCAGTCTTATTACATGGATGTATAAGTTTTGAATTCCTTATTTAGATTAGCCTTAGCTAAAAGTACCTAGCTGCTATATATTTCCTCTGTCAAATAAAATATCCATGATATTTATTTTTTAGTTACAAACACGTAATTTACAAATTGAACACCTCTCCATTTATATTCATAATATCATGGGGAGCAACGGTTAACCAGGGCTTACTGTTTTTTCAATTTCTTAAATTAAGCAAATATAAAAGTTATCTGGTGCTTTCTGTATTTTCATTGTTATAATTAGATCTATTTGACTGTGTCATTCTTATCTTAGTCTATCACTTTCTGTGTTCTGTAGACTCAAGGCCTGAGTCAAAAGCCAATTTTAAATGTTTTAAATTGCCACAGTGGAGCTGGCCAGACTTAATCTAGCTGAGCTAGTTCTTTTGTCTCGCTAGGAAAAAAACACTAAATACACACGTGCTGGAAGTGACGTGAATCTTGCACAGCGGTGTCTCCCAGTTAATATAAATTGCGATATTTAGAAAAAAAGGCTGATTGTGTATGATTTTCTTACTGCCAGTAAATGGTAGGAAATATTATATTACAGATCAGTTTAATGTGTTTAAACTTGGTAGACTTATTAATGACTTGTTTGGGATAGATCAGCTTTAACTAAAAATCTCTTGTCTCTGCTGGTAGAGAAGGATATACTGTGGCAAACAATACCAAGGAAAATATGAAGACAGAGCAGAAGCTCCTTTGCACTGATGGAAGATGCAAAGGAAGAAACAGTGTGAAAAGCCTAACTCAGCTCTTTCCATGTGAAATATCTTTCCCTTTACTCAGAAAATATGACTTCCAGATCCTAACACTATCAAAGGCTTGAAACAAATGCGTAGGCAAATACCAGGACAGTTTTGAGGGTCAACACTGTCATCAACTTGGTTCTGAAGGTTTTGGCATACAAAATTAGTAAAATATTTAATGTGAATGACTCAAGAGCAGAGCTGCTGGCAGTTGGCTTTTCTTTTGCTGGTTTGTGTATCTCACAGTATGAAATATTCTACATCATGTTTTGTGGTCTTTTTTTTCTGAAAAATGATGACATCAGCTTCTTTTCTGCTTAAAAATGTTGTACATAATATAGCTTTATTTAAAGTAACAAACAGGACTTATTTCAGCATTTTGAACTGACTGTTGTCAAAGAGTAAAACACAGTAAAAACAAAGCCATAAAGCTCATCTCATTTTACAAATAGCAGTAACTATCTTAAAATTGACTGGATTTTTATGGATATTTTGAGTGTCTGCAGAAGGGTGCTTTCCATTCCCACAGTGAAGTTATTAGTGAGGGAGGAAAAGTGGAAGGGAGAGCTGGCTGATACCACAGTTCTTATTCTTGTGCAAATAATGATCTGGAATCTCCACTATTTTTCAGAGATTTTCTCAAAAAAAAACTTTTTTTTTTTTTTTTTTTTTTTTCCACCATAAGGAAGGAAATGGTAGTTGCAGGGAAAAAAAATAGGAAGGCAAAATCACAGCTTTGAGGAACTGACTAAATTTAAGCTTACATATGTGTAGATTTTGCTTCCAATTTAAGAAGTTCAAAGAGATATATTGCTGCTAGATATGACAGCAAAAGTAATATTGCCACTATGCTCCATTATCATTCTGTACAAAATCAATATCAAAACAACCTAAGTCTAGACACATAAATGTCAAACTATTTAACAAGAAGCAGTTAGTGCAGAAAAAAACACTTAAATGGCAATTGAGGTAGTCTGATGGGTCTTAAAGTAGCTTACCAGGATTTATGTAAGATAAAAACAGTTTAACTAAGCATGTAGAGCAAAGCCTGAGGGCTTATGGCTAAGAACAATATCAGAAGAACATCTAAGCTCTTTATCGTACCTGTCAGGTCCTAGTACTTGGCTGTTCTGTCAAAGGTAGAAGGCCTTCTAAATTTCCTAATTTCCTCCTTGGTTTTGTGTTTTAGGTTACTTAATAAAATTACCATTTACCTACTCATAAGATAGAGCGCCCAGTTCACAAAAACATGTTTGGGTTACTCCTGCTACTCTTATGAAATCTATCATTTTCAGAGTGCTTTCTCCACTTTTTCCATATCATTTCCAATTGAGAACTGGCAGTGAGGTTATTAGCAAGTAATATACTCCAATAAATGGAGTTTTGTCGTGAGATAGGCAGCAGAAATTAGTACTTAACTAAAACACCTAAACAGTAATGCTCATTCCAGACAAAGAAACAAGTGGGCTAAAAGGACTGAAAAATACAAAGGGATCTTCAAATTGAAGCATGTAACTTAAGAATGACCAAATAATTTGCATTTTTTTTTAATTATCATTTCATTTTTACTGACTTTCATTTGGCTCTCAAACTGGCCCAAAATGAAAAACAAAATTAAACATAATTAAGACTTAGGTTGAACAATGTAATTTTAGTTGGTTAGCAATTCATTTTTATTTTAATGAATTGGTCCACAATTCATTGTTGCTCTGTGTAGCACCAAAAGACTTCTTGATTCTTGTATGAATCAGATTTGTTTCTGTTGTGGTCACAAAACAAAAAGAAATCCATCATTAACCCATCAGAAATTAAATCAAGTTGGGGTACTGCCTTGCTGAAGAAAAACATACCTTCATTGTAAATAGAACTGAAGGGGATTTTATTAGTGAATATATATTTCATTTCACAGCCTTCAGGAGAAGCTATTAACAGATGTCCAGTAGCACAGTGAAATTCGTTGCTGATTTTCCTGACTACAGGAGAGGGCCTACGCTCTTACACAGGAAAATTTGTCAAATAACTAAATAAATATACATTTCAATACAAAGCCATTCTAACTTGAGATCTTGTATTATTTTTTGAGTGTCGTGCATGGTTTAAGATAGTTAAAAGCAATTTACATTATTCAGATCAAATATCTCATTGAAGTATTCAAACAATGAAAATGAGAATGAAAGAATTCTTGAAATGGCTGGTTCTGGAAAAAACTCTTGCACCTTGGTTTTGCTGTAACTTGCTCAAAGTAGGAGGTGCAGCGCTACAGGGAATAATGCAAACTGTTATACATTCAGAATTGTATTGTGTGGCTTTGAAGAGGTGCCCATATGGCCAGCTTCTTAAGAGTCACAGGTAACTGAGGACAAGAAATGAAGGGTTGCAGGTGTGAGAGAAGTCACACTGCTCCTCTGTTTATGTTGTATCCAAAAGCAGGTATTTCACACCCATACCCAGAAGAGCTACTTGTGGTTTGGAGCTGATTTAGGCTATCCAAATGGGCAAAAACTCTTTTTTTTTCTTGAACTGTACCACATAGAACAAGGAATAACAAATTTTTTTATAAAGTGCAAGCTATTATTTAAGTTAATTAATAACTGCCTTGTTTATGCTGAGCGATGATCATGAAGATAACTAAACAATGCTTAATTTTAATTATGATATCAATCCCATTTAATCAGGGATAATTGTAGACTTAACGTTAGGAAAAGATTTAAGGATTTTGCAATCATTGTATTGTGTCCAATATAATTGTATTCTGCTTATGACACTCTGGTGTGTTGATGTGGAATCACGATTTATGGCCAACTGTATTCCACTGATGTGTGATTTCATGGAGAGAAACAATTTATTTTAAAATGGAACATACTGATCTGCATAACAGGATTTGAGTGCTCTACTGCTTCAGTGGTAACATATATTTGCACAAACAAACTTCAGACTTCACAGCAGCCTCATGAAAGTGCACTGCCCAACTGCTAAAGGCAACTGCGATGTCTCTATATGATGATGTATTGTGTTAATCTGAAGCAGTCTGCATCACAGCTGTTTTAGAGCATATTGCTCAAGTCTCCCATTTCTGATTGTACCCTTGGAGACAGCCTAAAGGGGAAAAGCTTTGTGCCTGAGGAAAAAGGTATTCTTCTATGCTCTTTACCTTTTTTTAATTATTATTTTATTTTATTTTATTTTATTTTATTTTATTTTATTTTTTTTTGCTGAAGTCCTTCTAAGGCTTAACCACAGAGATGGAAGTGATATTGAAGGGGAAAATAAAGAATGTAAAATGGTTTCTCCAGAAAGCCATCACCCATCCCTTCTTCTCATTCTTAAGAAAATTTATGCCAAATAATCAGTGCAGACTGTTTGTTGTTTCCTCTTCTACCCCACACCCTCAATTATTTCTGCAGATTAGCAGAATCACTGTTCTACAGAAATCCATTAAAGTAAGGAAGTGGGCTCCCCATCTGTCTCCCTAGGTAAAGAAATTCTCCTGTAAAAATCTGAGATGAGATCTTCAAGGGCTACAGCAAATAGAGAATAGAGAAGAACAACATTTATCACTCTGCCAAAGACGGCCTGAAACAATGAACTGCTAAATGATCCTGATCTTCTTTACCCTGTGTTCAGTCTGTGATTGTCAGTTCCTCCAAGAGTGCTGATCACACACCTTCAATCCGTTACTTCTAAGAAATCTGTTTTGCTCTCTGCTTATCAGTTCTTAACTAACATATGCATTTATTAGGAGGCCAAGCCTGGTCTCCATGCTGCTACCCTCCACACTCCTATAGGACTTTGCAACTGGCAGTTGAAAGTGGCCTCGTCTTTTGTGTTATGGCATTGCACTACCTTGTGTTTTGATCATAAGCCATGTTATATATAATGTCAGAAAAAGCAGAGTATACAGCTGACTGCAAGAAGTCATGGCACTGCAACATGGATGCACTTAATATCATCTAGAGACACAGTTTGCTAAAGACAGAAGTTTAGAATTAGCACTGAAAGTTAACTGTACTGGCTATTTCTAAGTGAAACCAATCCTCTGAGCACTTAAGAACATACTTAATTTTCAGCATATGCCACAGACTTCAAAGGAGGGTCAAAGTCCAATAGTTTGAAGTAATGACAAGCAAGAAATGCTCTGGAATATTGGCTAGAGAATAGTATGATGGCAAGTGTTTCTAGCTGATACTTTTACATTTCGCTTTCCAGGTTCTCAGCATGTGTGCAGATTTTCAATTTGAGAAGACACATCATGTTGCCTTTTTAGAATAAGAGTCTGGAAAAAGGTAGAGGGCCTTGGTATTTGCTATGTCCATTCTTCTCTGATTAAATATTAATAATTGTGATAATTATTCTGACAACTAAACACCAATGTTATGCAAAATATTCCTTGAAGAAATAATCGCCCAAAGTGCTGTTTTACCACTTCTAATACCAGACCTGGCCTCTATGCGTAAACAAAACCATTTATACTTAGAACATATCCAGGCATTGTGTCACTAGCTTCTCCACCCCTGCAAAGCTGACTTACAGGGCCCCAGGCTTACACTATTGCTTCACTGAAAGAGACTTTTGTCAGAACAGGATGTTTGTGTCAGAAGGGGCAATGATGTATTATCATCACTGTAAATGTGAGCTGAACTAAAAACAATAATTAAAATGCCTTCTCCTGTATATGTATCTGTCACGATTTAATGTCCTGGATAAAAGCAAACATGACTGGAATGGCAAAGGAGAGGTCAAGGATTACACATAGTAATTTCACAAGATTGTCTATTTGTAACTCACATATCACATTTATTCTTTATTCAGTCACTGTCTGTTCTTCTATATAAATTTTATTATGTTTTAGCATTTATTTGGCACAAAATCTTGAGCCAGGGAGTTGGGCAGATGAAAGAGGACTGAGAGAGTACATGAAGAAAGCAAAGGCAGGTGGAGATGAAAAACTGAAGTACCTCAAGGAAGCATCATGAGAAACACTGGGGATGTGTTTGAAAGAACACACCAAGAGGATAGAGAAGTGATGAGTCTGGAAATGTCTTTTGTGAGAGGGATCCCTCACACTGAAACATCACTCTGGCTCACCTCTATTTTCTGTATTAAAATCTTATCTTTTAATCACAAACATTCTCAAAATGACTTTAACACCTTAACAGAAACACTAGAGAAAGAAAATTTAATCAAATTTATCCTTTTTTTTTTTTTTTTTAAGTAACACTATGCCAAATGACAATCACTTTCCTTTGCAATATTTTTTCTTGGATAAATAGTACACTCTGGCCTATTTCTTTTACTCCTAAAAAACTGGAGACAAATTCCATATCAAATCAGTAAATTTGCTAATTATTTCTTATGAAAAAAGCACATGCATAATGTAGTAAAGCAACAAAGTACAAGTTACATTTCCTGTAAAACCACTGTCTCCTTGTTATATCCTTGAAATGTGGGTAACTTACATAAGGTCTTTGATTTGGTTGTAAGGCACCTAGATTCCTTGGTCGGTAAAGACAGGGAGAAAAGATCAGGGACCTAAGGGATCAGATGGAACCTCTCCTTTTGGACTCTTCTCATATCAATCACAGTTTCAATGTCCCCTCAATAATGAGTAAAATGATGGGATATTTCACCTTTCCAGATGACCAGACCACTTTGCTTTTAAGAATGTCTAAGTGAGAATATATTGCAGCTGGTTGTACTATTGAGAACAGTTGGATAATCTTTCATTCTCAAACATTGACGAGTAGCTTCAAAGCATTCTCGTTCTCTCTCTCATCCTTGCATGTTAGATTGTGCTGTAGGCAACGTGACAGCTGAACATATGGGGCATAGGTAAGAATGTAGATGGTCAAAACTGGGTTCTGTCTCAATGAATTGCTGTAAGAATTTGTGTGCACATACTTATGTATTTCTAAGGCATGTTGGGTGTGAAAACATGGAAAATGTTCATCTATTGTTATGACCATATGTGTTAAAAGGAAAAATACAGGTTTGAAACTTGTTTCCTTAAATGTATTGTTGTACATGTACTATATTCACCTTTATTCTAAGACTAATTTGTGTGTAATCTTGCATTCATAAGATTTCCAAGCTTTGAAATGATGATTTGATTGCTTAGATTGTTTCCCTGCTTAACCAGTAGAATTAGACCAGATTACCTCCAAACATCTCTCGTCTCAACCATTTGGAGATTCTGTAATCAATTCTTCAGTGAGCTCTAAGGGCCAATCCTGACTGAAATTTTCAGATCTATATGAGGACCATTTACCATTTTTGTGAGTTCGATGGATTGAGGCTCCATCCATTCTGGACACCAGCTGAGCAGGAAATGGCATGAGTGGATCCATCTCTACAGTGGGCCATTGCTTCCGATTTTCTAATGTTTAGAAATGCTGATAATACGATAAATTCCTGCAAGATCAAAGTGAAATTCCTAAGAAATTACAGGCAAAACACGGCTCCTTTTGGGATTACCATTGCAGTTACAGCAACACGGTGATAGAAACACATCTAGACCAGTAGTGTTTCTAAATAAAACAGATGATATTTTGTAACTCAGAAACCCCACTGAATTATTGAGTGCCATAAAGACATCAGGTTTATAACATCTATTTTAATTTGCTATGTCTACTCCTTTTTTCCAGTTATTCTTTATTGCTTTATAAAAAAATATTGCTAACCTGCCATTATCTTGAATTGTCTTTCAGCTCTCAAAAATTTGCAATATATATTTTGAAAATATAATAATATTACAATTAAGATACATTTTAGGGAATTCAGAATTGTGAGATAAACTGAATTCTTAGTGCACCAGAAAAGTTTCTTTAGCCACAAAACTCACTGTCTTACAGTGCATCCTTCATTGCTTTGTTTAATTTGTAGAAGTCCCATGTAAAGGGTTTTTGTTTTCTCTTCGAACATTCCACAACTTAATATTTTCTTTTCTTAGATTAAGACTAGCTTATTTTTTTCTTAGGTTCCCTTTTAGAATTCAACATTTTGTAAAAATGGGCTGGTTATTTTTTTAAATTGAATTTATCTGACCCTTTTATATTCACATTTTACAAATCTGGGCATTTCAATGAATTACAGTATTAGCAATATTAGCAAATGCTTTGTATCACTAGGAAAATATAGATTCTGTCTCTGAATTGTACTGAAAGAGCAGTAGTAAAAACTCCCCCCCCTGAGAATAAACAAAACAGGAATCATACCATGAATTCTTATTCCAGTGAAATAATTATTTTATTCTTTTGTTATTATTTCTAGATAAAAAAGTGAAAATATTTCTTTTTATCATTCTGATAGAAAATTAAAGGTAAGAATCTACTTTTAAAGTAATTTTCTTTCATTTTTACTACATCTCTTTATCTCTAATAAATGGGGGAAAAATGAAATTTAAAAAAAAAAGAAGGAGATTATTCCACCATCTATGTATTTTCAGAGCTATAACAGTGAGAAGTAGAAACATGAAGTATTCCAACTATACAGTCATTTGACATATCTGGCTTGGTTTTTGGACTGTCAGAAGGCACATGAGATGTAAAGAACATGGGTTCACCTCACTGCCCTACCTGTTTCTGTTCCAAGAACTAAGTAAAAAAACAGATGTGTAGATGACTAATTAGTCGAACAGAAATGATTGCTGTAACCTAAAGACTAGACAAGGCCATTCAGATGCTGTGTTCCAGCTTCTGCTCCATCAAATGCTTGTTTAGACAAACAGAACAACTCTAAGAAAAGGAAAAAAAAAACCAGGATAAACCATACCCCCATCTGAGCAGTAGTAGTCTACCTCCATCCCACCAGGACAGTATGGCTGGCAGGCCACCAGGCTGTCCAGAGCCACATCTGGGCTCAGACTGGACATTTCATCTGAAGCCTTGGAGCTTTTCCATCTCTGCTGAGTGGACATTTATTAGAAGCCATACTAGTATCTTATACTTCTTGCTTACAACAGAAAAACGCCAGGAAAGCCCTTTGGGAAAGCCTTTTTTTAACAAGTCTTTTCCTGTTTCTCCTTACTGATGCTATCAGCTATACCTTCCATCATTGCCCTCTTGTGCTTGATTCCATGCAATTATCCCTTTTTTCCCTCTTTCTTTTAAACAGGCACTTGATTTCATGTTTTACTGGTTCAGTGAGCAGAGGGAAGGAGCCACAAGCTAAAAGGGAGTTTTCTGTGCTCAGCAGGACTGTGGATAGGTTCGGTTAAGAGATGCATAAATGAATTTGTTCCTAATAACTTCCTTCAGTTTATTGTAGTCGCTGTAGTTGTACTTTTCATTCTTAATTATAAATATTCTTGTCTTATAATTGTCTTCCAATAGAATTCCTACAGAAAGAATTATAGTAAATTTATTTTTCTTTTAAGAACATGCTTTGAATATTATATATGTTCACAAAACAATCACTAATTTGTTCTTTGAGAGTTTAAATGAATGAGTCTTACTTAACACTTAGAAGTAAATTTTATTGGATGTATATAGCTTTTGGATGAACAAAGGGAATAATAAGACTGTTTTTCATTCAACACATTCAGTAAATTGAGCTTATATGATAACTTTCATAGGATAAACGTTAGTTTAAATTATCTGCATTTGACCTTTAAGCTAGTATTAAAATGCTAAACCAATTTATGCTGCTAAAATGCATTGAACAAATTATATGACAATAACTCTTATACAATGTGAAGCAATTTTGATGATCTTTAAAGATAGTGGATGGTATTTATGATAACAGCTCTAAGCGCCTTTATATCACAGCTGTGGCGAGGCTTAATGTGGCAGGAACTGTCAGACTGGATCAATACATGCTTTTCAGGCTTCTTTTGGTGCCATAATCCAGCCCCTGCAAGAAGTGACCTCATGAGCTGCCTAAGCTCTTGTTGTTCTTGTTCTGTTTTGTTAATTGAAGAATATCGAGGCTTATGAAAATGACAAAGCTGAGCAAAAGCTAATTATGAAAGAAAAACAATAAAGCCAGGGGTGAGTCTAGGTCAGCTTTCAGTGGGAGTCCAGTCTACTATATTTTTTCTGCCATCTGTCTACTGGTGTTTAAGAGAAGAAATTAACTTTTATTGCATAAAAAATCATCGAGCCAAAACAAGTGTTTCACTGTTTCCAGAGAAGCTTTGGATTGCTTTAAAATGAAAGCCATCAGCTCACTGAGCGGAAGTTGTAGGTGACAACAAGCAAGTTGCAGGCAAACAACCCACTCGCCCTTCCCATCTCTTCATCTCCCCTTCTACCTGTGCCCTTCTAGCCCCCAGCTCTCCTGCTGCCTTCCACAGCCAGGCACAGGGGCTGTGGGATTGTGCCCCTCAGTGATATGAAGCCACTGGCACCTCAGCTTATTCAGTCTAACAAGGGCTGTGAGGAGAACAAAAAGAAAAGCTTTTAACATGAAGGCGGATACATCCTCAGCGCTGAGAGCGAACAGTGCCAGAAAGCTCAAGGGAAAACATAACTTCACTGTTAAAATGAATTTTTGCTTTAATTTAAAAGCCTTTTGTATGGAAGCACTAGGGCTGACAGTTTAGCACAGTCATCTGCTCGGGACTCAGTTGACTGTAAGCAAAAATGCGACAGTACTCCTAGACAGTTTGTAAAAGATTGTCTAATACCTGTTTAGTATCACCAAGTGACAGCTGCAAGTAATTAGCTGCACCTTCCTTTAAGTATTTTAGCAATATGCAATAGGTTTTTAGCTGTAAAAAAAGCTCTCACCAAGATCTCGCTCCTCATGCAAGCTCTAATGCTCCAGCAGGAATCCCGTCCATCCTCTGGTCTCAGGTTTAACTATCACAGCGATTTCTTTGCCTTTGGGAAAGCTCTGCTACACCAAAGCCAGATGTATTTCTTATTGGATAATAGCTCCTTTTGCATTTCATAGAAAATATTGTGCTGTGTCCAGCTGTACCTTATACATTCGATATGCAGACTCTAAATTAAAATACAAATGGACTATGTAAGTGACATGTGGTTGATGTTAATGTTAGAGAATATTGAAATGAAATTTATAATCTAGTCTAAAAATGTACAATTGTCTTCTATTTTTCTAAGAATGACTTCACACTGGGGGAGCTTAGGTGTATATTTTGAAACATACTTTGCTAATATCTTCAAACAGTCCATGTGACTTCACAAAAACAGATTCCAGAGCGACTGTTTCTGTTTCTCAAGTACTGGGATAAAATACCACTGTTGACATACAAGCACAGCTTCCATTTTCTTACCCTTAAAATTAAGTGTGCAAATGGAGCTCATTTTTTCCTTCTTGAACACCACAGGCTCACAGCAGTGTGCCAGAAGACCCGTATGCTTATCCTACCTAGGAGTATGGTCCCAGCAGATGAGTATATATAAATGAAGATCTGCCAGTGTCATACACACATACAGGGTGGTGTTAAATGGTAACAAGATGAATCTGGTGTTGATAGATCATTACCAAAATCTGATTAAAACATTGTCATCTACGAAGACAATAAGAAAGATATCTTAAAAGCAAACTGGATAAGGTACTTGCATCTTGTTTAAAACAGAAATCTGTGCTTTAAGAACAGAAAAAAAAACTCAGACAGAAGGGGTTTTCAGCCAGAAAGTTTGAATATGGATGTATAAATTCAATTAAATACTTATCTTAAAAATGGAGTAAAAAACTCTCGTTTGAAATGTATTTCTTACTGTGTTGTCATAGAATCATAGAATATCTCAAGCTGTAAGGGACCCAGAAGGATGATCGAGTTCAACTTCTGCATGCAACTGAGTGAAACAGAAAGGTAAGGATTATTTTAAAGAAAACACATGGGAAGAGGCTGAAAGGAAAAAGCAGGGAGTGCAAGGCTGCTGAACCTGCCCAAGAAACACTAGTGCTATTTCATTGCTGTCCTCTGGCAAGCAAGGCCTCTCTACCTGCAGATGTTATATGGGTTGTTCTCAGCATTCTGAATGGTGATTGCAAGCCATGGCTTGTCCTAGCCCAGCTTCACCTCTTAGTGTTTGCTCAAGTGAGTCTTGCAGATCTGAGCATCTCCAGGAAATATGAGTAGTTCCTGGCCCCCAGCTCCAAGCCCTCCCCATATGGGACCAGGTGTGAGAGCTCAGCCTCTGCATCCCTTGAGGCTGAATTATGGCCGCTGGGCTGTTCTTAACTTCTTCTCCTGATGGAGAACTGACTGCGGCAGAAGGAGCCTGCTCCATCACGATTCATCCAATACAGCTCTCTGAGCAACCCCTCTGGTCATTGTGGAGAAGTACAGTGGGCTTATTTGTTTTTGGTGTGGTAGGAATTTCAGTTGGGCCTTTAGACCAGGAGCAAAATGCTACTGCCTCTCCCCATCTTTGGCTCAGCCTCAGTTTTCCAGCTGCTGCCTCCCAGCTTCAATCTGTCTGGGGGAGCCATCCTCCAGATGCCTGAGGAAATAGTCGCTTTTTTATAAAGGATTAAAGGTTATTTTGAATAATGCTGCTTATTAGTAGGATTGGAAGTGTCCACTCCTGAGTCAAGTCCTTTTTCCCTTGGCACTGCCCTAATATAGAGCTGAAGGTTCTTTTCCCAGATAAGCCATAGTCACAGTATTGTTTATTGCCACTGTTCACGGGCTGAAGAGAAATTGTTTCCAATCTAAATACATCTTTAATCTAAAAACAAAACTGACTTCATAAATTCAATGCCGGTCACATCTTTTTCCAACATGACAGGAACTGAACTCAGACAGAATTTTTTTCTGTTCTTATTAAAAAATCCTTTGAAGTTGGTGGTGGCCCCTCCAAAAGTTTATGCAAAAGAGCTATACTTAAGGAAATCACATTCAGAATTTCAGTGTTTATCTAAAGGAAAGAAAGCAGTTGACAATACCCAACAATAAGAGACAATGCAAGTGCTTTAAATTGGTAAGTTAAACTTTCTTTTTCTTTCTCTCTCTTTTTTTTTTTTTTTTTTTTATGTAACAAATTGCCAGATGCATCAATTAAGGAAGCTCCAGGATAGAGCAGTAAAGAGCATTAAGCAGCCAAAGAAGGTGGGAGAGAGCAACATGTTAAGGCATGTAAGGAACTGCCGAGAATAAGAAGTGTCAAATGAAATATACTTAGTGATGTGAAACCCACAGTCACCAAACAGTGTTTTGCTTTATAAAAACTAGAAGATGGAATTTAAGATCATGTAAAATGGAATGGAATTTATAAAGAACAGGAATTTCTGAAGCGTGTAAGAGCAGTCTACACGTATATAGTCAGAACGCTGGTGTGCTTTTTATGTTCTAGGAGCTCACGCTCAAACTAAAAATTAAAACCTGCCTTCCATGAAAAATCCTAGGTCTGATTCTTTGCCCACTGCAATTAATAGCATCACTTCAACCTGTATCACTGACAGCAGACCCTATCGCCCACTCCTACACATCTAGGAGCCATTTACCCAGAGACACCTGGTGACCCAGCCCAAGCATGCATGTGCTGCTTCTCTGTAATCCTAATTCCACAACTGTATGTAGTCACGTTGTGGTGAGTCCAGTGCTCTCACATTGGATCTGTGTGTGTCCCTTCCTCCATACCCTGATTTTCACCTCTGGAAAGATAAGAAACCAAATCACTCAGAGTACTGCAAACTCCAGAGCTGGAAAGCCAAGCCCAAGATGTCTCAGAATTTGAGAAGTGTGCGTTTTTCTTCAATGCAATCCTTTTAAAAATGCACCCCATATCTTCTGGAATTCATTTTCTCTTGCTGGACATACTGTTTCTACAGTCAACTGTTTGCATATGGATAATATATAGTTAGTTAAATACATGCATTCAATGCACTTAATACATATGCAAAAAAATGCTGATAGCTTTATGTAATGGTAGACCTGTGTTTTCAGCCTAATCTAACAAACACTTTTGAGTTTTTGGAATATGCATTTTATTATAATCACTGTATTTTTAATAAATCTGAGTGATATTTTGTTATGTGTTCAATTTCAAGTAGATTTTCATTAAATTACATTTTTAGTTTTGAGGCATTTTTACCCTGCAGACAATGAAAATTGTATATAATATAGTCAAAAATTTTATATATTCTCAGTAGCTCTTAGCTCTTTTTGGAAGCCAAGCTCTTTACACTGTGATGGTTCACAGCAAAAAGCTCTGTGAGTCATCTGTACACACTTGGTCTCCTGTACAGATAACCAGAGCTCCAGATGAGCCCCTCTGAGCAAACTCTGGGCTTTTGGCTGACTTCTCCGTGCCCTGCTCCTCTCACCAGCTATGCAGTCAATGAAATTACCTGCAGAGGACAATTTCTCTGGTGTCTTCTAAGTACTCACTTATACTCCACTAAGGAGACAGCCTAAGTAGCAGTTTTAGTTTTGACACCTAACTTTTCCTAACCAATGGCTAAACAAGACAAAGCCCTCCCTTACCCTAGGAATCTATTTGAACACAGATGAAACAGATGAATACTAATAGGAGGGAAAGTGAAATGCACACAGACACATAAACTGTAAATTTTTTTGATAATGCTTTTCACGGGAAATATTATTATGAGAAACAGATGTTTCTCTCAGATAGGTCTTCAGCTCCTTATGTCCTTTTCCTGTCAGGGCTATTTTTTCAAGGAAGCAACAGAGATGGATAATACATAATTTTTCTATTACTAGCATAGAAAATGAAGATTTGTACAGCTGAATTTCTGCCTGTGGAGCACTACCAATGTCAGTACCACTTGTCCTAGTTGTAAGCTACAAAACTGGGGTGTAAAAATGTATTCCTGCCACATATTGTTTCAAACAAGAATATTTTTCTTCATGATCCTTAAGCTTCATAGTATGCAGAGCCTCTTTATTTGTAAATTACAACATCATAAAAGAAAGGCATAAAAAGAGGAGAAAGCTGGTTTCTGTTTTCTTTGTCTTTTGCCCTTTTCCTCATGCACAAAATCTGTAAGGATGGAGCATTATTCAGAGCTGGTTATTACCCGGTAAATGCTTACAAGTAAAGATGTACCAAGACAAAATAAGTGCATTTGTAAACTGCTCATGGGTATGCCACAAATAATGCACTTGCCTTTTACACAAGTATCCCTTCATAGTGCATTTGTTCTCCATGTCTCTTAGGAGTGATAACACTGTGGGCCATACCTTTTTATGACTCTATTATCAGTAATCTTTGTTAGCCTGTCTCTCTTCATCCGCAATATCAAAGTTACAACATGCACGAAGCTGCCAGGCTCCCAAGTCACACCTGGCCCTCAGAACACATCACACCTATGTGCTCGTATTTAAACTGGCTTCTTGTCACATTTTTTGCCCGGACTTTCTAAATGTACCTTCCAACCTATGAAGCTTAGCGCAGAGTCACTGTTTTTGTGCAACAAACCATTTCCACCTTACTGGCCCATTTGGTCTTTAACAGTGTCTGGCAAAGGTTGCCTTGGGTCAAATTTTCCCAAATTACATCATAAGCTCAAACCTCTATTTTGTTCAGTATTTTATAAATTAGAGAGGGAGAAAGAGGTCACCTTCAATATCTGAGTTTAAATCCAGGTTCAAATTCAGCAAGCTACTTCTCTAATATCACAGATTGCAAGCCCTAAATTAAATTTTGCAGCCTAAGATCATGTCACAGTACCTAAAATTTGTAGTTCTGGATCCAAGGTTGGATCATCCAAGGTTGATACAAATATTACATTTGGACACATTGGCAGAACATAGAAGCCTGCAAAAACGTAGTCAAGTTTTATCTGGATCAACATAGCCATGAGAGGTTATTCAGTGTTGGGGCCAGCTATGAAAGGATCTTTTAAAATAAAAAAGTCTACATATATCTTTGTCCGCACTTCAGTAAAATTGGTTTCAAAAAATAAACTAAATGATAAAATACACTTTTTTCTCTGAACAATCTTCAAAGAGTAATTGTTAATATTTGTATCAATACTTTCCTGTGTGCGTACTGAATCAGGAGTGAGTTCAAGTTATTCATATTTGAAGTTTTTCTGTTCCTTGATAACATCAGGAAATTGATCTGCATGTGGGGATTTTCGATGGAAGCAATTATTTCTTCAAGGGAATCTTTGATTTCTTCAAGACCAGGAACACGAATGGAAATGTTCTGTCTGTGGCCCAGCATGAAGAGGACAAAAGTTGCAAACTAAGTAAGAAACAGCCACAGTCATCTCATATTCATCCGTCTAAAAATCACCATGCAGAGAGAAGGAGCTTGCAGATGCTTAAGTATTTTCCCTTCATGGAATTCCTTGGGATATTGCAGCAGACTGGCCTGCTGGAATGCACACATTTAGTGGGAAGATTTTGCAAACCAAAGAGATCTGAACTCTCTAATCACTAAGAGTGGGTTGGTCATTTCTAATCATGGCCATTGGTATCTTGGCCTTGCTCTAGGACTGGTCCACAGAACGGTTGGGCAAGAGGAAACTTCTGTCTGCCTGGAGCTTCCCGGTGCTCTCAGGAAGTGAAAGCTCTACCAGTCACTGAGAAAAGTCAGATTCAACAGCACAGATCAAAATCAACCATGCACATCAGCAGTACATATTACTCACATTATAACATCAAGCACAGGGCTAAGGCTCTGGCTCTAGGATCAGACCCCAGAGTATGTGGCCCCATATTTCTTTACTCTAACAGCAGGATTTGCCAACTACTTTTGAGCAACTGGGAAGAGAAGAAAAAAAACACTCACACAACACAGAGATGCATTTGAACCAGAGTCAAACCTTTCAAATTTCAAAGGTGATAAGAACAGGCCATGAGTGGTCTCTCACTTATCTTGGTAGACACAAACCACATGTTAACCTGGACTCTGAGCTGCTGTTCTGTTCTTTCTTCCAGCTCTGAACTAACAGCAAACAATTGAAGGGAGACAAGATTGTGAGTTTTCCTTTTTCACCAGATCTGAGTTCTTTGTTTGGACGAGTATGCTATTGTGCTAACTCTGTGCTGTTGAAGATCACTGCAATCTGCCAAGCTGGGACTATGATCATTAAGAAATATGGGTACACAAATCAGGGAATTTCTACTTTAAGCATTTAATTCCAAAAGAGAATGTGATATTTTAAAATGTTGAGGTTAATAGATGTATTTTGTTCACAGATTCAAAAGCTGTCATGTAATACATGCTGGTAAGTCTCATTTCTCCTGGAAAAGAGGGTTGTGCCAATCCTACATGCACTGCTACATGCACTTTTCTGGAAATGAACAGTGAGGACTTAGTATACAACTGGTAGAAATTTTGCCTTGTGTTTGCCTCACAGTTTTCTGAAGCTACAGAAGGAAGCAAGTCAACTCTCTAATATGAATGATTAGTGTTCCCTTCTAGTTAACGGAAATATGCAAGCTAGCCCCAGGAATGTTTGGTCAATTTTTAAAGGAGATACTAGAAAAGAACACAGCTAGTGTTGCAGTTTAAAAAAAAAAATGGTGAACACAGGATGGTTGAATCAAATGATCACCCATCCTTGAACAGTTCAAGCCCTCCCAGCCAGTAAGTGCTATGTACACACCTGGACATATTTTTCCTTAAAAGACCAACAAGAGAATTGTGCTCTGCCCCAAAAAAAGTGGTTAGACTGTGCAAACAGAGCTTGTAGTAGCATAAATATCATCTGGTATTGCAGTTTAAACACGTTCTGCTCAATTTCCTACACTAAAGATAGTTTATGGGCCTTAAACCATGATGCATGGTCACCATCCAGTACACTTCATGACAGGAGCTCACTGGCAGCACACACTCTTGCCACTGGAGATGTCTGCCTCATGCCCAGCCAATTTCTTTGATCTCCATTTTCTGTGCTTGGGCCATGTCCTTTGGAGGGCAGATCTGTATTACTGTACACCTATATCTGTTTTCTATTTGAGTTAGGCAGCACTGCTTTATGAAAAGGGATTATTTTTCAAAGTTTTGTAGGCCCCCAGGACATCTCAGTTCACGAAGGAAAGGAATATCCCCCTTTCGCTGCTTTCCAAGTAAATTCCCACTCAAGCCATTTTTCTCAGTTGCAATTCATTATCAGGGGCCTCTGCGCATGCTGCATCCCCTTAACAGCTCTGTCTCATAAGGTTATTGCAAAAACGCACACTACCCCAAAAAGGCCCCATCCTCTTTATATGGCATGAATTACTGTGAAGAGGTTGAAGGAAAAAAAGACGCAAAGAGGGATGAGAGGTTTTTTACTATTCCGAGGAAGTTGCTTGGGAGCAGAATGCATTTCTCCACCATTTGGACTGGCTAGGGAGCCTGGTGGACCCTACTCTGTTGACAATCATGTGCACAGAGTAATCCTTCAGGGCTGGTTGCGCTTCTTAATTTGTCCGCGATAAATTTGCTACCAATGGTGCAGATTTTGTCCTTCTCTCCCCACCGCTCTCAACAAAGCAGGGAAAATTACTCGATTAATTGTCTGGCGGCTGTGGAAGCTGCCTGGCAAGGGGGTGCTGCCCTTCTGTGCCAAACAGGGGATGTAATTTTTTCCCTGCAAGCAGAGCACACCATAGCTGTGTGCTGCGAGGCAGGGATGTGCATGCATGCGTGTAATAGGCAGCTGATCATTCCCATGACAGCTGCTGCGGGGGGAGCGGGGAAAGGTGTGCCCACCTCCCCCTCCATGTGACCCCGCGAGGGAGTCACGCCAGCGGCCCTTCACTGAGGGGATTTCTCAGCCCATGACTTGTTTTCAAATGAGGACTTCCTCCAATGGATGCTTATAGTCAAGGCATCATGTGCTCCGGTCATCTGAACTGTTGGATCCACCATGTCCACGATGTCTGGCTGTTTGAAAGCAGCTTTCCAACTCTGCAACACAGGGGAGCTATCATTTAATTTTTAGCTCTTTGTCAGAAGAAAACCATTCAGAGAATGAGTAGGTTAGATTTGACCGGATAATTACTTATTATTTTGCATGAATAGGAATGTCACTGATAATGATGGTCAGCACACTCCAAAATATTTGGGATTAAATATGTTCGGTCTTATATAATGGATGTACATAAAAAATTGTAAATATCTTTATGCAATTAGCCCATCTGAGCAAATTATTAAGAACTGCATATGTAAACAGTAATTCTAAGACCTTATTTGATAGGACAAGGGAAGAGATTTAGGTTAGATATTAGGAAGAAATTCCTTATTCAGAGGGTGGTGAGGCCCTCTCACAGCTGCCCAGAGAGCTATGGGTGCCTCATCCCTGGACATGCTCAAGGTCAGGTTGAATGGGGCTCTGAGCAGCCTGAGCTGGTGGGGGGGCACCCAGCCCTTGGCAGGGGTTCAAAACTAGCTGGTCTTTAAGATCCCCTTTAACCCAAGCCATTCTGTAATTCTATGATTCTATGTTCCTTAAACCATCAATCCTGTCTGAATTAGTGAAACATAAGCACTGCCTACCACAGATTACTCTCTCCTCTTTCCCTTCCTCCCTCTCCGGCTTCCAAGGAGTTGAAAATACTTTTACCTCAAAATTAAACAGGGACAGCGAGGCTTTAGGGCTGGGTCTTACTTGTGACTCTGAGCAGATTTGTTCATGCCAATGGTTCAACTGCAAGTTTTGGGAATTGCCAAAAGTTCCTGAACTAATTGTATCTAGTTACAAATGGGAAATAGTTATATTTATTTTCACAGTTATGTACAGGAGCTGTTAGATGTATTAGTTATTGAATCCACAGCTGAATTTCAAAACAAGTTGGCCTCGTCTACTTTGAAATGAATGTTTTCTGTTAATTTTGGCGTGAAATAGCTTTCCTTCTCCACATCGACTGCTGTTACTGTAGCCATTCTTCTGACCCATTTACACTGGAATCGTCAAAAAGCTTTCTAGTATTTCTCCAGGGTGGAGCAGCATAACAGGATTGTGTAAAATACTTCGCCATGCAATTCTATAATTAGGAAAATTGTATAAGGACTTTTTGTCTTTCCAAGAACTGTTTCTGAAGGACAGATGGAAGAAACATTTGTGTGAGAAATAGTAGCTGACATAAAGGCTTTTTAGATGTCTCAAATTTAGCTTAATTCATCTTAATAAATTCCATTCTGGACGAACTGCACCTCTGAAAATCAGATCCCAGACATAGCAGAAATATCCATAATCCTAATTTTTTTTTCTACATAGAACATAGAAATACCTCACATCATCTCTCACTTTTACTTTGGACTAGATGACCTTTAAGGGTCCCTTCCAACTCAATGATTTTATGATTTTATACTTTTACGTGCTAATGAACTACTAGTAAAGAAAACAGAATCATATTCACTGACTTATACAGTTTCCCATACTTTTATTTCATGTAGTAATTTTCGTATACCATTTTTCCCTTAAGTTATTACCACTGCAAATTAAAATTCTCTATGAGCTGGGCTTGAATTGGCAGAAGACTCCCGCCACAGAAAGATATGGTCTCTGCTTACAATATAATCTGAAACAAGATGCAGCATGTAGGTTTTTAATTTCATTTGTACTCATTAAAGCGTAAGCAGTTGCTCATGCACTGTGTCTTGGCACTCAAGTTGGATATATAAATTGTTCTGGGAATAGGGAAATTAGGCAAATAATAGCAGCCATAAGTGAATGCTTGTTTTGAAAAGGAGATTACTATAACTAAGAAATTCCTGCCTACTCTTCAAAGATAGAGGTTTTCAAATTGGGATTTCACTATTTTGAATGTGAAGCAAAAGAAAAAATTAAAAGAGGGAGATGCAGGATTTGGAATTGTTTCCGTATGAAATTAATCCTGTGCTTTCAGTGTGGCTTGTTTATGTTTTCTGGAGAAGTACAAGAGTGCTCTGGAACAGCAAGAGCATGCCATAGGAAGAAGGAAAACCTGACAGAGGTTTTTGTTCTGTCTCAGTGCCTGGATTCAAATCCCCCACTTTCCTGATTCTTTCTGCACTATTCAGAGATGAGCAGACTTTGATTCCTGCAAGGACATTCCCAGCAGGCTACAGCGCTCTGGAGGAAGAAGAGAGGGGTGTCCCACACCCACAGCCCTTCTCCAGATGTATTTCCACAGTGATCCAGTGGAGCCACATCTCCTTTCTCAGCGCTGCCAGTGTAATGCTTTCTGCCGGCTTCAGCAGGCTCTGGGACAGATTCTTAGTGCATGGTACCACTCATTTTTCAATCAGTAGCAATCCGGTCCTTCATTTCAGTGACTCAGAATAAAAGCCTTTCAAGCAGAAGTTGCCAGAGTATATTGAATGCAGAACTCTCCTTTCTTATTCACTACAGTAAACAATGCCATTTAAAATAATTTCCAAATCTCAATTTAGGAAAAACAATCTTCTCTTTTAGCTGTTCTTCTGCTTCACAATGGAAAGCTGTCTCAGAGCATGTTGCATTCCAGAGAAGCCTGCAAGATTTTGTTTTAATGGGAAGCTAAATGAAATGTTTAAATTTCAAATCAACAACAGAACATGTTCAAAGAGCTATATTTATAGAGTTTAAGTGAAAAATACTCTGGCAATACTTTTAAATAATACTGGCAAGAAGCAGGAAAGAACACCACTAACTGATTCTTTGCATGGCTTAGTCCACAGACTTATTCAAGGTTCGCTTATAATATGAGTTGTTGGCTGTGATACTTTTGCTGTAGTGCTAGTGGAATTCACTGTAGGCAAGGGCTCGTGATGCTAAACAAAGTGGACAAAAGGCTTTTACAGAATAATAAAAACAACAAGTCTCCATTTATGACTTAAAGTTAAATGTCCTCAGTGAAGACATTACTCAGTAAACAACACTGTGGGAAAACCTGTAAAATATATATGCCCTGGCAAGCTAGGGAAAGCACAGAGGGTGATAGAAACCTTAGAGAGTCAAAAAGGTGAAAAAGGACATTGTGACTTGCTTGGAGCTTAGAGCTCTTCCCTGAATTATCTGTTTCATGATTCTTTGTTCTAGTGTAGCTCACGTAACTGGAGAAGCAGGGTTTTGATTTCAAATCTGCAGAAATGATGTTGGTTTTTATGTAGAACTAAAATAATATTGAGCTTGCATTACTGGAAATGTGCATGCAGAAAGTGGCTCAGAAATAGAAACAAATGTTGACAGGCTGTGGTCAAAGGAATAAACTGGAGAGATGGAAACTGCTAACAAGGAAACAGGGACAGAAACTGTGCAATGCAACCTAATTTTTTAGTCAATGTTCATCTTCTAGTTTTAGGGAGAAACATAGCCAGAATCACATATTCCCCAAATTACTACCAGAAGAATAACTATCTCCTACATGTTGAACGCAGCCTTTATCTTGGTGTAGGTTTCAGGAGGCTGATCAGATGTATCCCAAACAGTTGTTTGGGTTTGTGTTATAACTATATCATACTCTGTCCATAGGGCAGGAAAAAAGCCTTTGCTAATGACTGGTTGTTTTCTGGTACATTCTTTTCTGGTACATCTCTTAAACACTATTGTTAAAGATAAGGGAGTCCTGGATATTAATGGAGAAGTCTTAAGGAGAGGCAAAATATGGGGGTTGGTCAAGGGAAAGCCATACGCAGATTCTCTAGCTAAAATTGCTACAAATGTCCATTAGTTCAAACTCTGGTAAGACGTCACAAAATTGCAGTTCTTTTTATTTTTTCCAACTTCACTTTCAATTCTATCTAGACTGAATTTTCAGAACTTTCAATCACTTTGCTGGCTGAAGTCAAACATACTTCTCACTGCATCCTTAGCCTTACAAGTGACTTCCTTTTCTTGTACAGTTTGTAACTGTACTGTATTTTCTATAGATATTTGTATTTCTGTATACCCCTTTTTCTGTCAGAGTAGAAAAAAAGGAGCGAGTACAAGGAAGTCTCCAGGAGAGGTTTAATCTCTGTGCTCATACAGAGCTGACTGTCATTAACACAGGAAGAAGTCAAAGTACTGAAAACATTTTGGGCAAAGAATTGAAAGTGTTTTTGTTTTGCAAAACTTCAAGAAAATCTGGTTTGGTTTGTGTGTTGGGTTTTTTTTCCATCATCTATTTACAATTTTTAATCAAAATTTTCATCCAAAGAACTTGGATGAATCAGGGATTCTTTCAGTCATCACTAAAAATACTCTTTTGTGAAACAATAGTAGAAACAGAAAGTAATCTTGATGACATGGGAAAAATTGGGGAAAAAAAAAAAAAAGGAAGTTTTGATATTGTCAATCTTCAAATGATAAAACTTTTTTTTTATAAAAAATAGAAATCAAAAATTTCCCTAACAAAATTAGTCTGTAGTTGTGAACACTTTTCAGTGTTTTATTTTTTTCCCATGGTGCTAATGGCCTAAGGTGATCTCCTGTCCTTTAACAGTAAGATCTCTAGGTTTCGAACACAAGTTTATGCCACTTAAGCATCATTCTCTATGACACTTGCTTTGTTTATCACCTGTTTTGTTTTTGTAGAGGTTTTACATTTGCAAATATGCAAAAGTGTTAAGAAATAAGAACATTCTTTCAATTTTGGAAGTTATATTATTATTTATATATTTATTTAAATATATATATAATAATATATATATTATTTATATATTTATATATATATTTATAGTAAAAAAAATACATCAAAAAGTTCTTCCTTACAAGAAATATTTGTTAAACTACAAACCATTCTCCACATTTCTTAGGCATTAGGCACTTTCATTTTCCAAGGAATATAAGATGTACTTACTGATTCTCCTAGTTGCCAGACTTGGGAATTATGCTGAATATGACACACCTAGCTCCACAGCCAGCATGTCAGGAAAAGGAGAGGATAGCTGGAATTGGAGTGGCAGCAGAAAGGAACCAAGGCAAGTTTTCTTGCAGTTATAACATATATTTGGATGAACTGGAGAAACATTTCAATGGACTGTTTACAACTGTTCACAAGGGTGGATAGTGATAGGACAAGGAGGAAGGGTTTTAAACTGAGACAGCTGAGGTTTAGGTTAGATATTAGGAGGAAGTTTTTCACTCATAGGGTGGTGACACACTGGAATAGGTTGCCCAAGGAGGTTGTGGATACCCCATCCCTGGAGGCATTCAAGGCCAGGCTGGATGTGGCTCTGGGCAGCCTCGCCTGGTGGTTAGCGACCCTGCACATAGCAGGGGGTTGAAACTAGATCAGTGTGGACCTGGCCTCCGTGGCTCCCTTCAGCCCCTTTCTGCAGCATGGCTCAGTGAATTTGGTGTCTGAGGTGCAGCTGTATTTTATCCAGCTTGTCCTCATCACAGGCTGAGCAAGTCTAATGTCAGTGGAGACATGCTCTTAAGAACCATCTTTCAGAGGGTGCTGCTGATTACTGGCATTTTCCCCTCTCAGCTGTTAGTAATTTTTCCAATCTACATGAAGAAGTCCTTTAGGGAAAGGTATTTATTAGGCTAATGTGGAGATCATCTCTAATTAAAGATTACATTTCTTTCTTCTGAGCAGGAGGAGACTGATTCATCTTCTCTGTGGTATTGTTCCATAACACTTTTTTTCACTTATTTTCTTGGTGTTACTTGCGTATATCATGTGCTATGCTCTGTGTCACAGGTGCTACACCCCCAGCACAAGGGAAAACTAGAGGGCACTGTAACATAGTAACACTGTGATGAGTCTGATCCTTCCAAATTATCCTGTGATCAAGCTTGAGATGCACTAAATTGGTTCTGGAGTACCTGTCCTGAGAGATAATGGAGAAGCTCCACTATCAGTACATTAGGCTGTATTACTGAATGCAACTGGAGCCTTAAATGCAGGGAAAGTAAAACTAGGAAATTACAAATGAACCTATACCTTCAGACATGAGCAGAGAAATTTGAAATGACAAAAGAAAAGTGTGACTATTCAGGAGTATGCCAGATGAAAAGAGTAAGGTCATGTAGGATGTTACATTATCTGCCTCTGTCACTCATGTTGCAGTAGTGTTACCCATGGGGAGATTGTGTTTAATCTGAGGATAACCTTCACTAGACAATTCATACAGAATATGTCACAAGGTAAATTGAACAGCTAGATTAATCAAACAGAATAGCACACTAAAATAATTAAATACAAGTAGCCCCAGGATGCTCTCTGCTTAATGTAGAATGCTAATTGGTATTTGAATACCACACGGTGTGTGTTGAAGAAAGACAGTGTGACTAATGTACCTGTATGTTGTACGTAATAATACAGAACGGGACCTTGAGGGTACATCATCCCATGGGAATTTCACACTGCCAACAGCTGATACCAAAAACAACAGAGAAATGTATTTCCCCTGATATTTTCCTGACATATTCCATCCCAGATCCCTCTTCGCTGCAATCTGTGAGAAGCTTAAAGAGCAATATTGTATACCGAAATTAAATTGAACCTGTCGTTTTTTTTCCTGCATATTGCATTCTGATGCCACCAAAGTTATAAATCCAAACTCAGATGCTTTGACTGGTTGATTTAAAAATTTTAAGCAATCTTTTCTGCATGTATATCAAAGTATATGTGCTGAAGTAAAGACAATGTTAAAATCTTCTTTTAAAACAAATAGACAAATACATTCATTTTCAGAACATTTTTATCTCAGTGTAGTTTAATGACTAGCTTTCTATTATTTTTCTCTCTGTCAGTATGCTTAACTGGTAATGAGTAAAATATTCTGAGGTAAAAATAGTTAATATATAAATAAAAAGTATATTATTTATTTTTACCCCAAAACATTTTACAAGACAAAACATTTATACTAGATGGTGAAAAATGTTTCCATCAAAAATGTGGCATATGGAAAACAAAACAAAAGACCTTCCATCCTCATCCACAAAAAAAAAAAAAAGAAAAAAAAAAGAAAGAAAAAGGAAGTCTGGAAGTACATACTTGTGAAGAAATTGTGTTCTGAGCACTGTTTAGACATAAGTATGCCCATCTCTCTTGTCCCAGGAAGCCAGAACTGGATACAGTACTCCAGACATGTCTCACCAGAGCTGAGCAGAGGTGTACTTTGTCTTTCCTTGACCTGCTGCCAGCATTCTGTCTAATGCAGTACAACATGCTCTTGTCCTTCTTTGCTGCAAGGACAGGTTACTAGCTCGTGTTCTACTTGATATCCATCAGGATACAAGGGACCTTTTCTAATTTTGCAGTTGGCCCCAGACTGTGAAGATGCATGGGGTAAGAAGTTGAATCCTTCCTTTGGAAGAGCAAATACATTTTCCTTTAACAGCCCATCTTGATAAAGTGCAGTCATACCTCCTCTTGCAGGTATCTATGACTGTAACCTTAAAGTTGAGTGTAGACATCCTGTGTTTTTTCTTTGCATATACAGCTGTGCTGAAACAAGACAGATCTCAGAGGAGCAGAGCTGATGCATATCAAGGCACGCACATTGCGTAGAAACATCTGAAGTTCTGTGGAGCACTGTTCATCCACAGACTGTGGAAGTAATGGAGTCCCCTCTACCATGAGGAATCTCCAGACTTCAGTATAATGAGATGTAGTTGTCTGTCTCACACTCAATGGCATCATAATTAACAACTTAATTGTAAAGCTGCAACTATTTACTATAGCACAATTACACAGTTGTGTAACTATTTACAATAGTACAGTTAAGGACAACCGTGCTCTGCAGGCTAATCCGGTGTTTTGAAAGAACTGCATAGATTAATTCCATATCATAATAGGCATGCCAGCAATTTTTCAGACTCAATATTATCAAATAGTTACAAAACTGGACTTCAAGTGCAGTGGGCTGCAGCTACAGTGATTAGAGAGCCTGTTTTTTAAAAACTAAAAATGGAAATTCTTTGAGCAGTCCTCCTGTGGTTTAATACCACATCCAATTAATTTCCTCTGTTTGAATGGCTCACTTATTCATGAAAGAGGAAGAGAGAGTGAAAAGAAGAAGGGAGAGGAGAGGAGAGGAGAGGAGAGGAGAGGAGAGGAGAGGAGAGGAGAGGAGAGGAGAGGAGAGGAGAGGAGAGGAGAGGAGAGGAGAGGAGAGGAGAGGAGAGGAGAGGAGAGGAGAGGAAAAAGGAAAGGAAAAAGGAAGGAAAAAGGAAAGGAGAAAAGAGGTCATCCTTTTAATGATGCCAAAGTAAAAAATTTTTCCTTGTCTTTAAAAACAAACAGTTTAAAGATTCGTATTTCCTATATAAGGAAGTTCCTCAATTCATGAGGAAAGCTCTGCCCAGATTGCATGCAAGCTTGAGTAGAAATCTCTAAGTAAAGAAATCTTCATCTTAAGATACTTATTTCCCATAAATTTCAAGAAGAGGTGAATATAGACATAACTGGAAATCTAGATAAAACTGGGTGATATTTGCTACCAAATAACAGTACTGTCTCAAATCAGTTACCAGCAGCCCAGTATGATTGTTCCGCATGGGAGATGACTGCTTTTGTTCTTATTTTTAAAGAGGTTGGCTTCTAATTTCAGTACTGGTGATTTTGGCTCTTAAAAATCCCACATTTTTTCCTTGCAGATGATGAAAATAGTAGTTCAAAATGAACTGTTCCTTCATCACTAACTTATGGCATCTCTCATCTTCATATCTCAGTTGCTAAAGCATTTTCAGCTTTCTGGTAGTACTTCCAGCAAAAACATAGAAATAGAAAATGCCCGATAGACTCTGCACTGAAGGAACAAGAAGAAGGGACTCAAATATATTCATTCTAACAAATAACAATTATTGTTTTAAGCTCTTTATTTACTGAATAAAATAGTAATGCCCAACAGGCATTTTAGGAACTGGCAACAATAGCTATAATCTACTTCACAAAACTCAGAACAACTTGTATTCTCATTGAAACAATAACAATTTTCATAATGGATAGGCCTGTCGAGTAGAAAGGAAAGGAATAATTCAAATAATGATGATTACAATATGCCCCAGATACAAGCAGACAATGTGACACACATAAATTCTCTTCCAGTCTGTTCACAGCTATTCCCTTTGGTGTTATTATCTGATGATAAATTCTGTTTACATTCTCTTGCTTGAAATCTCTTTACTGAGAAGTCCCAGAATACAATAAAATGAATTTTGAAGATCCTGAATAGGGAATGGGATGGATTTTTATACTAGTGTGTTTCAATAGAAGATATACCAGGAAGCGTCTGATCCTCTTGAATGCTTTATACAACAGGACTTACATCATGGTCTCTTTCCAAAGGAGATGGAAAAGAAGGGCATTTTGCATAGGCATCTGGTGGCCTGGCTAAATCTCTGCACCAACAGATGATAAACAATTTTCAAATCACTATCTGTCTTCATTTTCCATGAGGGTGACTTAATTCAAATCAGAGCTTATTTAGAGATGCTTAGGTATAGGTACAATTCACCAGCTTATATATAAGCACTTTCCAAGTTGTTGGATGTTTTGTGTTATCTAGGACATATGTTTGAGGTTGACAGGTACAATATGATGCTATAGAGAATACATGTACCCCTTCGGTGGGCAGCCAGCATACTCTGCGCTGCCTGAAACTACAGTAATGCAGTCTTTGAATATCTGAGATCCATTCCAACAGACCAACCACAGAAAACTGTTCTCAGTTCACCCTGAAAAGTTTGATTAATCTTGCCCAGGATATATTCTGCGTATTACTGAGAACTTAATCAGCTAATTTATTAGCAATTCAAATGTACTCTGAGAAAAACTGAGAGTACAAGCACTCCTAGGCAAAGAGGCAGAATAGTCTCCATGGAGATTTAAAATAGAAAGCACATGAGATGGATGCACACAACAGTGTACATCAGTAATACTCCTCATCAATCAGACTCAAAGCTAATATTATCATCCAGATGACTTCATGTACACAAATTTCCTTCAGGATAAAAAGTTGGTTCCGTGATCTCTAAGGAAGACATTGAGTGTGTTTGTCTTTAAAAAGTATGTAACATAAACATCCCAGTCATCTTCCTGTAATGGGAGTTTAAAAATAAAGAAATAAAAATTGCAAAGATCAGCTAAAATTATTAATTCACCATCAAATACTTCACTGCACTGTGTTCACATTAGTTGGAACAAGAAACTGTTAAAACTATTAAATTTAAGCCAATAAAGATTTAATTGAAGGATTGCTTATAAGTGGGTGTTCTGCACAGATTTCTGAAAATAAACGGAACAGTTTTTGCTCTAAAATGTGAAATAAATTTCTTAAAGTATATGACCTCTGTGTGCTTCATAAAAATATTTTTAATCTGCATCACCCTTGCCTCCAGCAACAAGGTCAATGATTGTTTTTTTCATCAGACAGGTAATGCATAAGGAAAGATAACTGTGAGCTATTTGTGCAGTGAAATATTTAGCCAAGCACTATACTAGATTACTTATGGATACAAAATATTATTTAAAGGGAAAATAAAAATGTCCCCTAAAAAGAAAAGAATTTTTAATGGGCTGCAAAATAATAATAATAATAATAACAATAACAACAACAACAACAATGACAATAATAATAATAATAATAATAATATGTTCTTTCCTCTGCTTTCCCCTTTACCTTCCTGATCTCTCATATAGTCTTAAAATATTTAGAAGACTTCCTCTGTAGGATTTCTGGCTTGTCTAACTTTTATAACTTAAAAAATGTGGACTTTTCTCCTGCTACTTAATAGCATCATATAATAGAGCATATATATTTCAGCTGCCACTAGCAATTACATCAGGCTTTGCATGATTCATTATGCTTGTTACTTGTATTTATTCTCAAAATACATTTATAGAGTTTTAGGATGATAATGGTGCTTACCTTATTTTTCCTCCTTCTAGTGAGCAGCAGCCCAGTAGGAAAAAAAAAAAAAAAAAAGAACTGTATTGTGCCAGGGATCTATTTGAAGTTGAATTATGCAGCATGTAAAACTGATGGAAATCAAAACACAGAAGTGTCGCCCTGTGGTGATGTCCTGCAGAATTCCAGCCAGAGACAAGACCATGAGTAGATTCTGTTTCAACAAGAGCATTCAAGAATATTTTCTGCCACTGTAAGTTGTTGTTGCCACACGTTGCCAAAAAGATGACTTTCAGCACCACAACTTTGCAGAACAAAACTGAGAACTGCATAAGCTGTGTTTTCTGTTAGTTTTTAACAATTCTATAATTTTCAGTCTACTAGTAAAACCACTAGAAAAAGATCACAGTGATGTTTCCTTTGTTCAGTGAAGAACTCAAATATAAAAACTTATTTTTCAATGTAAAACTGAAAATCTTGTTAATTTGTTTGTTTTTAAAAGGAGATGTACAGTTCTTATACTCCTATATGTATTTTGTGTAATTCTGTTCAAATCAAAGGGAATTATATGTGCTGTGCAGGGAGATAAACTAACTGTAAGCCTTGCAGGCCACAAAATAGTGGAAAGGAAAAGTAATGACCCAATCTTAAGATAATTTCTGTGCTTGTGCACAATGCTGTATGAATTCAGTCTTGTATTATAGAGCTATAATAAAGACAGATCTTTCATAAACCATTCAACTCAGACTCTTAGAATTCAGAAATTTGAGGAATAGCCTATACTTAACTCCTTTAACTCCTATTTAAATACTCTTTAACTCCTGTTTAAATACTCAGAAGGGAGCTGGAATAGAAATCTTACTTCTCCGACGCTTAAATGTCAAATTCACCATAGCTCCTACCTGGGCCATAGCTATCAGCTTTCTCTGCATGGAAATCAAGAAGAAAAAGGTGGATATGTCCAATAAAAGTAGCTGGAGTCTGAATCTTGCAAATCAGGAGTGTACCTGAATGTGCACCCCGGAGATCAACAGGGGTTCAAGTCCTCAGAGAACAACTGAACTCATAGCCTTCTGCAATATTTAATCCCAGAAATGTATACCTTTGCTTAGCACTTGCATTTTAGATTGGAGACTATCTCAGCATCTGAGTCCTGGGAGTTCACATGAAGAAATGTGTTTCAGTCTGTGCAGGTAGGTGCCTAGTACCCTTAAAAGTGAGACTTGAGACAGGGAAGTTCTTAAGATCTTATGGTATAGAACTTATGATATGGGAACTTCTATATAAGAACCTGTGTCCCAGAATCGATCTAAAGTTTGGCATATCCTAGGAGAATTCAAACAGACAACATAGGTCAGTACCAACAGCATCAAGTATGGACAAAAAAAATTGGATATGGACGCATTGGAAACTCAACTTTAAAAGGTCATCACTGCCAAATAGCTCTAATCCAAACAAATTGAGGATCAAGAATCTTCTCACCCTGAAGAAAGGCAAAACACCTTTTCCACAGAAAGAGGTCAACTCCCAGGCTATCAGCTAGGCAGAGGACACGGACTGGATTTTAGCCCTCTTGCTGAAGACAAACCATTGTTTTCTCCAGTGTTTAAAGTGAAAGCATCAGCAGGAGACCAAGCCAAAGGAGATGGGACTGTACAGTCTCATGGTTTCAGGACTCAGCTGGTGAGATGGAACTGGGCTCTGTTCCCAGGACTAATCCTGTTTGTCTTTTTATATAGCTCTTAAATGTAGCTGGCATCACAGAACAGCTGGAAAATCACCCTACAACCAAAGATCAAGGACAAGCTGGACAAAAAACTGGATACTCCTCTTACACTGCCACTAGACTGTAGAAACAGACTCCTCCCTACTCAGTCCTCGCCGTCTGATGAGAGCTGCCCCTTGGCTACAGAGAGGGCTACCTTTGAGAGCAGGACAGAAAAGACTGTCCAAGGCAGAGAACTTCAAAGGTTAAATATTGTAGGAGATAGAACAGGGACTGGTGTGGCCAGTTGTTCTCCTGCCTGCAACAGGTGGTCATGAATTTGAATTACCTCTGGACAAGTAAGGAATTTTATGAATGTTTTCCATTTCTTGGGCAAATATTCATACATTCTGCAGCATAAAGCAAATTTTTATTAACCTGGCTTGGTCATGGAAATGATTATCCTTGCTCATTTAGCAAGCTACATTCACTAGATGAACTGGTGTTTTGAAGTCTCTGTGGAAAAAAAGGTACATATCTGCTATGTTGAATCAGGGGAACAAAGATTGTGAAAGTCTAGAGGCAAGATACACATGCAGCTGTGGTTCTTCGATTTCTTCAGGGGAGGCTAAGGAGGGGGCCTCATGGCAGCTGCAGCTCCTCACAGGGAGTGGAGGGGCAGCGCTGAGCTCTGCTCTTGGTGACAGCAACAGGGCCCGAGGGAACGGCATGGAGCTGTGTCAGGGGAGAGAGAGGTGGGGGTCAGGGAAAGGGTTTGCACCAGAGGGTGGTGGGCATGGAATGGGCTGCCCAGGGCAGAGGCCACAGCCCTGAGCTGCTGGAGTTAAAGGAGTTTTTGAACACTGCTCTCAGATGTAGGGTTTGGATTTTGGGTGATGATGTGTGGATCCACAGTTTGGACTCGATGATCCTTGTGGGTCCCTTCCAATTCAGAATACTCTGTGAAAAGTCTGAACTACCTGGAGAGAAAAAAGAAACACCCCTGCAGTTTTTGCTTGCTATTGAAAATCCCTTGGCCCTTCAGAGACATTTGATTATTATTAACCAATCATGTAGGAAAGAAAGATGTTTTATTTAAGCTCTCTAAATCCCCCTACTAGCTCTCTGTTCCTAATAAAATGTCTCATCTGCTGGGTTAGTGCAAAGTAAATTACCTTATACGATAAAATATCTAGAAGCACAATCGTTTGCACAAATCATTTTACGAACATACAGGAAACATGTCATCCCTTACCATCAGGTACACTGAATATGTATTCAAAATATTTTAGTTTCTATAATCTGCACCCTATTTCTTGTCATTTTCTCCACAGGAAATAGCCTGTAGTCTTCTGTGATGACGAATTTCTGCTGTACCATGAAAGCACTGTGGAAGAGAGCCCTGCCATCTATGTAAATACACTTAAAGAGCAGAAGATCTTCTGCACTCTCTTTGTAGATGTGAACGTGCTGTGTGTGCAAGGCAGAAGGTTGTGACATGTCATAAACTTCTCTAATTTCTGCGGTCTTTTTACAGTCATGAATAGCAGTCAATCTCTCTAAGCAACCCATTCTGGATTCTGGTTTAAAACCACTACATATTTGAAGTTAGAAACAAGAGATATTTTAGTATTCTACCTCTTTCAACATGTACTTTCTGTCTTGATTTAAGTCCAAGAACTTAGTAATATGGTAGGCAGAAACTCACCTGTCAGAGAAGTTTACTTTTTTGGACAAATGTCATGCTAGAAATCATGGGATGATTTCAGATATTTTCATCATTAAAAGAAATGTTGGAGTAAACCATGGACATGTGGACATGAACTGATGTGAAGTGAATAGATTGCAGACAAAATTCTTCTCTCATCTGGAGTAGATTCATTTGCTTCAGTGAAACAATTCTGGATTTCCAGTGATGTAATTTGGAACAGCATCTGGCTTCAGATACATAAGAAGATCTCCTTGTAATGGTTTATATCACTGACTACTTACTGCATGATTTTGCTATGCTTTTCGTAGTTCTTATTAGCTACACATAATCGTTAGTCTTAAATCTTTCTCGTGTTTCATACAAGGCCAATAAAAGCCTTGCAGAACGAGGAAAATGTACATTTCCTTCAGATCACCACTGTGTAGCATCTTTCAAAACTTAGTTAAAATCACAGTCAACAATTATCTTCTCTTTTTAGTTTGGATATTACTTTATGGAATACAGGTGAAGGAAAAGCCTCTCAGTTCTGTCTGTTCTTCACATAAAGCAAGTCGGTGCAACAAGTCAGAGACATTTACTTGGCGAACAGCCTTCAATTAGTGGGATTTTTCCCATAAGGACTCTTCCTCTATTTGAGTAAATGTATGTTGTGTTGACAGACATCCATTCTAGTCACCTTCGCATAGTTTCATTATTATTTTCTTTTAAACAAATAAATACAGTGCAGGACCTGCCTTCTCTCAAACCTGTGGCCAAATTCTGCTTCCAAACATGACACCCATTCATCATCATACAGAATGTAAAGGAGAGGTGGACTGAAAGTTACTCTTCCTCTGTCACTGTGTGGATGTTTTAGTACATCATTCTTTTCACTACAAGGCTTTCAAAGTCACACTCTGAACATGAGAACTGCAGGCAATCTTCACTGCCTTCAGAATCTGTTTTAAATGTTTTAAACTTTTTAATGCAAGAAGGCTTAATAAAACTACAAGACAATAGTGAATACATATGTAAATACGCTAAATACGATGAAGAAATCAGCATTTGCTATTATCCCACACATTCTACAGTTGCATTCTGTTGTATATTACAAAGCTGTAGCATCTGATTTCTTAATGGTTAAGGCTGTACTTTGCAAATATGTTCAGAAATATCCACGCAGATGTTTCTGTTTAATCTTATTACACTTGCTTTTCCAGCTTGGAAATTTAATTCCAGGATCATAATTAATAATACATAATTAATAATTTCATTTAGTCCGAGTGATTACAAGGACTGTTGTGGTAGCCAAAAGCAATATTTGTGTCATTTGCCTTTCATTGAACTTCTAAGGTAGTGACACTTGTTTTAATAAAAGATAAATATTACAGTTGAGTCTGTTTATTTTTTCCATTACATCTGGATTCTCTTTCTGGCTTTCCTTTAGGTAAATTTTTTACAAATCTTTTCTCAAAGAAAATATTAATGATATACCATTATCTTTTTCTAAAAGGCAGCTCCATCCATCATAATAGATTACAAATTTGTCACCTTGAATCAATTTTTGTTCACAAGTTCAAAAGGAAATATAAGTGCTTGAGGGCCCAGAAATATTTATTGTACATGTGGATATTATTAAAGTTTATTGAAATCCTTCACCAATGAGAATTGTTTCTGTTTTGTTTTGCAACACGTACAGCACTAATGTTAAAAATCCAGTGCCTTTATTGTTTAGAAATTAAATTGGCAACAATTGGTTGACTTTGAGAACTACTGATTCTGACTAGAGATACTAACATATTTATGCAAGCATTCATTTAATTAAGCCATGACAACTTCAGCTTGCCTAATTTAGTAAAAATATGTTTCGACATAGTTTCTTGTATAACATTTTCCCATGATGACGTCTGTTCTGAAATAAAAACTGCTTTTGCTAGTGACATCAAGAGTAATTCATTTAGACTCTTTTCCATGTAACAGTAGATAGAGAAAATGGAAGCTTAGGATTCATGAGAGTCTTGGTTTAAGACTTAGTGACAAGACTACATCTGGTATCAATACAGTTCCTCAGGATCTTGACCACATCTTTCATAAAGTGGTGAGTTCCGCCAAAAGGACACATCTTGTTGGCTGCTAACTACAACCTCTAAAATGCTGAGCTTGTGCAGGGCAGGAATGCAATAATGCTCTGCTGGAGGGAGAAAATGTAACTACATTTCTAATTACATTTTTATTAGTGGTGTTAATGGGAAGTTGAGCTCTTAAAACCCCTTGTGAAACAGGTTTTTTTTTTTTTTTTTTGAAATTGTATAGCTCAGTGTCAGGAGTTAATGTGAGAGGGCTTTCTGTTGTTTTCTCTTTTTTTCTTTGTTTTGGGTTAATTTCTTGTTGCACTACGTTAATGAAAGCCTTGGAAATGTTTCCACTTTTAAAGAAAAAGAAACGCAGCGCCTGAAGTGTAAAAAAACAAACAAACAAACAAACAAACAACAACATAGTTATTGCAAGAAGAAAGATAGATACTACATTGGCTGTAAGAGATGATTTTTTGATCATCAAGGAAGCTAACCTTCAGCACTACAGGTATGGGAACTGGCACAAAGTGTAAATTTCACTGTTTCCTGTGTAACACGTTTTGTCAATGACCATGACATACTGGCATCTAATGGGTTTCCACTGAAACTTCAGATGGTAAGTTTGTGTTTTTCTTTCTAATTTAGAGAAACCTAAGAAGTGCCTCCACTAGGAATCATATATTCCAAGGGGGAAAAAATGGGTATTTGGGGTTTTCACATGGTTCAAAGTGAAGTTTTAGCAGGACTACCTATGAAGACATCTTACTAAAAAGCAAAAATCACTAGAAAAGAGAAATAGATTTGTATGACTAATTAAGATTATGCTGAGTTTTCACACTCATACAAGTGACTTGCTTTTTCAACACTGAAGAGGTGATATTTTGACAGCTTTGTCAAAAATCTTTTCTCTCAAATATATATATATTTATTTTACGTATATATATATAAAATAAATGTTTTTGCTTTATTCTAAAGTACTTTAGACAGAAGAATCGAAAGTGTGTACTGTATAATGTCATTAATTCTAGGCTTTTGAGTTCTGGTAAGGATGTTTCATGTGGCTTTCAGAGCAATAGCAGCCTTAAATCTGTTTTAAATGGCCAGAATAGATTTCTTTCATTCAAAAGTATCTTCTACTTTAATAAAGCTGCAATTATAACAACTGCTCCATTTGTCAAGGGATATTAGGATTTGACCGTAAGGACACTTAAATTTTTGAATTGTCAGGTGCCAAAATGTCCTCATATCTTTGACACTTCAATTTAATCTGTGATGGTGGGGGCAGATTAGCTCCTTGTACTGCTAGAACTGGAGAAATGTACTAGTTATACAAAGGTTTATTTCCTGTCTTCTCAAGAGTGCAGCCCACATTATTTTACAGCATATATGTGATGTTATATTTGTCTGAAGTAGATATGTCTTAGCATGGAAAATATCTGTATCTGTTACCACTCAAGAATTTGAGTCTACTGAATAATCTAAGAGTCTAGTTTGGAGAAAAGAAGGCTCAGAGGTGACCTCATTGCTTTCTGCAGCTTCCTGAGGTGGGGAAGTGGAGAGGGAGATGCTGGTCTCTTCCCCCTGGTAACCACCTATAGAACACGAAGGTACAGCATAAAGCATTGTCAGGGGAGATTCAGACTGGCTATAAAGAACTATTTCCTTGCTGTGAGTATAGTCAAACGCTGGTAGAGGCTTCCTAGAGTGGCGGTTAGTGTCTTAAGCCTGTCAGTGCTCAAGAGTTATTTGGATAATGCCGTTAATAATATGCATTAATTTTTGGTTAGCCCTGAAATGGTCAGAAGGATGAACTAAATGATCTTTGTAGGCCTCTTCCAACTAAACTATTCTCTTCACACAGCTAATGGTGGTGACTGTGTTGAAAAATAGTGTTTTGTAGCTGAAAATTTGCTCTATCTAATAGTGTTAATGTTCTCTTTGTATCTGTCATAGTTTACATGGAAATAAAGAGCAGGCATCAGTTTCAGAGCAACCTATGTATATATGAGGAAATGCAATTCAATAATTGTGCTCAAAAGAAAACAACTTTTCTTTGTGCATCAGTCACAAACATGACTACAAAATGATTCAAACAGTGTATAAGGGTACACATAAGGTAAAATTTTCAACACATCTTTACATTTGTTTCTGCATAAAATTATTGAAAATTACAAAGATTTTCCATTGTAAGACACCATTGTTCATGTTATGTATATAACATATGCATATATATAAACCTGCATATTCAGATAATTGTATAAATATGTAATATTTTATTCAAATTTGAGATGAATATAGCATACTATTATAAAGCAGATACATTGCTTATTTTTTCTTCTTTGCCAGATTAGATAATTATACTTCCTATTCATGTACTATTTATGAAAGCATCTGAACAGGGAGAAGAAAAGAAAGAAAATGCATGAATTTTTGATCTGGGAAGTATGCATTTCTCACCCTTTTATGTCCATTGCTCTGTTGGGTTGGACACTGCAAGTTTTAGTTCTGTCTTTTCAGCTGATATTACATAAAAATGAAATACTCTCACAGACCCAACTGTGAAGACTTTCACTGCATATTGTCTGCTCTGTATTTAATTCAACCAACACTAAGTATTCAGAATTCTACATATTGATCACTTCAGGGTTTTAATGATGATTTAAGGAAATATCAAGCAAAAATATGACCATGTACATGTCTTTTATATGACAAGAACCTTGTATGCTTAGTGATCACTGTTTGGGCCAACAAAACACATCCATGCAATGTTTTCAGATTTATAAAATAAATAGAATGTTACATAGGAGTGGGTATACATACTGTATACACACATAGAGACATGATGCATCTTCACCTATTATGAATAAAATCTATTCAGTAAAAATCAGTAGTTATATGCCTATGGTTCTACCTAGCAAAATATCACCAATTAAATATATGCACTGTGCATCTGGAATGTGATTAATGTTTACATATCAAGGCAGAGGAAGTGATTGGCATAATGAGAAGGAAAAAAGTAATAAAATTATTAAGCTTGTCCCAAGTTTTCACTAGCTGTATTCTAATTGCTGTCAGCTGAGTTTAAAGTGTTAAAAGAACCAACATTTTCTCCTGTGGCATTTTATTCTTCTTAGATTTCTCTGTGAAACTCTGCTTAGTAAATATTAATTTACCCTCAATTACTAATGACAAGTGAAAGAAACCCTTGCATTCATCAGGGCCACAGCCCTAGGACATAAGTTTGTCCTTCAAAGCGATCAGCCATTCAACAATTAGAACTAATAGTCACTCCAGGCGATCGGGGCTGAAACATGCAGTGCTCTCCCCATGCCAGGCTCTCGGCAGAAGCAGTCATGGTGGTCTTGCAACCTATTGACTTCACCAGTGAAAGTTGGGAAAGTGATTTGCCAAGTGGACAAATTAGACACAGAGTGATTGTCTAAAATACAAGAACACTTGAGGGCTGAGAAGGGGAACTAGTCGATTAGTTTGCTAATAAATATTAACTATGTAAAAGCTCTGAATCTCAGATAAAATTAAAAAAAAAAAGACTGGGATTTTACTAAACAAAAGAAAAGTGAATAAATAGAACATATTAAATCAGAAGCATAAAGAATGATTGGTATTTACACTTTGGTATGTTCCCATATAACACCAAGGAAATTTAAAGATGCATCTTGTACCCTTAGGCTTTCTTTCTTGGTAGCTTCACCTTTAAATAGAGAAAATTCACACTGCTTTTCACAGAATCAGCTCAGGCTTTTATATATATATATATATATATATATATATATATATATATATCCATACATATGTATGCACATATCTTGCACATCCAGATATACTCTCCCACATTCAAATAAAAAAACCAATGTTTTTAGAGGAGAACATGACATTATAATTCATTATTCTTCCAATATATCATAAGGAAAATGATAATACATTGTTCATTTTTTTTTATTTTTTTTTTATTTTATTCTTTTGTTATTAAAAGAAAAAAAAGAAAAGAAAAAAATCATTATGGTAAACACAGGAAAAGAGTTTATAATGAAATAGTGATTTTATTGAAATGATTGGGATCTCTGCATCCAAATTCAGTAATGGTACAGTGATTATGTGAATATTACTATATTAATAATTGTGTATAATTAATTATGATCATAATTTATTATATTACATTTCCCATCTCTGGATAGCTTATTAACTGATACATAGCATATGAGTTTTCTTTTTTTGTTGAAAGACATAACCTCAAAATTTTGCTATCTATTCCTTTCCCTTCTTGCTGTTAAGCATTTCTATTTCCCTCTTTATTTTTTTTTTGGCTGGAGAAAATAGGCAAAACAGGGTAAGTCTTACAAGAAATAAAGCAAAAGTTTCTAATTTACAAGTTCTCATAACACAAATGCCAGGAAAAAAAATCCTTTTGTTTGAAATTCTTATCAATTACATTTGCAATGAATATGTTCATTTTAGCAGAATAGTTACTCTTCTTTATTGTAATGTTGTAATGTTGTCTATACCTTGCTTACCAGTGTCACCAGAACTGTGTTCCACTTCTGGAAAGCATATGTGAAAAGGAAGATTAACAATAACTCCAGAATTATGTTTACCAAGAATAAAAGCTGTGTTGTTGCACATAAGCACACATCAGATTTTTTTCGCCCAGGCTTCTGTGTGCTACTCACTGAGCAGAGAAGCATCTGGCCCTTGCTCAAAGTAATTTCCAATGAACATGAAAGGCAAGGGACAAACAACACCTGGGCATGATAAAGAGCAGGGCAACTCAACGTTGTTTTACTGAATCAGAATCATAGAATCATAGAATCATAGAATGGCCTGGGTTGAAAAGGACCTCAATGATCATCTAGTTTCAACCCCCCTGTTATGTACAGGGTCACCAACCAGACCAGGCTGCCTGGAGCCACAGCCAGCCTGGCCTTGAATGCATCCAGTGATGGGGCATCTGCAACCTCCTTGGGCAACCTGTTCCAGTATGTTACCTCCCTCTGTATGAAAAACTTCACCTTATATCTAACCTGAACAGAACGTTGTCTCTGGCAAAAAGAAGTGGAAAAGGAAACTATAATTTGTAGGAGGCCAGAAGATGTTGACATTTTTGTTAATTTCTAAGGGAAGAAAAACAGATTTAAGTACTTAAGAGGAAAGATAAAGCCACAGCTTCATTATTTAAAAATATATATATTTTTTTAATTTTAAAGGTTCATTTATAACAAATCATAACACAAATATAAGATGGTTTAGCAGCAATGTTCTTTTTTAAAGCAATTTCAAACAAGCCATGTGACAAATCTCTGAGCACGCCCTGGTGCTTAGAGGCTGCAGAGGATCGTCTGACAAGGCTCCAATTGACCACAGGATACCGCCACAAATGGAGACTAGTGGTTACTAAGCTTCTGCCAAATTAAATAAAAGATAGTTACGGTGAGTTCTTAGTTGCTTAAAAACCTCTGTGTGATAAACAGCTGAATCAGGAAAAAAAAAAAAAAAACACACTATGGATTTTTGGATATTTATGCTCTGAATATGAGAAAACTTGAAGATTCATTCAGAGAGAAAAAAAATAATTATAAACAAGAATTAAATGATGCAGTATCGGTTCAGCAAACTGAAGATAATTCCTTACATGAGGAAGCAATAAGGAAATTTTTAGCAGCTGAGATTTTATGAGCTCTGTAAACTGAATAACTATAGAATAGAGCAAAATGAAATTATACCATATTACAACATAACATACAAAAGCTGTGCTATTTGTCCATTTGAAGCACAGCAATAAACACTAATATTAACAGTGTATAATGAAGTTAGAAAAGGTAAACAGCTAAAAGCCATTACCTGCGTACTGAAGGATATAATATGAAAACACCATTAGGGTACGTTTCTTCCCTGTGAAGGAGACGTTCTCTATTATCATGATGACACAATGATATCAGTAGCTCTGTGCAGTACTGTACTTAAGGGAATGACATGGGAGCACATAGGAGTTTTTCAGTTCTTGTAGAGGAAAGAATTTCATTTCAAAAGAAGAGAACTCATAATTATCACTGAGTTGTAAGTAAAACCACTTGGACAACCAGACTGGTTTCTTTAAGGAAAGTGAAGGCGTTTCTTCTGTCTGTTAACTAATAATCCATCAACTGGGAGAACTAGATTTTGGGAATTAAAAGTGGGAACCAGAAAAGGTTAGATAGCGGTAAACTGCAGCAGGCTAGGGGAAAACAGACACAAAATAATGCAGAGAGAAAATGTAGGGGGAAAAACAGAGCCAAATGAAAGAAAAGTAGGCAGAGAGAGAAAGAGAGAGAGAGGGAGACTGATGATAGCTTTAAGCAATCACAAACTCTCAGTAAAGACAGAAGGACACAAGAACAGAGCAGGAGGTCTAAGAAGAAAAAGCAGAGAGTGTTGGGAAGATGTCTGAGGCAAAGAGATGACATATTGAGGTAAATTACATTGAGCACACTTAGATTGATCTGTGGGTAAAGGGAAGCTAAGCAGAGAATTCAAGCATCATGAAGTAAGTTTCCAAATTTCTACACCATATGTTTTTAAACAAAACATAACCTAGATTTGCCAAGTAAAATTTTATTCTTACTTGGCAGCTTTGTTTAAAAAACTGTCATAAAGCCTAAGTATAGCTAAAGTGCATATTTCATTTGAACTATCTCATTGCTAAAATGGGCTCATGTTTATTGTCAGTTTTGAGAGACTGAAAATTATTTTCTTCTCTTCTTATCTTTCAATAAAATTTCAAAGAATGATTGTAGTTTGGTTTTATTTTAGGCTCTTTTCTTGTCTGATTGGGAAAAAATGGAATGCAGTCTTCCTGGGAAAAATTTTCTAACATTGCCTGTACCAAGTCCCCCTGTCTTATTCATGCCAAAGAGGGCCTATTCTGCAAGTAATTCCCCTGATACTGGTGGCAACCTTAAGAAACACTTTTTCTTCCCTGATGTGGATCTGGTCCTTTATCTCTACACTCTTCCTGGATCGCAGTATTCTTACAGCTTTTGGTCTTGTACTGGACATCGCAATTTTGTTTGGAAGCCATGGAGACATTTTGCAGCTCTCCAAAACTATGAATCTGTTGCATTGCTAGTTTTTTTTCAGTTGCATATCCCTGAATATAATTGATATTCATTGATTCAAATAACTGTTGTGAAATACATAAGCCAAATAAAAAGTTCAAATATTTAAGTAACTGCACATTCAGAATATATATTTTAGTTGTGTAGACATAAATACATACTGTAAACTAAATACTTGGCTGTACACACAACTGCAATTCACAGCTACTTACTGACATGCGTCACCATTTGGTATCATCAGATCAGAGATGTAACATTAGACGGCTATACGTTTCTGTAATGTAATCAGGCTCTTAAAGATCTCAGTCGATATGATTCAGATTAATTGGATATTTAAAATTAGATTAGCTAAAATGGATCATATGGAAGACATTTTGAGGAGCATTACTTCTGCCAGATATATAGAATAGTAAAGAAAAATTGGAAGCAGGAAAGGCTGTATGGTTTTCTTCTTCTTAAAATACAGTGAGAGAAACAAAAAATTGCATATTTCTCTCTTGGAAATTACTCCTTTGACAAAATTGATACTTTTTTCCCCCACTTTATGAAAGAAACGCAAATGAACTCCACACGTTCTCCAAAGTGTTCAATACTTCCACAGACACTAAACATCAGCAAATCATTCTCAGTATGCATGGACAAAAAGAAATAGTAAATGCTTGTTTAGCAACACAAACATATTAAGGATTTTTATGTATAATCTCATAGGTAAATATGGCAACTTATAGAGAGCGTCTGGAACTCTGGACCACATTTTGGCTAATGTAGTTTTTTTTTTCTTTTTTTTTTCTGTGAAATGTTTCTTCTGAGATTGTTTGTGAGTGTGTTGTGCTTGTGTTGTGAAACGTATTGTAAATACAGTATTTTGACAGTTCTGGCTCTGTCAGAGAGGGGAAGGGAAAAGAAGAGGTGAAGGAGAAGGGGAAGGAAGAGAGGAAGGGAGGGGGAGGGGGGGGGAGAGGGAGGGAGAGGAGAGGAGAGGAGAGGAGAGGAGAGGAGAGGAGAGGAGAGGAGAGGAGAGGAGAGGAGAGGAGAGGAGAGGAGAGGAGAGGAGAGGAGAGGAGAGGAGAGGAGAGGAGAGGAGAGGAGAGGAGAGGAGAGGAGAGGAGAGGAGAGGAGAGGAGAGGAGAGGAGAGGAGAGGAGAGGAGAGGAGAGGAGAGGAGAGGAGAGGAGAGGAGAGGAGAGGAGAGGAGAGGAGAGGAGAGGAGAGGAGAGGAGAGGGAAAACTGTCTCTCCCCGAAGTGTTCATGGAACCTTGATGAATACAAAACACAACACATTTGCTTCACAGAGAATGTGCAGTTTAACTACAGACTTGGCAGAAGAAATGTTGCAGTTAATAAATGAAAGGGTGAAAGCAAGGATTATAATTACAAGATTGTGCAATTCTGGCATGAGCAATGAATACTTTGTATGACCCCATCACATTTCATCCAAGGCTTTGACTGGGCGATTTAAAAGTCAGAAAAATTTCTGGCCTCATCTTACTACAGTCAGCATTTAGTCTTATTGCCTGTTTTTTCCTTACCCCTTCAACAGCAGGTAGCAACTTTTTGAAAAACAAAATCCAACTTTAACCCAAGTTTCTAATAGTGCTATAACTGCTGAGCTGTTGTTTTCTCTGTAAAGCTGCTGCAGATTGAGACTGCTTTTAAGTAGAAATACTTTTTTTTTTTTTTTTTTTTTAATGATTATTCCCTTAAAATCCCCACTGCTATATTACTGGATGGAGCTGGCAGAAGAGTACAGAGCAACAGAAAGATATTCAGAGTTGAACTCAGTGATGGAGCCAAATAAGACTATGAAGTCAATCCTGCTGGAGGACAGACAAGATCTGTAATCCTCTTGCCAAGACTGGGCACTCTTGGATATTGCTAATACTTGAAATCTTAAAATCTGATGGCTTTGGAAGAGTTAACCAACGTCACTTGTTCTAGTTAGGCGAACAAGCGCCTGTGGGACATCTTACTTCCAATTGCAGTGCACGAATGGGGTTTGTTGTCTCGTTACACCCATGGCCAAACTTCTGTATTCTGTATTGAAGAGAGTCCAGAGCTACTTGGGAATTTTCAGCTTGCATGTCACTTACACTTTGGTATGTTCACAGATGATTTACTACTACTTGACCTTCATCCTCAAATCTCTTCATTACTTCTTCTGCAGGCCATTTGTAATTACATATGTTCATAAGAATATGTTTCTGTAATTCTTCAACTGGGAAATGCTGTGTCTCCTAACAAGGTTCACAGAGGTCTCCTCAGAAGAGGTTCAGAAATGTTGTATTAAGTGAACATGCAAGCCGTTAACATTCATGAGGTGTGGCGTGGCTCTACATTTAAGTTGAGTTTTTCACTGATAGTTCTATATATTAATGCTTTTACTGCCTCCTACTAACTGCCGAAGACAGTATATTTTCATTGAATTTCTTAGATACTTTAATAAAATCTTTCCTGTGCAATAACTCCTGTAGGAAGGCCTAACTATCATGGTGAGAAACTTGAATGAAGAAGCTAATAAATATTGCAGAATTCGGATTAAATACAACAGAAACTTATCTACACTCCAAGATCATAAAATGGGATATAATTTACTCTTTTCCATCATTGCACCTAGTGTGGGAAGTGGAATATTTACCCACGTAACTGCCCAGGTGTCCTTTTGTAGACATCTGTGCCTTTCAGCAACTGCTGCCAAGACTCACTCCATCCTCAATTCAAGAAACCATTGCCAGTGGACTTACTTATGCTGTCACTCATTCTGGATACAATATATTTCTTTCTTAGAATACAAACAAAAAACCCTTTCTATTTCTTCTATTTTTTATTTTATTTAGTGAAAGGCAATAGGGAATTAGGAAGTGTGGAATCAACATGTAAAAACTTCATTTTGTGGGTCAGGGATCCCATAGGACAAGAAACATCACAGAACATTCTTTTCTGTAACAGCAAAACTTCCCAGCCCTTTGCAACTGGGAAGCATAGGCTATGCTTCCAAACTGTATATACACTTTCTTGTGTGTGAATGTGTTCACATTTGCGCATGTGCTCTTACATACTAAATGCAGAATATAACTTAATCATATCCAATTTTGATGAAATTTTGGCTGGATTTCTAGTTTTAAGTATTTGGAATGGTTCTTACTTTATATTACTGGGTTTGCCTGATTTTAATGAGCGTGATTAGCACAGTGAGACCATAGAGTCCTTCAACAGAATAAAAATTGCTTTCTCGCACATTGTGTTGCAGACTAGATTGTGATGGATTAATACATTGCAGGTGTCAGCCAAAATACAAAAGGATAAGGAGGAGAGCAGGGGGTTGGAATTACTCCCTTTCTCTGGCTGGCTGCTCTTAGTGGAGGTTGTAGAATTCACTCTGCAAAGCCTTGGAAAGAGATCCCACTCAGAAACATGGCTCTAGACTTCTTTCATACTTCTTTCATACCTTCCATATGCACAAGTTATTCCCACTCTCAGCAGGAAGAAAAAAAAAAGAAAGCAAAGAGGCCCTTTTTGAGGCTATTGTTAGACTCATATTACTGTCCATTAAAGCTAGGTTTGCACTTGTTTGGGGGCTGAAGCTGGTTTTACCGGTTGAAATGTTTCTTGTGTTTTGTTTCCCATTTATACAAAAACAAAACAAAACAAAACAAAAGCCAAGCTGTGAAGACCTGTACAGTAGCTAAGATAAACACTGTATATTTTTAATGTTTAATTAAATCTTGTCTGAAATTGTACAAATAAAAGAAGATCTGTCTTGCTCTGAGGTGCTAGCTGTCAATGGTTATTGTTAATCATAATCTAACAAATACCAGATACAGCTATTTGGCAATTGAGAAGTAACATTTTTCTTATTTAAGGTGATAGGAATGAAGGAAACGTTAATCATAACTTACTCATTTTCCCATATCTGAAAGTGCCTTAATACTTAACATTTGTCCACATTTCAAGACAACCGATTGATGTTCATAACCAGAAAATGTACATTTTAAAACGTTGCTAAAGTTAGCATTACAGAATTAATAGATTATTTCTCTTTCCTGGGATAATTCCACTGAAGACAGTACAGTTATACCATTGCAGAAAGAGCCAATTCAACCTCATGCTAAAAATAACTGTAGACCACCTTACAAATAGTGTACACAAATTAATATCAGTGTTTTCATACCGATTTAAATTTCTGATGGATCCTTATGCTAATATTTCAACTTTATATGTGTCTGTCAGTAGAACAAATTTTAGTTCCTTTGTTGAACTCTTCTATGGAAAGTGTTTTGAAATATTTTATTAAAATACGTTCTGATAATGTAGATCATGTCAAGTTCCTAAAGAGGCCAGCTGATAACCATTAAATAAAGACAAAGACAAGTTCAGACCCTGAAAACTTAATTTCATTGGGACTACAAACATCCTGAAAATTAAGTGTATTGGCTAAACTGAGCATATAGGCTCTGATTCACAAGGGGCTTCATCATGGTTTTAAATCACAGCATGGTGTTGTAGGCTAGACAGAGCTGCACTTGCCATCTGGAGATATTTTGACTGACTCACAGAGTTTTCTGAACAGATCTAATGACTCTTCATGAGATGTAACACAACCACATGCTTGCATGCTAACATGGACAGTGTAAAGTAGACTGACCTTCTTCTGTTCCCTTTGGGAATCTGAAAAATACATTTGAAAGAATAACTCAGACCTGGCACAATATATGTCTCCTAATTACTTGTGAAAATGAAAGTTTTCTGTTCTATCCTGTTTGGTTTTGTTGTTGTTGTTGTTGTTTTTTAATCTTTATGTTCTTTAGAAATATATGATGTCTTTCTGGATACTATAGGTAGAACAGATACTGAAAACTGGACACATCATGAATATACCTGATTAGAAGAAATCAGACTAAAAATGTCAGTGCTTACATGAGCCATAAACTCTGGATTTTGGCTGAAGAGGAAATCTAAGATCTGGGATGTTTCTCACTACTTAGCAATAACTTTAAACAGTTAAGCAACACCTTCCTCCACCCCAGAGCATCTCTTGATATTTTTTTGGTTCTTTACTTTTTCTACAAATGACACAAATCAACGTTCATAATAGAGGTAAAGTTTCTGACAAAGAAACTGGGAAGTGTTCCATCTATTGCAGGTCTGAAAAAGACCACTCCATTATGTTGGGAAATATTTGTCACCAGGAGAAGTCCATGGATCTGCTGATCCTCAGCTATCTTCTCAGCATCCAACCTGCCTGATGAACAAGGACTTCAACATCAATCCTCTTGGGGATCAGAGAGGTTTGTCTGGTGTATCCCACTGGGAACAATCCACACCAAAAGCTATTTCTGTGACCACGAACATCCAGTTAGGCTATTACAGTCATGGGGAGGGAGCTCAGAAAGATTTCTGGGAACTTGAACACCATTTCCATTGAAGAAGATCTCCTTGAAAAGAAGTGACTTCCCAGTGCTCGCTATAAACTAATATGCCCATCATGAAATAAGAGGTGGCAAGAAAGATGCTGGAAAATAGTCATAAGAATCACCAGTGATATCTCAAAATTTTGACTAAACACACTTCACAACACCCATAGGAAAAAAAAAAAAAAAGTGGTTTGCCTGCATTTTAGAGAGCTGTAGAATAAGACTTCCAAATTTCTGATGAAGCCTATGTAAAAGCTTCAGGAGGTTTCTGAGGACCTTTTGGAAAGGGTTCTAATAACATGATAATTATGGTTCTCATAATAAAGGAGTTAGGAATATGGAGGATGATTTCAAACACTGCTTTTTTTGCACCACGTTAATACCATTAACATGGTGCAAAATTAAATCATTATCACTGGATTGACTCTGATTACATTGCACTGACTTTCACCAATTACTTTACACCAAGATTCACTTGGTGTAAATGAAATCAGAATGAACATAAATGTCTGTGTTACTGATATGCTTGTCTATATCACCAGGATATAGCAAATAGCCTATGGTCTTTTTCTTTTTTCCAACAACTTTCAAAGTAAATATGATGAATAGATCTATGCTATGTAAACCTAAATTGCTGCCAACCACTACTATTTGCTTACTACATTTGAAAAGTTTGGTCTCACTAAAATTTGACATTCTTTGGACTTGACAGATTAACACATATATGAAGAAATTTGCATATTTATTTTAAACCAGATGTTTTCCAAGCAGTACAGCCAAATTCCCATCATCACTGTAATCATATCGTGTTTTGTTAACATAATGGAGCCATTAAAATTCCACTACAGTCTTCCTTATTGGGAAGAAAGGGCTATTAAAGAATTTTCCAGGTGAATTCTAAGTAAATCCTAATTAAAGAGAAGGAGTCAGATCCTTAACTACTATTAATTGCCTCCATTTATATCACTGAAGGATCTGGTTTATATCAGAATATAGATTATTAGTTTATTTTGCAATAGCTGTGATTTATTTTACAGAAAAAATGTTGTTGGAATAGGGCTTTGTTACATTAAGGACAGTCAGTAAGCTGTGAGTAACTTATAAACTATATAGTGTGTTATTTTTATTAATAATCATAGGGGTATATATATACATATGTATACATATTTTAAGGAAATCTTCAGAAATTAAAACTATTGTTATGGCTCACATCACATAGCATTGGGCTTTCTTCAATGTGAAGATCAATATTTGATTATGCTTAGCATAATTAATAACTGTCATATCAAATAATCCAAAGTTCCAGAATGCAAAAACTGAGAGTACCATTATTTTGTTAAAACTATAAACAAATGTTGCTCTATCCAGAATGATAATGAAATAAATCTCATATGAAAGAAAAGATTTATTTTCTGAGAAATAAGCCAAGGGAAAGAGGAATTGAGTGAGTCTAGAGACTTACACTCAAAAAGACCTTTCTGATTCAATGTGACATTGTTTTTCTAAAAGAAAAATTCCAGACAGACAGAAAGCAGAGGGGATACCTAGGAAAAATATACATTTGGAAGTGCTACTTTGTATTAAAAAAAAATAATAAGTAATGTCTTGGGGCCAGGAACTGCCCTTTGAATTGTGGCACTGAGAAGTGAGCAGAGAAGTGAAAAAGTGACACACCTTTTTGCTTAGCCTTTCTGAAATGATTAAATCATCCTTCATCAGATGACTGGGAGAGCTGCAGGCAGCAAAAGGAACCTCACGGGGGCTGAGACCCTGGGCATCTCATGACAGGTCTCGTAAGACACCCAGATGCCAGAGCAAGGGGTGAGAGTTATTGAGATTTTGTTTCAAGTTTGCTTACAGGCTAAACATAGTATGAGGCAGTTCAGCCTGAACATTAACAGGATAGGCAGAGGGAAGAAGGGATACTGCCAAAAATCTGTCCAGAATCAGAGGAAAACTGCACCCAATACAATGCAAAGCAAGCTCTTGGTGACAACATGAACTGCTCTGCACTCAGAGCTTGCACCACTGAACAAACCTCAGCTGCAGGCACAGAATCTGCAGTTGCACAACATTGTAGGACACTTCTGAACAATTTGCCTGGCAAACTGCAATCTCAGAGAAGCTGACTGGAAAAGATCTATGGCATTTTGTTAGGTGACATTTGTTAAAAAGCTGTGTCTGAAATGTTTGAAAAGCTCGGTATAGACAGGCATGATCCACTGTAGCAAGCACAAAGCTTTGGCTTTAATTAGATCTGTCTAAGTCATGGTAAAGTTGACTTCAGTGCAGGAGCACTCAGAAATGTCTAAACACTCTAAATCTAACTGAAGCGTAGCACTGGTGATAGGGAAGAGTAACTGTAACCAAAGTGTTAGAAATGTGCCTTTTGGGGGGTCATACCATTCATGCAATTTTATCATTCAATAGCATAGTTCTTGGAAAAAACTTTCTTCTCCCAGTAGGAAGCAATGTTTGAATAAACATCACATTCTTCAAAAACTGGAGTGTTAAGATAACTTCTAAGAAAACTGGAACGATCATTTCCAATAATGTTATTGTTACACTCTCCACTGGGGCAGTGAAAGGTCATTATAAATTAATTTCCTAACTGCTTTTGTGGTTAAACCCACATTTCATTTATGATCGTAAAGAAACAATGCTTAAAAATAAAAGTTCATGGGTACGTGAATTCTGAAGATTTCATTGGGAAAGATCTTCCAGTAAGCAGCAGATAATTGCTCAAACTGGTTTGAAGGGATTCTTATATCAGTTTATACTCATTCACCTTTGAGGAAACCAATAAATTAGCAAATATTTGAAATGACCAATCACTTAATGCAAAGAAGAGCATAGAGACTTCCTTTGTTATGAGCTTTCCTTCTTGCCTCACTCATCTGTTCATACTGAAAAATGTGTTCCTAACTTTCCTGAACCCTAAAGTAATCAGCACTTAAAGTATCACCTTAAATTTTCTTCTAAAACTTTTGAACCAGAAATGAACTTATATCTGCAGTGAACTACAAATGAAATGAATTAGAAGAGAATGAGTGGGAGTGAGAGAGAGGGGCGTATTTTTTAGAAGATTCTAACAGTCTGCCCAGTTCAATGCCATTTTGTTAGGAGAGCAAAATTTTTGGTTTAACCTTTTATTTAACCTCCACTTTCGACAGAGCCAGAGGTAATTGAAATATTATAACTTAAAATTTCAGTGGCATAGACCTCTGCAAATTTCACAGTGTGTTGAATTTCATAAGCATTAAGTTGAGATGTAAATGTGTGAACCCAATGTGCAAACAACTCACATCTTCAGTGTGAGCAAACACAAGAAATCATGAAGATCATAAGCTGAATCCAGATATTTGCAAAACATTTTCCTATTTGATCTTCTCTTTTTCAATAAAAAGGATTAATTGAAAAAAATAGGCTGAAAAGATAGAAAGAAAATCAGTAGGTAGTTTTCTCTAACTGAACTCCACTGATTACTGACTAAAATGATATGAGTGACCTGAAGCCTCTGGAGTCCAAGGACAGCTCATCGTCACCTGAGCTTGCTGTCACAACACTGGAGAAGTGCTGTCTGGACACCAGCTATACATCCAGCCTGAGTGAGTTACGAGACCTTAAAATCCCCTCTACCGAGGGCTGTTGCTCTAAGATTTTGTCTATAGTTTAGCTCTTCAGCATCTACATGACAGACACAGATGGCACACAGATTTTGTACATACCTTTAACACTTTGTTGCTCTTCCCTTAATAATACAAGGATTCAGATCTCTCAGCAAAACAACTGCCCTAAATCCACATCTTTTTATTTTACCCTGATTTGGCTGAGCCGGTCGGGGTTCCAGTACCTGGAGAGGGCGAAGTGAGATGAAGGTCTTTTGTGTTTTATTCAAGCTACATTTCTCTTACATGTCCTCTTCATCCACTGGTGACCCTGCTAGGAGATCCCTCCAAAAGACACCATTAGCTCTTGTACTGGTAAGCTGTCCTCAATGGGTACTTGGAGCAGAGCTCTTATTTCAGACTTAGAAATCTGTAGATATTCTCCATAAGAGATAATAGAGATCTTCTGCCACTTGCCTTGTATTGTCACTAAAAAAGGTCCACAGCCTCTGAACCAGTGGTTTAGAGTGACCTTCAAAGGTCCCATCCAACTCAGACGATTCCACGATTCCATAACTGGTGGGGTCTGCAAGACAAACAATGACCCAGAAGAAGTAACACAGGAATTATCAACATGTAGAACTGCCACATCTCTATCCTACATCTTCTTACTCTCATATATTTGCCACTCTTCCCAATGAATTTTATTTAGGGATAACTATGGGTGCATAATAGAATCTGAGCAACTGAGGAACAAGCACAAAGTAGAAAGCCTGAGACAACATAGGCTACATCTGCAGCTCTTACAGACTGATAATTGGTAGTTTATAGTAATTTGGTAATTTGCACCAGCTGAACATGAGGCTTTCTTTCTGAATTAACTTAGTCCTGCATTTTCACATTAAGGGTTGTAGTGAAACTATTTGAATAATCTGAGTCCTATGATTTAGTACACCAGTTGGAGAGTGCCAAGTATTCTTTCAGACAGGCACAGCACGTGTGGAATATGTAAGGAAATTTATACTTGTAAAAAGCAAAGCTGTTCTTTCCAATCTTAATGAAACAATTTCAGCAATATTATAAATAAAATTCATCATTAAAAGCAAAGCTATGACTATGCAAGAAGAGAGAAGTACTGTGCTGTCAGAGAGGTCAGGATATGACCCTTTTTGGCTATAGGATACTTTTTTTTTTTTTTTTTTTTTTGTGAAACAAAAAATTGTTTCACAAGCTTTTATTCTCTGGAACACAAGAAGTTGACTCCAGAGCTCAAGCTGCAAAGAGCAATTGTTGTAGCTGAAAGTATTTGTTTCAAAGCACTGTGGAAGTAAATGAAAGTGTCATTTTGCGCTAGTGTGATAGGCAGCTACTCTGCCTTGTCAGAACAAGCAAAGTCCTGTAAGCTTTATCCCATTGCCACAGGCACTTGGGCACCTCTCTGGAAATCAATCACAGATTGGCCTGAAGAAGAGCAGAGCTGAAACAATGGCACCGGAGTAGAGGACCCTTAATGAAAGCCATTTGCTGGTCCACACCTAGGCTGTCTAGACAGCACCTCCTGTGCTTTGATCACTGATAAACCATTCTAAATGTTACCAGTGCCCCTTTTTTGTTTCTGTTTACAGGCAATCAGCAGGCCTCTGGCCATTGCCTCTATTTCAAAGCAACACTTTTCATCTGACTGCAATCAAATAAAAAAGAACAAAGAGATGGACATTTTGGATATGAGATACTTATTTTCCTGTGATTTATACAATTCTAAATGAAGAGCGAAAACAAAAAAGCAATTGTGAGTGTACATGTGATAAATGTTTCTAATTAGGTGTTCCCCCATAATCAGTTTGAAAGCAGACTTACCTCCAGAATCAGCAAAAATTCTGTGCAATTTGGTGTGTGTGTCTGCACATGCTGCACAAAATGAACTTCTGATTTTCAGAGCTCTTTCCCAGTTTGAGCCATACTTCATTTGGCTTTTTCTTCTTCTATTTTTTTTTTCTTTTTTTCTTTTTTTTTTTTTTTTTCTCTCGCTCTCTGTTTCCTTCCACTCTGAAAACTCCACATGAACCAAGCAGGTATTTTTCCATGTGCCTCGCTTTTATCATTTAGCCACAGAAAAGTTAGATCCATAGAAACTGAAAAATGTATAATAAAAAAATATATATTAAGCTCATATCCTACGCTCACCCAGCTTATGTTGGCCTTTAAATAACATCAAGCCTTCCTCATCTTACATCTCCAGCAACTTGGAGTAGCCTACTTAAATTCAGCTTTTGAAACTTCTCCCAGCCCCTCCCTATTAAAGCCATGCCAGTTAAGACATATTAAAGCCTCAATCACATACATTCTTTAAGAAAGCCTAAAACATTGTGAAGTCATGAAGAGATTTAATCTCATCTCTAAATTTGGCCCAAGCAGTACATATCTTGAAAACATTTCACTTCTATGTAAGAAACCAAAGGCTATTTGTATGCTGTTTAAAAATACTGAAGAAGGTCATTGTCTTAAGGCTTTTGTTCTGTGTACCTGAAAATGTGCCTATGTCAGAACTCAAAATCAAGGCTAACTCTTTGACTCATTCATCATCTGTTAAAATTATAGGTTTCTTTGCTTCCTTCTAAGGAGAGAATGACGAAATTTGGTCAGGTGTCATCAAAATTGCAAACTAGATGGGAAAAGGGACAAATATATTCTTTTGATAGTGTACTGTACTTAGACTGCTGAAGATGACATATGCTGTGCTCCTGGTTGACCAGGTGGTATGGTGTGGGATAAGACATTGCCTGCCTACTCTTGCACCAAGGGCATGCACAGTGTTTTGAGTTCCTATATAAGTCTTGTCAAGCTAATCAAAATTTACCATATAGTGATAAAATTTACAATTTACCATAAGGGCTTGACAAAGTCTTCTCCAAAATAATATCATGAAAGTAGAGGGAAAATAGAACAAAAAATCATAAACCCACTTAAGAACATGAGTGATGGAGAGGTACTAATACTCTTTCCCACATCTGCGCGCATGCTACTCATTTTATGATTCTGTAATGCATACTTTGGCCATGTATTCTTTCAGATCAGTATTATTTAAAGTGAGAGATCCCAAGCTCCCTGATATGTGATGCATTGGGGCTGTGTAGGACAATCAGCCAATATTTGAAATTTCACTTGCTCCTCTCTGCTGTTTCTTATCAAAAATAGAACATGTGGTTTGTTTTCTTTGACTAAAACAGGGCTGAAATTTCTGAAAATGATTTCTGCTCCCAGAGCACTTACAGCAGTTTAAGTGGTGTCCTTTTAAGAAGAAACTTAAATAATGCAGGAGATAAAAGATCCAGTGACATAGTTTATAAACACACTGTGATTCTTACACATTGACTCAATGGTACAGCAGTCTCCACTCATGATCCTCTTATTCTTAGGAATATTCTTATTCTAGTTTAATTCAGGAAGCCAAAAACTTTAACTGGTTGTAAATCTCCAAAGGAACAGAAAAAAATAAAAAAGAAAGAAAGAAAAAGAAGAAAGAGGAAATGGAACAATATCCCTTGGATTAAGATCAGAATAGCTTTCCCAGAAAGAAAAAATGCTGAAATCCTATGAGTACCCAATAACTTTGTGAACACATCACAGCTTTGAGCTAAAACGACATTAAAAACAACAGAACTTTGCCTGACTTTAGCATGGTTTGAGTGGAGTTTTTTAATTATCTGTGCCTGCAAATTATATCCTTAAATACTTAATGTAATTGGGGGAAAAAAAATGGAAAAACCAGAGTAATAGGAGGGAGACTGGAAATATTTGTCCTGTAGTAGTCTTTCTTCTTCTAGTACTAGTTAGCCATCAGATCTGTCATGTGTCATTTTTCAGCTCATTAGATGGGATTTTGGCAATTTCTATGTACAGTAAGAGGTATTGAGCAGTTGAAACTGGGAAGGTCAAATATTAACAGCAATGTCATCATCCCTCATCGCTTCCAATGAAAAATTCTTGCGTAATTGTTTAATGCCATGAGCTGCTTTTGGTGGAACATGCTCACTTTTTCCAGTTTCTATTAACTCTTGAGTCTCACAGTTAGAAGCCGTATGAGAAAAGAAACAGATTAAGATTGAATCAAGCTGCTTTTCTAAGATCACTGTTGTCCCATATTAACTTAATGGGACTTTTCTGTAATAAGAGAGAAGCATCAGGGAGGGATGCAGCATATAATGCAGTAAGACCCCACAACATACATCTTTTTGCACCCATAAACCATATAAATAGTACATGGGGCAATATTGTTAACATTCAGATGCTTTGGCCTGAAATCAACAAACTTGCATATGCATTGTGCTCAGGGAAGTTGTCCTCATGAGTTGAATAGCATTGCTCATGGGTAAAAAGCATTTACGTCACTGCAAGCAGCATGGGGACTTTTTTGGACTAACATCTGTAACTGCAAACATGGAATCAAATCCTTCTCTGCAGCAAATCAACATACTTCTGGTGCTGACTGGGGGGTGGTCTGGCACTATGTGCATTCCTCTAGCAGCCAAAAGATGGAAGGTTTCCACAACACAAAGTAATGCTTTACAATCGTTACCCTTTCTCTTAATGTACTGTTTTGTGGTAAAGTTTCTCCAGTAAAATTAGTAGTATATCTGAGAACATTTCAGTGCTGAAGGCAGAACTGACTTTCCAGCTCCATCAGTACAAAGTAATTAACTGGAATAACTCAAGTGGAATAGATTGTCCCAGGAAAGCTCTCTGGTATGTGTGCATAGATAGTCCACAGTAAGTGAGTTTTAGTTCAGACCACAGATTCTGTGGAAACCTAAGGGAATTACTCTACAATGATTTAGTCTCCTTTTAAGCCTCATCCTTAAACTACTCTCATTAAATCAGTAGCAGAAAATACAGTCTTAACTTATTAAATTCAAATAAACTAAACTTCATGGTAAAAGCTAGCTCATTTTAATTTGCACTGACTATCAAATTATAGTTGAGGAAGAGCAATTTCCAGCTGCAAAACAGAAATTGGCAGAAGATAAATAGTTTTTAAGACAATGAAAATATAGGACAACATCTTTTGTCTGGCACAGGTCTGAATCTTGCAGTTACAAACTGAGACTTGTATTTTAACAGCATATTCTTCATCCTACACAAAACATCAGCATCTAAGATGCTCTACCTCTTAAAAAAGTATCTTTGATGTTCTGAGAGAATCACTTACATAGTGATTTATGACTCTGTATCATTGATCTTCTGATAAACAAAAACATCTGCATTCATAGGCAGAAGATGGGAAATATCTTACTGAAACATTTAACCTCTGTAGATATACTTCACTCCAAATTTCTGCCTCCAAAATAAATGAAACCACACAAAATTGGGCTGAAATTCCAACCAGTGGGAAGTCAATGTGGGGCTTACAATTACTTTCTTCAATTAGATCCACTAATATGCTATGTTCCAGTCCTTAATGGGTAAAGTAGTAAGTTAATATTTTCCTGTGTCATGAATACATAGATGTAGACAACGAAACTAGAGGCATCTGAGTCTGCCCCAATCACCCATATGTACTCCTGAGCAGGGAAATGCAGAAATTATGACAACTAAAGAGCAAATACGTTGTTAGTTTCTCATTTCCAAATTAGTCTTTGGATAGTTGAGGAACTAACCAAATTAAAATAAAGAATTTCTCCCCATTTGAGTGTCAGACAATACGTTCAGTGTCCCAGTGAATGCATAGGTGTGCACTTATACATGCCCATCCATACATGTAACTTCAGCATCATGGCACATCTTTGAGGAAGAAAGCCAATAAATATATCACACTGACTGCAATATTACTAAACAAAATATAATAATTTCTTTTATGCAAAATCTTGTAACTGTAAACACATTTAGTGCTACCACTGTCAGGAGTAATAGATGAATAAAAAGTTTAGCTGTTCCCATTTGAGGCAATTCTTTGTCTAAATGAAGAATTTCTTTTTGTTTTGTTTTGTTTTGTTTTGTTTGAAAAATGTAATAAATGCATTCTTTGTTGGAGAAGCTTAATTAAAAGCAGATAAAAATCAAGAAAATATTCCTTGCATTCTTTCGAAATAGAACAAAATGTGCTTGCAATTGTGAGCTGAAAAGGAGCTGTCTTTCCATTTGTTAAAGAGAGACTGAAGATGCATTGTGCAGCCTTATCTGTATCTACCCCGTCTGTCACATAATCCTGTTAAAAACAGGCTTTCCTATTCAGCTCAAACCCTTTCCAACAAAACTGCACTATCTTATACATAAATGAGCTAGTACTCTTGCATGGCCCATTTTTATAGTTTAGATAATAGCAGCACACACCCATAAATGTTTGTGAAGATAAAACAACCGTTAGCATGAAAGGATGATCGTATCATCCCAAAGGAATAAGAATTACAGGAAGAACGTGCCCCCCATGATATTAACCTGATGGACCTTCAAGATACTTAAGGGAAATAACAAACAAACAAACAAACAAATAAATAAATAAACCAAAAGAAAACCTGCAATATAAATTATGCACTGACAACCACATTTCAAGATGTCCTAAAAATGTGAAGTTAAATAGCAAACTACATCACTGAATTTTTTCTTTGTATCTGCTCCCACAGAGCCATGGCACAGATCTTGTAGACAAGCATAGAAAGATGTGGTTATAGTGTTTAAAACTACTATCATGACTTCTGAAGTTACTTGTTATACATTTTTCTACACAATGATTTTGGAGTGTCTGATGCAAGGAGACATTGCTCCCAGCTGTGATGCAGACAGCCCTGTGTTCCGCAGCACTACACGTAAATGCTTAGCGAGAGGAACAGGTTAACAAAGCATCAGGCAAACGGTTTCTTTGTTCACACCAGTGCAAAAATAAGCAGACAGGCAAATGGGGGCAGGAGGTTGTTTTAAATTCTGTAACACATAAAACAATTTCACATTAATTAATTCAGTCATTAGCAACAGTTTCCCTGAGGGTAGTGTAACCTGAACAGGATATCACAATTACAGCACTCTATCCTTTTTTAAGCTTGTCAGCATTTGACATGAAGAATTTATCAAAAAAGACATCTCTGTTCAGCAAACTCCTAAGCAGCTCCTTCTGACTTCCTTTATACATTATTTCTCATTTACCCTCCCGGTGGGCAAGGTCTGGAAGAACATCAAGAGTCACTGCACCTTTCTCTCTTTGGTACGTGTAAAACCTTTATTACTTTATAATTTGCATGCATACCAAAATGTCGTGCATCTACCCTCACAACACCTCTTTTTAGCAGCTACAATTTCAAAAGTAGTTTTGCATCTCTCTTCTTGGAGAAAAGAAGGCTTTGGGGAGATCTCACTGTGGCCTTTCAGTACTTATAGGGAGCTTATAAGCAGGTGGGAGATGGACATTTTACACGGTCTGACAGGTATGGGACAAGGAGGAATGGCTTTAAACTGAAAGAGGAAAAATTAAGGTTAGATATTAGGTTGAAATTCTTTACTCTGAAGACGGTGAGGTGCTTAAACAGGCTACCCAGAGAGCTGTGGGTGCCCCATCCCTGGAGGTGCTCAAGGCTATGCTGGATGGGGACCTTTGCAGACTGATCTGGTGGGGGACAACACACTCTAAGCCATTCCATGATTCTGTGATTCTAAAATACTGAATTGTTTTAAAAAATCTGCCTGCATAACTAAGTGCTCCAAGAATGCAATAAGAAAGCAGAGATGGAACCACAACTTCCAGTCTTTTGCCACTACACTCGTCCGTCGTGGATGGATTGTCTGCATGTCACAGCGAATAACCTGTACAGTCACTATTTCACTCTGTGCTGAAGCCCAAGACCCAGTCATTTTGCTACTAAGCAGGAATATCTGGAATTTAGGCAAAAGCAGGCTATATTCGTGTACGGTATGAAGTGGCTCCAGATGGAAACTGCTGGGAGCTTGCTCAAAAAACCCTGGAATGCTCAGTCCTGTCCTGTTGTTTCTAAACCCCATGAAAGACCAAAAAAAAGAAGAGGGATAAAAGCTGCAGAGATTAAAAAAAAGAAGTCCAATATTCTTTGTGAAAACTCTGAATTTCTCTGAAGATATGACAAGTTCATAGAATTATAGAATCATAGAATTATGATGATTAAAAAAAAACACTAAGAAAATCTAGCTCAACCACCAATCCATGCCCGTGACCATTCTAGAATATGTCACTCAGTGCAACATCTTCCCATTTCTTGAAGTTCTGACGTTCCTCACATGATTCATATGAAAAGATGAGTCTTGTAAACAGAAAAAAAGAACTTTGCAAAAAAAGAGAAAGTTCTATATGTTACTTAGTCTATCCTTGAAACAGAATGAACGAAATGCAAACTATGTGCAATTCTTTACAGCTGGTAACATAAGTGACAAAGGTGTTTAGCCCAATATTTTAACGTCACCTTATAGCAGCCACCATAAATTGTAATGTTCTGGCTCAGTATAAGAAAATTTGTTCCTAGAGTGTCTGCTAGTCATGGAGAAAATAAAAAGCTTTTTGCATCCATTTTTTTTTAGCTTTTTATTAATTTTGTCATATCATATATATAGTTGGTGGGTGTTCTGTCCCCAGAGATGTTCGAGGCTGACTGGGACTCTGAACATCCTGGTCAAGCAGTAAGTGTCCCAGTTCATTGCAGGGGAGTTGGACTAGATAACCTTTAAGAATTCCTTCCCAATCAAATCATGTTCTTCTATAATTCTATGATTCTACTGTTGGTCTAGTCATACATACGCTCATAGAAAACTTTCAAAAAAATACCAAGTTCATAGATCCTCCATCTTCAGTCTTAACTATTTCCTCCTGAATAAAACATCATGCTGCCAAGACTGGAGATCTTATCAAAGGTCAAGCATGTACGAGGATTTTGGCTGAACTTTGTGAAACCACTCATGTGAACGTTCACTGGTTCATGCACTTAATTTCAAATGCAATAAAGCCTCATAGTACATGAGGCAAAGAACTGGTATGTATAAGACAAAATATTTCATGTGAGGTTCAAGGAGGAGCCTCCTTCGTAGGAATGCCACATTCACATTATTCATATTGCAGAGGAGAGTGGAGCCTCAGGCTGACTGAGAAAATGTTAATGTTCCCAGGCTGTGGTCATATCCCTTTGTAGCACAGATGTGTGAAAGAAGAGCTTTCAAATATGATTCACTATGCTACATGTCAGACTCAACCCACTTGAATGGTCATGTGATGTTGCAAAAAATAATTTCTGCTTAAGTCTTGTTAGGGCAAGGTTACTCCTTGTTAGTGAAATAGAGGAAACCCATTGAGAGCCACAGACATGTCTGGTTCACGCTAATCTTTGATAGGAATTAGGTATCTGCTGCCATTCTCTTAAATTCACAGGCTCTACCAATCATAAATATATCCTAAATTGCAACAGTTTGGAATTTTCTCAGTAACTGATTTTTAATTAAACCTTTAGAAACTTTCTGAAGAAATTGGTGGCAGTGGTGGTATTCAGAGCCACAAAAAGCTATGAGAAGTAAGCAATTAATTCTGCAGTGGATACATTTAGTGTAATTTTACGGAATTTGTACATTCTTTTAAAAAGACGCGCTAACTCATTTCATTAATTTATAGCACCGTCACCTTCACAAGAGAAGTGACTACTCTTCTTGTAGGTTGTGTCTGACACTCCTTGATGATGTTATGGAGTCATTCTGAACATATGCAGTCAGAACTTCAGTGAAAAACTTTCTGACCACATTTTATAATGGCAATGACCAACACAGCCTGCCTGTACTATATCTGCAAATAACAATTTAACCAGAGAATTTTATCCAATGGAAAAATCAATATAGTTTACAATGAGTGCATGTCTTAATAGCCACAGGGCAGCCGCTAATATTGTCATTAAAGTCATTCTGGCCTTTATTAATTTATGTTTTTCCTCTTAAAGAAAAAATCTATGTGAGCAATAATCATAAGGGAACACCTCTACATTCATTTGCTTTTCAAATGTGCCTAAATTATTTATTTTGTCTAATGAATTTATCTTGTACTGAGATCCTAGCTATTGGTCCTTGCCCTGCAGCCTTAACTGGCATTGCTGTCAGTGGTAGCATTGACTGAGTGAGAACCGAGTGTTTGGGGATAACACTAATGGGAACATTCGAGAAGTGAGCAGCCCATCTAAATCTCTGTGTTGGCTAAAAATACATTAAAGTGACAGAAAGCAATCTACACATTTAATCATGAAGATAACATTGTAAAATGTTCATATATCAGAGAAGTTTAATGTCTGAGGCTTCTGTGCTGATTAGGGCTTTACACACGGTGTTCTACAAAATAAAATAAGAGGAAGCTGAACACCTCAGTCCCCCAGGATACTTTGTCTCTGCCCACAATGTGAATGACATATCCCATTGGAACAATGATATCCCAAAAGCTCAGAGTCAAACTATGCACTCCACCTGTAGTTTTCATTGGATGACATTATAGTACAAACACCTATGCATTTTCTCAAGTGCAAAGTCAGGACAGCTGAACAACTGAAAACTTAGCACAGGTCTTGCACAATGGTCTCGAGAAGACTTCTGGAGTGGCAATAATCTCAAAGCACAGGATCAATTAAGTGCCACATCACGAAGAAAATTGAAGGGATCAAGGACAATGCTTTCATCTTCATATTTTAATATACATCTTATGAGAAAACTCTGTAATGTTTGTGAGCATCTGGGGCATTTTAGGTCAGATCCAAAAGGGCCCTGACCTAAGCTACTGAGGTGTCCTTGAGGAGTAAGATTTCTGAGCTTATTTTTGCCAATACCTATCATGTGATTCCAGATAAATCATATCACTGTTCATATTTTTTCTCCTTACTTCTTTACTGTGGTGCAATGTCTGTCTTTCACTCTGTGGCTAGTTTAACAAGTCTTTACCTTGGGAACATTTGGGGACTATTGTCATAAACATGTAGAATAATGTAGGCTTGAAAAGATCGCATTGTTTCAAGACATTTTATTTCTCAGTTCTTTCAAAAGAAATAAGTTGAAGAGGGGACTGTACCACAACCCAAAAACTATGCAAGAATTCAGGATAAACAGACTTCCACTGGGTTTTCCCTGAGTACAAGCATAAATTGCAAGTCCACTTTATTTCAGACAATCTAAAGAGATAGACAGATTATCTGTATCCTTACCTGGGACAGAAATGGCTTGATGTACCAGATCAGGCAAATTTAATGTCTAGAGCCTGCTAAAATTTGGGCAGAACTATGCATTATGTAAATATTAAGGAAAATTGTCATATTATATAGTACATTTTCTCATTCATCAAGTACTTTTGAATCATCAAATAACTCAAATTCTATTTAATAGAAATCTTAGTTATAAGGCATACTAAATTATTCTGCATTCACAAATCACGTTTATGAAAACAGATTGTGAAAAAATTTCATGAAGGAAAAATTGTATCAAAGAAATTGACATGCTTGAGAGAAGGGATGCCCTCTAAAAGGACTGTGACAGACTCAACAGGTAGGCCAAAGTGAATATCATGAAGGCCAAGTGCAATGCCTTGCACTTGGTTGAGGGCAATCTTGAACATGAATACAGGCTGGGCAAAAAGTGAATTGAGAATGACCCTGAGGACAAGGGCTTGGGAGTGTTGGTAGATGAAAAATTCAGTGTGTTCCAGCAATGTGTTCTTGTCCTCAAATGAAACCTTAAGTGTGGAAAGAATTGTATCTGTCCATAGAGAGATATCTACAAAAACAACACAGGACATTGATTAGAGCATACACAGTCAAACTATTTGGGCATGATAATCAGTAATGTCATACAAAAGATCTCCCTAAACACAACTACTACCTTGTGTTTCCTGCACTCTCCCTTGCAACCCAGCACAGGTAGAACACTGAATAATTTAATCCAAATATAAGTTCTCTGATCAAATTAAGTGTATTTCTTTTGGTCCATTTTTCTGGAAAGCATGAATACAAAAATTTTCATGGAAGACCATCAGCTTTAATGTACTGTAAATCTATTTCAAAAAAAAATACATTATGCTACACTACAAACTGCATTTGTATTGATTCCTCACCTTGGCAGATGACAGGAGGAACAGGAAGGACGTTCTGGTGGTGATCATTCATTTTATCAGCCCTAAACAACTGCTCTTTATTAGGGGACAGAGACAGCTTGTTCTAAAGAAGTCAGAGAGAAGTAGTTCTTCTCTCAGAATGAACTTCCTGCTTAAATTAATTCAGGCTAATTTGCAGATTCGAAAGGCACCTGCTGAAAGGAAGGCTTAGTGGGGCTGGAATGAATGAGTCCAGGATGATACCTGCCAGGTGGCCTGCAACCAGATTAGTTGAAATCAAATTCTTTACTAAGCACAATTGTAGCTCAAATAGCTATCCCTGAGTAGCTGCTTTTTCCTGAGCTACAGATAGGTCAAGGAAATATCTTCTTAGCCATTTCCTTTGCCGCAGACAGCACCCTAGGAATTACTGCTGTGAGCTCCACATGCCCATAGACTGAGTGCTGAAACTCCTAACCAGACATTTGGAGGATCAAAGAGAAAGCTTAAATGCTGTTTTTTAGCCAGTGCTCGGCACTGGTCATGGTTTTTGTAACTTTTGCCTTCCCTACACAAATGAAATAGGATCGTTCTTCTGTGTCACAATGGGAAGCATGGTGGTTCCTCTCAAGTGCATACAGAGAGTGGTGTGAATTGCCAGTGTCTTAGACTTCTGGTGAAGATGTTGAAAATACTCAGAAGATTCTGGTTATAATCTGCCTCTGAGCACTGACTGGACTTTTTCAAGTTTTTCTTTGAATTTCTCAGTAAAATAAGCTGGATACTTTCATGTTGAGCATGCTCAGTTAGAAGGCTCATTAGCAGAGATGGAGTTTTTGCCAAGGGAGATCATAATACTGCTTCTGTGGTTATCCAGATCCTCTTGTGAGTATATCCCCCAAAACCCTGCAGTGTAGGCAGAAAAACAAAATGTCACCTGCAGTATATACCTACCAAGTATAATCCTCCAAATAAAATGACTTGTTAAATTTCTTCATACTATAGAAAATATGCTGGAGATGACAGATAAGAAATTTGGCCACTTCAACTCTGCTGCCAGTGCTCTAAATCTCCTGAGTGAGCACTGGGAATAAAACAAGTTGTCATAATGTTGCCTAAAGCAAGAAGTCCCAATCATTGAACTTCTATTTACCCCATCACTGTGTGTCTCCTGAAGGAGCAGGAGGCCGTGTCCCAGTGTGTAGACACAGATAATACATGAGGCAAATGCTATGCTGATACCCATCCACTGGCAACTGAGATTCTGCTTGATTGTTATTCAGAGCTGTTAATTTGTTCTTTATAATACAAGGAACTGGTTAAGCATGGTTTTGCCAGAAATAAAGATGTTATTTTTAAATAAAGAACTAGAGCAAGCATAGTTCCCTTTGAGGCACAGAAGACATTTATTTTGGTCTCTAAGTCTCAGCAATTCAGTTAATTTTTGAATACATTCAGAATAACAAAGAGAATTTGCCTTACTAGAAAGGCAAGGGAGTACAATATTTATGGATAAATTTATGAGAGAGAAATGAAGAGTAACATTTTCAAAGGCTTATTATTTGTATTTTTTCTAAGTTAATTGGTTTGCATCATAAGAAGCAGAAGGGCTTTGAAAGGCCCTTCACTGGTGGTTAGAGGGGAGAAATTCCTGTGAGTAAGTCTTTCCGTTTATATTTTTCCTACTCTAAATTACTTCAAAAATTCCAGAAAGGGTTTTTCTCAGATTGCAAGGTGATGTCTGAGAAGCAATGAGCCACAGAGCTGACTGGCCACGGAGCTTCACAGGAGCTGTCTAGGTTGAAAGAGGTCCTCTGGTCCGTGATGCCAGTCAGCCAAATGCAATTCTAGATATCTCATGGAAACAGGCTAACATGGAAACTAACTTTAGCAATGAACCAAAACCACAACTGCTTCCAAAAGTCTTGACTTCTCCAGAGCATTTCAGCCTCCAGCCTGGAGCTGTTTAGTTCCCAGCTGGCCTTGCAGGCTGGGGAGTCAAAGTGGCACATAATGACAGGAAGTAGGTTCCAAACCACCTTCCAACAAAAGAATTAGTAGATCTAACACAACTGCACAGAATATTTTTGACAAAACTCTGTGATACGAAAGTCCTAGAACAAGGTTCTAGGACCCAGAGAGATGCCAGGGAGGTATCTGAAGGTGTAGTTGGCCCTGGTGTATAAGGCCTGACCAAATTTTCCAACTCCTACCTATTATTTATTCATGAAATTTACCCATTGGCTTTCCCAAATAATATATATATATTACAAATAAGCTATATATTATAGCTTATTTGTAAAACTCTGTAAGTCTAAGTGCTGACTGCCAGTAAGATTTGGGCAACCTATTTCTGACATCAATTTTAAAAAGCCACACAGTCTCATATTGTTGATTGCCCCTGAGCCAGAAATTGATTCTCTGAGGCACAAATATCATATTTCTTAAAGTTGCATTTGTAGGTTTTAGCATAATATCTTTATAAATGGATTTTCTCCATGAATACAGTAGTTTTTCTTGAATATCAAACCCCACCCCCAAAAAAAGCAAATTAAAAACTTGGAAGTCATTTTAAATTCACTGGCCAAAAACAACTTTATGAATTTATTCACTGGCCTACAAAACAAAAAATATGTCTTCAAAGTTGCTGTATTTGTTTCCAGAATTCTTAGAAAAAATACTGCCGAGTGAATAATTTATAATAATGAAAGTGTGTGACAAGTATTGTTTCTTTTTCTGCTTATATAATTTTGTTGAGTACATCTCTTCTTTTGCATGTGTTCACTTGATCCTTGGATTCTATAGGCTTACACAGATTTTTTTTTTTCCAATTTTCATTTGTTTCATACCTACAATCTAAGTTGTGATGTTAAATGTTTGGCCAGGGACATTTTTCATGTTTCCTGATAGTATTACAAGAATTTCACAGTCCTTTTTTTTTTTTTTTTTTTTTTTTTTTTTTTGACAGTACCGAAACTAAATTGGGTTCTGTTTTCAATTTCCATTCTTTATTTTCTTCAGTTGTATTATCAAGAGTCTAGCATTCTTTTTAGTAGCACTCAGGGAATGTAAGCAGTAAAGTAAATTCACTTAAAATTTTATTTACAGAGTTTTTTTTCTCCTTGCTCTTTGACCAACTTCTTAAAAAGCAAATTATATTAAATTACTACTTAATGAAGGATTACATTTTACCTTGGGCTAACTTTTTTCACAGTGACATAAAGAAAACTAGGGAAAATGACACAGCTTGTGAATAATTGTCATATTTCAAGCTAGAGGCAATTTCATTTCAGCAGTGGACTAAGGCTTAGGAGCTTGTACAAAATTCAAACTTCCAACAACAACACTAACTAGAATGTAAGTTGTTCTCAGCACACATCTTTGGATGGCTCAGTGGTGAAATCTTGAAGTATATTCTCAGTGGCTGCTCTTACTGATTTAAAAATTCAAAAGCCTCACTGCACTGTGCATGTCACTTTTTACCACAAGAGTCACATTATAGTTACTATAATTGCTCTCTGGAAGCAAGATATAAGCCTGTGTTTAAAGGAACACATTTTAATGAAATTTTAATTATGTCATTGTTACAGATTGTTCCATCAAGCTAAGTAACAGCCTGCTGGTCTGTTGTTTTTGGTGACTGTTTGTTTTGCTTTACTTTGTTTTTCTTAAAGGAAATTGTGTTGGAATAATGTTTTTTGATTCTCTTCAAGGTGAATAAAATTTTCAGCAGAACTGGAATCTTTCTATAACAACAATTAAAAAATTGGAAACTTTTCTAAGTGCAAACACTGGTGTATGAAACAGGGGCAAGCAAAGGCTGGGCATCTGGCATTTACCTGATGCTGCCATGAAAGTGGCTGATATTCATTTGATGGGAATAACATCTTATGTTGGCAGTACATCTCGTTTGTGCTGGCAGAGGGATTTGACACATTAATTGAAGCGTAATTGGAAGACTGTTTTGAAAAATCCCTTTGGTATCCAAACCAGAATGATGAGAATGTGTGGATTTTCTGATTTTTTTCTTTGCAATTCCTTTAAAGCAAAAAGCCCTTCACTTCTAAATTCACATTCAAAGTAGCTGGAAAAAATCTGGCACAAAAGCACACCTTACCTCACACATAGAAGTGTCTGCACCAGCCCTGAGATGTGAGGTAACCAAGAACCTTCCCACGGGGATGAATAGGTCCACAGGGAAATCAATAATTTATCCTGGTAGCTTCAGGCCCAGTTCAATGCCATTCCTCAGTGGAGACTACACACTATTCAAAAGCAGTTTTCTTGTCTTACCAGTGAGCCATTTCCAACATTTCCCCTCAGTTGAGGTTGCTGATGTGTGGCACCTTACTTCCCACCTGCCAGGTGTAGATCATAGAATTACAGAATTATAGAATTGTTTGAGTTGGATGGGACCCCCAAAGGCCATATAGTCCAACTCCTCTGCAGTGAACAAGGACATCTACAGCTTGATCAGTTCCCTCAGAGCTCCATCCAGCCTGACCTTGAATACTTCCAAGGATGACACATCCACCATCTCTCTGGGCAACTTGTTTTAGTGTCTTATTATCCTTAACTTAAAAAAACTTTTTCCCCATATCCAATCTAAATCTTCCCTCTTTTAGTTTGAAACCATTTGCCCTTTTCTTATCACAACAAACCCTGCTAAATAGTCTGTCCACTTCTTTCTTATAGCCCTCCTTTAGATACTGAAAAGCCACTTTCAGGTCACCTTAGAGCCTCATAGAAGAGATGTTCCATCTCTTCATTCATTTTAGCAGTGCTCCTCTGGACATGCTTCAGCAGGTCATGTCTTGTCTGTACTCAGGATTCCACATCTGGACACAGTACTCCAGGTGAGGTCTCACCAATGCATAGTAGAGGTATAGGATCACCTCCCTCACCCTGCTGGCCACACTTCTTCTGATGCAGCCCAGGATATGGCTGGCTTTCTGGGCTGCAAGGATGCATTGTTGACTCATATCCTGCTTGCCATCTATCAGTACCTCCAGATCCTTTTTGGCAGGGCTTTCCTCCATCCTTACATCCCCCAGCTTGTACTGATGGTGGGTGTTGCTGCAACCCAGGTGCAAGACCTTGCACTTGAATTTGTTGAACCTCATGAGGTTTACCTGGGCCCAACACTTGAGCCTGTCTAGGTCTCTCTGAATAGCGTCCCATCTCTCAGGTGTGTTGACTGCACCATGCAACTTGGTGTCATCTCAGCACACTTACTGAGGGAGAACTCGATCCCACAAGACTTATGGTGTGTAACTTATACTGATGAGAATATTGTAAAAAATGTCACTAAAACCAAGTTTTGATAGGAATCTAAGCCAATTTGTTGGAAGAAGGCTGATGATTAGGTTTATTAAATTTACCTATGCTTATTTTATTATTCATATGTAGCTGGTGGCACAGGGCTGTACCACAGTGGTGTTTTAAACAGTCACCTCTGCTAGAAAATGAAAACTCTGTGTTAGCCGGAAATCTACTTCATGGAAATAGCAGCAGCTGCAATCAACTGAGGATTTTCACAATCATCAAAGCTTTGAAACTAATTCTTTCTAACTAATATAACTGAAAATTTTACTACTATGAAATCCATTTATTAATCACACAAAGCCCATTGTTATATTAAATGGCATGATTTTTAAAGGCAAATAGAATCATAGAATCATTAATGTTTGAAAAGACCACTAAGATCAGCCAGTCCAACCATCAGCCCACCACTACCATGCCCACTAAATATATAAAATATATAAAATATAAAATATTTATATAAAATGTACTCGTTCCCAAAAGTATATATTTTTTCTGCTGCTTAATTGCCTGTAACAAGGGAAGCAGGAAAAGGGAATAGGTGGAGAGAAGGGATTGAAAATAGAACATAAAATATGGACTAAATGTCTTTGGTGCAAGGTCATTAATTACAGTCAATGACTGACACTTTATTACCCCTCCGTACTCCATAATAACTTCTTTACTGTGCTCATGAGTTACTTCCCAGTAATATTTATTCACCTGTAAGCTATAGAGCAAAGCTACAGGGCTACAGAGCCCGGCTACATGGCATGGTGAGGTACCCCAATTAGTGTAATCCCTTCTCACTGCCAACTGCTGGCTGTTGAAGAAATGTATTGGATTCGGTGGTTTTTCTCATGGGTCCCCATACAAGTGAAACATCAGTGAGGATCTGAATAAGAGGCAGATGGCTGGTAGAGATGAAATTAAATGAGGGGTTATGGAGTGCTTTTTCATGGATTTTAGCCAGGCCTCATTAGCTACTCAGGGAAATGGACATTTGGAAACAGGAAAAAGACCCTGAAAAGAAAATCTAGAAACGGTAGAAATATCTAATAGATTTCTAATATTATATGTATCTGCTGTTGATTTTATATATATATTCCTGAGTGTGTATATATATACATAATAGTTCCGAGCTCTATTTACTTTCTTAGCCTGCAATTGATGTGTGTAAGTATTTTAAGAATGAAAAGAAAACAAGAAAAATGTAGGACTATGGTGAAGGAAAACCAAGCAAACAAACAAACCTCTTCCATAAACTCCACGTCAAAAAGTAGCTTCTTTAACCCACAAACAACATTTCCAAATTTTTAAGAAGAAGGTCTGTGCTTTGTGGTCTGCTATGGATGTTCTCCAGAAGGGATCCCAACATACACTGTAGGAAGAACATATTACCTTCTTGGAAAATTTCCTAAGGAATACGACAGAAGCATATGTTTAAAACAAAATGGGGAAAAAAGGTGCTGGTGGTGGTGTTTGTTTTGTTTACCTACCCATCCTATTATTCTGCTATTTCTCCTTCATTGTTATTTGTGCCTTGGTTAATCGTTTCTGCTCTTAAGTTTTATCTTGATTCCTTCTCTGTCCACTCCAAACTTCCCACTACTTTTCACTTCAATTACTTTAATTTTGCCTGTTTTCTTAAATAGTCATATCTATTTTTCTCACTGACCTCCTTTCTACAGACTATGCAATGTAAGTAGTGGATATAAAATGCAGAAGTAAAAAATAAGCACAACCATAGCACAGCTATGATGCCTTTAGACCAACCCTACTATTCTTGCTCAGATTTTGTGTATCATTTGTACTTCTGAAGAAAATACTTTGGTAATTAAATGGCTCTTTTGTTTTGTTTGTACAGTGAAAAATAAAACTAGTCTTTAATATGGTTAATTAAAAGAAAAATCATTTTAAATAATAATGATTGAGCTGACCTATTTTGAAATAAGACCTATACATAAGATGTAAGGCAGTGGACATTGCTCTCTGGTATTGCCATGGACAGTGCCACTCACAGCCTTCAGTGTAAGAAACATTAACATGTATACATATATACATATAGCTGGGTCGAGCTCATCTAACAAGGCTCAGAATCATATCCAGGAAAATACCACAGGCACTACCAGTAGGCTCTCCAAACAGTGTGCTATAAGAGTGGAATTGGAAAGCACATGGAAAGAAACTACTAAAGCAATATTGATGGCACCAGAAGCTCTGGGAAGGTGGAAGAAAGATCTCAAAGAACAAGGTATACCCATGTGCAACCAGGACTGCAAGACAGACACGGTTGTTAAAGTTACATTTAACAAAAGAAGAAATAATTTTGTGCCTTGGCTTGTGGAGATTTTCTATATTACATAAAGAGGAAAGAGCACTGAAGTGGCAGAGCTGGGTTTGTTTGGGTTTTTTTTCAGCATGAAGAGAATTCCCAGTTTGCCAAATGACTTGGCTATTTTAGCTGGTCATGAATTGCCTAATAACTGGAGATTTGGATTTGATCTGATTTAGGATTAGGTCCTGAAATACCTTTAAACATATCTCCCTGAAGCCATGGCAAGCAGGGATAGATAAATGTCACAGAATCACTGAATGATTGATGGTGGATATATAAGATGTATTTATCTTAGACTGATACACAAACAAACATGTAAAACAGATTCAGCTGATGTGCATTCCTGAATGATCAGAATTCAGATCACTTATTTCCTCACTCATCTCTGTTCAATCACATTAGAAGTTGTGGACGTAAAAGTATAATTTCCTGCTAAGCATTGTCAAGGCCTTCTTTTTCTGGACTATGTCCTTGGTGCACATGTGCAACACAGAATGATCATGATAGCAAAGAGAAAGTTTTCTGTTTAAGAAATGAAAATGTCTATAGAATGATATGCTGAATATGATTTTAATTTAATCTTCTTTTTCTGAATGCTGGTCTTGAATGTTTGGTTTTTCTACCTACTCTTCTGATATGGTCTATATGTTTAGGATAGAACTACATTATATGTACAGTAATATATTTTCCATTTATTACATACTGGGAGAGACTATGAAGATAATGGAAGCCCTTAGCAAAGCAATGAATTCTGATAGACTGCCTTAGCTGATTAGAACTCACCATTACCTTGCTTATTCACATTTTACAGTTTTCACTTCATGTCATCTCCTAACAAAGTTACTTACATTCAGTCTCTTTTATAGTACGTACATTCAGAAAGAATTAAAATAGCCTTTTTTCCCTCTTACTGTTTAAGATTATAGACCTAGATTTTGGACAAGTGCATAAATTTTGTATTATAGCATGAGAAGCAATTAATCCCATTAATAAGCAATAATTCATATAATTCAGATCATGGGCTGTCACTATGAATGACTTCATTAGCTGGCTTTTTACCCTAGGCTAAAAAGTCAGCTTCATTAATTCCGTAGAAGGCTTATTTTCTTCTCTTGAAAAAACACAGTCGAACTCATTTAAAGAAATACTCCTCTTAACCAAAGATACCATCCGAGAAAAAAAAATATTCAGCAGCAAATTGCCATAAATGTTAAAAATATTAAAAGATCAAACACTTAGATCATATTTATGTATCTAATGCATGTTACCAGATAAGTACTGCTTATGAATAATGATTTTTATCATTATGAAGGATCCCAGTTAGAGTCCAGATTTGATAATGAGCATACCATGCTCACAAGGAGTTTAATATACTTATTACAAATCATTTTAATGATGTATTAACTTTTAATTAGATCTGTACATCAAAATAAATATATGGTGAGGTGAGTATAATTGGATTGAGAGGAGAAACTTGGGCAGAGGTTCCCTCCATTAATTTTATGTCTTCTGAGCTGTGACATTAGCACACATTTTACCGAACACCTTTCCTGCTACATTACATCCTAGGAGTTACAGTCTTAATCTGCTTCACTGAATTAAGAAGACAAGCCTGAGAGTAAGATGCTACTCACCAGGCTATGACGTTTGAAAACAATCCAAGAAATAAATAAACACTGTCTAATGAAAAAGCTAAAGAAATAAAACATTGTGTTCTACAAAGCCAGAGAGTGTGCTTGTTCTTAAAACTGTTATTTCGTAAGACATGAGTGAAACAGTGTGCATTCCTCTTGTTTGTGCGTATTCTGGTGTCTGAAAATGGTCTGTGAACTAGGAACAATAAAATAAATATGTCAATAACCCAGAATTACTTTTATGCTTTAATAATAATAAAGCACTCTCTCTCTATTTATTTTCTTCACCACTTATGATGGGTTGGGTAATGCCCTACCAGGCATGACACTGAAAGCTTTCCATTATATGTCCTTAATACTCAACTCTTTCATTATTCAATATGTCTGAATATTCTAATCTGCTCTTGAAGGAAAAACTACAACAATATCACAGCCCAGGACAATTATGTCACATTTTTATTAAATTAACCATGGGTTGTAAGTTTACCTTAATGACCACAAACATTTCCAAATAAAACCAAGACTGTTCCTTGCTTGATTTTTTCCAGATGAAAGGCTTGTGGATTTTATTTTCAAAGGAAATTATTATTTTCATGCTGCTACATACTAATGAAGTGGTGAGAAATGCTTCCCCTTATTGAGATGGCAATGGTGTAGCAGCTGTGATGCAAACACCACGCTGGATGAGCAGCAAATCTTGCAGTGTAGAATTGTTCCAGTAAACGTTAAGTGATTTGAAAAGACCTGACAGGCGAGAACAGCAAGCCCTGGAGTCATGTAAAATGCAAGAGAAATACCACTTTATGGATGCTTTATGATGGCTTCAGAAACAGAAACAACAAACTAGCTATTAAAATATAATTTAGCAATAATATTCTTCTCAGTTTGAAAACTATCTATGTGACTTATTTATTTATTTATTTTACATTCAAGAACAATCTAAGGTCTGAAGATATGTTCTTATTTCTTATAGATGGCTACATTTGGCTGGAATGTATGGAAATAACATTCAATTATATGCTACATTGGTACCAGTCAGAATTGCTTATAGCTGGGGAGGATCTTTTTCCTCCTGCTCTTCTCTGTGGTGTATTCCTGAGTGTATTTTAATAAATCCTTTGAAAATGGACAAGTAAAATTACTCAACATCCTGCAGAAAGTGTGAAGAGCAAAGAATAGGAATATATGGTAATAAGCCAATTAATTAGTTCCTTCAGCTCTGCCTTCTGGTCATACAGCACTGTTCATTCAGAAGGCTCACAAATGCTGGAGTCGCAGAAGAGATGTTTCTGGTGTAGCCATTTTGTAGCAGCAACCCTCGACCTCATTCTGAGGCTGAGAATCAAGAAATAAAGTATCAAGCTGAAATGCTGAGGGATTTAAGGTAGACTAGGTAGACTTTATACCCTTTCTTGGACTTCGGCCAGCCTACTGAAGTTGTCACTCTGCTAGCAAAGAGCGCCTGGGGATTCTTAATGACCAGACATGGTCATGACCTCTGTTTTGCAAGTAATCCAAAAAACAACACATCCAACATAACAGTGATCCTCACCGCCAAGCAGAAGCACTGATGGAGGAAGGACTGCTGTGAGAAAGCATTGCTAGTATGCAGCACTCCACAGCTTAAGGGGAAAAAAAAAACTGTTAAGGAGACTTGTGCCTCAACCTTTATGCATCACTGCCACAAGGCTCGGTGTTGCAAATTGTCAATGCCATTGACCCCACTTCTGTGAAGCACTTCAGCACATGCTTAACTTGGAATTAATAAAGCAGTCAGAAAATGTCACAGCACATTGCAGACCTTCTATTACTGCCGTTGTATTTTCCTAAGAAACAAACAATTCATGCTGTAGATTTTTTTTTAAGGGGCTGGAAAACCTTAAGTCCTATAGTAGTGCTACGTACTGATGAGGAATGGCTTATAATGTTATTTTTCCATTCATATGTTCACTCAGTAGAATAACCCACACACCAACAAGTAGGGCATAAATAGACACTTCTGTTGGTGCCAGTCAAGACTGACATTTCCAGTACATTAATGCAGATGTTCTGAGCACTTGCAAAGCTGTGGGTACCTGCATCTGCTTCTTGACTGCAAAGTGTCCCTCCCCCATCAGTTGAACTAATTTCCAACATGAGGCTCTTGTAGGAAGTGCAGCTGCATCAGGTGTCCAATGAACAAAGGTTTGAGGAGTGCTTCTTTCCCAGGTGCTTGGACATTAAAATGTATTATCCTATGAAGGACTGCTTGGTGACAGCTCTGTACTTCCCTTTTGCTTCAAGTCTGGATTTGTTGCATTTTCCTCCAAAGAACACTGTACTCAGAGAGAAAATGAGGGAGTTGAGCCTTGAATTTGTAGCACCTAACTTGAAAATTACCTGACAGCTTTATGGTCTGCTTCATGTTATGCTCCTAGGGGGATGATCACCTGTAAATTCACAGCAATTGGAGCATAGGAGTAAATTTTCATTCTTGTCTAGAAGACTTTAAAATATCCAAGTTAAAGTTAATGGAGCTGTAGCCACAACAGAGGCAAGAAGCTGGCTTAGCTAAAGGATTTACTTCTCTTTGTCCTATAGCGGACCTCAATCTGCTGTCTGTCAAGAGTGGACAATCACTGTCAGCCTTGATGGATGAACTGCAAAAGAAATATTTACAGATATTCATATTGTTTTTACTTCCATTCCTTCACTCATTGCTATCCCTCCTTCATCCATCCAGTCAGTATTGTCTTTTATACATTAATTCTGAATACAAATTCTTCCCCCTCCATTTTTCCTATAATTTTGTGGTCTTTGAAGATAATGACCACATCTGCTCTTCAGTTATCAAGTATGTTTCTTATTTTAACAATTTCCTTTGTCTTTTTAAGTATCACCTACAGCAGATCTAAAGTTTGGTTGCATTGTTGTCTTCTTATCTCTACAAACTGTGACTTTGTTCTGGAGAGTATTTTGCTCTTTCTTCTCTCAGAGATTCTCATCTCTTTCTGTCTGTCAGTTGCTATTACACAGTTGCAATTTGGCCAAAACAGAGAGAACCTCATTGTGTCTTTAAGCTTATCTATTTCTCCTACTTTTGTCCTTTTGATTATTTCAGGACACTAATGGAATAAAACACTCTACTTACTGTACTTACTATGACTCCACTGTCAGGATTTTTTTATTTAGGTATTTTTGTTGTTGTTGTTGTTATTTTTGTTTTGCTTTGTTTTCTGTTTTTTTGTTTTTTGTTTTGTTTTGTTTTGTTTTGTTTTTTGAAGCAACTCAAACTGAACATAGTGAGGGACATTTTCTGTCTTTAATAAAATAATACTGGTTACACAATAAGTCACAGATAGATACACTGCACCTCAGAATTCCTCAGAATAGAGTGAAGCACAGTGAATATGGATTCTGAAATTCTTCCTTTTTTCCTTCCTTTGCTATGGGACCATGGGTGGTTCATCTTGCAATCCTGTGGGGTGGTGAGGGTGATGACCCAGTCTCCTGTGTCCTGACTTTCTATTGCCAGATGTTAGATTTTCTCATATGGACTACATATCTTGGTCTCTCTCCTGTGACAGAAAGAACACCAGAGCCAACATAACAGCAAGTCTCACCTCAGTGAGGATCTGACAATTAAACAGACACTTTGTCCCTAGCAATCATAGCATAGCGATTACTTTTCTTCATCACCTACCATGTCTCTGGACTCAGACTAAAGAAAAGATGTGAAATTTACCATACTTTTGTATAACAACTTCTCTTACCTTCCTCACCATGGATAATCTCCTGTGCAATGTCAGGGTAAGTCACAACAGAAAACATACACTGCACATACTGAGAGGTGGGGTCTGCCTGTGAGAAGTTAGGCTCTGACCTCTTGCACTTTGCAAGGAACGTACTCGTTCTGACTGGAATCAGAGGCCTTCTTATAGGCAAAGAAATCGCAAAGCTGGTCCTTGAATCTCACTTTCCACAACATATAATTGGTTTCATCTACAGTTCCTGGGATGGAAAGAAAAGGTGCATAATGTCTTCCATGAGATGCAGATAACACTGTGTAAAACTTTGTGGATTGAGGTTTTTGGGGTTTTTTTGTTTTGTTTTGTTTTGTTTTTTGAGTTTCTGAAATGGAAACAACCGTATCTCTCTGCATGATGCAATCATAGAGAGCTTGCATTTCTAGGATGTTACATAAACTCATCATACTGCCTGGGCTGTTCTGCATGCAGCTGTCATTTCTGAGCAGAAACTAAGAAAATTCCCTCAGCTCATTTCTAAAATTCAGACCTAAGTTTGTGCACTGCAGAGCCCTGTTCAGAAGACAGTTGTCTGTCATCTGTTTTTCCAGGGCCCTTTTAGCAGAGTTTCAGCCAGCCAACACATTGTTCTGCCATGCAGAAGCTGATCTCCAGAAAAAAAATATGTGCATGTTAAAAAAATTAGTGTAAAGGTTTATATGTCCCTTCATTACAGTTTCATTTCATATTCCCTTTATCATCCGTATCATAATAAATTCATGATGTAGTCCTGTGAATGTCATTGTAATTTAGCATTAGTTAAGCACTGGCTAATAGACCCTCACCATGTTGCTGCTCTGCATATAATGCTTACAGTCACTGAATAGAGATTTTCTCTGAAAATTCTACCAACCTCTGAAAGGTGGTTTTATACTTACACTGCGATAGCTAGCACTGTTGCTCATACCAGTCAAAAGTAAGAACTTACAAACTTTTTTTCTGAAATCACTGCTAATGGATTTGAGCTCCAATTTTGTAAGCTAATGAAGGTATTTGTTGTTGCCTTCTTTTTCTTCAGAGATTGGTATTGCTCAAGTACCACTTTGCAACCACTTCCCATCAAACTGGCAACCACTGAACATAAACCACAGGAACATGGTCCTCCTGGGATTGACAATTCAATGTCAGTTGCATAATGTCACTGCTACACTACTTTGTAGGGACACTACTTGGCAACTATGACTGCTGCTATTAGTTATTTCCTCCTTCTTTTCTACATCACTGGCACTGGTAAGATATTTTCCAGCAGTTTGTTCCCTGGTCTATCCCATCTGCCACTCTCCCCCAGGCAGAAGCAGGAGACAGACCTAAAAGGAGTGTCTGAGGCTCTTGTATGAGCTTCCAGTATTCCAAAACTTCTTCCTCAAATAATGAATTTCAAGAACTTCTGTCTCTCTACATAGTAGAAAACCATATTTCTTTTCAGAGAAAGTCAGGAATTTTCATCTTCAAGAGGTAGAAACAATTACTGAATTAAATGTTGCAGCCCAGCACATTTCTTGCCAGGAAAACAGTTCTCTTGACATTACTTGTAGACAAAGCTCAGTGTGACACAGTGAAAAATTCCTAAAAAAACACATTTGGCATTCTTTTAGCCTGTTTCTACTTAGTTCAGGAAATCCCTCATTCTTTTTCTTCATGACTCCATTAAATTTCATCTCCATGTCAGTGTTCAGTGTATGGAAGTTATTAGCTCACAGAAAAGCAAAAATGCAAGACCTCTGTGATTGTGACTGTGATGGAGCAGTGGAACAGGTTGCCCAGAGAACCTCCTTCCCTGGAGATATTCAGAAGTCAGCTGGATACAGTCCTGGGTAACATGCTGCTGGGGACCGTACTTTATCAGTGGTTTGGACTGCCTGATCTCTAGAGGCCCTTTCCAACCTCAATCATTTGTGACTGAATTCATGGCTTCATTGAGATAGTATTTTTGTCTTTAATTATTGCTTACTTCTGACCATGGCTAATTTTAAAGTGTTCTTAAAACTGAAAGTATGTGTCTCTGGGAAATGTCCTTAGCCAAGATCAGGAGAAGTCAAAAGTTCTGGTTCAATATCATGGCTGCTAGTTGAAACTTTGAAGCCAGTGCTCTCTGGTTAGTCATATTTTGATCACTGCAAACCTTTCCATTCTTTTTCCAAACCTATCACAGCTATGAAAGAATCCTTTGGAGATATGTTTAAAGTGTGCTAGGGGTCCCTAATACGTATTTCTCTCCGTATTTGCAGCCCATGTTTGGACTGTCATGTACCCACACATTAAGAGAATTTTCTGTGTTTTCTTTACCACCTAAATAGGTATTCAGGTGAGACTCTGCTTTACTGACAGCTAGAGGAGTGTAGAGATTTGTTTTTCCCTATGGTTTGCAGAAAGTGGGGCGTATCTCTGCCAAATATTTACAAACTTCTCCTTTCTGTATTGATAGAAATCAGCAGCAGCGTGCATTGAAGGTACCAAGTGACAGTCAAGATAACATACAACAAGCTCTATTTTGAACCGTTTCCTATGTTTCCTATGGTTTTGGAGGAGTGTCTTACTAACATATGAATCATCTTTCAGAATTATCCTGCATTTACATGACCTTGGTGTATATATAGTGTCAAGCCTGCAGAAGCTCAGGTTGAATGTGAAAGTGAATGTGCAAGAGAGATCTACAAAGCCCTTTACAAAGCAACAGTCATTTCTTTTGAGCTTTTTGGTATATGAAAATTAAATATATTTGACATCTTCTTTGTATTATCTTGAATATGGACAAACCATGCTGCTTTTATTTTATACAATATCATTCTTTTGAATCTCTGTTCTGCATGGATGCCCACACACATTTAAACACAAGTCCACTGTTATTTTTTTTTTAAAGTTCTTACTTCTATTACTGTTATCTAGCAATGCATTATTTTGTGCAGGAGAGAAAATACAAATCTTCTATTCAGTAGTTCTTTTGTTTGGTTGCTTTTCCTCTGTTAGACTAACATCAAAATAGTTAAGTTTTCCATTTCCAAAATCTTTCTCTATGAATGTTTCAGGTCAGAAGTACTTCAACTCACCGTGTTCCCCCAGTGCTATTCACAACAGAATAGTGCCCTGCCACGTATCCAGTCATCCCCCAGAAAAATTTACCAAGTCCAGCTTAATCTAACTGCTATAGAAGAGATTCTCCTCTCTGTGACAGCGAAGTGAATTCTTTTGGCTACTGGAACCCAGGAAGAAGTTCAGTCTTTCTCTGTCTAAAGAAACATTATTCTTATCTGCACTGACAAATTATTAAAAGGCAAATATATAATTAATCATTAAGTAATAAAACCATAAGTAAGAGTTTCAATTTTTAATTATATGAATACTAAACAACACAATAAAAAGTTAATATATTCACAATGCTTTATTAATGGACAATTATATATATAACTATGAGGTGAAATTGAAGAAGTGATTTAGAGCAGATTAATAAAGCAGAGGTTTGATCTTTCACTGGTTCTTTTATGTCCAGTTGTTTTAAAATTTAATATGGACTAAACTGTGCTTTACATATATAAATCCACATAAGACAAATGATTTACAACAAGAAGTTGGGAACAAGTTGATAGAAATATCTACCTACATTCTTGCACATAAAAATGTGCATCTTTGTAGAAAAAGACAATGTCTTGTAGTGGGGATGACAGAAGATGAAGAGCGGGGAGTGTTCATGAACTGCAACCTAATATGGAGAGCCTGCTTTAGCAGGGAGGTAGGACTAGATGATCCCCAAAGGTCCCTTCCAACCCCTATGATTCTGCGATTCCATGATTCTTTAGAAAATGTATAGTACCCTACCTGTTACTGCCCAGGTATGACTGCGTATTACTTTCCTGTAACACAAGCCATGTCATCCTGTCTGTTGCCCAGGTGCCAAGAATGGGAACTCCTTCATGGACAAATGCCTCTTTTTTAGAAAGGCATTCAGTTTTTATTTGAAAATCTGTGTTAACAAGGAATTCACTGTGACATTCATAAAACTGTGACAGTAGCTATGAAAGGCCACCTCCCACACTTTTCAATTTCTATTATAACTGAATCATGAGGTATAAAGCCATGGAGATCCCAGCACAAGAGAGGAGAGCTGGACTCTATTCATTCAAATGGTGTCAGATTTCTCCTTCTCTTATCCTCTCTATGTCAATCTTTGCACATTCATCCACAACATCAACATCATTTCTGCATCAGTTTTAATTCTCATCTCCGTCTTCTCACACACATCCCGATTTTGCATATTCTCTTCACTCCGCTTTGTCATTAAACTTTAAGTACCCTTTTGATATCCCCAGGGCAACAATCACTAAAAATATTTCTCTGTTAATTTTCTGGTATGGTTGTAAAGTTAAGAAATAAAAAGTTTATCTCAGATTGTTCAAGCTCTGCATTTTCATCACATTTTACTTCCCAAATCATAAAAAAAAAAGTCTTCTAAAATGTCATTTAAGAGGAAAGAAGTTTCTTCTCTTACATAGCTCACCTGTTTTGTTCTGAGCCTGATAAACAGCTGCTAAAAGTTTTTAATACTTTCTGAAACATATCTTTCACCTCTTCACCTCCATGTTTATTGTGACTGCTTAACCACCTATGCTAACATTAAATTACACCTAGCAGGTTAAAGGAACAAAATTTTGTTTATATTGAGGATCGTTTAGTGTTCCTGAGGCCTGTGGGCCATTACCCTCCTTTAGCCATTTAAATAACACAACAGTTGACTTCACCAATGGCTCTACAGAGAGCTGAGTTCCAGTCACAGTCTGTGTTGAAGTACAGGGATAAATGGATATGGCTTAAGTATACAGATCAGTCACAATGTTGAGTCCCTGAATTTAACAAAACTAAAACCTTCTCTCATCAAGAAATTGAATGTTTATCCCAGTTTCACATCCTTCCATGCAAACTTTCTCCAGAGCACGTTGCCTTTGTATTTCTTGTGGAGTTAGATTTTAAATCATTACAAATTCTGGTTTTATAATTACTAAAATAACAATCTAGTGTTATTGCTTTCATCTGTCCACTGTGGACATAAACATGGTATAATCATAACCACATTTTTTATTCTTTCTCCAACACTTCATTTGTATTTCTGATCTGTCCCATGCAAAGCGATAAATTTGTTCTTGGTGTGAAAGCATATGGCCCTTAGAAGAGAGAGAAAACAGCACAATGTGGGTCCAATTCAGACTGAAAAATTATTCCATTATGATCAAGACTTAATAAAAAAATCCAACACTTCAATATCTTAAGCAATGGTAATATAACATTATATAAAACTTGTGGGATGCTTCAATCCAATGCCAATTTTAAGTAGTTAGCCCTTTAAAAGCACAACATTTTCTACAGTCTGCCAAATTCTACGTAATTAGGGTTTTCAATCACGACAGTGTTCTTATTCTAATGGCAATTTTGGCAAATAGCAGGTAATTATAGCTCATTGAGGAACTACATTCTCACTTGAGACCTGCCATCACCACTCTAATTGCTTCCCAGTGAAACAATAGCATTTTTGTTCAACTATTATCTTTTGCTATTCTGCAATTGGGACTGAATACTGTGAAAATTAACTTCTCTGTTCTAACCTACATAAAGCTTTTCATGGCATGATTATAAAATACTAGTGTGTGCATTTTTCTCTTGCACTTAAATAGCCATTTATTCATGTCAAGAATATAAGACTGGGTTTCTGAGCTGAAGTCCTATGAAAGCTTAAAAATGCAACATCCTTAAAAGTTGCGGGAAGCCTTACAAAGTACCTTATAGGATTAATGAAAGAGGAACATTTACCATCCAAGAGCTTTTATACTCAAGACAGATTCCATAGGATCTTCCATGCGTGTAGCCAAGTGGATGCTTTCAAAGAATCCAGATTCTACTACCAAACTACAAATTTTCATATACTATCAGTGTTCAGCTGCTGCAGATAAGATTGGCAACACCAAAGTCTGAGGTGTCCTACTCTACACAGACAACATGAGAAAGAAGAGCATCAGCCCTGCAAGAGGGTATTGGTGGCCACTGCCATGTAGGAATATTTTGAGTGGTCTTCATGTGATGGCATTTACCACCAGGCTTCCAGATTTATCACCAAAACATACAACCTGCCATTCACTTCTCATTTTTCAGTGACTCCCCAGTATCCTTCACACTAATGCAAATACTATATGAAAGAAATAAATTTGGTACTCACATTTCTTGGCACTGAATGGTACATGAGCACCCTCTAACATTTCTGTGAAGTCAGTAATTTTTCTTTATTTTTCCTCATTAGTTCTTTTTATCCCTTTCCAAAAGCATATATTTAAGAAGATTTATACTAATGTTTTTACTTCTGGGAAGTGTCTTAGAAAATACCTTTGGCCTGAATATGCTAATATTTTTGGTTTCATGGCTGATGGGTTAATCCACTAATTTAGGCAGGAGAGGAAGAAACTGCTCTGTAAATGCACATTTTCTTAATGCCCTGCACTGTGTCTGTACATACTCTCAAGGAGACAATATTTTGTTCTGGATGGAGTCATGAAGTCCTGATTTCTTGTGAGTTTGCTATATACCAAGGGAATTTCTTAATATGGCTGAGCAATACTTTTTCCAAAGCCCTTTTTTGTCTTACAGTAGCCAAGTATGAGATCAAAGAAGCATAAACTACTGTGTTCAGATCTGCAGTTTGCAGAATCTGAGAATCGTAGAATATCCTGAGCTGCAAAGAACCACAGAACTATTCAATCCAATTCCTGGTTTCACCTAAGACCATACAAATATCAAACCATATTTCTGAGAGCATTGTCCAACACTCCAAGAAGGAACCATAACGTCTGTTGGACAGATTTAAATGGAAGAAATTTTTTCCTGTTCCAGTGTGATTTTTTGGTATCTCAAAGCAGAGTAACTCAGTTTGGTTCATCTGCAAAGTTAGATAATCTCCTCCCTTACTTTATGTACCAGCTGACACAAACATGCTCTACACAAATGAACGTAACTCTGTGAGTTATTATGGCTAACTGCAGAGTCTAGGGAAAATCCAAGAAGACTAATTTATGATAACTGTTAAATTGCCTCTTCCATCCTTTCTGAAGGGCATAAAGATAATTTTCTCTTAAATTTAATTCTAGTGTCTCGTGACAGCTTTTCAGGATGGACTGAGGACAGTTCAAATCCTAGCCAAATCCCCCTGATCTGTGCCTGCTCAGTTTAGGGAAACACCAAGGCACTCCTTCCTTGCTGGCAGAGCAAGACCTCCTCCTCTGTCTTCACCAAGAATGATCTCCATTTCCTATGGGAGCTGGTATGAGGTGAGGTCTCAGAGAAGTTCCTCAGAGTCTGAGGAGTTTTTGTCCATCTCTAGAGATGAGTGGGTCTGCAGGAGAAATTTCTGCCTGTAGGAAGTGTTCTTACATTTCCGAAAGGGGGTTTTCATGGAGCCTCACTCTGCCTGAGCAGAGAAGCAATGATATGAACAGCACATTCCTAGTGCCAGCTGGGTTCCAGATCCTGCTCTGTTTCCCAGCACATTGGCTCTTGTAGTAGCTATACTCAGTCAGTATGACTGACCACTGAGTACTACATGCCAGGATCAGCACTAGTGAGATCAGTCCGCCAAGTAATTGCCTTGTATAAACAGTTTCTCTAGAAAGAACAGACCCCAAGTAAGCAAGCAGCCCAGAGCAGCCAGTCTATCATAGGACTACATGCCAGGGGACACAACAGACCCTCAGGATAATGGAGATCCCAGGGGACTTGGGACAGCTTCACCAGAGCAAGTGATAAGAACGGTTGGATGGAAAACAAGAAAATAAGGTATGGACAAGAACAGGGATATTTTTATGAGGAGAGAAAGGGGAAGACAAGCTTGAAGTGAGCCCATGAGAATCTAATGAGGATGAACAAGGCCACGTTCAAGGTCCTGCACTTGAGCTGAGGCAATCCCAGATTTGTATACAGCCTGAGATAACTCCTTGAGAGCAGCCCTGTCAAGAAGGACTTTGGGTCATGGTGGATGGAAAACTTAACATGAGCCAGCAGTGTGTGCTTGCAGCCCAGAAGACCAATGGAATCCTGGGCTGCATCCAAAGAATAGTGGCCAGCAGAGAGAGAGAAGAGATTGTCCCCCTCTATTCTGCCCTTATAAGGCCCCACCTGGAGTACTGAATCCAGGCCTGGGGCCCCCAGTACAAGAGGGACGTGAAGCTGTTGGAGTAGGTCCACAAAGATGATCAGAGGGCTGGAGCACCTTGGCTATGAAGAAAGGCTGAGAGTTGGGCTTGTTTAGCTTGGAGAAAGGAAGGCTCTGGGGAGACCTCATTGTGGCATTCCAGTACTTGAAGGGAGCTTATAAACAGGAAGAGGACTGACATTTTACACAGTCTGATAGTGACAGAAAGAGGGGGAATGGTTTTAAACTAAAAGACAGGAGGCATGTTTTAGATGTTAAGAAGAAATTCTTTACTCAGAAGGTGGTGAGGCCCTGGCACAGGCTGCCCAAGCTGTGAGTGTCTCATCCCTAGAGGTGCTCAAGACCAGGTTGGATGGGCCCTGGGCATCCTGATCTGGAAAGTGGCAATCAGCCCACAGCAGAGGAGTTGGAACAGGAAGGACTTTAAGGTCTCTTCCAACCTCAGCCATTCTATGTTCCTATGATGATGCTACAGAGAGAGGAATGGAAACAGTGAGACTTCTCCCATGGCTCTTCCTCTCCAGGGTGTTTTCTTTCCCAAGTATCCCTGAGGAAACTTTCTGAGAATCCCCTCACTTAGACTGAGAGATGCATTACTTAACTGATTTACATCACTGTGAAGAATTGCCTTTTATTACACCAATATCTGAAGAATTAATGCTGTGCCAACAATCCCTTTTTCAATAATGAGAAATTAGAAGGAAATAAGTTTAAAATGTATTCTGCATAGTAAATTCTCTAGTGTTCTCTTCTCTAACGCCACTGGCCCTGATACACTCCCCTTTGAACTGATATGCACAAGAACAAAACCTGGCCTCTGTGTTTTATGGAGTTGTTCATAACTTATTCTTTGCTCAGCTCATTTGGATAAAATGGCCCAGAGCTCCAGCATTCTAAATGGCATCATACTCTCTGGATTTAATTTAACTTCAAAAAGTAAATAGCCTGTTTTGTTTTGACGTCAAAATATTTCTGATGCTAGAGTGGTTGATATCTGAGGGATTTGGCCTGCAAAGCCCAGTTGCTGTCAACATGCCCATTTTTAAAGCCAAGTATTTAAACTACTTTCCAGAAATATATGACAAACTACTCTCCTTCACAAGTGCATAATTCTTAACATTCACATTGCTGGTACAGAGCCAGAGCTGCTGGGCTAGATAATGCTCATTAGGACCCCAACTGACTCTGCTAAAATCAATGGGAGCTGTTTTATTCTGCCTGTAGCCATATAAAGCTGGGATGAATGGCTGCACTAAACAGTGCAGTGCATGTATCTCACCTGGACACATGCTTCTGAGGATATACAAAGGAGTATGTGAATGTGGTAACAGTGTTCCTCGGAAATGCAGCAAGCTGTATTGTGATCTTCTGTTAGAGATGCTATGTACCGAGAACAGCAATTTTAAGTACTTAATTGAAGCCATAATGGTGGGCAATTTAGTGCTGAACCACCCTGGTTCTAAGCCACATTGCACGTCTCAGAGTAAGGTCCCAGGATTATTAAAGTCCACAGCACAGTTCCCCATTGTCTCATCTCTTGGTTCCATGGAGATATTTTTATCCCACACAGATTTCAACAAGTCGGCATCCTTCCAGTGAGGACGGGCATAAGCATAATCACTTTGGTAGAGTTGGTTCCAAAATAATGCTTTCAGTGAATACTGTAATAAAACAGGCATTTTCTAGGCTGTGAATTTGATGTGGAATGCTTCTGCTTACTGTTAAAACATTATTTTGTCTCTTTTTTTATTTTTCTAAAGATGGTGAAAAGAGCTAGGAATAAGTAGCCTTTTAAAATAAATAAGTAAATAAATAAATAAGCAAACAAATAATCCTCCATATTAAAATGAAAAATTTGATTAGATTGGAAAATTTCTGCAACTTTTTTAATTTAAAAAATGAGTTTTCCTCAGAAATACTGTGATGAAAAGGACAAAACTGGCTGAACATATCCTCTTTCCTTCCTCATTCTAATGCCAATACCTGATAATTTAATCCTAATGCAAAGCTTTATTTCTAGTAGTATTTCCTGTTTGCCTCTCCCCTTTTTCTTATTTAACTATAAACAGGAGAAAGCAAAGTTTGCTGTTTTTTCTTAGCCATATTTATCCAAGTTCTTCTCTTCAAAGAGTTTGATGCTCCAGAGACAGATGGAAACAGCTTAGTGATTTGTGAGGTTACCCAAACATCTTATTCCCGTAAATGCCCCAAGACTATCTGGGACATGCTGTGTGCTGGCAGATGGGATGCAGACCTATGGAGCCCTGGACCCTTTTGGACTGGCAGCTGGAGGGGCTGCAGAATACCTGAAGGCACTTCAGCAGTAGCAGATGTCTTTGCTTTAGCATCTGAAGGGAGCCCCATAGTCCTGCAACCAGTCTCTGCGCTGTGCTGTTTGCCTCACCTTTCACCATCACCATGGCAGAGATATGAACACACTCCTGTCTATTGGTTCAGTGCATACCAAAGAGTAAGTCCAAACATTCTGAATATCCTGATAAAATTTTGCTTTAAAAAGGAAACAGAAAATAGCACAGAACTGCCTTGCTGGGTCATTGCAAAATCCATATCTCTTCCACGCAGCAATCATTAATGCAAGGGAAGCCATAAGGAAACATTTGGTCCAAGATCTTTATCACAGTATCATATGATGGGAAGTTTATTCCGTTGAGGAGGAAGAGACTTGCAAAATGCAATCAGCTGAAAACATGAACAAGGCAGAGAGGAAAACTGAGCCTGATTATCAGCAGAAGCATTCCTTTCAAGCACCTTTACCACATGGAGCATAAAAGTAGGCGAGAGAAAGGAGATGCACTAATTGTCCCAAAGAGCTCATTTCAGTGCTTTTTGTCTTGATCACTGGAGGAAGAAATAGGACTTGTGTAAGGACCAAAACTGTGTTTTAAGGAATCACTCTAGAAGAGGTAGATGAGGAAGATGAACAAAACTAGACTGAGCTTCACCAGACCATTTGTAAGTGCCCTTTTTCTTTTTTAAATTGTTACATGTGGAAGGAGGAGAGTCATTGAGGCTATGGAAGTTGTGTAAAAAAAATGGATGGAAGAGAACTTTGACATTTCTTTTTGCTTGCCATTGAATGAGATACAAAGAAATAGTGTGAGGCTGAAAGAAAAAGCCCATAGACGCACAAAGATATTTGAGTCACCCTCTGAGAAGATTCCAGGCTAAATCCCAGTATCATCAGTAAACAAATTGTGCTGTCCCACATTGGAGGCTCATGGAGAGTTTAACAGAGAGGGGCAGTCATGGACAATAACATGGAGCCACCTGGCAGGTGCGTATTTTTATGTGTCTGCCTCTCTGCATTGATCTACCTGGCAAAGTGATAGGAATGCCACTTACTGAAAGGTAGGTTGAGAGACATTGGAATTGGATTTGAAGACTTTAGGCAATGTTTAGTCTTCCCTTGCTGTTGCCTGAGCTTGGTAGGCAATAATCGTTTTTCAGAGGTCTAGGAAAAATTAGTAAATTCCTTTTCAATTGTATTTAGTCCTCTCCAGGGATGTTCTTGGATTATCTCCCATTCCTCTGGTAAGGTCAAAAATTCTTCTGTGATTTTTCTGCAGAACTCCCTAAGCTAGAACACAGTACATGAGCCAGATAGAAAATAAAACCCTTACAGACTTTTTATTCTGAAGCCTGGTTTGAAACAGAGAGGTGGTATTCTTTGAAAACAACAGTGGTATAATGTTTATGACTCCTAATGGAAATTATTCCTTAAATCAAGCTATACACTCATTTTCATCTGAGTATCTGCCACAAACAATACTAGAACCTAGTTTTTAAGAATCCACATATTTGGTTAAAGACGTATGTCATTCAAGGTTCTTTGTAGGGCAGGTATCTAGGTTAAAAAGGCTTGGTTTTTCCGCTATCTAACACAGGTGGAAAAATAGACAAGTAATACAACATGCAGTCCCTTATTCAGATCTCAGAAGCTTGTATTCAGTTTCAATTGACATCTTTTCGCCAATATCTGTTAGCCTAATGAAAACTGTCTCAGATATTACTTACCTCTCCTGTGATCTATTTGGCCTAGGAATGGCAAGTAGATTCAAAGACCAAGAATTAGAGCAGGCACGTCCAACACGTGGCCCAGCACAGCTTGCACTGCAGCTCATTTTCTGCACAGTGCCATCATGGCAGCAGCTCTGCCCCACCAAGTGGCCTGGCTCAGCCCATGAGTACAATCTTTGCTCAGCACCAACCTAGCATTGGTGCACTATTAATGATGCCTGGGCTGAATTCAGGGCATGGGGTGCAGTGTAGTGCTAACTCATGTTACGGCAAATATGTTGATGGATTTTGATTCATTGGCTGAACACAGTCCCGTGAACAGTGAAGAATATGCTGCTGTGCTTTCCATTTTGATAAAGGTATTTGAGAGTAAGTTTCAAAATTGTTGACAAATTCATCAATTTTTTTGTTTATTTGATACTCCATTTTCAGTTGACATAAATACATTACTTATGAATTTTCAAATGGAATGTATTGAGTTGCAATCCAAAATTTGACCATGTCTCTTTACACTTTTATAAGCCTTTTTTTACCAAAAAGAAATATCCCTCACTTCACAGCACGCCTTATTCATGTTATCACTTTTTGGCAGCACATCCATTTGTGAACAACTGTTTTCAAGGCTGAAGCACAGGAAAAATAAAATTTCATCAAAAATCTCTTATGAACGCCTTGAGAACTCACTGAGAATGGCAACTAATTCCAACAAACCAGACTGGTAATTCTGTTTCACAAACAGAAGTTTAAATATACCATTAGTTTTGTTTTTATTGCTCTCTTTTTTATAAGTTTTAATATAAAAAATATTAAAAACTAAAATAACTTTTGTTGTTCATATACATTAACCATACTACATATATTTTATTAGGTCTGCTCTGAAAGTAATGCCTCCTATTTTATTATGTTGGCCCATGATATCAGAAGCAGATGCTGGTGGTTTTACAGTAGAGGTTGAACCTTCCTACCAGTATTCCATTACATTTTGTTGCTGTGTGACTGATGGCAGCAGAGGAAAATCCTGACAAAACGGTGTCTAACATGGAAGTGTGTCTGAAAAAAATGGTGCAGAATTGAATTTCTTCACGTGGGAAAAATTGCACCCATTGATATTGTTCGATGCTTGCTGAGCATTTGTGGAGACCAAACAGTGGATATGAGCACAGTGAGGTGGTGGATGGTGCATTTCAGAAGTGGTAGCAGCAACAGTGTGTCATCTCCATTGGTGCAGATTTTTATGAGTGTGAAATGCAGACTCTTCTTCATCTTTGGTGAAAATACAAAGCTAATGATGGTGACTGCATTGAAAAAGAGTGTTTTCTAGCTGAGAATTTTCTCTATTAAATAGTGTTTTTGTGCTCTTTGTACCTGCTGTCGTTTCCATGGAAATAAATAGGAGGCATTACTTTCAGAGCAACCTTCTTAGATGCAGCCCTAGGTAATTCCTATTCACTCATTGTGGCTCAGGGAAGACAGAAGGTTGGATAGTCCTGAATTCAAGCAATCAAGTTTCTTCACCACAACATAAACCCTAATAGATGCCCCACTTAAATGTGTTTGTATTTTTTATGACCAGGTGCTTGAAGAAGAATCCCTCCATCCACTTCACACTGCTCAGTTAGATCTCATACATCATTAATCTGAGTAGATTTGAAACTTGTTCAGACAGAAATCTGTTTTAGAATGTCTATCTTGTTATTTGCACGTCTTATATTTTAAAATACTCACAAAATTTACTACCTTTTCCAGTTCTAGTGAGGGCAGAGTTTTAGTTTCCTAAAGCTTTTTCTTTTACATGGAGTAATCTTCAAAACAAGGTACAAAAAACAGAAAGGCAGGACAATAGGGACTATAAGACTATGGGATTCACATAAGGTGAGCAGGTAGACTGTACGGAATACTCACCCTACTCAAAGTTTCCCAAGTTTGTTCAGGTTAGCCCAGTGTTGCCCAGACAGCACTGCTGAGCCTCTTCAAAGTTGATTTGCAGACTAGAAAATATTGACAAAGACATTGTCTGACAAATCCTTCTTTGTAAATTCAAAACACTTCATGAAGTTGCATTAACTTCAGGAAAGAAAGAGGGAAAAAGTTAATTTTTCAGTATCCTCAGAAGGAAATAGTTCTGGTTTTGATTTCAAGACTGAAACATATGAAGGATATTGTATGCCAATATTTGTCCTGACTGTCCTTAACTGAAAAGGAGAGAAAAAGAATGTTTAGATTTAATCAGAACAAAACATTTCAATTGAGAGCAAATGATTTATTTTGTTTACACTGAAAATGTTGAGTTTTTCATGTTCTGTTTGTAATCCACATGAAAACAAATGTCAAAATTGCCCGATGTCCTGTGAAATTGAGTTTCTGCCTTCTTTCCTGTCTGCTTGGAGAAATGAGATATGAAGTGTGAGAGCATGAATTCGTTTTCATGTCCATTTAGCGCTAGCGATCTACATTCAAGAAAAATTTCAGTTACTTCCAGTAATGATGACAGTTTATGATCAGTTCCAGCTGTAATGTTGACATCTGTCTACTGCAAACAGAAAAGATTGTCATTTCACCTACAAGCAGCAGTTCACATGGGATTGAGTTCAGTGTGGCAACTTGTAAACCAAAACTAGTATTTTAATAACAGTTACAAAAGCTCATACGCACAGTCTATTCTCCTTAAAATGCCAATAGGACCATCCTTAATATTTTAAAAAGAAGCTTGGCCTTCTGTTCTTTCCAGAAATTGAGCAAATTTAAACAGTGTCTTTCTTTCATTTGTTTTCAAAGGACAATTGTCTGTGGTGAATGTTCATCAGCTTTCAAGATTTTTACCCTCTTACTGAGCTGTTACATAATTTGAAATTAGGAAGGAATGCAAAATACTTACTTGCATTCACTTTGATTTTTCTCCCTTTTTTTTTTTTTTTTTTTTTCACCTTTTAAAAATAACTTGGGACTTGGGATAGTTTTGGCAGAGCTTCTGAGGATACATTTGCCAGAAAAGAAAACAAAATTACTGATCTGGTGGGAAGCAGATGGATTATAAAATGTACCTGGCACAGAGTAAACATGAAAATGAAGAACAGAAGAGTGAATCTCTAGTTGCAGTATTTCAGGAAAGTATTCTGTAGAATGTGAGGATTACCAGAAAAGTGGTCCTCAATTAAGTGTACATGAGGTTAATGTTAAAAGTTTTGGGAAATCAGGCATATTGTTACCTGTGGATGTGCGCACATGATTTCATACTACCGTAAAGTGAAGTTTCTGCCCTCTCCTGGTTGGAGAAAATTATTTCCTATTTATTCCTCCTCAAGTTTTTGTCAGATCCAAGGCTGGACTCACACTATGGTCAAACTTTCTGACCACACATATCACTGAGGTGTTTGCCATTCCTTATATCAGGGCAGACGATGACCCCTGTTACCCCAAAAAGCTCATGAGAAGAGGAGAGAACCCTAATGCCACCCATTTATTGAATGGAAACAGGTAAACCAAACCACATAGTGCTTGGAAGCTAGAGCTTGTGATCACATACAACTTTTGGGACCACTGTAGACAGCAACTTCTATAGATAAAGCCTCTATTTTCTGTCTTCTCATATGGAATCCTCCTTGGAAAAACGCTTAGATAATTTCCTAAAGAGTTTCTTCCTTTCTATGTATGCTTTTATAGAAATAAGCACAGCATTATATATACATGACAAATGATTTAAGGGAAGTTCATCAGTGGTCTTCAGTGTTCATCTTGAAGACCTGTTGCTGCAGGTCCTGATGAAAATTCATCTTTCTCTTGGATTTTTCTAGAATTTCTCTTTCAGTAATTCTGATGGCATAATTGGCCAAAAACCTTCCATAATTTCAAGAATGCTTTCTTAACTTCTAAGCAAAGTGATGCTTTGTCTCTGTCTGTGTAGATATGTCATATCATTTGTGATAATTTCTATATTCTTGTACTATCACTCTTGTGACAACTTGCATTTTCCAAGCATGCTCAGTTTGTGTGTGAACAGTTGTTCTGTACTTGATTTCAGCTCACCTCTGCAACTGGTGCCATATATTGCTTACACGTATTTGGTGGCAAAAGTGACTTCACATGAAATTTATTATCATCACAGACTTGGCTGCAGATTTCAAACCTTTCACATTCTATATCCATGTAGCATCCTATAGATCTAATACTCCTGAGAGGTTGTACCTGAAGCTGTACTCAAGTATTGAAGCCTTAAAAGAAGAGGTTTTAATGGATGTTTACAAGGCATTTTATGACACCATGTAGAGCTTGAGCTGTACTTGTAGTGTTGCTTTGTGTTCCAAAGTAATCTTGAGATGGTTACTAAAATTTGCTTTTGCTAATTTGCTTGGGAAAAATGTTCTTGGGAACAGTTAGGCTGTTCTTGGAAACAGTGGTCACAATTCAGAGCCAGCTTTAATCCATCTGCGAGTATCGTGGTGAATGAGTACTCCAGACAAAATGCCATTGGCCAAAGATTTATTAATGATAAACATAACTCAAGTAAAATGTTACATTGCTTACATTTAAGATCCTAATTCTAGTCTTACATGCGGTTTTTTCTGTCTACTTCCACTTTCATTAGTTAACCTTGTTGCTGCTTTACTGATGTACATAGGCACTGGATAATCTCTACGAACTGAGGCACAGAACAGTAGGAATAACAGAAAAGATCCTACTAGGATACCAGTGCCACCTAAGTAAAACTTTCAATTTGCAAGCTGAACATGGGAATTTTAAAATGACTTAGAGCTGAGAAATAATGAAGCAGCACCAAATGATGTGAGACTGTCTGAAAAGTTAAGGTCAGAACTGTGCAATTTGCACAAGGCCATAATCAGAGCTTCTTCGTGTGTGAAGAAAGCAATGGGAGAATGAGCCAAGCAGAGAACTTCCCAGGATTACTCAGTGCACAACAGTGACATTAAGAACAAACCAACCTTCATCATGGGTCTGACTCTTTGAGAGTATATGACCCACCTCAGAGGGTTATTTTCTCCATGAATTAGTACAGGATCTGGAAATTATTAAAGCACAGAGAAATTTTTGCTATTCTCTCTTTCTCCCAGTTTTACCTCGCACCAAAATTTTTAAAAGTACATTGCCATTGTTCTGGCCAGAGGTTGCCTGGGAATAAAGGTGGAGAAAAGCCGGTACCATCATCATTCCACTGTAACAGTCAGTGGCCAGAAAGGTAGAGTCTGAAAGCAAGACATTGCTTTTTACTTCTGGTTCTAGTCAATCTAAGCCACTGACCATGCTTCAGAACATGGCTACTCTTTGTTTCTTCAAAAGCAAGCCACAGAAAGCCATGAATTGGGATGCAAGATGGATTGAAAATAGATATGCAGAAACCAACAAGTTGTTCTTGCTTGATGGGTGTCACCAGAGCATCGTGCACTGTGCTAATTTCTCAGCTTGTGAATAGACATATTTAGACTGACAGTTGAAAGTGGGCTGCAGATTCCACTTAAAACATGTTTTTCATGCTGAGTAATGAGGGCAAAACACAAACCAATTCTGGCAGTTAAACTACACACTTAAACCTTTCATAGTGTTGTCAAACACTATAATCCTTCAAAAATCTGAGTTTGAATAGCCTCAATATTTTATTTAATGAATTTTAAATCCTATAATTACCATAATTAAGACACTCCTTTTGGATCATGTTAGTATGCTGCTCAGAGACAAAGCTGTAGGCAATTTTCACTAAAGATTTTCCTGAATGCAAATGATACGTACAGCTCATTTTGAACTCTTCATGATGTCATTTGGAGGAATAGTCTTTTCTAATACATCAGGAGACTTTAATGTGGAAGGTCTGTAACACCATCTGTGAAAGGCTTGTACAGAAAAGTCCTGATTATCTCCGTTCCCGACCCTTCTTGTACTGGCAGTGCACCTAATAGTAATTTCTGCCCCTCGTTTGGTAAGGGAGGATAACCAGAGAGAAATTATACAATTTGGAGTGTTGTGGCACATACTCTGAGGACTGAAGACAGACATTAGGGTGAGGTATGGACCAAGAAATAAAATGCAATTTATGGGATTTGAATTGTTATTACTGATCTTTTTAGTTAGATTCAAGGGTAGGAAAAAAGTCTGTGGGAGGAAAAAGGATATGGAGCCTTAGGGCACTCTTGCACACACTCCCCTGGTACCCATCATCTATTGTCCTGGTGCAGTACTGAAGCTGCATGGGTTCCTACTGTGCCCAGTGCCATGACAGCAACATGGGAACCAGAGCTCAGAACCACACTGAAGTTTTCATGGCTCCATTTCATAGCCAGCCCCATACTCCTGGGCTGGAAACACCAGCCTGTAGCTCCTCTACCCTCTGATCAGCCCATCTGAGAACAGAGGTTCTAAACTTGGGTTCAGTTCAGAGCCAAATGATTAGCTGAGTCACTACCACAGAGAGGCACTGCCAACAATCAGTCTGTTTTTTGGGGGGGGCAAGGATGCTTATAAGCGAACCTTCATACGCACATCTTAGCAATGGACTATTTCAAAAGAAGGTTGATGTGGTGAAAATGCACCAAAGAAGAGGGTGTTTAAATGAAGGGGATACTGAAAAACTGACAGTTTGCCTACAGACTGTATAATTGGATGTCTGTAGGAACAGGTATTTCTATATCAGTGGGTAGAAAAGTAGGGTCACTTGTGGCTCTGTGGCGATGAGCACTTTGCACTTAGCAATTTAAAATGTTTCACAGCAAACAAATCAATATCTGAAAGAGATAATTCTGCTTCACACTCAGATCTGCAATTCCCAGCACTGTCAAAGTCATCTCCAAGGACACCACATGGAGCATGATGTTCATTTTTCCTAATAGCTATATAGCTGTAACTAGCTATCGCCACATAAATTAACACCAATGGAAGCATAATAAGTTTATTGATAGGCTTCATTTAAATGGGTGAAATGGGTGAAAATGGGTGAAAAACAAGAATTTTCTACACAAAAAAAAGTAGAGAATTGAAGAACATTTATATTTTATGAAGAAGCTTGTAGTCAAAATTAGTAGAAAAAAATTCTCTAATAAGTGTGATTTTAAGCTTTACCTCCTATTCTTTCAACATCTTGGAGGACTGCATATGAGATGAGTTGTGATTTCAACCCATTCTCTGGCTGATGGTATCACAATTACACATAATATTATTTAATATTTTTTCATGGGGTGAAGATTTTCATTTATTTAGAAGTAGAATTTCAAAAATGTTGAAGCATTTCATTCACCTCTGATTTTGTCCAAAAAGAATTATCTGTTTTCTGTCTGTGAACAAAACACAATACTTCAGGGCATGTTTCCTACAATATATCCAATTTCTCAGGTGCTGGAGGCATGCCCTGGGGAGAATTATTCCTTACTTAGTGTGTGTCAGACCACATTTGACACAGTCCATTACACTGACAAAAGATTTATCCTTACAATATGAAAAAAAAAGGCAAAATCTTCAGCTGCACAAAAAGACCCCAGACTGAAGTTAGCTATCTGTTCAGAATGAAAAATATCTGGTTTTTGAAACACTGCTAGTATTCACAAGCCCAGAGGATATGTTTGTGGTGCCTGTGCCTAACATGAAGACATCATTTGAAAGACCAAAGTAAGGCAAATAATTTTATTAGCTCTCTCTCCAGGCCAGATACACAGGTACTGATCTCCTCTGTAACTACTACAGAAAACAGGAACTTCACCCTGCAAATCAGACACTCTAATTTAAAAACAGGCTGTCTCTTTGGTTAAAAAATTATGCTGCTGAAAGGAAGCTATTCCTAGAAAATAACATTTAACTTTAAATCAGTACAGCCAAAGAATTTGGACACATAGCCTTATGTTCTCAATTATAAATAAAATAGTAATATTTTTCTCATCTTATAGAAGAAAACACAAATTTTATGTTAGGAATAAATAACACTGAAATAGGGCTCATCACAAACATTCCCAGTATTTTAATTGTCATTGAAGATGGAAAAGTAGTATCATAATTACATTTCTAAATTTAAATTCAGTTATTACTGTTATATTAATATATTTACTCTGTTCAGACCTGGGGCCCCTATCATGAGAAAGATATCATGATCTGTTAGGGCAGTGTGAAGGAAGGCCACAAAGATGCTCAGAGGGCTGGAGAAATGTTGAGGGAGATGAGCTTGTTCAGTCTGGAGCTGACAAGGTTCTGAGGAGACCTCCTTGAAACCTGCCAGTACTTAAAGGGAGCTTATAAACAGGAGGTAAGTCAAGTTTTTACATAGGTAGATAGTGAAAGTACAAGGGGGAATGCTTTTAAACTAAATGAGGTGAGACAGAGATTAGATAATAGGAGGAAAGTGTTTACTCAGGCGTGGTGAGGCACTGGCACAAGCTGCCCAGAGAGTTTGTGGCTGCCCCATCCCTGGAGGTGTTCAAGACTAGGTTGGATGGGTTCATGGGCAGCTTAATCTGGTTGATGGGGAGCAACCAGCCCATGGAAGAGGGTTGGAATTATCTCTAAGTTCCCTTCCAAGCCAAGCCATTCTATGATTCTACTATTCTACTATTGTACGATCTATGATTGAAGTAAAATAGTTCAATCAGGCTGGTGTTAATGTTATTATAGAGATCAAAGACAAAAATGACCACATTTTGGACCATAATTTCATATCGCTAAATTTTATACAGTTATCCAGTTATTCGCATTTGGTCAAAGAACAGAGTTTTTTAAGACAGATCTCAGTTTGAATACTCCATCTTTTGCATGAACATTTCATTCCATAATCAGTTTACTTTACTTTGTGGTCTAATTTTTTTACTGTTAAGAAAAAGTTCTTACCCTTGCATTTGGCTTTATGTAAAGTTCTTCTGTATGTGCCATTTTACCACATGATCCAGGACATACCAACAGGCTACATTAATACATAATTCATTTATTTTTCATCCCACTGATCTTTACATCATCCAAAACTATTTTCAAAAATAGTTTTTACCAGTATTTACACTGAAAAAATGTTAAACTGAATTGAAGTTTCTTACAGCTTTGGAGAATTGACTTTGCTGCTGGTCATCCTTTTCCATTAGTGATCATTTTGTGATCTTTTAGTCCACAGTCTGTCTAGTTACTACTTTACTGTTTCTATAGATTATTTGGTCTTTATTCACACCATGTTTTACTAAATCAAATGCCTTTAAAATCAGGATATGTGCCTTTTAACGAAGGAAGATCACATATATATTTAAAGCAGACAAAATAGTACTTCACTCAAGCTCTATTTCCACAAAACATTCTTGACTAACATTGATTACACTGCTTTCCTTTATTCATTCATGTTTGCATTTTACATTGGATTCTCAATATTTTCCCTGAGACTAGCCCTGGGAATGCATCTGTGATCCATATTCCCCATTTGTTCTTTTCAAATATCAGCTTAAAATTAACATTTTTCTCATTGTCTGAAATTTTACTCATATTCCAAGTAAAAATGGATGACCCCAACTAGAGTTTCTTCAGCCAAATATTCAAACCCTTTAGGTCAAAATTACCAGAAGAATTCATGCCTGATTCTATTGTGCCAAGTTACACATTATTTGTATTTTAAGCTTACATTTTATGTTGCTGCTCATTCTCCCATTCTTCTCTTTAAGTACTGAAAAGTAATCAGTCTACCCCTGGGCATGTTTGTGTATCATGTAGAAACATAGTTATAACTAACACTTCCAGACACTCCTGAAACTGTCACCTAGGCAAAGAATGAGAGTATGCATTTAAGTTGCTTACTGTTCGGTTTTAATAGACTTTAGAGTCAAAAGACCTTACAGAAGGATAATATTACAGATAGCAATATACTACTGTCATGTTTGAAAACAAAAATAGTAATTTTGGGGGTTTGGTTATAAAATGAGGTGGAAACAGGACATGGAAAGGAAATTGAGAAAATACAAATTAATCTTCAATAGTGAATATTCTGTATCTGTTTTGGATGGTCTGAGTTAATTTTGAAACTGCTAATATCCCTTTACCCTTTTATATGTGCCATTGAGGTAGTACAATTGAGAAGTGAAGGATCTGCATAGATTACAGTAAGCGCAAATGCAGTAATGTTCCTCATTGCATGTAGAGATCTGTTTTACCTCCTCTGGGTACTGTGTAATGCCCCAAAAATATATACAGATCATTAAATTAGTGACCCTTTTGCTCCAACACTGCTATTATCAGATTTTTCAAAGATTACAGTGAAGATAAATACATCCCGAGCACAAGGAATTTAAAGTAGCCTGGCGGAGTCCACCACAGCACTGTAGCAGCTCTCAGATGATGTGAGCCTTAAAAACATCTTATTTCCTTTCAAGGTATTTGCTGCCTTTATACTGTACTTGTATGTGGGCCACAGACACGACAGATATGATAACTGTTATACAATCTCCCTGCATTGAGACCTGCCAGAGTACACTAGCAGAGTCACACAATAGGTGACTCAGTCCATGTCCTTTCACTTTTTCGCTTGACTATCAGTCACTCATTATATTTACTCTTGACTTTCAGTCACTCATATTTTTTTCACCATCTATTTTTTTCTTTCTGATTGTATACTTCTTTTTGTCAGCCCAACTTAGAGTACACCTATTCTCAATGAGCTGTCCTGGCCAAGGAACATTTGCTTTGCTCTGAAGCTTTTGCTTGTTGTGCCAAACACCTAGCAGAATGGAGAAACTGTCCTTTTTAAAAGTACAGCTAAAGCACTGACCAAACACAGCACTTAGACACAACCTGAACTGTAAGCAAATCAATAGGACTTCTCATTTGTTCACATGCTTACAATTAAGCATATTCCTTAATGCTTGCTTGGATGGAAGCCAAAAGGCAGCAGTAAATTGAGTTGAGATCCCAGAAATTGTATTCCTTTTACTGAGGCAAGTTCATCCTTTCTACTAAGAGACGACATATTCTCTAGTGCAGATAAAATTATACAGCCATTTATATTATAGGAGTCTTCTATTTCAATTTCTGTAAACATGGTACTTCATCCCATGATTAAATAAAGAAATGGAAGAGAGAAATCCAGAAGAACCAATGGTTTGGCACCTTTGATCCAAAAAAATCCTTACCACTGGACATGGTGGCTTGGCTCTCAGTTTCTACTACATCAAACAAAGGCTATTTAAAGATGGATCATAGCACCATAAAGGTTTTAACAATTAGAAGGGAAGTGATAAAAGATTAATGGCCCAAAACTGAGAGTTTGACTGAGCTCTCATATTAAAATAATAATAATAATAATTTTCAGGTAGATAGTGAAAGTACAAGGGGGAATGTTTTTAAACTAAATGAGGTGAGACATAGATTAGATAATAGGAGGAAAGTGTTTACTCAGGGGTGGTGAGGCACTGGCACAAGCTGCCCGGAGAGTTTGTGGCTGCCTCATCCCTGGAGGTATTATAGAATTATAGAATGACTCAGATTGGAAAGGACTTTAAGGCCCACTCAGCTCCAACCCCCTTCCATGGGCTGGTTGACTCCCACCAGATCAAGTTGCCCAGGACCCCATCCAACCTGGCCTTGAGCACCTCCAAGGATAGGGCAACTATATTCTATATTCTATTTATATTCAAGAAAATTGGTTATAAAAGGTGTCCTGGGACAGATCTATAGATAATGAAGTGTGTGTCAACCTCTGATGTCAATGTATGCTAGCTCTGGACTAGTCTAGAGGAGAAGTCTGATGAAGAGGAACCATAACCTTCTGTTTAAAAATTCCTAATGATGTAATTTTTATTTCAGTTGTTTTTTCCATGATTGGAGCCTAGACAAAAGCATAGTGATAAAAGAAACTCCAGGGAACAGATAGATGTGTGTTCACAGAAATATTTTGGAAATCACCATGCTTCCACTTTGTTATTCCTCTCACAGCTGAGCTGTTTTTTTAGGGATATCTCTTCAAATTGCCCACATCATATCTCATAAAAGAAATGTTAATACATTCATTCACTCAGTAAGCTCATTACTTTTTCTCCACAAAGAGATTATTTGCATTTTTTTTCCCAAAGTTATTTTTCACCTTCTTTTCCTTTAGATGAGCCTCCCAATCCTCTGCAATATTGATATTTCCTTCCTGAAATACGTTTTTCTTTCCTTGCTGTTAATTTACTCTCCTGTCCTATAACTTTAAATCTTTATCATTTCACAGTTTCTCCCACGTTAACAGCCTTTTAGCCATTTCTCTGAAATCTTATGAATATATCACTGGTTGCTCTATCAACATATTGACAAAATTCATTCCAAGTGACTGGTAGACATTTAGTGTGTCCTGATACATATTTCACCCAAAAAACACCTATATGATTAACATCCTTTCTTCCCACCAACTCCTCCTATTTGGAAAGACTCTGATAGATAATTTCCAAAGAGCTCCATTCACCCCATCTTCTCATTTTCCTATCTAATTATAAATCCTAACAGGTAGAGGTCATGTCTTCCTCCCATCTCCCTTTGTCTCTACCCACAGATGAGTCTTAAACTATGTTAGATGCATAGATATTGAGAGAAAGAGAAATATACAAAGCAATTCTTCTGTATTTTCCTTCTTAATGTGTCAAGACATGCCAAATGCCTTTACAAGAGCATTGCATGCATATGGATTACCCAAGCACATCTGTTATTCCAGTACTGAAATACTTCACATTTCACATTCAACTTGATACCATAAACATGTGGGTTTTTTTTGCTCTTACTTTTCAGCTGTACTCTCACTTTGCAGTTGATGTGAAATAATATGTACGAAGAAGACATTGTTCAAGAAGAAATCTATTTGGAGTTTTTTTTCTATCCAATTATCCTTTTTAAAATTAATTTTATATTATATTTTATTTTCATATCAAGTGAAAAGTATTACTGACTACCCATACCTTCCTGCACATTGTGGAGAAATAAAGAGAAAAAAGTTCTGAATTTGTATACAAAATCAAGTGTGGGGTATGCATTTTGCTCTTATACTGAAACATTTGAATGCCCACGCTTCCCTGGGGCTAGCACATAAATCCATGGATTTCAGTACATTAGATGTTCAACAACAGTGTCTGACCAAAAACATTCAAGAACTGGATAATCTCACTCACTGCTTTTTCTACCAAGTTCCTCAGTATTGCCATATGCTGGATTCAGCACATGAGCCTCAGGTTCAGCATTTCAAAGCATGACAGAAACACTTTAAATCAGATCAGCTCTCTAAACAAAACGTTTTTGTTTTTTGCTTGCAGCATCCCATGTCATATGCACAAATATGATGGAGTCCTCTGTGGCTCAAGTAATGAATAGATTCAACTTTGTCCAAACCAGTACTATTGTTTTTAACCTGGTGTCCAATTCCATAAATAGATCACAAGTAAGTTGTTATAGTTTGTGGGGTAATAACATTAAACTCTCTAAAGAAGGGGTTCATTCGGTAATCAAGATTAAAAGAAACAATCAAAGATAGACTGAAAGTTAAGCTCTTCACTATAGGAGATCATAACTGCCAGCTATTGAACTGGAGATTAAAGAATTTAGAAATGGAGTTACAACTGTTAAACAGCAAAAGGAAGAATATGTCTGAAGAGTGATGACCCAGCAGGGCAGGATGGAGAACAGGTCCACAGGAGAGGAGCTCTGTTACACTGCCTCAGGGTCAGAGAGGGGTCCTTGGACTGTTTCACCCCTTGGAATGAACGCTGACACTAGCACTCAGTGCATCTTGTCCAAAGTAAAATAACCTCTTGCCAGAAAATGCAGAAGAGGCAAGCAGAGCTCAACGCACCTCATCTGCAGCTTCGAGAACAACAGATAGGTTTACATCACAAGGTAGATGCCTGAGAAGCTCCCACAGTGCAGCACCATTTGCCTAGCCACACTATTAAAGCAAATCCATCCTCCTCCTTAGATCATCATCAGGTCATTTGGCCAGGGAAAGCAATGGCTATATGAAGCTTCTTCTCCCTTTAGGTCTTCATCTCCTCTGCATCTCTCTCTCATGCTGCTGATGTGAATATTCTTTCCTCTACTTTAGGAGTCACTAGGATGCAAACTCCTCATAGCACAGGCTGAGACGTGCCCAGGTTCATCACCCATCTGAATACTCAAGGTGAGACACTGTACTGCTGTCCCATGCAATGGCCCATTAGCACAATAAGCACCTTATGCTTTGGCCTGGGACTCAATGCGCACTGGATATTATAATATTCCATAGCCCAAATTTAGAATTAAGTTATTCAGGTTAAGTCTAAGGAAAATCTTTTAAATATGACCATTTAGAGTTAGTGGTGAAACTGTGGACTGTTAGACACATCTGCTATCTCTGTGAAGTGAATCATCAAAAAGGTTGCAGAAAACGTGCTTCTTTTTGTGACATTAAAGTAAAGTAAAAATTACAAGAATTCTTATGTTGTCAGAAGTACCATTAAGTTTCTCCCAGAGCTATAAGTTTTTAAACTGCCGATCTCAAAACGATGTTTTTCTCCATCTGGAGCATTTAAAACCTAAAAATACAAATCATAGAAACGCTTTCATGGTTAGCTTACCACCATCATAACTGTAAGGGACTTTTGTACAGAAAACATATGCCACAAGGACTTGAATTTTCCTAGCCTATTCCACCACTAAATACTACCCAAATAAACCTGATGACTATATTTTAACCTTAGGGGTTGCATGTAAAATATAAAATTATACATTTAAATTCCAATCCAACAGAAATTTTAATTATTCTAGCAACAAAACTAAGTATAAACTTTAATGATAAATCAAGCTTTTAATAGTCTGACTTTTTAAATGTCATATATACCAGTTTCTGACAGTAATACGCAAATATCTCCTGAAAATCTTCCAAACTGCACTTGTATAACAGAGGTATTTCACACATGTACTCGACTTTCAATTTAGCAGATTTGCAAAGGTACATTCATGTTTTCACTTGACATTAAATAATATTCAAATACCCTGTCAAGACACCTTTGTGCAAATGTCCTTGATTACTAGTCAAATCTGCAGGTAAAAAGCTTAGTTAAAGTGGTTGGTCTGACCACATAATTTGGCACTCTATATCTATTAACTTCTGTTTCTGCCTTTGCACAAACAAGATTTGCCACAGATCACTGGTTCAAACAAAGTCTAAATGAAGTATCTCAAATTAAGTTTGAATTGATTTACATCGTGAACCACTGAACCAGCAAATATTCTTGTGTGCGTTTGTGTGTGCAGAACTAAAATACTTACAGGAGATACTGTCATCCCGGCAATTAAGGCCAGCAGACAGGGAAGAACAATTTCTTCATTTGTGTTCCCTTCCTATTTTGCAGGAGAGAGAGATTACATCCTTTTCTCTGTGCTTTTTTCCTAAACTCATCCTAGGCAAAAAGCCCTCAACCACACAAAATCTCCAACTAAAACAATTACACCTGAAAAGCAAAACCTACACCAAGGAAAAGGGCAGTGTACAAGCATTTAGTTTTAGTGTCTTGTACATTCTGCATGGAAGTCCAAATATTCTCCTAGTGTTTCATAGAAATGTTCAAATTCTTTGTTCGATAATAGGAATGGACAGAGACAGACAGATGTTGAACTTTTATGCTGAGGGTTGTACCTACGTTTATGTACATACACTGTCTTTGCATGTGCATTTCTTTCTTCAGAAGAGATTGTGAGCCATGTAGGAATAGAGTGCTTAATTGAAAAGATAACAAATGATGAAGCAGCTGTTAAACATGGCACAAAAATTGCTCCAAGCAGTTAAGGCTGATCATCATGATGGAAATAGCTTTTTGACAAGCTTAGCATTCCTGTGACAATAATTAAGAATCAGGTTTCCACCAAAAGGCTTTATAGCCAGAAGGGGTTGTAAATCGATGGGCAACATTTTTATCTCAGAATGAAAATTAATTATTCAGTGTCGAACATGCTTTCTCACACTTAACTGCCCGTAATGTCTCCTTTATTCTCCATCTTAATTCAATTAATATCCCATTGTTAAAGGGGTGTTTGTCAGTAGCTATTTACTTTCGTTAAAAATTACTATAAGGAAGTATGACAAAATTGAATGGTTCTTAAATAAAGCCATAGCTCAGATTTTTTTTTGGCAGAGGGTTGTTAGCTGTTAAGTGCTCTCTGACAAAGTGTAGATATGAGCATTTTGTATTGCACCCTTTGAGCTTGCATAAGCACATAAAGGGATTGAATAATGCATGAAAAAAAAAAAAAAGCATAGGATTTTCCAAAGTGTCTTACATGGGCCTAACTTCTTCCTTCCATTTAAGCTAGTTAGAAAAAATATTGCATTTAACTGAAGCAGTTTCAGGACACCAAAGACTTTTGAAAATCTCATACTCGTTGAGAAGAAATGAAATGTGCTTTTATCTTTTTGGCTATTATCTGAAAATGAAAACATCTATTACAAAACTGTCATGACACTTACAGGAAAGTGATGAATCTTTGGGGAATTATTCAGACTGTTTTGACAAGCTCTACTATCTGTAAATGTGGCTGGAAATGTCCTCTTGGCAAGAAAAATTAGGCAATGTAAGCCTTCACAAGGGCAGATCTTGTTCAGTATTACCACTGATATTTTCATTTTCACCAGTAGGAGAAAAAATAAAATAGTACAAGAATTGCTGTTTTATTTCATTCAAAATACAAATAGTCATCTACTATTGCCCAAATTTTCTGTGACCCTGATTTTCTGCTAAATTTCTTGTTATTTAAGCTGCTATTCATGAAATAAAAGAAACATGAGACTAAGATTTGCTTCGTTGACAGGATCCCATAGTGTTTTCTCACTCACTGCAAGTTCATCATAGTGGTCTCCCTGTGAAGCCAAAACTACAATCACCCAGTAAATAAAAACACATTATTAGAGTGCAAGAGGTGCAATTCTTTCAATCCTTTTTCATTATCTTGTGTGTGCATGCACTCCTGCTATAGTAATTATTTAAGCAGTATTTTCCTAAGTACTAATTAAAGAAGAATCTCCATAAATTAGGAGTTGAATTGTTTTGCAAAGCCACATAATATTTTATCACCTTGAGATAATGCTGGCTTTACATATGTCAGTTGAAGCAACAGAATGGGCAGAGACTGGAAAACTTCTTGACCCCAAAAAGCACTGCTGCACTGCTGCGGTCTCCTAAGACCTCACCTCCCAGGAGGAGACTGCTCACTGGCCCAGCACAGGTGTGAAGAGGTCCACATCTTTCATCCACCATTCTCCACTTCTAGAAACCCATTGGCAAGCCTAGCATAAGCCTCTGAGTCATTTATGATTGCAATCAGGAGACCAAAGATTTGACAGTGATTGATGCTTTTAAAATCAAGGTAGGACTATCACTTGGAATCCAAGAAACCACAGGTTCAGGTAATCAAATACAAATGTACTCGGTTTATCTATGACAGCCTTGTAGGGTGGGGATCACAAAGGTTTTGGAAGATATTTCTGTGCTATATTAAATTTTTATCTGTGAGGGGAAAAATGACAGAACTGAAATAATAATGCCAACTATAACATAAACCATAGAATGTTTCTTTCTATGGTGCCCAAATTTTGAATTTAAAAATCCTTTTGTCCTTTCCTATCCTGTTTTCCACCTCACTGACCACCAACTTTTCTTCTACATTGACTATTCTAAACAATTAGCTGAGAAGCATTCCTTTCAAATACCTTACCCGCCTGACACCTTTACTCAATTAGGATAGTGCTTCCTCTTCAGTCAACAGGAGTCATTTCACTTGGGCTACCCAGAAGGAAGACGCCCTCCAAGAGGAGGGAGGCTGCCAGAAGCTGGCTCTGAGATAATCCTTCTGTGTTAATCAGATACTTCTCCCATTTTGAAGAGATGTTAACCAGGAGGAAAGCAAGGAGAGTGTGTGTACAGATCAACAAATCTGTTAAAACATAGGCATAAGTGTCAAGATTTGACTTTATGCTTACGTTGATAAAAATTCTTAACTTGCTTTTCTACTTCATGTACTTGTCAATGCTGTGGATGAATAGCTTCTGCACTGACTCACTGCTTCTGTTCTCAGAGTCAGACCAGAAAATGAAAGGGAAATAAAAAAACCCAAAACCACTGTATAATTTCTGGTTGGGGGAAAAAAAAAAAAAAAAAAAAAAAAAGGTCACATAAAAAAATTAAGAAATGAATTTTTTAGGCCAGATGATTAGTGCCAGTGCTATCATTTGGTCCAGCTGGAGGGAGCAGAATACTTGCCCAAATTGTATATTAGGACAATATGTCTAATACAGCCAGAGCAGAATGTTTCTGGCATATTTTAATAGATATAATAATGTTGCATCACAGATCTGTCCTTGAGTCTTACTTTCAAGGGAACTGCCCTGGAGTTAGTTGCAAAAAAATCAGTGGTCTGGAAATTATGTAATTTAAACATGTTTACCTCAGTGTATGCCAGTGTTTGCAGCTGTCAAAGTGAGCGGAGTCTTGTCCTACTGAGGCTAATTCTCCTAAATTAAAAAGTGTTCCATGCACCCTTTAGCCTTTGCAGACCAGGCTTGGGAATTGGGAGCAATTTATAAATGCTTCCCAATAAAAGGAGACAAAAATGTTCAGTGAAAGAGTTCTCTTCCAAAAAACAAACAAACAAACAAACAAAAAAGTATGGATTTGACATGATTTTTAGGAATGTGGTGCAATATTTAGTGGAGGAAAGTGGAAGCTTTTCATTGTCTTTCACTATTACAGTATCTCAAAATGAGTGGCAATTAAAAAGGTTTATTTTAATGAAATCTAAACTCCTAGGCTGCAAAGTTTATGTGGAACATTTCAGCGACTTCACCTGTTTAATCCTTGTTTAACAAAACGGTTTGGCTACTCACATTTTCTTAGTTCAGTTTGTTTGTTTAAAAGCCAAAAAATTCACAAGAAAATCACATCAGAAAAATCCATCTTTCCAATGCTTCTCGGGCAAACTACAGATAAATTGGTAGAGTTTAAATATATTTTCCTACACTTTAGATTGAGGCTGTTAAAAATGGAAGACGGTCCAATCTTATTCTGTATTATTCAGAAGGTCAAAGCATTCCTATCTATTATTTTATTATTATCACTTTTTCAGTGAAGGATTTTAATCTTATGCTGTATTTGTGCAATATGTGAAACAAGGGACGCCATATCTCAGCTATGGAAACTTGTGATACTTACATAGAACTGCTATGTGCATTGTGATTCATTTTCCTTTTACACTTAATGTTTACCAGCTGAAGTGAACTGCTCTTCTGCTGTGAATCACCAATCACGAGGCTTCTAGAGCATGAAAAATAACAGACTGAAGTGTGCAAGTGTACTGAATGCTATTGAATTAAATACTAGTGAGTGGGACTGCAGCAACTGGAAGCTCCCCTGTACGGTTTGATGCCACATTTTATACTGTAGACTCAGTTCCTTGCTGAGCCAATATGTGTGAAGTCCTGTGGAAGTGATCTCATAACCTGGACTGCTTTAAAATGAGAAAAACCTCCAAGCCTCTAAGACAAGAACATATGCCGAGATGCTTACAGCAGCACGCTGTGAATGGAACCACAGTGATAAAATAAATAAATAAATATAAAGGGATTCAACAAAGATTTTTCTCTCTAGCTGATGAATCAGGAATCCATAAACGTGGTTTTTCCATATGACAAAGTGATATGCAATATTCATTCTGTGGTTTCACACAGTTTAGTCAATAAACTTCCATTAACTGTGGACAAACTGTCAAAGTGACCTCCTGCCCTCATTTCTGCAGAATGGCTTGGCCCTAGCTGTCCATATTAATATGAATTTGAACCCTTTGGTTTGGCATTTTAGTTCTTCATCCATTAGTCTCACATTTCTATATTATCATCTAATACTATTGATTTTAAAGTATACGTACAGTCAATCTGCGCACATGTTTGGGAAGATCAGTAGAGGACACTAACAGGATTTCTACCAGAGGTCCAGAAATTAGACTTCTCAATTACTTTTACTGTCTTTTATTTTGCCCAAGATTATTTTAACAATTCAAGGGGAAGTTATATTTAGTATATCTGAAGTATCACTACTTAACCTTGCAATGTAACTTCAGGGTTTTTTATTTATTTCTCTTTGCTGGGTGCATGTTCTCTTCTGTTTTTTTCACAAGTCTCAACAGAGGCACTGCAATCCCCAGAACACCTTTGTGCAGGCTCAGGTTCCCTTGCTGTGATTGCTAGACATCTCAGCTGCCTGAACTTTGTTGGAAGGATCCGACTGTCAATTGTCACTCAGCAACAGAAGGAAGCAGAACAGTAGTGTGAGGCTCAACCCTCACAGACCTGTGTATACTTCATGTTTAAAGAGCTACAAATAACTCCAACAAGAAAAATAGAGGTTTTCACCTGACTGAGACAAACTCTGTCCTATCCATTTTTTATTTTTAATTAGAGGAAAGCCAGGCAGTAGAGACAGATCATACATTTGCCTTGGGTACTGAAATCTGAGATCTTTCCTGTTCCAGGAATGGCAGGGACTCCCAGATTCTCTGGCTAAGATACATTCACCCAGAGCTTCCTCCTTTCTTCCTCTACTGATAGAAGACTTTAACATTTCCAGTTTACAACCTTTCTCTGTAAGATCTTCCCAATGTGGAGAAAGGCATTCCAAGCCAGATTGGGTGGGGACCTGAGCAGCCTGATCTAGTGGTTGACGACTCAGTCATGGCAGAGTGTTGGAACTAGATAATCTTTAATGTCCCCTACAACCTAAGTCATTCTAAGATTATATGAAAATAACCTTCTCCAACATTTAAAGTCTCAATTCCTAAAGAACTCTGTCCCTCAGAGGGAAAACATGGTGTCAAATCTTTTATGATGTAATCTGAAACACTTTACTATTTAAAAACTCCATAGAAACCACATAAGTGGTTCCTATAGCTATTTTTTCCTCTTAATTCTTTCCAGTGCTCCTTTCTTTTGTTTGTAGTACAACAAAACTCATTCTTCAGTCACTACCAGGACACATATTACAGCTTTGCCCATGTGCCTATGTATCAGCCATCCAAGTACACGTGGTTGTTGACACTGTCTGCTTCTCTAAGCAACCTAAGCACCTTCTTTCCAGCCATAGCACAGATTCATCTCTTGATCAGACAGAGAAATAGCTTCTCCTTAAGTTTCGTACAATTCCACCTCTATTTCTATTTCTATTCAACACAGAAAGAAAAGGCTCTCACTGTGTTCAAAGTCAGATTCCTCTTTGCTGATATTCTAATCACTGCTGTATTTCTAGTGTTCTGCTCACTATGGCAATGGCAAACAATGGAGTGGTGCTTTGTGGCAAAATGCCACTAAGACGATGAATTTCTGCAGTGCCCCAGAACTCACGAGAAGGGAACCAGATAGAGCTATTCTCCTGCATTGTGTTTGTTTGCAGATCTAACAGTTCATTGCTAGAAGAGGAAGTAATCTTAGTGTCTGTTAAAGTGATAATTTTAGTGATTCACAATCTAAGAGTAAAACAAAGCTATCCCAAGTATTGACTAAAGTTCATGTTAGATCAGGAATCTACAGTGTTTCCATCTCTGTCACAGTTTACTGTTCTTACAGTACATACGTATCTGGCAGCTGATACTCCTTGCAATAAAATAGCAGTTCTGTAGTTTTAACTAAAACGAGCAATGAACCTACATTATACTTCATAAAGTACAAAGGGCTTCGCTGTAGGGCAAGTGAGCAACCTCAGCAGAGCTAAATCAGTTTGTACACAATAAAAAATCATTCCAAAACTTCTAAGAAACCCAATTTGCTTTTGCTGGAGAGACCCTTTGGAGATTTTTTTGTAAGAAGTTTGGACAGGAAGAAATATTCACAGATATTCATAAGATTTTCACACTCTCCGAAGCCTCTTTAGCTATTGGTAAGTGTAAACTAAGCTCATACAGATGTATTTGTAAGAAGAGGAAGTTTCTCAAGATCAGAGTCTCAAGAATGAAACATCTTTTCTGCATCAGCAAAAAAGCGACTGATAGCCCTCCAGTGTGCTTTAGATTTCATACTTCGTTTGTAACAAGAGCTCCATAACACCACCCATTACAACACAAACAACAACGCAATCATTTAGTTCTGCAATCTAAGAGGGACAACGGGTATTTCAGCATTCCCAAAGGGAGTTCAAATGACTTATTGATCAATTGATTAATAAATGTCAGCGGTCAGAGTAGAGAGTAGCTCTGCTTCAAAAATAGCTGTCAGAAGAGACTATAAGTGCATGAGCTATTAGGAATGAAAAAATTAATCTGACAGAAGAATAGAGCAGTGATTGTTTTACATTAAATGTGAGAGAATGCATGATCTGTGTTTCCAAAACTTGTCAGACATAATAATGAGAAATAGAAACATCATTTCTGGAATAAAGATGTTTATGCACATATTTTGACAGGCTACATATGAAAGTTTGGAATTGATTAACTTTTCATAAAATAGCTGCTGCTTTGAATTATTTCTACTGAATGTTAGCAACTGATGCTTGCAATAACCGTGGTTAATAATTACTTTGTTTTCAATGAGGACGAATGAATACTTTCCTAGTTTTTAATTGTGAGGTTGTTTTTGGCACAGGTAAGGGTAAATCCAGCCTGTATGTATTTCCAAGTTTGATTTTTGGTTCTTTTTTTTAAAGTAGTCACTGCAATGAAGTTGTGATGTGGAATATGCATTCTTGGAATATTTGCTGCTTCTTATTATTAACTATCATTTTCAGATAAGGGGCATCATTATTGTATTTAAGATTAATTTGACATTGACATGCCAAGGAGGCATTCACATGTGTTGCAAAGGTTGTCTTTGTAGCATTATTGCAGTAAGAGCGCAGAAGGGACTGGGAGGCGGTTGCCTTTTTATATGGAAAACCGCTACTCGCCTGAGCTGCTTAAGCAAGCTGTGAAAGTTAATAGCTCAATACAGTCCTTTTATTTTCAACAGAATGCTTGTATGTGTATTGATTGCTCACCTGGATTTGTGGCACTGTTGATGTGGATACCTGAAAGATCGAACTCCCACTAATCTCACTAATTGAGACTCCATCCAGAGGATCCTGCTGTGACAGTGCCTCTCATTCCCTTTCTGCATGGGAATCTACAGTTTCAGGAGATCTGACAGACAGACAAAATGTGATGAGAGATATTGCTGACTTCTAGCACAGGTGCAGGATCTCACCTGATTAAACAGTTTGTTCTGACTCACACATGAAAGCTTTGAATCGGGATTCAAATCGACTTTCCCTGGTTGTCAGTCACCTCCTATCACTGCTCTGGTCACAAAATCATCACACTCTTGTCACACTGACTTTGCAAAACATCTATTTCACCCATGAAAAACACACAACTATTGACACCTTTGAAGCAGCGTCATTGCAGAAGCAAGAACTTCCTAAGAATTTCCTAGATGTCTTACAAGTGGATAACCAAGATCTAAATTACAGTCATGATAAAAAAAATAGAATTAAAAAAAAGCAGATTTTTTGTAATGTTATGGACTGAGTGTAGCACCACCATGGTACTCCCTATATAAGTTGTTAGCTAATAAAATAACTTAGTTCTCCGTCTGGGTATACTATTTAAGAGCACATATGCTTGTACACAAAAGGGATAAAGGAATTTGATGCCATCCTTTGTTTAAATATCTTGCTACCTCTGAAATCTAAGCAACATGTCCCAGACCCTGGTTAAGAAACTTGATGCTTTATTGAACATATTTATGTAAAGTGAACAGCTTTCTTCTAGCCTTTACAGTAGTTCACATATTTTAATAAAAATGGTTTCTGTTGTTTCAAGATTTTCTTGATGATGGCCTTTAAAATATCCTTGGATCCCAGAGTAATGGAGCTTGGAAACAAGATGGCCGTCATCTCAGTTGCAGACTAGTTTGATATTGTCCAAGCAAGAAGCATGCTTTCGTTGCTGGGTTTTTAACAGCCATTGAGAAAAGGTATCATTCCTTTTAATTAGCCTGGTGTAAGGTTACCAGACATCCTGGTTTGATCACAATGTCTTTTAAATTGTCCCAGCAGAGCATCTAAGAAGCCAAAATGAAACATTTGATTTTTAGAAATGCTATCTCTGATCATTTGCATGAGTGCATTATTTTGCATGTGCGTCTAAGTAACATTAGATCTGAAACAGAATCATATATGTACACAGAACAAGAAATGATACAAAATTTGGACAAAATCATCCAAACAGCATACAGAAGTTAGAACCTGTTATTGTGCACTGTCATGCTTTGTCCTATTAGCTTTCGTCTCTTGACAGAAAGGAAAATGGAGAATGATGCATTCTGTAGACAAATTCCAAGATGGTCAGAGGGAGGAGAAACCGCGACCACACTGAGCAGTTGAATTTTACAGCTAGATACACACCTAAGTACTGTCTAGACTACAAAAAAATAGTGAAAAATGAGCATTATCAGTGATAAAATTTAAAGTTTTCATGTGCGCATTCCTGATGTTTTGAATCAAACTTTGTAATCGGCAAGTAAACTGCATTAAAGAAAATGGAATAGTTCAGTTGAATCATTGCCTGGATAATTTAGAAACATTTAATTGTTATTTAAATTGGAATCTCAAAAGTTAGTTTTGTGTGGTGACGTTAATTCTAGAAACAGTAGACAATGGTAACATTTTAATTCTCTTCTACCTGACCTCCTCCTCCTCCCACCATCCCAAAAGAAATAAAATCTAGTAAGGAAAGAGCAGCTGAGCTTGGCATGATTTCCCTAATACTGACTTTGAACACAGAGTGACTGCTGCCAGCCTGACAGGGTGAGAAGTGACTCTCAGCTCAAGCCACTCTGCAGCTCATTGAGTAATACAAAACACAATGAAGGTAAATATATTGCAGTGTACTTTTTTCTTAAATGATGTATGAAGAATAAAACCATTTGACCTGGTTCTTTTTCTATAGTAAGCCAGACTTACAGGTAATTGATTTGCTTATTGCATGGCCTAATATTGGGCTGTACATGTCACTTCAAAAGCTGACAATTTTTTTTATATTATTGTTATAATTTAACTATCTGTGTATATGCATGCACAAAAACCTATTCCCAGTCTACTGTCCAAGAAACAGTCAGTGATGAGAAATTATTCCTAACACTGTTCTCTTTAAAATACATAAGCTCGACAAAAGAATGTTTACGCAATTTTGAAGCAAATCGTTTGCTTCAGTGCCACACTAGCTGTGGAAACCATTTTTCAAGCTACTTAGAGAGTTTGTTATAGATCTTTATTGGAGTAGAACAGCAGAGCACCAAGGAAACAACCAGTTCACACAAATGAGCATTCAAATTCAAACAGAACACAGAATAGTGTTTTGTGATTTCCCAGGTCATACTCATTATTCCAACAACAGACCTGATCAAACAATTCAGCGTGAATAATGTTCATCACAAGCACTGGAGCATTATACAAAATATCTTCTGGCAAATTACCTATCAGGGAATTTCAGTGTAAAACCTCAGCCTTAAAAATGTTGTGGTTGGAATTAAACATCTCATCTACTTGCCTTGCATTTTCACCCTTCAGACCATAAACTTACCCCATGTGTTTCAATATTCATAGTTAGGATTGTCTACAAGGCATGTATTATTTTTCCTACTTCATAATTAAATTTTAGAATAGGGTTCTGAGTAGTAGAGGATTAAGCACTGTGTATTCTGAAATAAAGATTGCATTATTAATACACTTTAAAGAAGGAGTGTTTTTGTATTTCAGTTTCCCAGTTCATATTCCCAGTTCAGTTTCTGGAAAGTTGATAACAAGTTTTCACACATGTTCTCTGCTGACTTATGAGGTTTTAGATGAATGCTAGAGTTAATAAAACATCATAATTTGTGAATATTTTCACAAACTTCTGACCACATGCCAAAAATAACTGATGAACATACAGGTCTGAAACCAATCTGAGTCAGAACATTCATGTTTTTATTTTACTATTGTTCTTTTTAAATTAAATTCTAGTTATCTGTTTTATTATTTGACTATAATTATTCCTAAAGAAAAAGCTTTTCATAATCTATTATCCAACGAACTCACAGTCCTTTGTATTTTTCTCGGGAATCTTAGTGTAAAAAATAGCATAGAAAGTTTCCAGTTCTGAAACAAGTTGTGTGTTCCTGCTTTCTGATTATCAGTGGGTTTCTCTTTATGTGAACTTCGTGTAGTGATTCTCAGAAAAAGTTCTGTTGTCTGCTGAATATATATATACCAACAAACAAACAAATATCAATTTCTAAAAATTTGATATCGCTTCAACCATAGAGGTAGATCAATGCACTGAAGGAAGGAACTGGGAATACTACTTATGATTAATGTCACCTATTCCAAGACCTTGTTTTTATTTGCTAAACTTGAACAGGTTTCAATGCCTAAAGCCAAGATTTTCCATGTCAGATGTTATCAGAAGCCTGAATATTGGAAGCAAAAAATTGAACCAAAGCAGTTCATACATCTCCAAGAAAGAAGCTGAAGGATAATATGCAGCAGCAAAATGAGCACTTATCTTTCTTCAATAAATGTGAGTGACATTTTCTTTGAAAAATTCCAATGCCTGTTTTAGACCGAAGTATTAAGATTTCAAGAATGGTTTATATGTGCTAAAAAACTATTTTTTTTTTTCCTGAATTTGACCATGCTAGTACCTTCCCTGGGAAGATTTAAAACAAGTAAAATGAAAATAAATATTACATTAAAATACTACCAAAATGAGAGTTCATGTAGCAAGGGGGAACGTTAAACACAAACACCTGCGTCATGAAGCTTCATTCCTGCTGCTAACGGAAATTGCATAGTGCAGATAATAGATGCAAGAAGTTCTACACTGAAATAAATCAGACTCTTGGCTGCAGCTCTTCTACTGAGGGATGCCCGCAGAACATCGCCCTTCCAGGCCTCAGAAGCCTTCTCTCATTTCCAGTTTGAGCTTACTAACAGTCACTTTATTCCCATTTCTTCTTGTGCCAAGACTGTTCTTCAGTTGTTCCTCTATCCTTCTCTGGCAATGTTTGCTCAGTACAAACACATCTTTTCTCAACTTTTATTTCATGATGTGAAATAAATCATGCATCATTCTCATGATTAGCTTGGTAGACCATCTTGTGAAAATAATCCAAAGGAGCAGAGGTAGCTATGTGCAATTAGCAAGTTGAATCAAACTACCTTGTAAAAAGATTGTAACATTTCCTTGGTTGTGCTAGAAACACCTTTCCTGATTTCACGTTTAGTCTTTTCTTAGAAAATTATGCTGATGCCACTCTCTAGATGAGCTAATGGAGAAGAATCTTCCACCACATCTGCCATTTCGAGCTGATAAGTTCCTATCTGATAGAGAAATGAACTTCACATGCCCTTAAAACTACTCATTCCATATTGTTATATTATTTAAATTGCCTTCCAAAATCTGTATGCTACAGAGTTCACACGAAGATTGCCTCTTTCCACATTTTTTTACGTTCATGCATTTCCAATTAACCCATTTAATAGATTCAATCACTGTCCTTTGTACTGGACCTGTAATTTAATATTATAGTTGTTTCCATATTCTAAACTGCAGATTGTTTCCTTCTAGATGGGTATATTTAATGAGTTTTTATTAGATCCAAATAAAATATTATTGTACATTAAAACCATGTTAAAATATATAGTTTTGGAGAGTTTTCCAAGTGAAACTAAAGAGTTTCAACTGAAAAATATATTGAGGAGATTTGAGTCCAGAAGTCCAAAACAGAGTTTGAGAAACAACAGAGGAAGTTAAAAAGAAAGAGAACAAGCTTCAGGTTTGTCTGGATGCCTTCAGTTCTGATTTTAGCATTAAGTTGGCTACCCACATCTAAAAACATCAACATTTGAAAGTATTATTCAACCCAAACTGATAGAGCATCTGTTCTCTAGTAGGTGTAATTTCCATCACCTTCTGCCAAGATCTTCTTCATCCTGAATTGCCCAATCACCACTTCTGGTTTTCAAACAAAATACTTAAGCCTCAGTACTGCTATTTATTTCTCAGACTAACAGGAAAACCTGTTGATTTCAATTGACCATTTCCTTCACTTTGTAAAATGAGCATTTCCTTCAATTTGTAAATGGTACAGGTGTAGTTTCCTGTACCATCCTTAACTGCATACTGTAAGATAATTGTTGGTGTCACCAGTGATTCTTAAATTACCTTTCTTCATTTTGAGATATCTAGTTTTTGTAATACTATACCAATTTAACCAGAGTTAATTATAACAAATATCTACAGGAAAAAAACAATCCCCACCAGTTAAATTCTGAATCACCACTGAAGGACCTGAAGCTGCACTTGCAGGGGATCCAACAGTCCAACAGAGGTACTCACATGAGACTTGAGTCTTTTTCCTACATTTTTTTCTGTAGTGAGAGTGGAAAACCATGAGACTCAGAACATGAACTCGTGCTGATTAAAAGTAGTACTTAATTCTGTACAAATAAATGTGCTGGCACTGAGGGAATGAACCCAGGAGTTAGAATGGGCCATTTTGTCAAGTTACTAACCTAAATTTGTACTATGCTGCCCATAAGCCCAAATCAGAGCATGTTTAAATTTATTCATGTTCGCTAAGTACAGCAAAGGCCCAGGACCACTTGTTCCTTTTTTATAGATTTACTAATGTTAAGATCTACAGAGTACTTCACAAATGATGATCTTCTATTGTAGGTTACTTGAGGAAGAATTTTCTCCTTACTTAGCTTATGACAGAAGAAACTTTAACTCCTCAGTTTCTAAATCCACTAGGGAAAAATAAACATACAAACAAACAAAAACAAGAGCCTATCAGGAGCATATCAAAAGTACTAACATATGGATATGTGGTTGAGAGCCGTGTACCTCAGAAAGCCAGGAGAGAAGCATCCTGCATTTCCACTGCAGGATGCAAGTGAGCTGAGGCACCCCGGTGTTCCCTGATAGTCTGTTCTAGGAAAGCCTTGCTAGAACTTCCCACTGCTCATGCTGGGACTGTGTGCACCAGCAAGGGTGCAGCATCTATCTCCCAGCTCTTACAGAGAAAAGATGAGAAGGCCTGGAGGATAGAAGGAAAAACCCAGTGGCTGATTATTCCTGGGTCACATTAAATATTCTGCCATGGGAGGTGTTGCAAAATGTTTGCACACTGCAGGCAATTTGAGCCACAGTCTGGTTGCTTTGGTATAGTTTGTCAGCAAAGTTGTCAGTTATTACCAGTGTCAGCAATAATGACATGAGACAGACCTGTCTTCAACAATACATAGCAATCATCCATAATTTAAATTGGGACATCTACAAAATAATAATGCTAAGTTCCATACACAGATGAATTGATAAAGGAAAATAATGTAGTAATTCACTGCAATTAGCCAGGAGTTGTTGGCTAAGTAACCAGCATGAGTATCCACTAGTATGTCCATAAAGTATAGCTGGTTTTAACTCACACTTCTGTTTGAAGGAAGAATTGCTTATACTGTAGAACAACCTTTACACATTAGTAAAGCTATAAAGCTCCTCAGATTCTCAGCTGTATACAGCAGAATTTGGCCTGTTAAGATTGTCTTCAAACTTCAGCCTGCAAGAACAGGCACATTTTAAGCATTGGAGAACTAAGTTGCAAGCTAAAATCATGCAGGTTGTATATCTGTGCTGAAAGTGAAAAATTATCTTCATTGTACAAATCAAGGCACAATTGACTGAAGACATCACTGAGACCATCATGAAAGATCATGGAAAGAAATGGTCACAGCATATCAGCTACCTAATAAATGGCTGAGGTTTTCTATATGTATCACTGAAAAGAAATGTCTTAAGGAAAGACATTATACGAAGAACAGTAGCTCTGTACAGATTTCACAGAAGAGCCCTGGATTCCAAAAGAAGTTCATTTTCACTGGTGTTTGCCAACACATTCTTTGCCATTAGAGTTACAAAATACTTCCAGCAAATTTGAAATATATGCCACAGAAGAACGAAGGGAAACTGGCATTGAGGAAAGAGTTTGGACATGAGTAACTGTATCACAAATTGTCATCTCAAACTAAAGGATTTAAAGCACATCCCTTTAAGTGTTAGCTTCCAATTAAAGTCTCACGTACATTTTGCAATGAAGAAGAAATCAATTCTAATTCTGAAAGTATTTGAAGTATCTGAAGTCAGTTGTAAAGGTACATTAATAACCATCCATAAATAGCACATCATCATTTGTGGCTCATCAGCAATTTCAGCTGGCACATAAATTGACAAGAAATGTCATCAATGTAAATTAACATTTTCGGTCCCTTAGAAAACGGCACCAGCTTCATGTTACAACTAAAAGAATGGCTCCATTTTGGAAAGTCATTCCCTATCATGCTATAGACAATGACCCCTGTCAAAAGATTTAACAAAGTTCACAGGTCAATGCAGTGGGAGGATCTCTGCTGTCCTGATTCTTAGTAATAATTTAATCATGCAGAAAAAGTTTTAAATGTTGATAATTTAGTGAATGAAATTCATGCCTTTTGACCCTGAATGAAAAGACAAGAGAGACTCGTCTTCAGTTAAGTTTAAAGCTATTTTTAAATACCTTTCCTGAACCAAGAGTCACAGGATCCTAGTATTTTTAATGTAGTTTTTTAAGTAATATCGTAAATTAAATCTGCAGATTCTGCATGTTGGGAAAACTCTCTCACACAACAACCGTGAAATCCTGATCCTGCCGAAGTCCACGGGAGTGCTGCCATTTCTTCAGCAGGGTCTGGACTGCAGCCATGTTGTTTAATGTCTCTGAGCGCTGTCTTGGCTACACTACCCACATGCTGTTCCCAATGGGTTCACTGGCAGAAAAAAATACTACATAAATGCTGAAAAAAAAAAAAAAAAAAAAAAAAAAAAAAAAAGAACAATCTGAAAGATATATCTGACTTCATTTAGGAAATTTCTAAACTGCATAAAACATCTCTTTAGATTAAATTAATCTGTAAATGGCATGTGGACCATCAGCACCAAAAAGCGTTGTCAGCTTCTGTTGAGATGGTGCATGAGTCTTTGACAGCATCCTAAAATATGAGGACCCACACAGATTAGTAGGGCATCTATAGAGCAGGAAGCTATAAAACTGATTAATCTTCATGTGAACTGCATGAAACAGAATCAGATACAGACACGGAAATTACCACCCAGAAATTCTAAGGTAAAAATACCCTGGAACTACAGACAGCATACCCAAAATTTAGGTAAAGGGAATGTTATGTTGCCTATAAATCTATTTTTCTTTGTGTAGTGTAGTGCTGTATCTTGCAACAGGGACCAGGATATCTCCATAAGACTTTCCCTGAAGCTTAAACAAATCTGATCCTGAAAAAAATTGCCTTTTTGATTAAGCTTGTTTAGCAACTAGGGATCTTTTTTACTTTATTGGCATTTGTATACTAACTGGTTTACAACATCAGAGCTACATCTGCAGAATGGAAGCATTGCCAGCACAATGATTTTGTGTTCCAGTACAGCAAAATATTCCATGTGTAGTCAAAGTCTCCTTCACATTCTCTTTTTAAACACCTCCCCAAATTCAGTGAGACTATGTATCTTTGCAAGATTAAATACTTACCTCAAGTGTATGAGAACAGAGCCTAAAGGTAGAACAAAAGATTATACTGGAAATAGCTGTGACATAAATAGTTTATATTTTGCCTTTAGCTAGAGTAGCACATCTCTACTATCATTATTTTTTCATAATAAAATTACAGCAGCGAAGATTTAAGGTAGCATATCTATTAGTTCTATTAGTTATATTACACTGCCCTGTAGTTCTGAATGTGACCCGAGTTTGCCTTGTTGGAAGTCACTGTACTCCAGCTGCCATTGGCAGTCTACCCATTATCACTTGACACAGTGCCTCCCCTGCATTCAGAGAGCAATGAGACCTAGTTCAGAGTTCTCCCACCAAGATCAGCAAGCTTCCTCGAGCCCAGTCACATGTTAGCTGTTAGCTCAGGCTACTTATAAGTAACATGTAAAGCTATACAGTTATTTATGGTCTAGGTGTCCTGTTTTCCTCTTTGATAGGACTGTGTTTTAGTTGGGGGAGGTTTCCTCCAGAAAATGTCGGGATTCATCAGCTAAGCCAAACTACATCAAGGCCAGACTGTGTGTGTGTGCCTGACAAAGACAGCAGCAGCTTAAAGGCCCAGTTTGGCATGCCCTGTTCAGACCATTTTCCCCTTGAAGTTTGTCTCCTCTCTGTATCTAATCCTCTTTATTTCTTACGCAGAAAATATCTCTTCTGACTTAGCTTCCTCCAGGTGAAATTAATTAGAAATGTCTGTTTTGAAAACAGTACAAATGAAAAGGCCCTGGTTTTGATACTCAGGTTTTTTCAGATAACTAAAGTAGACCCACCTGGTTTTGCCCCATTAAAACTGTGGGATTGAAGGGGTTGCACTGTAAGAGCCATCCATTTTCCAAGTGGTGCCTCCAGTGCAGAGGGGTGAGGAGTTAGGAGAGATATCCATGGTTGTGGGGAAATATTGCCTTCAAACAATGTGAAACTGACTTGTGGTTACACACACCACATCAAAGGCCACTGCAGGATCACTTCCAGAGCCTTTCTCAGTCTACCGGGCTACAGCAGACACCACACACTAGCACTAATCCCTGGAAACTTATGGATGTGTGACTTCTTCACCAAAGTTTCTCATTGGACTATATCACCATGGGAAGATGTACTGCCTGCTGGGACTGTTTTCTCCATCAGAGTTTGAAAGAAGAGAATCAGCCCAGAAAGCCAACAGTATCCTGGGCTGCCGCAAAGAGCGGTGACCAGCAAGGGCAAGGGAGGTGATTTTCACCTCTACTCTGCCCCCGTGAGACCCCATGTGGAGTACTGTGCCCAGGCCTGGGGCCCCCAACACAAGAAGGATGTGAAGCTGTTAGAGCAAATCCAGAAGAGGGCTGCAAAGATGATCAAAGGGCTTGAGCACCTCTGCTATTAGGAAAGGCTGAGAGTTGGGTTTGTTCAGTCTGGAGAAGAGAAGGCTCTGGGGAGAACTCATTTCAATCTTCCAGTACTCAAAGAGAGCTTATAAGCAGGAGACAAACATTTCACATGATCTGATGGTGATATGACAGTAAGGAAAGGCTTTAATCTAGAAGAGGTGAGATTTAGATGAGATATTAGGAGAAAATTCTTTACTCAGAGAGAGGTGAGGCACTGGCGCAGGCTGCCCAGTGAAGGTGTGGATGCCCCATTCTATCCCAAACCCCTTTGTTTCTGCTGAAAATCACACTCCTCCAGCCTAGAAGTATAGACAGCTCATTTGAGAGCCTGCACTGACTAGAAATGAGCCACCAGCCACACCTTGCTTGCACTGAGGAACTGCACCTCTGCACAAATCTTTCATCAAGAACAATGCCTCTGTGACTGGCAAGATGTTCTTCTTCCTGAATAAATCAGACTTCTAATGAAGACCTCTTCAGCAAAAGTTAAGAAACATATCCTGTCCTTCAGGCTCCTCCTTGGGCTTTGTCATTAACCAGTGACAAGCAACTCATTAAGAAATATTCAGTATTTTTTCCATAGGTTCCTGTCCTGACTCTTGGCTTACAGCATGTGACAGAGCGGATGGGCGTTAGCCTTTTCAGCCTGACAGCTACACGTACAGATTGCTGCTTGAGCCACAGGGCATCTTCCGAGAGAAATCATCCTCACAGAGCATGATAGATGGACAGAAACTTGAAACATCTGTGCAGACTGTAAAAATCCCATATTAGGAACCCATTCAGTGTGATGAAGCACGTTGTCCATGAGAGGGTGATTTATGAGGGCTACCTTCTACATGTTGCTCTGTCACAGTGAGCCTGGGTTCAGCTGTCCTTCTCCACACTTATTTTTTACTTTTCATCAGTATGACTGAGACAGACCATAAACTCTAAATGGAAGTTTATTCTGGCCTTCATTGCAGCCCAGACAAATTCAATATTCCCTCTGATTTCAAAGGACACTTTTCTTCTAGGGACTGGCCTTCTATACATTATATTTATTATTAAAAAAAATAATTAGTCACAGCTGTGGGAGTTGAAAGACGACAGCCATGTAGATTTCTGCTGCCCTTCCATATTTTTAGCACTTTAAAATATGTTTGCCATCTGTTCCTGCCACAGCATTAGAAACAATCATAGCGACTCTTCATGCAGAGGCCTTAGGATGGAAGTTGAATGGAGCCCACTAGATCACAAGTGACATGATGCTGAGTACAGTGAATATAATGAGTGTGTGGCCAGATTTTTAAAGAGCGCTATTTGTAACCTCCTTCCTTCCAGTGCTAAGGGTCATTTATCTACATGTGTCAGTACAAAAAAAAAGTGCTCCTAAGAACCAAGCTGAGAATGCAAATAGTTGAAGCAACTGGTAAAAAAGCCTGAAGTTCATTGCTGTATTTTACCCTATTAGAAGCATCAGTTTCTGACTTGTCAATAGGCAAAAATTTGAAATACAAATTAGAAACAGTGGATGTGTATTATGGCAATGTAGAATGAATTAGTATCCTAAGAGGAATTTTTCCATCAGCTCCACAGAGGATAACAGCTGATAACTTCTTAGATCTTAGCCAAAAATGCTGCACTGAGCTAATATTGATGAAGTGGCTTTCTATCTCCTCCAAGTTAAATACCACACTCCTGGCCAAAATAATTGTTATTACTCAAAGATGAGGTTCTCAATTTCCTTTTGATTTTCAACATACAGACAATCATCTACTTCCATTTTTTAATTGCTCTCATTTCTCATTTTGTTGGAAAACTGGCTCCCAGCTGGATCTTTAAAGACCCCTCAATGATGACTAACAAGTAATGGTGAAGTGAAACAGATGACCTTTTTTTTCCAGTATCTAAATAGTATTAGATGTCAAATGAATGCAATTTTCTCTGGGCTCTTTGTTTGTTTTTTTTTTTCCTACCACCAGTTCTTGGTACTTTTCAGGTAGATCAACAGAACAAACTTGCAGAACACAGAGAATTACTTCTAGTTCCCCCCCCCCACCCCGTCTTCCCCAGGTCACATATTAGCATTTCTATTCACTTTAACTGCTCGTATTTTTAAACAACCACAACATTCTCATGCAGGCTGTTCAACGAAAAAAATGCAGTCAAGCAGTTCTGGGCACACTACAGAGAATTCCTGCCTAATTTGACATCAATGTAAATATAAAGTGACTATAAATGCAATAAAGTTTCTTTGCAGGAACTAGACAAAGATGGGAGTCAGATTCAAAATCAGACTATTTCACTCCAATTTTTTTTTTTTTTAATGAACAAACATGAAGAAACCATGGGAAATATAGGTTTTTGTTTGTTTGTTTGTTTGTTTGTTTGTTTTTGTCTGGCACTTTATTATCTACTCACACATTATCTACCTCACACCACAGGAACATAGAAATAATGTGTTTTACCATAACAATATATCTACCACAGTAAACAAAGCAATCATGGCCCAATTCCTTCTCTGCTAAGACCCATGAAAAAACCACTGCAAAAAAGGCTGTTTGATTTTAAAGCTGAGGACCAGGGGATTTGAGTCTGACTCCAAGGCCAAATCCCTCAACTGATACTGACAGAATTACAGAATATTAACCAGCTCTCTGGATTTTAATATAATGACATCATTTCCAGGAATATTTTTCTCTAGTCCTAATTCTCTCAGATACTTTTTTGAACCATACATATTATGGCCAGATAATATGCAATGTATCTGTTTTATTCTTACTGTACAAGATTTATTTGATACTTTCTCAATCACCTTGTTTGCATTGAAAGAAACACACCTCAGGGCAGCTCCCTATGCTTGAATCCTTGTAAATGGCCAACCTATGTTTGAACATCTCTTTAACATGACTCCATATTTAAATCAAAGCTTCCTGAATGTTTAAACTACTGTGACACTACACTGAAAGCACAGAGTCCATAACGTTATTTTTAAAGGCCTTGGAAAGTTCCTTGATGGTATATAGAATCACAGAATCATAGAGATTGGACCTCTGGAGATCATCAAATCCAACCCCACAGGTAAAGCAGGTTCCCTGTGACAGGTTCACGAATGTAAAAGGACTGCAGCTTAAAGCCTCAGACCAAAAATTGCATTTGCTCTCAAAGCTATCACTGGCACAGTGCATTATTGCATCACTCCCAACCACAGACTGCAATCTGAACTATCACAGAGTCCTAACCACTCAGCAGTCCTCTCAGCTCATTCCACAGATAAATTTTCCTTAAAAAAAAAAATAAAATATAAAATATAAAAATAAAAGTTGTTCACAAGTGATTTCCTAATTTGTGCCTTTATAGTTCCATATAAAAATAAAAACAAAAATAAAAATAAACCAAATCCTTTTGTAAGATTAACTTTCATGTTTGCCCAATGTCACAAAGTCCTTTAATAAACAGTCTGAGGTGGTGTAAGTTGGCAGACGGACATACACTCTTCATACATCTCACAGCACAGGGGTTTCAGTTCTTATTTTCACCCCAAGCCACCATTCACATCTTGGTCATACACCCTACTTGAGATAAACCTGAGCAATGTTATAATAGGTCAAAGATTTATATTCAGCAAGGCAGGTAGATGTGGGCTTAAGATGAGTTTGCTTAGAAACTATTTTTGAGAGGAGGATAATTTTGAGAAGATAACTTATTCAAGTCCTCCATTTTGCAGTGTGACTCAGTCCCAACAACGGTGCGGCCATCTCTTCTCAAGGTTTTTTTAAGAGATTTTTTCCTGGTGGTCAACAGAGGGGAAGAATGAGTTCAAATAGAGTGAAACCACATCATCATATCAGTACTCCCTCGCATATGTGAATTGTAGATGTGTGTAGGTTTTATATGGATAGAAAACAAAATCCTTGAAGCCATAAGCAATATTTTATGTGTTTTGAACTGAATACTGAGTCTTTAGTACAAATATATACATTGATGGACAAGTATTTTCCTCTGGTTTCTTTATTTGCTAATATAAACTCACATTTGCGAAGGTAAACTTTTGTAATTATTTTTCCTCCCAGAGTTCTCCAGATCTTTTGCTAGAAGTTTTACTCCTTGTGCAAAACATCACTTTAGAGAATTGAAGAATTCTTGATGCAAGTTAAAGAATTAAGAGGGGAGAGGGGTAAGGGCAGAACTGACAACAGAAACAGAGCTTAGCTTCACAGTTGTAAATGGTTTGTATGAAACCAAAAGACATTTCCTTGCAAAATATCACTACTGAATACTCCCAGTAAGGCACATGTAGCCTGATTTATTATTTTACTGTCAGAGCACTTGTTGAGTGCTATTTTTAGTTGAAGCTCAAGTCTGGAGTCTCATCTGCCCAGGAAGACCTTTACATACGTGCTATGACTTATGTCTTCTTGAAATCAGCAGTATCAAAACAAAGGTTCTTGATTGTTAGTCATCATTCCTTACTAAATCTTGTCTTTTTGCAGAGGACAAATCTTGCAAATCTTCCCTATGCATTTTTGCTCTTTACAGAATGATGCAGCACACCTATGGGAAAAATTAATCTTTTCATAGGTATTTGAAGATCTGTTCCTTGTTTTTTTCATTACTGTGTTAAAGGTCTTTAAAACACATACCAGTAGCAATGACTTATTGCTGTAAAGTCGTCCTCCTGCCTTCCATCCCCCTCTAAAGAGCAGCAGTGAGAACAAGATCTGCTCTCTGTTACACGGATCCAGCTTTTACCTAGACAGCTCACTCAGCGGAAGCATCTGGTCACTGCCTGCTCTAAATTTCATTTTATAGTCCAGGTGCCCAATAATTAATAAATCAAATCTTCACTAAATCAGTTGATTTTTCTTCTTTTTTTTTTTTTCCTTCTGAAAATTAAGCTGTTTAATCCTGAAGCTCATTCAAGCCATTCAAATGGAGGACTTGCCATTTCTGCTTCATACTCCAGTGGGTTTTTAATCAGCCATGAATGGCAGCAAGGATCCAGTGCTGGAAGCAGACTTTGTGCACAGCATCCACTGCTTGTTTTTGGATGGGCTTTTCTACAGATGCTCCACAAGTGACTGCCCAGAGTTGCATTAGAGGCAGCAGATTTATAGGCATGGCTGTCCTCTCCCTTTTGCTGAAGGAAGTGGTTCTGGCTTGAAGCTGCTCATCAGGACCAGCTAAAAGGAAGATTGGTAACAGCAGGAGCTCAGACATACTCCTCTCATGGGAGGAAAGGCAGGATCATCTCAGAGAGCAAGCAGAGGCCACAAGCACAGATGCTTTCTACTTATGCTGTCGCAACAGGGAAAGTTTTCATTTACTTCAGTTACTTCAAAAATAATAATAAAAAAAAAGTAAATATTTTTTTTAAAGTATTGCATGTATCAGCGTGTGAGTTCACCACTATCAAAGTGTTTTCAGAACCGTTCCCTTCTCCATGTTCTTTCCTGTTCCCTCTTCCCAGATATACAGCACTGCACCTTGCAGTGTGCATGCGAGGTACATGAACACGACAGGAGGAACTGAATGAAATAGCTGTTATTCCCAAAAGTAAGAGCAGGCAGAAAAGTGTGGAAACTTGTATTCTTTTCACTGATTTGGAAGTGGGGGTTAATGTGCTGAGTGCTTTGAGATCATCAGTTTGTTCCTGTTGCTGCTGGGAATTGTTTGGGTCCAAGGAACTGTCCAGTTTCGTTGCCTTACAACATGCAATGCAATGAAGTGTGCTTTCCTGCTCTTATAAAACACAGCTCACAGTGGCAAGTTACATGACTTTGCTGGTACAAGTACTGTGTACCCACCAAAGTCAAAGATAGAAATCCTGCCTGAGATTACACCGTCATTCCCAGCTTTCATGCCGGATTTCTTGTCTCATTATTTTGAAACTTCAAATAGACCCTTATGGATCTAACATCTCTTTTCTCCCGGTGTGGATGATCTGTTTTTTTGGATCAGAAATGTGTCTATCCACTTATCTATACTTCAATTCACACCTAACTAATTTACCAGGCCAGATTCTGATTGGCTCTTGCAGAAAGTTCTGCTAACTGTAACAAGCAGCAGCAATAAAATCCACTAATCAATTTTGGTTCTATCTATAACTTTTGCAACGACTTCTACTAAAACCAGTTGGCCTCACCTTCTTAGTCATAACCAGTATAACAGATTAAATTTTAGCTGATACAACCCAGTGTAAAATCCACATCTGATAAAAATACCCTGTGTTCAGGTCTGCTCAGCTGTAAAGTGAGCAGCTATTATCCTTTCCTTTACTTCTGACATGAATTTCCATGGCCAGAACTCATCTTGAAAACTTGTCAGTGAGGATGGCTTTGAGCACTCACTCATGCCAAGATGTAAGTAGATGGGCCTGTGGCAATGCTGCCACTCTGCAACAGGAGCTGAACAAGACAAAAATACAGTGCTTAGCTCATAGAGATCTACTCCATAGCAACACTACGGAAATGTAAAAACTACTGCTGCTACTAATAATAGCAACCAAGAGCAAAAAGACCCTCTGGGAAATGGGAATTAAATTACTGAAGTAAGCACCTTTCCTTCACAGGAGCTTGGAACATTTATCAAATATAACAATATAGGAAATTGTGACAAGAATGCAAGGTATAATATGCTATGCTATTTCATTAGTTCTAAAGGAAGCTTATTCAAACAGAGCTTTGGAAATCTACTGTGGAAACAGGGGGGTGGGAAGAGAGTGTCTGGAGACTGCAGATGGGAAATCCGACGCTCAGGTTTAAAAGTGAACAGTGTCCGGTGTCTATAATAGCTACAAATGAAGTCAATCAATACCATGTACAAAATACCACTATAATGCTCTATGGTCTTAGATATCACTAAATGAATACAGATGGCATGTCTTCATCTGAAGTACTTTGATCAGATGGACTATAACATAGATTTTTGTCCCTAACAAATCTCAACTCAAAACAAGACACAAAATGGAATGGGCCAGAAGGTCGTGTTAACCTTGTGGTTTTATAGCAAAGTGCAGTGGGAGACAAAAATGGCCCAATGTTTAGAAGTTTTGCACATGGGTAGAGCCAGAAAGTCTGGCTGCTATCTGTTATCCTAGCATTAGCAGGCAAAGGAAGAAGCGTTAATGGGGGCTTAAGGAAAAGATTGGTAACTTAATATTAGTGAACCAATACGTCTGTCACTTTTGTGTTCATTAGTTTGATGAAGATGTCAAAACTTTAGGAGACTGCATGATGGAAATAAATCTAGCCATTCCCAGTTAATGGCGAGCACAATTTCTATCTGTGTACAGTCTTCAGCTTTCTCCACCAGTGTGGATCTGCAGAAGGTGCTGCACCATTTCATACTCTGGCTGTATAAGGCTGTTCAGCACACTGGAGTGGAAGAATAAAACTGATTAGTAGGTTGTATGCTATGTTGGGAAAGTATTGAGAACTCAGCTACATTTAATAGAGAAACATTTCTGTTCAATGCCAACTTCAGTATAGTTGCTTCAATTTCATATAATTTTACAAACACCAGAAAATGCACCTTCCAAGCAGCCTTTCTAGATAAATAAGAGAAATACTTACATCACTTTGGCAAACTCAAGCAGAATGATTCATTTTGCCAAAGACAGCTACCTGCATTTGAGCTTATAGAAATGGCATCCCTCCTTTTTTATTCCCATCAAAAATTGAAGGTAAATGTTAGTGCCTGGCAGAGCCAGATGTCAGCTTGCAGGCAGGAGCCTGGAGCTTTGAAGACTCCCAATATGCAAATTCATTTCCAAACTGAGGTACTTTACAAATTGAAATGATTCTTTCAAATAAGAAGCTTTCACAAGAGGATATGTACACTGCAACACATGGCCTCAATGCTCAGATCTGCCATGCATAACAGCACATCTTTCTGTCCCTAGCTGGGATTAAGAAAGGGTTTTCTGTACAACTGCCATCATTACTCTCCTGTGAAAAGAATCCCCAGCCCTTCACATTTCAATGACCTTTCAGAATACCTTTCCCATAATTTTTGTGGAAACCCAGTGAGCACTGCTGCTTCCACAGAGTGTCATTATCACCACCATAATAAACAATCTTTATGGCCTTGAGCTAAATGTACTATTTCAAACTTAAAGAGCCCCGATCAATACTTTCATTATCTGCACTATAAATTATCCATTAATGGAAGTTCATTAGGAAAGGCACCATCTTTTCCTCACTGCACCTTGTAGTGTTGCTCTGGGCTCACAGCTGGTATTTGCAAGCTGTATGTCTTTATGGGGAATTTTTAACTCAGAAATGGACAGGAAACCTACTGGTTCTCTGAGTCTCCAGAAAGCAAGGAGGAAAGAAAACAAGGAAGAAGCCAGAGCTTGTTTTCTCTTTTCTTTAGTCACAGCTTGAAGGCAAGGAACAGGTCATAGCAAGCTACTCACCTGCTTTACAAGCTTCTGGTAGGAGTGAGGCTGATTTGGACATTTCTCTCTGAAAAGGAAAGAATACACCAGGAGCACATTCTTCCTTCTCATTCAGACAGGAATTACTTAATTTAGTTGCCATTAAGAAGCAGAATTTGGACCTTGAACTCCACAAACTGGTCACCACATCTAGATTAAAATACCAGAGGATATTTAGTTCTGCGGATTTCACTGAATCCTTCCTCAGATCTCTGAGGTACTGCTAATTCCACCAGAAAAGCAAACAATAGCCAGAGTTGCTAGATTCAACTATCAGATGACTTTTTAGGCACACAGAGCCAATTAAGGTAGAAGGGGAAGTAGACAATTTTAATCAGCTATTTTCCAAACATGAAGATTCCCAGTATTTCATCGGCATCAACGATTTGGGTGAGTTTTTGTTGTTGTTGTTGTTTTTTCTAGTGTACATCAAAGTCTATTGGGATTAAATTCATTTATTAATAAGGACGATAAATCCAGAATATAATGATATTAGTTCAAGCCACGGTATTTGCTTCCTGAGGTTCTCTCTGCTGTTACCTACACATATCTTAATATGACAGCTCAAACCCTTCATAGCTCTAAGGCATTCAGGAAAACTGGAAACTAGTAATATCATGTAACAGTATAGTTGGGTATCTTCCATTGCTTTCAGCTGTGGTTGAACTCGTCCCGCCTGGCTATATATCAGACCCCTCTCTCCCCACCTCCCCAACCCCCCCCCCAAAAAAAGAATACAATTGCCAATAACACAAAACTGAGAAAGTGACAGGAAAGCTCACCTCAACCAACTACTTTGACTCCTTGAAACACATTGAAAAGAACTGGAAGCAAGTGCATTTGTAGTCATTCTTGTGCTGCCCAGACAGCACACAAACATGAAAGCTCCCTGTCTGTGAAAATATTCTTAACAAGCATCTGTCTTTATTGTTTTTGTGTGTACATGTGTTTTTGTTTGCCCAATTTGCTACCCTTTTATATGCTTTTTAACATATTCTTCATGATGAAGAAACTGAAGAAAATAGCTGTAGCACAATAGAAAAAGTTTCTTTAGCCCTCAGATCATTCCAAAGGATGGGCTTCAGAAGCCCCTGGCTCAGTGCAGGCCCCAACAGCAGGGTAGCCTGAGCTGCCAGAAAGTCCCAGCTCAAATAGACTCAGAGAAGCACACCAAGATTATTGGTAAACATTCAACATTTGACTTCATGTCAGCAATGAAGCACATTTGTATCAGCTGCTTCCCTCAGAGTGGGATGTGAGTGATATTCCTGCTCCACATCACACTGTAGAACTGCCCAAAGGACAAGCAGAACTGCAGCTACACAAGTACCCAAATTCTGCACTCATTTATGCAAGAAGTAGTTGATGGGATGGGGAGAAAACTTCTTAGAGTAAAGTCAAATTTTCTTCTACATTAGTTAAATTCTGGATTCATTTTTTATCTTACTGATAACACCTTTTACATTATTAAACTGTTACATCACTCAGGACATCCCCTGATTTTCAACAAACTCTTCATCTTAGACAGAGAATCTCCAAGGTTGGAAAACACCACTAAGAGCACCCTGTCCAGTCGTCAATCCCTCTCCACCTTGCCCACTAACCATGTCCCTCAGTGCCACATCTACACATTTCTTGAACATCTCCATGGATGGTGACTCTAATCCACCCCCCCCCCCTCCCCCCCCGGGCAGCCTGTTGCAATGCCTCATCACTCTTTCTGAGAAGAGCTCCTAATATCCAACCTGAACCTCTCCAGCTCAACTTAAGGCCATTACCTCTTGTCAGATGATTCTAAATGACCAGAATATATCTAGAAAATGACTTTGTAACTATTACATGACAAACCTGTAATTTATTTTATTCAGACTGTCGTTAAACCTGCAGTTATGCCCACTGTGCCAAGCAAGTAAAGAAACAAAGTTGTCCCATGGAATGTGGGTGTGGAAAAAGCAGCTAAACTACTTTTTGAAATTGCTTTCCTAGGATAATTATTTATTGGTTTAATTCAGTGTCACCTCAAACTCAGACTCAGTTTCTTTTCTGGTAGCAACTGCTTCTCAGAATTAAAAGTGCTAAAGTATTTTCTTAAATTCTGCAGAAATCCCAGTTGAATTGAATAAATACTTTCCTCAGAGTCATTCAATCCAACCTTTCTCATTTTACCTCTACCAAACTTAAAAAAGGAAATTATAGATTTATCTTGTTATTTATGATGCGAAAATGTAACTTTCTTGGGAAAGAATACAAGGAATCCTAATTCAGTATCAAATTGCTAAATAGTATCGCCTGGAAATCACTGTGTTATTGAACGTAGTCCACTTTTGTATTGTCCTTCTAGCATTTCATGCCATTTTCTAACTACTATATTGCGCACTTGTGCTCCTTTTTCTTCCACTCATGCAGCTCCGTACTTGCATACAATATAATGAATCACATTTCCTCAGGGATGGTATTTCAGAATGTTTCTCCTATCATTTCCTTTGTTTCTGAATTACCTTACTGTTCACAGGGGTATCAGTACAATTGAGTGACATGGGTCCAGCTACCACCTGTCCAGAAGTGATGTTTCTTCTCCAGCTGACCATCCAAACCGAATCCTCAGTGCTATACTGTGGCACTGCAGCCACTACAATGACTTCACTCACAATGTAAGAAATTCTGTACCTTCAGGTTTCATTAGTAGAGACACTGTGGGGAAACAAAAGCTGAGACTCACCACGAGTCCTTGTGGGAGCCAAGTTTCCTATACACATTAATATATAAATCTTCACTGACATATAAATCTTCACTGACAACCATGGGTTCTGTATTATTTTATTCACCTGAGCAATTAAAACTGGTCAGAACAGTTTCCATGGAGAATTATTGTGTATGTGTGGACTGAATATAAAACATAAACCCTCCAAGTTCTGTTTATTCAGATGGGAACAGAAGATTTCTTATATTGGGGAAATCACAATCTCTTTCAAGCCAATCTTCTGAAAGGAAGAACGTAATCTCTTGTGAGTTATTTTTGAGATGCTCTCTTTTACAGTTCAAAGCAGATCAAGAGGAGGTAGTAGAATATACAGATTACACCTTCATCCCATAATTCAAACCTGCAAGAACAGAGACAGATGGGGAAAAAACTTCTGTCATGTATTGCTAAATTGTATAAATGCTGTATTAATTACAATAAAAAGAAGCACTGTGAAAAGGAAAGGAATGAGGAATGCTACAGGTTGCAACAATGCACAAGCCTTGTCTGTTTTAACACTTCTTCAGCATAACACTGTAAGAAAGGCATATTTCATTCACTGTAATTATTGCTATTACAGTCAGTATTACAGATGAAAGGACTGTCATTGAGAGAAGTTGATGAAAGTGGTAAAAAATCAGCTGACAGACATGAGAAATAACTGGCTCCCTGATGAATGTCTGTCCTAATACTTTGACTTGTCTTTCCTCAATTAAAATATATATATATATATCATCGGAAAAAGCTGTTAGGTAGATCATGGAATGATAATTTGGGACAAAAATTATAAATTTGCTGTTATGAATAAACTTTATCTTCTCATTAACTCAAAGTGTGACATTGTGAGGGGAAAAAATAACTTCAGTTAAAACGTGTTATGCAAACCATCACAGCCTTTAAGATTTCTGGCAAATAATAAATTACAGCAAAAAAGAGAATGGAAACTTCAAATGAAGAGTACTCTCCTGCATTCATGAAAAGCAAAATGCCACCTACAAATAACAACCCTGAAGATGAGAGTGAACTAGAAATTAAGACACTGTTAGCTTTTCATAGGGCTCATTTCAACTCCCAGTTCTGACAGAAATTTTCTTCCCATCTCCTTGAAAGAATAAAGAAAACACAATATTTGTCTTTCTTATTTAGATCAACTATGATGAATATTGAAATCAGTTTTATACTGTGAGCACAAAGCCACGCAATGGATCCCTTGGACTGACTCTTTAGATATGCTATTATAAAAATATATTGCTGTAATTGTCTAAAACACACAAACACAAAAAAATATATATTTTTAAATTCAAGCGAGATGGAAAAAAGTCAGAACTCAGCAGCAGCAGCTGTCATATGAAACAATTTCCATGAGCAATAGCAGGCCTGCAAGCCTCAGAAACTATTTTTGGCATTGTTTCTACTGTACAAAGAACAAAATATTAAGGGAAAGATGGACAGAAATGGTGCAGGACACCAACCTACCAATTCATTGAAAGCACTACAGAAGACAAGTTATCTAAAAAAAAAAAAAACATGCTTTATTTTGGTTGGTTGAGTTTTGAGTCAATTTTCCAGTTGAAACTTTTGTATGGAAGTGATTACTCGCCTGCCCAGAAGGGCACGGTCCATTGCACACAGAGAGAGGGAGATGGAGACAGGACTAAAGGAGTTACACTGAATAGACCAAGAGCAAAACCAGAGAGCCCTATGACTGCACTCTGCATTCAGTGTTGGGACATAAAAGAGCTTTTCCTCCAAAGCTTGACTTAGAGTCAACAAGGAGAGCTTCTAATGGGTTTAAGAGACAGGAAGAGAAGAGCAACAGAAAAATGAACATTTAGTCTGGGGATAAACTCATAAATCAGATTAGACAGAGAGAAAGAGAAGGGGAAATGAGTATCTAAGTCAAAAGTGAGAACTTCAGAGAGTCCGTGTAGCCTCAGTTATTCTGGATTCATGTGAACTGAGACTTTCAAGCTACCACTGAATTGTGACAAGGAAAATAAGTCCAGATACAGCTGCAAGACTCAGCGTGCTATTCAGAGGAATATGACACAGCTGCACAAAAGAGTATCAGTGCCATGCAAAAATAAAGTAACTTCTAAAAGTTCTCTGAATGGAAGCTGCTTAGGAATTGATCCCATCCTTTATGCATTAAGAAGGAAAGAAAAAACATGCACACACTTTCTCTGATGTCCTTAATGAGACATTAGGGCTTTAACTGGTGAATGAACAACATAGATGTGGCATCACGTTTCTCATTCAGCTTTAACGTAAGACACATGCAAGTTATTTTTGTTTGTATTGGGCTGGCAGATGCATCCATTCGAAAAAATGTGCAATGGGAAGCTTGCTAGACAGTGACGCAACACGATGTGCAGCGCCAAAGCAAACTCTGTGTCTGTTTCTTTTCACAGTGACATTAAATGAGTTGGAAATAAATCCACTGAAGTGACTGGAATTACACTCATCTAGAAACCAAGCTTAAATGACACTCCCACACAGTATCTTTGCATAAACAAGCAAGCCAAGATATCCTTGTTCTGCAATTCTCCTTTTCACTGATCCAGTGGGGTTTTGGAGCAGTGTTATGCCTACAGACGCCACCTAATTGTCTTCTTCAAAGGAGACTTCATCTCCTCTCCTGGCTGTTAACGTCCTGAATTGCATAAGAAAGAGATGTCCGAATTCTTAACTCTCTTAAAATGATCTTTACTCAAAATTGTATACAGTAAAACAAGGCAGAACCTAGTCCACAAGGTTCTTGAAAAAAAAGGGGGGGGGGGGGTGTAAAACACCTTTAGACTCCTTTTTTTTTTTAGCCACAAACTTTCTCCCTTCAGTTCTCTCACAGTAGCAACTCCTAAAAAGCTGTGATGATTTATGCTCTATTTTCATTAGAATGTTATTACAAATGCTCCTCAGTCCCCAGAGAGGTGTTTGAGATCATATAGATGTATAAAGAATCTGTAGAGGCTTCAGTTTATTGCAGACATTTAGCAATTGTGGTCATTGTTTCACTTAGGAAGCAGGCATACTTGATTCATATGAAGTTTTATTTTGTGCAATCTGGGCCTTTTTTTTTTTTTTTCTGTTAATTCCAGTCAGAATGCTGAGCCAGAGCCGAAGGAACATGAACTCGGGTAGATTCTGGGTTGGCTTATGCATGTTATGAATCTCCTCATATTATGAATCTTGCCCTTCTTCAGGATGAAGACCCATAGAAATTTTATTGTAGATAATTTTATGGAAGATAATTTCAGTCTGCAAATCTAAAAACAATTATTCATATATCTAACTTGATACACATGAGCAATTCTATTGACTTCTCTTTATCTTGAGTTCAGTGGAACTACTCACATGTGTCGGGGTAAGCAAAAGTGTAAGTGTTTGCGGGACAGTGATTTAATTGCTCTGATCTCAATTTTTTCAGCTATTCTTCATGAAGGATTAACTGCTAGAGAAACCCACCAAGGAGGATAGTAAATTTTCCAGCTCTGGTATTTTCCAATTAAGTTTGCAAGCTCTCCTGGAAATATGCTTCAACCATCCCAGGACAAATTACTGGGAGGTAAGTGGATGAAGACAAGCACCTGAAACAGGCAGAGAATCAAGCTATCAGATCTTGTTGTTTCATTGTTTTTGTTTTTTGTTTTTTTTTAAACACAGTCATCCTATGGAAAAAACAAAAAAAAACAAAAAACTTTCAATGTTAAATAACTAACTCCAGCATTCTTTTAACGTATCTAATACTTTTATGTCTTAAACCCATGTGAAAATCCCTGTATGCAAAGCTTGGACTGCAATGTGTGATATAATAGCATATATTTGTAAGATACTATGTCCATTCACTATGAGCTGAAGGTAAGAGTAAAAATTTCTGTCTTTGATTTTTGTCCCCTCTCAGAGTAATTATATACTTGCCATCTTGTAAGACTGAACTTCCAGTACGAAGTTCTACTTTTTTATTCCTTTTCAACACTGAAGATTGATGCTGCCCTTTCCTTGCCCCTCAGGAGTTTGAATATCAAGAGGAAATAGTGAACACTGAATCTGGTTCTCCGTGTACACCAGTCTACCCTCATGCTGACCATGTTCAAGAAACTGCATTAGGAATTTTATTTTTTCTGCTGAGAAGGAGAGGATGAAGGAGGAAAGAATGACCAATTATAAACTCTGTTGTCTTTAGATGAAAGAACCTTTTTGTGGTATTCTTCAATCTCTTGTTTGGGCTGTCAACAGCAATTTGATAAAGAATGTTCCTATGTCTGACCTGTTTTTTCAAGATAGTAACCTATATTGTGTATCATCTAAAGACAGGGGATAATCATCCATTATACTCGGTACTGCTGTTCCTGCAAGCTGAGCATAGCCTTTAAAACTCAGATAAGTTGATTGATAGTTGTGTTGAGAAAGCTGCTACTAATGATATTTTAGTTAAAGGGGAAAAAAATTAAAGTTTCTTTAATCTGATTCTCCCCCACCCCCAACACCACACTTCAGAGGCCAAAGCTCATGATAACTGTTTTGTGGTGAATGGTCAATTGTTACAAAATTCTAATTGGTTCTGGGTCAGTCCCTTTGAAATAGCTGCTGTGCTCTAGTAATTTTTTCAATTAATTCTTAACAACTGACAAAACTTTGGATCTTGTCAAAAATCATTCAGATTTTTATAGTAGGTAAGAACATGGAACAAGATTAGCCTGGATTAAGAAAGATTCCTACATACATTATCACCAAGGTTATAATTATAGTTTAGCTCTCGCTTTTTTTCTTTGCTCTCAAAATAATGATTAACCAACTCTGCAGGGTTCTTTTCCCTCTAAGTACTTATGAAATACTTTTGTAAGGATAAATTTTAAATGCATACGTGTATTCCTTGGTTGATTTATGAATAAACTGGACAAGTACGGATGTCAGTTAGGAATGCTTCCAGGCAAATTTTCACCAAACTAGATTTTTGATCCAGCCAAGTCCTGGGCAGAACAGGACCTGTGTTAGTCAATCTTACATCCTCACTGACAGAAATCAAGAAGACATCAGGGAACAGCTCTCCATAGGTGTTACATGACAGCAGCCTCAAGACTTCTTTTATACTTTTTTTCTGTTCCATTTATAACTTAAATTCTACTGAATTTGGAGACTTCAAAGAGATGGAATGCATTGAAGTACAAAGTCTTCTTTCACCAGAGAGTCCCCAGACAGACGATGAAACTGCCTTTCAGGCCTCTTTCCTACAGCAGAAATTAGCTCCATGATCAGAAACTGAGTATACTAATTGTTTACCCATAAAGCCAGGAAATAAGTATTTATTAAGTTGTTCAGTCGTTGGTTTTTTTTATATAGATTCTTCCTTCAGCGGACACCTTAAAAACATACAGCTAGACACATCAAGTCACAGGACACACTGAATCAAGAGTTTATTAACTTATTTGAATAGATTATAGGTACCAAATTATCTGTAATTATTTTCACACATTTTCTAAACTAGTTACAAACCTTAATTATTTTCACGCTATCTAGATCATAATAGTTGTTTATGCACAAAGCCTGAAGAAATTAAATTTGGGTCCTTACAAATCCTGCTGTAACTCAGAAGCAGATACATAGAGTTGACCAAAACTATTGCATCTTTTTATACATAAAGTTGACCAAAACTATTGCATCTTTTTATTACTGAACCTGATCATAAATTATCCACCAACTGAGATAATCTGTTACCCACTTCATGCATTTTCAACCAATTGTAAAGGCTCCATGTTTCCTAAACAAATATCTATTCTGATGGCAGTTTAATACACCCATTTTGACCTTGTTCATTTCAAACAGCAGTCTCACCACTGATAATAACCAAAATATAATTCATCATGTAAATAAAATATGTTTGTTATAATCTAACCTAGTCTAATCTAATCTAACTTCTAACAAATCAGGGTTAAAAATAAAACAACAAAACAAACAAACAAAAAAAAAACTTTTCAAGATCAGATTCATTAAACTCTTTTTCTTCAAATGACAAATCTGTGCTCTTTCTTTCCCTCCACTTCTCAGTATATTCTTACAAAAACAGCAAAAAATGTAAATATCTGAATGGAAACTTGTGTTTCCATTCTTTTCTCAGTTCCCGGTGTAATTGCTACTTTACTGTTGGTGGTAACTTTTCATGTTAGTATGTGTTGCTTTCTTTTGCAGGCAAGTCAGGACCAAATTCTGAGAGATGTTTCTCAAAATGACTCCAATGGGAGTTTTTCATGTGAAGAGATTATATCATCAAACCATGTAAGTGTTCTGGTTTCCAACAACGTGTTCTCCTCTCAAGATCTACAAATTGAACTCAGATGGTACTCATTCTGATATTTATAGATTCCAAAACATTGTCAAAGAGGATTCAGTCTCCTCCTCGGGAGTACAGCAACTTCTAATCAGTTCAGTTTCTGTATTCCAAGTTCTCAAAAACCTGTCTTGTTTCAACTATTTATAAAAATTATGAGTGTGCAAGCATACATAAGGCATGGAGAAATTGCATGATTTTTCACTCCTTTTGGAAAATGATAAAGAAAGTATGGTTAAACACATGCACTTTTAGAAGAGCTATAATCATACTTTAGACTTATTTCATGCTCCGGAGAGCGGTCATGAAAGTCTGTCAAAGTGCACAAAGCTGGGCTATTCACAGCTAATTCTTGCTGGTCATGTCAGACCCCATTTGTCACACCCACGCATGTAATGCTGCACTCCTCAACATTTTGCTTTGGAACTGATCCATGGAGTACTTCCAAAATATAAATAAAATTAATATAGATTCACATGGAAATAATGCTGAAACAGTCTGTATGCACTGATTTGTGCAATGGAATGAGGTTGGAGATGTGGGTACTGAATTCTGTGAATATCCAGGCACGTCCATTGTTTGAGCCCAAGATGTGAATTTCTGCTGGGCTAGTCCACCTGAAATCCAAAAACCAAACAACTCTTTGAATTCATACAAGATTACTAGAACAATTCTGAATTTTTCTCCTCTCTAATCTTTACTAATTTTCTTGATCTGTTAATTAAACAATTTTCCAGCCCCACAATATTGTCATTTAAAAATTATTCCTATCTTTAAAAAAAAAGCTTTCAAAAAATGGGGGAAAGTATCATTACAAATACTGGAAAATCAGTTTCTCTAATTTATCAGTAATTCTTTTCTACTTTAGACATTTGTAAATGTATTCAGTAGATCTGTAACTTTCTTGTCCTCTTTTAAGAAAAAAAAAAAAAAGCTTTATTTCAAATCATAAAGTTGACACTTGTCACTTTGAAAATCTTTCACCTAAAGATTCTGATGATTTTGCAGTGTTTTCAGAATGCCTTGGAGGCAAGTAATTCAGACAAAGACTTCCTTTCCCTTTATGGGTTTTGGATGAATCAGCATTTGCAATTAAAGTAACATTTTGCTGCAGAATTTCCTACCAGGTCTGCAGGCAATGCTCCTGTCTGAAGGGAAACAAAATAAAGTTAGGAGCATTGAGATTCTAGTTAAAATAGCCATTCAAGTTGTCTTTCACCTGGTAGGATATCAAATTTCTGTAGGCCTGGCCTTCTGTCTTCACTCTGATACAGGTTAACCACATAACCAGTTATGATTAGGTATCTGTCCCCTGTAATTTTGCATTTCTGAGGGTTCTTTTCTTGGAATCATGGAATGCTTTGGGTTTGAAAAGACCTTACAGACCATCTAGTTCCAACCCCATTCTGTGGGCAGGGACACTTTCCATAGACCAGGTTGCTCAAAGACCCATCCAGCCTGGCTGTGAGTACCTCCAGAGATAGTGCACCCACAGCTTCTCTGGGCAATCTGTGCCAGTGCCTCACCTTCCTCTGAGTAAAGAATTTCTGTCTAACACCTAATCTAATCTACTCTCCTTTAGTTTTTAATTATTACTCTGTGTCCTATCACTATACTCCCCGATAAAGAGTTCATTTCCAGCTTTCATGTATATTAACTGGATTAAGAGGAAGGCTGGGTCATCCTTGAGTCAGTATTACCCACCAAATGCGTAGCAAGGCAAAAACATTATTTAGAGTAAAATTGTACCACTGAGACACTACGATGCCTCTAATTCCTTCTGCCCAGGATCAGAGGTGATGGGAAGATGCCAACACTAGCTCCAGACACCTACTATAGCAATGAAAATATCATTCACATTTCATTTGACAGCCCATCTTTTTCCACAGCAGTTATATGTACATTTTTCTGAAAGTAATGCCTCCTATTTATTTCCATGGAAGCTACAATAGATACAAAGTGCACAATAACACTGTTTTATAAAGCAAATTCTCAGATACATGGCTATTTTTTTCAACACAGTCACCACCATTAAGTTTGTTAGTGAGCTGATTGTGACGGTTTTCATTTCACGGTGTAACAGCTATGCATGACCATCTGGAACATGGCTTGTCTTTCATGGCACTGTCACCACTGCTGAAATGCACCACCCACCACCTCACTGTGCTCACATCCACTGTTCGGTCTTCATAAAGGTTCAGCAAGTGTAAATGAATGTCAGTGGGTGTCATTTTTTTCTGCATGGAGGAATTCATTGATATACCTTTGTTTCATTCACACTTCCGTGTCAGACACCACTTTGTCAGATTGCCCCTCTGCTGCTGTCTGTAGTACAGCAACAGAATGTAATGGAATATTGGTGAGAAGGTTCAGCCTCTACTTCCATAGCACCTCTGATATCATGGGCCAACATAAAATAGGAAGCATTACTTTTTGATCATTCCTCATATATAAGGAAATTGGCACCAGTATGAGTTCAGCCAACACCTTTTCTAGGGATTTGCCAGATCTCATGATATGTATGTTCCCCTCACACACATTTCAAGTTACTTAATGTTTATTCAGTGAAGGACCTCTAATCACACTACCAGCATCATCAGTAGTGAGTGATGCACTTCCATTTCTCATCCCCAGGATCACAGCCAAGACCTGTCCCATTTTGCTATGTTAAATACGTCATAAATTATATTTCTACTTTACCATTTTCCCCTGGCCACAACATTCAGAGTAGTGGGGTCATCAGCAAATGCTCTTGAGAGAGGTACTGCTTACTTGAAAATAAGGGTAGGAGCCATAGATCTGCTTCTGTAAGCAAAAATATGTGGTGTTATTGATACACTGTGGTTACATTGTGTAGTGGAAGTGGAAGTGAGATAGATAGGTTGCGAGACAGACGGATAGGTGGATAGGTAAGTAGGTAAAAAGATTGATTCAATAAATAAGCTAACTAATATATTAAAATGTTTATCTTGAGCAACAATAATACAAAGCACTGTTATTGTACTATACTGAGTCACTGAAATATGAAGAAAAGGAGATATAGTAAAATTTGTTTAAACTATGCATCACCAGCTTACACACTACTTCACCGTATTGTGAGCATTTCTGGTCTACGCATTTTGGAAGAAAACAAGGCAGAACACACACAATAAAACTTCAGGAAAGAGTAAAGAAAAGCCACATCAATGATAGAAGAATTGGATAGAATCCCAGTTCATAAGCCTGGGGACTGGAAGAGATTACAGAACAAGCTCTGATGACACCATAAACCTCTTCAAAGTAGAGGTTTCAAACAATGTGAAAGTGATCGAGCCAAGGATCTTCACCTAAAACTGCACATCAAGCGATCCAAGCCATTCATTAGAGTGGGGGAGAATCATACTAGACAAAAGAGTTAAGCATTGGAAGAGAGGTAATGGAGGTAATTGAGGCACCATCACCAGAACTATTCAATAATAGATTAGATAAGTAGTTGAAATAATGTAGGGGAATATCCTGCATGATGCAGGGAGTTGAGCTAAATCACCCAGGAGGAGAATAATTGCAATTATAGATCTGTTCTTCCATCACTAGAAAAGCATGATGTCAGGTGATGGTACTATTTTTATTAAAAACTGAAGTGGAATGTACATACTCCTGAAGGTAGCCAAAACCCACATGCATTCAGTCTAGGAATAAGACATGATCCAGTTACACAGACCTATGTGCTGTGGTGCTAATTTTTGCAGAGTCAGTGTTGTCTGACACTGGAAAAGGACTTGATCTACAAGGTTTGCTGAGGAAAAGTCCATGCTCTTTCATTTCATTCATACCGGGAGAGTTCTGTGCTTGATTCGTGAACCTGACATTTTGCTATAGTCTTGAGTATTTATAACAAAGACCTTTGAAAAATTTGAGTGTGTAAAACAGAGAATACAAACAATATATTCCTCCAGGCCTTATAGTAGAAGGCAAAAACAGCAGTGGAACCTTATTGCTCACAGACTTTAAAAAGATGCACGTATTTCTCATTTTCTTTAGCTGTTTCTAGGATCCCGTATGGCACATCTCAGGTCTTATCGCACAGTAATTAAGCCAGGGTTTTCCTATCACTTTTACTGAGAGGAGACCCCAGAAAAGACCTGGTCAAAAGCAGAGAGACAATTTTTAATTACTCAGTATCATTCCTCCATGGGGTTTCTTGGTGCGATCCTCAGCTTCCAAGAAGATCTGTGAGAGTGGGAGTAATCTAATCAAGTCTGACAACAGCACTTGCCAAAACTTAGTTTCATTGTAAAAAGCCATATGTTAAAAAATGCATGGCTTTCAGAAGTTCCCAGAGCCTCTCCCCAAACTGCTTTCACTGACAACATTTCTCACTGTTTGCTTACAGTAATCCCAGGCTAGACTTCTGGTGGAAGGCACTTTCAGTTAACTCAAGTGCAGTCCACTGCTATTACTGTCACTGTCCTAAGTAGTCCCCTTCATAATATGGAGTTAGTGAATTCAACAGAAAGCATGACAATCCATTGATCCTGTCATCTGACCCAGGTCAAAAGATTATACAATAAAGGGACAAGTAGACATATTAGGGACCTTTCCCCATTGATTAGATCAGAGTCCAATGACATGGCAAAGCGTACTGATGTCCTAACTGTATCAGCCATCTGGTACTTCTGACAGTGATCCTCATGGATTCTCTGTCTCTTCTGAGACAGAAAAGTGTTATGTATGCAAATAATTGGGAGAGAGATCAGGTTTCATTTATTGGAAATCTGCATAAAGGGTGGGATTCCTCTTAATGGTTGTGTGATATGGTGGTATAAAGTTTGTTGATACAAAGCTGTATAAACTAATGCCATTTTTTGTATTGATTCAAAAGTCAGGTTTAAGTCTGCAAAAGCAGACACGTATGCAAAGTGATTATTTAATAACTGAAACTGAATGCAAATATTTAGTTACAAATCCACAAATTACAGGCTCTTTTAAAAACCTACTACATATACCTACTACAGTACCTACTACAGTAGCACAACCTACTACATCATATTTCCTACTGAGTAATTAGATTTCTACTGAGAAATTAGATTTCTTTGCATCAATAATTTGCATGTTAATGACTCTAACCAACTGTTGAATTCATACTGTGATATACCATATACCAGAGGGGTTCACTTCTGTTGTATAAGAAGTTATAGAACTCATAGAATCATAGAATCGTAGAATCATAGTATGGCTTGGGTAGGAAGGGACCTCAAAGATCATCTAGTTTCACCTTCCCCCTTGAAATAATTGCATCACATTATGTGTCAGAGAAGTCAAACAGTCTGTACAAAATATTACAGACCAAAACAAATAAAAGTTTTTTACTGTGTAGCATTTTTTCAGTGTTCTATTCATGTGAAAACACACAGAAATATGTCTGAAAACATATGAGCGCCTCTTATTTATTCAGTAGTACAGATGTTACAAATCTCAGTCTGCATGGAAGAACATGAGAATGTTCAGATCTTCATCAGATCACTCAAAGAATTCACTCCAACTTCAGCTGCAGTGAAAGGTACAGTAGACATCACAACCCTAAGGAAATAATAGAAGACTTGAATTTCTGTATCCCAACTATCAACTTGCACTATCAATGTAAAATTGTCACTTATTTGCCCAAATGGGAAATAAGGAATATTTATGTTTTCAGGAATAACTTGAAGAAATATATATTTCAGTGTGTATAGTCTCCACATATGTGTAATGATATACATCACCTAGAGGTCTGGAACTCAAAAAACATTATGATTAGCTGGGAGCTAAATCTTCTTTCTGCTTTTAATACTAATTTTATCTAATATATACATATATAGGGACTGGGTTTTTTTTGTTGGGTTTATTATCTGTTTTTTTTTGTTGTTGTTGGGGGTTTTTTTGGTTTTTTTTTTTTTTTTTGGTTTTTTGTTAAATATGGTTCTTGTAGCAGCCCTATAGATGGCTGTTAAAAGAAATAAAGAAATGAATCACTGGATCTAGCAGATCTGTGAAGAAGAGCCAGGGTGGAAACTGATCCAGTCAAAAGTTGAGCTTCATCACTTGCTATGATGTCATCCCTATTTGAAAAGAGGAATGCTGATTCAGTATTCTTAAATACAAGACAGAAGAAGACTATGAATAAGAAATTCTCGGTTATCATTTCATATGGGTACGTCCTTTACAAAACTCACCTTTCTGACCTCTATAAATCTAAGAATGAAAACAACGAAAGCCTCAAAACTGTGGGAAAATGCTGCTTAAAAAAAAACATCATTTGTTCCTAACAGTTCACAAATACCTCATGATAGAACTTTCAGTAGACAAAGACGGCTTCTGGCCCAACCAGATCAACTCAGCATCACTGTCCCGAAGGACATCCATGACCTCAGCAGACTGTGGAAAACTGCAATCCAGACGTGAATTTGTACAATGAGTCCTTCACTCGAAGTTCCACCACTGTGTTTGTCCTCAAACCCACAGATTAATTCTGATTTTTGTGCTATTTCACACTGGATTTTTCCTTTATTTTTCACAGAATTTCTGGTAATGTTTTCTGATATCTGTTGGATTTATATTAAGACCAGCACCAATGTAATTGACTTGTTGTGAACAGAGAAGAGGCAAAGCGTGATGATCTCCCCATGAGCTGATTATGTTACAATTGCCATTTCCCATGCCAGAACTCTATTTCTCCAGCTCTGAATTTTTCTTTGGCATAAGAAGTTTCCTGCTTCTAAGGGACAAAAAATAAATAAATAAATAAATAAACTCCCTGGATAGTACAGCAATGAGTGGAGCCCAAGAGAAACATTCCTGCACTAAATTTTTTATTCATTTGTTTTTTAGAAATAAACAATTCCTGGGTTTTTATTCTAAGCTATTTATTTATGATCTTTACTTTGCTGTGACAGATGAACTGGTGAACAATCTGATCACATGATATAAAAGTATGTTTAACATTAGTATTGAGGAAAATGCAGATGCACGGATCAGGGAGTTTCACCTTTTTCCAAGCTTCTCCATACAATTCATATCATTTTTCTTTTTGATACAGTTCCTATTTCACATCATAACTATGAGGATATTATTACCTCATGCACTTAACACAGGAAAAAATTTTGAAGATTCAATCTGGAAGATGCATCTCTAAACCCAACATTTTCCAGAGGTCATATCTGTGCCTTCTAACTATGGGGAGAAGAGAATCAGGCCCAACCCAAGTTTAACCTGCAGTCAGCCCACTACATACATAGAGAGGCAAAGAGGGACACCCAGCTTTTCAAGAACAATTGGACTTCCATTGTACATAAGGTGCATAGCAAACACTTTTACTGCATCTCCCTCATAACTAATGTTTTTTTGTCCATCTTTCTTTCAGGGAATAAGTTGTGCCTTTTCTGAGTACTCTACAAATGATCAGGTATCAGATGAATCATGCTAAACAGGCTAGTTTTCTTACCTAAAAATGAATTCAACACTAAAAGTGAGCCTCCATATTGTGCTTCCATCTACCTGTAATGTGTGCACTTATATATACAAATATCCATAGCCTCACAAATCTCCTGTAGGATATAGGAAAATCAGAAGAATCTCCAAAGTGATGTTGTGATCAATTCTTAATTTCATTAAATTTGATTAATTGCAGCAAGACTCAAACGATTGTGTTCTGGCAAGTAAGGCTACAGCTCTCCATTCTCTGCCTAATTCCAGTACCACTGCAAGCCTTACCCTAGATAGATGAAGTCCTTCTTCCGTTTATCAACCATGCACCATGCAAATGGTGCAGTAATTTCCCCTTCCTAAAGAAGGAAGTTCAAGTTAACTAAAGAAAAAAAAAACAGTAAATCCAGGAGCAGGGGAGAAACAGGAGAGTTTTCTCTACTCTAGATCAACCTCTGGCAAGAACCAAGGGCAATTCTGAATACATTTTCCATTTGTGAGCTGCAGGGCACCTTCCCTCAACTTGTGAGGGTGAGTACCAGCCTGGGTAGGAACGGGAATTTCTACAAAGAGATGGAAGAGAGAGAGATGCAGTGATTTTTCAGCCATTATATCGCACTGTTCCACAAGTAATGCATTTATACGTCAGTTCGATGGCTTTTCAGATATATTTTCCTGCTGAGAACGGTTATGTTTTTTACTGTCTTTATTTTAGAAGGCTTATATCTTTCTCTTCTATTTAGTTTAGTATTTGAGAGCAAGTTCTTATCATGTATGTGCACTGCCTAATGTTTGATTGATTTAATTTTCTGCATTTTGGTTTTATAAGCATTCTGTGAATTGATAAGCAAGTACTAATTTCCTGCAAGGTAGCTAGCAACAATCTCTTGGGTTAGTAAGGAACAATTTATAATTGCAAATACATACGTTTTTAAGTCTAAAAGTCAGCAGTATTCAGTGGGATCGGAATTGACTGCTCAGCTGGCAAACCTGATACATGGCGAACTTGGTATTCTTGGGAGAAAGCCAGCTTGACACTGGACGTGTTAAACTCAGTAGCAATAGTACGGTTAATGGTTTTGTCCAATGATAGCAGCACTATCAAGTCTATCCTGAAAGGGATGAATGTTTAAGGATGTTTATTTACTTTCTCACCAGGTGTTTCAAGCATCTGCTAATGGCACTATAAACTCCTAATCTTAACAGGACAGCAGAGTGTGAAGTCGGGTTAGGCACTGGAAGTACCCATGCAGACCTCTTTCTGTTATTTTTATTATACAATAAACTCTTTCCACGTTTTGGGACTGGGTTTTCTTTCAGCCGCAAACGGAGGCAAATCAGTAGAAGAGAGAGGGAAAAATGGGAATGAAAATGATTTGATAAATAGGGTGAAAAATAAATTAATTGTCGAAACGATATTTTTTACATTATTATCTTTCTCCACGGACATCTGAGGCCAAAGTTCTGTAAAAAAAAAAATAGTTTATTTGACCAAATTTGAGTTCTATGTTAAAGAACTAAAGTGACCTTCGTGCATAGGTGCTGCATGCGATGAAACTGCCATTGCTTCTGATTTTCTCCCTATCGGAACAGATTAAAATCTGGGCAGTAACCAAGTTAGCATGTATCAGCATTGGAAACAGTAGAAATAACAACTAGAGGGAGGCTCCGATATGGACCATCAACTGTTTAAAAAAAAAAAAAAAAAGAGAGAAAAACAGGCACACATGAGCCATATAGTATCTCCCTTGGAAACAGTTGAAATACGTCTCCAAATGATTTATGCTACGGACTAACTCGCAAACTCAGGTCATCTCAGTGGCTTTAACCAACTTTAAACACTCAGAGCAGAAAAGAGGGGACCGGAACTCGAGAGCTGAGCTTTGCTCAAACCCGAGCTGCGCTGCGCATTTGGCAGCTCCCGTGCCCGTTTGCACCTCGCGTATCCTCTTCGTTGTTTCCCGTGCTATGACCTCGATCGTTCGTTTTGGGGTTTTTTGGTTTGTATTTTTTCCTAGAGCAGGAGCACCCTGAGATGCTTGGCCCCGAATACACCGATACACCTCCTTATACTCTACCCCGAATTCAAGACTGACCAAAAAGAAGGAGGACAGGTCAACCCAGGCGCGTAGATGATTGCAACCAGGAGGAAATTTCATCCCGGGTTTGAGAAGGAGCTGCTCCGGAGCTCTCGGTACAGGGGCTGCATTAGCACGGATGTCCCCTGCATGGCACCCGGCCACAGCCCAAAACAGGTGGGGCATCTCCAGGACTGCCCTGAGCCTCGCGGTTACGCTGCATAGCGGCTCGGTGCGCACCCGCGCTGACCATTGAAACGCGCATGGAAGGAGAGTGGGGGAAAGAAAAGAAAATCAATGCTTATCAAGTCCAAATACCTCTTTCGTTCTCTTTTTCTTTTCTTTATTTTTTTTTCTTTTTATTATTATTTTTTTCCCTCTGGAAAACCTCAACATGTCTCCCATTTTAGCACGCACTTCTGAATTTCGCCACACCACGATTGCACGTTCAACCTTTATTTTTAAAACAAACACCCGTCGATGCACTCTAGGAAACGTCTTTCTTTGGACACTGCCCTGGAGCGGCTGTACGGAACAGGCATGCAGCTCGGGTTTCTGATAGAAAAGTTTTATTTCCCAATTTGTAATATAAAGCGTGTGAACTCGGAAACCAAAAGAAGACAAATGTGGTTGGAGATTTAAGGGGGATTAAAACAAAAAACAAAAGAAAGCACTTCGTTACAGTAGGGCAGCAGATAAAATAATCCCCTGAGCAACCGGGGGCGGGGTTAGCGTAAGGAGCATGAGTAAGTTGTGCGCCAAACATCAGACGGGCCCTGATTTGGGAACCGGTTAGCACAAAGTGTGACAGAGGACTTGTTTGGTTCGAAAATTCAAAATTCAGAGAAGCTACAGAGATTTAGAGAGGTGTCTGCATTTTGATAGTGTCAGAGATGGGGAAGCGTTAATTGAAGGTGTACTAAAGGCGGAGAATGTGAGATAGAGGAGCGTACGGAGTGGATGGGGCTGTACCCAACGCTCTCGGGTGGCGGTACGGTGCGGGGGCAGCCGCGATGGCACCATTCCCGTGGACTGAGGCAGAATATCATCTTTCCTAAACTGCGGCCACGGAAAGGCTGTGGAGGGAAAGGAGACACAGCGCATCCCGGTTTCTTTGGCAGCTCCGTTCTTCTCCGTCTCGAGCAGAGTGCAGCGCTCGTTGATGCTCCTCTGACACGGCGGCACACGGCAGCGTGTGGGGGACCCCGGGCCTGGGAGCGGCTGCCGCGTGTCGGGGCGAAAGCTGATGGTGGTACGGCTGTGCCACAGGGACCATCGGCCCCCTGCAAGAGACAGGGCGGGGGCCGAGGGGAGAGGCTATACGTCCCCGTCCAGCAGGCTGAAGTGCTTGACCGGACCGGGAAGGCAGAGGTAGGGGATGGCGCTGCCCGGGTAGAATAGAGGGAAGGGGAGTGGCAGCAGGCAGCGGCTGAGCAGGGCGCTGTCCTTGTATAGGGCCGGGAAGGAGAAAGAGGCGGCGGGAGGCGGAGGGGGCTCCCCTGGGGTTTCCGCTTGGCCCGGACCCTCGGGTTCAGCCGACAGCTGTCTCTTGAGCTTGTTGCGGCGGTTCTGGAACCAGATCTTCACCTGCGTCTCGGTGAGGTGCAACGCGGCGGCCAGACCGGCCCGCTCGGCGCTGCTCAGGTAGCGCTTCACGTCGAAGGTGGACTCCAGCTGGAAGACCTGGCTCTTGGAGAAGATGGTCCGCGTCTTCTTCTTGCCTCCCGCCGCTGAACACCTGCCGCTCTCTCTACCGCAGCCCCCGGTATCCCGCAGCGACGGCTGTCGGCATCCGCGGAACCTCTCCGTGGAGAGCGGTGAAACCGCGCCTTCGGCCTCGGCATCCGCGCGGCGCGGCCCTTCCGCCAGCAGCCTCTCGCTGCCTGCAATGGCAAAACACAGCGTCAGCCCCCCACCCTGCCGCCGCCGCCGCCCCGCATGCACGCACCCACGGCCGTGGAGAGGGGCCGAGGCCGGGGACTGCCCACCACCTCCCACCTCCAGCCTCCGTGGGGAGGAGGGAGACGAGCTCGCAGTATACATCTAAAGGATATCTCTCTGCCGCCGTGAACCGGAGTGGGAAGGGGCTCCAGGACACGGGAAAAACGACCAAAGAGGCCGGGAGTGGCCTCTAGAAGCAGGTGGTTTCGAGAGGGGTTCATGTCCTCCCACGGAGCCTCGCTTCCTCGAACTGCTGTGGGGAGTGAAGCCTGCGGGTGTGGGTGTGCCCGCCCCACCCGAACCTCCTGGGCGCGGTGCCGTTTGGAGGCCCGAGGCTAAACCCCCGTCCTGGGTGGGTGCCTGGCTGCGACCGGACGTGCGGATCTGCCTGCTTTGTACCCGAGTCGGTGGAGCCTTTAGTGGGGTGTTCCTCCGCAGGCCCCTCTTCTTCCTCCTCCTCCTCCTCCTCGTCCTCCGGCAGCGCGCAGCGGGCCCTCCCCTGCTCCCGGGCCTGGCAGCGGGGACCGGGCTGCAGGATGCTGTCGATGCTGAAGGCCGACGGTGGGGCCAGGAGAGGCGGTGGGGCTCCGCGGCCTCCCCCGAGCTGCACCATGGCGCGCTGAGCCTAACCGCAGGAGTGGCGGCGGAGGGAAGGCGGCAGCCGGGGCGGAGGGAGGGCTGGGGACGGGGGGGGAGAAGGAGGAGGGGTCGGGGAGGAGGAGGGAGGGGATGGAGCTAGACGGAGCCAAAGGGCTGAGGGCTTGGGGAGAGGTGCAGGAGGAGAGAGAAAGGAAAGGCCGTGAGGAATCGCTGAAAGGAGGGAGCAGGAAGGAAGCGGGGAGAGAAGGATTTGGGATTATTATTATTGGCTGAGAATAAGGTTCCTTAGGCAGGGCGGAGTAGGGCAAGGCAGGGCTGAGTGCCCTGCTCAGCACCTTCACTTAGGGAGAGGTAGATCCACGGAGTCCAGGGAAAGGCGATGAGGAGGAGGGTGAAAATGTGGGCGTGAAGGTGAGGGAGAAAGAAATGAGGTGGGTGGGGTTGGATGTGAGAGAGTGCGAGCGGAAGGCGGGATGTGGAAGAAGAGGGTTTGGAATCTGGAAGAATAAAGAGGTGAAGGGGAAATTTTACACAGAGGACAAAAGTGTGACAAAAGAGTGAGTGACAGAGGGCTGTCATCAAGAGGGAGGAGGCAGAGAACAGGCACTGAGTGCAGGGAATAGAGATAAAAGTAGAGAAAAGGAAGGCGAGGTATGAGAACGGGCATTTGAGAAGTGGGAGATGACCCACGAGGAGTTGGACTCAATGGTCCTCGTGGCTTTCTTTAAACTCGGGATACTCCGTAATTCTAAGAAACGCAGAAATGGGTAAGCAGAGGAGCAAGGGGAGCAATCAGCGCATCTCCACAGAGCGCTCCGAGCAGAAGGGACCCCTTCTCTGCCGGTGAGCCCTTTGCACACCTCCCACGGGTGGACACCTTTCGGAGGATGAAAGAATTGCGCTATTAACGCAAGTGCTCCAGGTGCTCTTGAGGACTCGGAGAGCTGTGATACCAATCCGGGGAACTGCTCCCTACCATCTACCAACATCGCCTTAAAAACCTGTTACATTATACCAGGCTCCGTGCTCTGCGGAGTTAGAGGTACCACCAGCCCTTCCCATCCCCGCATCCCTGTGCAAAGCCAGGGGAATGTTGTCACCGGCTTTTAAAAGGCCTTTTAGTCCCAGTCGCGATGTTTCCACCACGAAAACTGCTGAGGGCGAGCGAGCAGCTCTTGAAAAAGAGTTGACAAAAGAAGTGCTGACAGACTCTTAAATATCGTTATGCCGGAGATTCCGTGAGCTGAAATCGGGGCTTCTTAAGGCTTCGGACCGCGTTAATCTTTAAAGCTGTGGTTCTGAGGAGAGCGGTTTGCAGCTCTTATTCATGAAAATTTGTTACACTTTAGAAGTGCACTCAGATTTAATGCAGCCGCCTGACGGAGAGCTGGATTTATCCCACCAGGCGACAAAAATAAAAAACCTCCTCTTCCATTAACACGGTCATTGGCCAAATGCCTGAAGTCGTTGCGTTTGTCTTGCAATGCCTTGCGCAAGCTGACGGGGCCGGTGGGGTGGAAATGTCCGGTTAAAGGAGCGATAGTGCGAGGGGAGGGCCGGGAAGCAGAGGGGAGAAATGCGAAGAAGCTGAAAAGATGAATTTTCAGCATGGGGAGAGCAGCCCAGGGTACAGCGGACGGGGGGATGGGGGGAGGGAAGAAGCTTTGAAGCGCCATCTCAATTCACTTCCCGGCCCCAAAAGGCCTCGGGCGAGGTGCGCACCGCTTGAATACAACGATTTTCCTACAGTAGTTAAAGGTTTTCCGACACCGGGATATTCTCATCCCGCGTTCGCTTCTCGCAGTCTCCGAGTCCGAGGGGCAGATCTTTTGCTTTTAATAATATATTCCTCTATTAGAAGCTCGAGTCGAGCGGAATGGAATCCTTTTTACCTGAGAAAGCTTTTTACGAGAGATCGGTCGGCATATATATCCGTATTTCCATTTTAGCTCAGAGCAGGAAAAAAAAAAATAGGCTACTCTCAAACTAAATCTCATTGAATTGAAATCTGATTAGGTTTTACAGAAAAGCGAGAGTCCGCCTTTACTTGGCTTATGGGATCGGGATCGCTTTATCCCCGATGCAGCCAGCAGTAAATAGGCCCTCTCCGGAGCCCGCAGCCCCTCTGCAGAAGCCTTTAAGTCGTTCCCTCTCCTCTTCCGGGACACAGCTCAGGGGAGTGGATCCCAGAGAGAAGTGCTGTCCGAAAAAGAAGTGTAAAGAAAAACAAATTAAAAACCCAGCAGCTACAAGTGTCACAAGGAACGGGGCTTTTCGGGGAAGCTTGTCTGAGCCGACCCTTCACCTCCAGGTGCTGGACGCAGCCAGGGTTGGGCCTTCTGTGACCCCAGGACAGGACATCCCTCTTGGAAAGCTTTTGCCAGCCCTTAAGGTCAATTCGAAGTCGGCTAAATCGCCTCCATGCTACGTCTACACACGATACAAGAGGCGTGCAGAGAAATCCTAGAGGGAATTTCTGAGTAACGCAGTACCTGGCTGTTCAGTGGGCTGAGATTGCTAAGGAGAGAAGGGAGAGTAAATAAAAAAGATGGTAAGAAGAGAGGGAGAAGGAGAATGGGAGAATGGGAGAGAGAAGGAAAGAGAGAAAGGAATGGAGAAAGGAAGGGAGGAAAGAAAGAATAAAGAAGGAAAGGAGGAAGGAAGAGGAAGGGAGGGGGGAGAGAGGAGAGGAGAGGAGAGGAGAGGAGAGGAGAGGAGAGGAGAGGAGAGGAGAGGAGAGGAGAGGAGAGGAGAGGAGAGGAGAGGAGAGGAGAGGAGAGGAGAGGAGAGGAGAGGAGAGGAGAGGAGAGGAGAGGAGAGGAGAGGAGAGGAGAGGAGAGGAGAGGAGAGGAGTTTTATGATTTCTTCTCAAGTCTGGATTTGCACGCATAGCTATGCATATATTTCCATATGTAGAAATTAAAATGTAGGGTCGGTAAGAGGAGTTGAGAACCTCAGGCCGGTTAAATGAAGCACTAAGAATTCCGCCGCACAGTTGGGCTCTTTGGGTTGGGGGACGCAGTGGCGTTGCCCGGCTGTAGCCGGAGGTAACGGAGCCCGGCAGAGCTACTGCAGGAGCACGGCCCCGATCGATGCACAGCGCAGGGTGCGCACCCCCGGCCCGACACATGGCAGGGGTGCAGACGGCCTCTCCCAAAGTAATGCAGTATAAAAGGAAAAAAAAAAAAAATCGATCTAAATATATTGTTCAACGGTGGAGCCAGTGCGCACCTATGAGATTTATTAAGTATTGATTTGCATGAATATTTTAGAGCCATGCCTACGAGAAAAGTTATAGACCATCTTCGGGGGGTGAGCAATGCACCATTTGCAGTGCAGCCATGTAACAAGGTGCTTTTCAGCATATCGATCACCTTCATTTGAAGTGTAATTAATAATAGCATCTTACAGCAGCTAAACTAGTTTGTTTCAGAGAGTTGCTCCGTAGCGTGTGCTGATATTCCTTTGGTTTGCTTAAAAAAATATATATACTAAAAAGGCCACCTTTCTGCTAATTATTTCTATTAGCTCCCAATAAACACAGGGTACCTTTGTGAGCAGCCTGGCCAGGTTCTCCCCCGCCTCGCCTCTGGAGTGCCATCTAGCTAAGCTGTTGTAGCAGCATTCATTAAGTAAACGTCAACAGACGAGGATTTATGCTGCATAATAATATTACAGCTGTAGTATAACTGGATTTATTTTGAAGCTATTCTGAGGTTGCTTTGATCTATAAAGCAGCAACTTACGTCTCTATCTGTCCTAAACAGCCTTCGCAGAACTGCTTTGAGCTGTAGAGTCCACCAACGTATTTCTTAGACCATTCTGTTTGCAGAAGCACTAAACGCGGCTCTTACCTCTTAAATCTGCTTAATAAAGATATACGGAAGGAAGAAAACTGCGGAGAATCCGTTGCTGTCATTTTGGGGGTGAGCTTTTTATTTTTATTTATTTATTTATTTGCTTTTGGCCTGTTGAGTACGGCCGATTTATGACTAATGGGAGCTGTCTGTCTACATCCTGCAGAATATTCGTGCCATCGGTGCAGTGAAAAGAGTCATTAAAAATCTGCGAGGTAAAGAATCCTGAGGTGCCTAAGCTCCCACTTTCAGTACACACTGAATCCACTCTAAAGCACTCCCTGCACGTACAGAATAAGGCATAAGTAAGCACTTCGTTCTTAGACGAACTCACGTCTTGCGCCTTTTAATATTTAACTATGATCATAAGTTACAAATACAGTGTATGAAAAAAAAATCTGTTTATTGATATAATCAGCACGTCTTAAAAAAAAAAACAAAAACAAAAAAAAAATACCCACGAACTAATGTCAAAACACGGTTTAAAAATCCGATTGATCGTGGAGCCCTGCCAGTCCCTTAACTTCAAGAAAAAAAAATATTATTAGAATCAGAAGTATAATAATCTCATATGTTACTCCAAAGAAAAGGCATGTGGAGAGCGGAGGGCGTTACGTTGCGCGCTGGGTTACAATCTGCTCTGATTGATAGGAGCGCGGTGAGTCCGGTTTTAACCCGGCGGGAGCTGAGTCCGACGGGGGGGACGCGCTGCCCTCTGTCCTCCAGGAGATCCGGACTCCGAGCGGCACCGAACCCAAATGCTGAGCCCAGAGGAAGGAACGCCGTCCAAAGTCACCTCCAAAAGGCCGAAGTCCCCGAGGCTCTGCGTCCCGCGGGGGCACCGCCGCGCCCGTCCTCCTCCGCTCCTCGCGGTCACATCATCGCTTTGGGGACTTTTCACCCCAAGTGTTTCACAGATATGCAAAGAAAACAGCGTGGCGAAGCTCCTCCGGAGTGAGACGAAGGATTTCGGAGCAGTGGAGAAACAGCTCCCAGAAACGGGGCTCCGGTCGGAGCGAGCATCCCGGCAGGAATCCGCTGTATGCTTTAACTTTTATTACGTTTGTTTTCGTTCTCGAGTGCTTTTGAGGCTTTTAGCGTCCCTACTTCAACAGTGCTGACGTCCAGAGCCGTGTTACAAGCCAAAAAGGAGAGGAAGAAAAAAAAAAAAAAAAAAAAAAAGCAGCGGTGGAGAGGTTGTAATCCGCCCCTGACCCTTCTCGGGTTTCGTATCAAAGCCGAAGCTCCGCCGATCGATTTCACAACAAGAAAGCGTGAGATCGCCCCCGATACAATGCAAAGCGGAGGGAACAGTGAGAATCGGATCGCGGTTCCTTCTCTGGGGGAGCAGTCCGTACGTACGGACCCCAACTGAGCCCGGACTCGGCTGCTCTCACGGGGACCCCGAGTGTTGCCCGCTTACATTACGGCTGCTCGTGCCCTAAAAAGTGGGATCAAAGCCTGACCTTACGTCAAGGCTGAGTTTTGCAAGGTCATTTTTTCCCTTGATATTCGGAAGAAAAAGAAAATCCAACCTTTGGAAACAAGAAGGGACCCGAAATTCATTTTAGCAGTGCGGAGGGAGGGGAAAACAGAACAGTTATTAAAGGAAAAAAATAAGCTTGGCATGCATAATACTTCATATAATATCACATTACAGTCCAGCTTGCATAACTAGCCGTACAGCTCCCCGGTCTGCCGCTGTCTGAATTCCTTCTTTCCTTTTTTTAATTGCCAGTGCGAACTATTAATCAACTAAACAAACCGAGCCCATAAGAGATTGCAAAGTGGAGGTGCGTTCTCCTCAGCCTCCATTAGGAGACCCAAACAGGAGGCAATCCCAGCTATTAAACCACGGTACGGTCTTTCTGCTTTTCTTATTTTTTTTTTCTTATTTTTTTTCTCTCTTTTTTTTTTCTTTATTTTTTCCCACCGCGGTTTTTTTTTTTTTTTTTTTTTTTTTTTTTTTTTTTTTTTTTGTGGCCGCTTTATCAAGGAAATAAACCGAAACCAACGGAAACAAATCCTCACAGCTCTGCCTTCGGCGGGGCGACATTCCCTCCAACAATTTGCTTTCGAGTTGCTTCAAGCCAAAAATAGGACCGGGGTGGGGGGGGGAACCGCACATGCTCGAGGGTATCGATCGGATGAAAATGAGAAACAATGGAGAGGGGCAAAAAAAAAAACCCCGACCCAATCTGTACCAATTAAGTGGACTGAAACAAAGGGCCCTGGAGGAGCTGCTGGAGGCGGGGGTCCGCCGAGCCCTGCGCGGAGCAGCGGGGAAAGGGGTCCGGAGGTCGCGGTGGGGGACCCCGAGGCTTCGCCGTTCGTGGGGCGGGGGGGGAGTGGCGGGGCCGGGAGGAGCCCCCGGGCCTGGCGCTGCCGTACATTCGTCTCACGCTCGGGGGGGAGCTGAGGGGCTGCGGGCCCCCGGGAAAACGCCGCTCCGCGTCAGCGCGGGGCCGAGGCCGGGTTTTCTTTGGCTGCGTGGCGGGGGTGGGAGGGGGGAGCCGCTGAACGGCCCCCGGCTCATGGCTGCGCTCCTCTGGGTTCCGTCCGGCTGCCGCGCACCGCTCCGCGTTAACCCCAGCGGTAAGTTTATTGCACGTTTTCTTTCTTTTTTTTTTTTTCTTTTTTTTTCCTTTTTTTTTTTTCCTTTTTTTTAAATAAAAGTCGAAAAGCGGAAAATGGTGAAAGTGGAAAGAAAAAGTCCGAGGGTGAAGCTGGAAGCCAAGGGAGGGGGCTCGGGGCCGCGGTCCCGACACAGGTGGGCGCTCAGACGAGTCCCGTCATCTGCGAGCGAAGGAAGGGAAGGGAGGCGGCGGGGAAGGTGCCCAGGGGGTAACTGACGCCGCCGGAGAAGCCCACCAAGGGGGGGGACATGTGGGGCAGGCCGAAGCCTAAGGCGCTGGCCGGCGAGTTCTCGTGGTACAAAATGGGGACCCGCACAATCCTTTGGGCGGCGTGTGAGAGGTTGGCCGCCTCCAGGTCGGCGGCGAGCTGCCGCTTCCACTTGTTGCGGCGGTTCTGGAACCAAATCTTCACCTGCGTCTCGGTGAGGTGCAGCGAGGCGGCCAGGCCGGCCCTCTCGGAGCTGCTCAGGTAGCGCTTCACGTCGAAGGTGGACTCCAGCTGGAAGACCTGGCTGCGGCTGAACACCGTGCGCGTCTTCTTCTTGCGGCCGGCGGCTCGCTGCTCCGCTTCGCCCGCTTCCTCGCCGCGTTCCTCCTCTTCCTCGCGGCCTCCGGAGCTCTGCCTCCCGCCCGCGGGGCCCCGCGCCGCCGCCCGCCCGCCGCCGCCCGCCCGCTCCGTGTCCTCGGGCAGCTCCGGCGAGTCCCGGTCGCTGGCTGCGGAGAGAGGCACAGCAATGGGGTTGGGGGAGCTCCGAGGAGCGGCTCCCCCCTCCCGGGCACGGGAAGGGGAAACAACGCGGTGCGGAGGCAGCGATCCCGGGGCTGAGGACGCTGCCAGTGCTCCTTGCGTTGTGAAGGACTCCCATATAGAGGCGAGTTCATACACTCACGCACATACTGGCAAGTAAATACGTAAAATATATGTCATGCATATACACATGTGTAAGTGCATACTCATATATGTGTGCATACATACCTATGTGCATGCATATACCTATGCGCACATACCTATATTCGTATGTATGTATATAACATCCATATGCGCTGATATATATGCACGTATATAACATCTGTGCACTTTATATGTTTTGTACACATGTATATACAGCATAAACATGTCCATTTATATACACACGTATATATTCATATAAGTATATATATACTTATACACATGCGCTTATGTGCTTGCACATTTATGCACTCATATGTATATATTTACACACATATACCAATGTATTTACACACATATGTACACATACGTTTACAAGAACGTATGTAATTATGTTGGGGTGTGTATAGATGAGGTAAGTATATCAGTGAGTGCGTGTGTATGAAGAGAGGGGGAAAACAAATGCTTTCGCTTCATGTTATTCTCAGCTGCATAAACCACATCGATGGGATCAGCTGCTCTAATATCGGGACATTGCCTCCAGCACGTCTCCGTGGTTTCCCACAGTGTGTTTTGCAGTTGGAGTTCTAAAGGGGGAAAAAATCCTAATATTTATAGAACAGAAGGCAGAAAGAAAGACAGAAAAAGAAGTGAGGAAAACCGAGCAGTTGTTTTGGTGGTTATTTTCTCTTTCTTAGACGTATTTGAGAGAGAAATTAAGAATATAAATAAACCCATCCCTGTAAAAGAAAACCTCTGGATTATACATCACGCCTCTACTAAGTACTCAGTAAGCGTGCAAACCCCATAGACTAGCACGGAATCAAAGTGATGCTCCGATGGACAATATTTTTTCTATCAGGATAAAAATAACCGCTGATCGCAGCCTGTAAACTTTTTCAGACGTTAATTTGTGCCCCGGAGACGGGTGGGAGGAGAAGCCTCTCCCTGCGGAGCCCCGCAGTGCGCGGAGAGCGGTGGGGAAAGGGCTGCGGGGCCTCGGTTGCACCGAGGGGACGGTGCTATAGGGCCGGTGCTATAGAGGGCTGCTTCAGAACTCTTCTACAGGGACGGTGATCCCGGCTTTCGAGGTTACTGGGAAGCGTAAAGCAGGAAAGAAAAGGAAAAAAAAAAAAAAAAAAAAAAAGGAAGAAAAAAGGATAGGAAGAAATAAAGGAAAAAGAGAGAGAACAATCCAAGGGAGAGGGAGAGAACAGCCCCCGCTGCTGACATTTCGGGACGAGCAGCAGGCGGGGCGGAGGCTCTCCAGGTGTCCAACACCCTGAGAGCATTTCCGGAAATTTGGGCAGCCGAAATCTCCGGACAGAATAGGGGTGAAGGCTGCGAAGGACACCCCGGCAGCACCACTCTCCCTCCCCACTCGGGACCGCGACGGGACCGGACACTCTGGGAGGGGACAGCAGCACCCCCCATCTCCTTCAGGGCCCCGTAGGGAAAGGGAACTTACTGTCGGGGCTGGCGCAGCCCAAGAAAGCTCGACGGTACCAACCGACGGCGGCGTCGCGGAGCGGGCAGCCCGAGGCTCCGAGGCGCAGCGGGGAGTGGGGGCCGCAGCGCGGAGCTCCGCGCCCACCTCCGCCTCCCGCCGCCGCCCTCCGCGTCCCTCCGCCGCCTTCGGTGCCCAGCAGGTCCTCGATGAAAAAGGACGAGACGCGGGCAGATGTGGAGCCGGCGTTTTCCGTCGCTTCGTCCGGCATCGTCGGTAAAACAGCTGCGGGAGGGGGGGTCCCGGCTCCGCCGGAGGATGGCTCCTCGGCTCCCCGCTGCCCCGCGGCCGCCTCCTGCCTCTGCTTAGCCCCGTGGATGCTCTCCTGGTATAAAAGGGTTTTTTTTCCGGAGTAATCATTTCAGATCGCGGTTTGCCATCATTTCCTGCAAGCTAGGAGGGGAGGGGGGAGGAGGAGGAAGGGAAGGGAATGGGGAAGAAAAAAAAAAAAGAAAAGAAAAAGAAAAAAAAAAAAGCAACCCGACAACCCATCGGAGGCGCCAGATTCTGCGCGAAAACGATAATAACGAAATAAAAATGTCATGCGAGTTAAACGCTGTACACGAGAGGGGGGGATCCTGCGATTGGAGGAGAGCGGCGGCAAATGGGATTTCCGCAGGGGAAGAGCAGGGCGATGGCTGAGCGGGGCCGGGGTCGGGCGCTGCTGTGTGTGTGTGCGTGTGTCCGTGTGCGCGCCGCCCCGGGGCTGCCACTCACGAGCTCCTTATTTAGGTCAATTAGGGAGCAAATCCCGGCGCGGGGGGAGCGGCGGTGCCGGCCCCGGCACACGGGCAGCAGCCGGGAGGGGGGGGGGGGGGGGGCATGACCACTGCGCGTCCCGGCCTCTCCATTGGCTGCAGAGGGCCGAGCGGGCAGCCCGGCCAGCCAATGGGCTCGGCGAACATCGAGGTTATATTAATATCATTAATAATAATCAACCTCCCTCTCCGCTCCCCCTACCCCCCCCCCCCCCCCCCCCGCCCCCCACCCGGCCTCTGAGCGCGGTAGCCGCGGAGCTTTCATGTCTGCGGAGATGGATGGAAGAGACGGAGGAGACGCGCCCTCCGCAGCCGGGCCGTACAGCCATCACCCGGCGGGGCGGTGGGCACCGGGGAGCACCCGAATGTGCGAGGCCGAGCACCGGAGAGCGAGGAACCTTTGTCTGCGAGGTCTCCCGAGGACGCCCGAGTGTTCATAGCACGGTGAGTGCTGTTTAACCTATTCCTTTGTGTGTGTGTGTGTGTGTGTACATACGTATATATATATATACACATATATTTATTCTAGCCATATTTGTTATACGCCTGTGTATTTATTTACGATATGTGGGCATATTCATTTATTATACACATTTATTTATTTATTTACTCCTTACGTGTGTGTGTGTGTGTATACACACACACACATATATATATATATATATACATAACACCTCTAAGCGTTCAGACATGACTTCACGCAGAGGCACAGCCACGCTCTCCGCTCCCCTGAGCCGCCCCGTGCCCCCCCTGCCCGAGGAGCTGCCCGCTGTGATCCCACCATTCCTGCCCCAGTCGCTGCGCATTACGACTTTTTAATTGCTGTTACCGCTTCAGCGGAAAGCCCTAAATCTCCCCTCTGCCTGTTTCCTTCTCCCAAGCTTTCCGGATGGGGCAGGGCTCCCCAACAAACCCCACAGCGGGGCAGAACGGTGACCCTCTGCCTTTTTTCCCGAGACTGGACAGGACACATCGGTCGATCCCGGGACCACGACGGGGACGGAGGATGGGGTGAGTACACCGATGCCCTGAACACCCTCATTCACATCGCTGCCCTCTGCTTCTGCCGGAGCTGTGGGCGCAGATTTATCTCAGAGGCGGTGCTCACCTGCCGCCAGTTCCCGGGCAACCCCGGCCCAGCCCTGCCTGTTCTCACGCTGTTGTTTGGGGATGGAGGCGGCCGGGGGCGGCCTGATCCCCTCCTGGGTGACGGTGGGGGAACTCTGAATTCAAGGCCTATCCGGGGAAATAAGGAAAAGAGACAGAAAGAAGGGAGAGGGGGAAGGAGAGGAAGAAAGAGGGAGAAAAAGAAGGAAAGAAAGAAAGATGGAAAGGAGGGAAGAAAATAAAGCTTTCCTTTTCTGAAGATTACAGCAAAGTGCAATCAGAGTTCAGAACCTGACCACTGGAAGAGCAGAAGGATACAGTGCCATGCTTAGATTCCTGTCCTACCTGGACACGGACCTAGGAGCAAAACCAGGCAAGAGCACATTGGTCACTTGTTGCACAGAAGTGATGTTTGTGCACATCACCCTTATGCTCTCCCCGTACTTTCCTATATAGGAATTATGAGTCTGACCAATATGTCTTAAGAATCTATAAACCGTCTGCTCTGTTTCACTGTCAGACTCTGAAAATATATGAGAGCTTTCCAGAATAAAGAGAAGAATGTGGATGCTGGTTACTCCTATATATTTTATATCCAATGTGCAAACAATATGCATGCAGCCCGTGCCCATATTTTATAATGTGTTCCTACAGTGTAGTCATGGAAGTCTTGTAACTTACATAATACTGCTTGCTTTCCATTTAGAAATACAGTAATAAAATCAGCAAGAATAAATCCACTCTTTCTTCTTTTTTCTTTAAGTCAGTCTGGTGTGCCATAACCCTGACCTGAGTTTGTGGAGTCAGGTATCCCGACACATCCTTGAAGCACAAACTCAGATGGTGTACAATGCTATGCCTGCAAATACAGCACTTGCACAGACATGTCTGTGAGTATGAAGCATCTTTTAAGCTTGCCGATGTGTTTACGTACCTTTAGCATAGCTGTAGCAACACGACCGCTGCCACTTAGTTCCGGATAATCCTTTCGCTTATTAAAATGATAGGAAGAAGGAAAAGAAGGTGTGCGTTCGCTTCATCCTCGGGCGGGGCTCTCTCTACGGAGCACAGGGAAAAGACCCAGAGATTTTCAGCGCTCATTTTCGGGAGGTGTAGCCCCGCAGATGCCACACTCCTCCCGGTACGGCCCCGGGTACCGCGGGTGGGAGCGTCCCTTGTGCCCCGGGCCCCTCCGCGGGGGGACAACGGGGCTCCTCCATTCCCTTTCCCAAGTCCCACTCTGTCCGGTCGCTGTGCATGAGGAAATATTTCTCTTTATTTTGCAGGTCTATGTTTTTCTCCTGTATGTCCCGGAGCTGGGGACTGCCGGGGCCGTCCCTGTGAGCATCTCCGTTCTGGTCCGCAGCCCGGCATTGGGTGGGTGCCGGCAGGTGACAGCTTCTCAGGGCCACCCCCTCTCGTTCCCTCCCCGCCTCTGTGGGCTCCTGAGCCTTCGGAAGCTCAACGCACAAAGCGAGGGGAAGGGAGGAGCGGGGGCTCGAGCTCCGAGAGGAGCCGGAGGACCGAGAAGGGCATTTGGGGTGGAAAGGGTGCGAATAGGTGCCGCAAGCGACAGCTCCAGTACGGGGAACCGGCCCCACGGAGCGGAGCGGGCCTGCAATGTGAATGCAATTACGCCGCCTGTGTTTGATGCCTCCCCTTACTCTTCCCCCACAAGCAGTGCCTCGGTACGTCTTAAAATAGAAGCGAAATGAAAGGCAGCCTTGAGCACTCTCTCCTTCCTAAACTCTGCTCCACTCCGCTTTTAGGAGCGCGCGATGGGTTTGGGGTCCGGAGCTTTACAGGAGCGCTACGACGGGAGTGGGAGTGCGAGAGGGCTCTCCCTTCTCCGTACCCACAGAGGCGCTCCGTGCCTACCGTCCTCCCGGCAGCCCCGACGGCAGCGCTGTAGGGAAGGGTTCTGGGCCACCACCCGCCTCTGGTTCTCTGGTTGATATAGGTGTATGTATATATGCATATATATATAGTAAAGCTTGCAGAAATGTTTGCTTAAACTATAAAAATAAAGCCAATAAAAGACCCTACGTGCGTCTTCAGTAAACCACTACCAACGCTACGAGAAATATTCGGAAGCAATTTTTTTTTTCCCGAGTTTTTTTCCGTGCTCAGTGGTCCCTTAGAAAAGTGGAGGTGGTGCAAACGTTTGGATATCTCCCTTTAAAAGAAGCGTAAAATAAAACAAACGATCGACTTGAAATTGGTTGCCCGGCCTCTGTGTGATGCTTCCTCCTCCCCGACAGCGCAGCTCCAGCTGTGTTGTCCCCCAGAAGCGGTGGCTGCAGAGCAGGACCCGAGGGACGGGGCTCACGTTCCCCGGTCGACTGCGAGGGATGCCCCCGCGGCCCCGCCCCGTCGGGGTGAGGATCCTGAGGACATCTCATGAAGGTGTCCCATTTTGGGTGGCAGGACGAAGATCCGACACCGTCCCAGGCTGGGCGGGGAGCCCGGATCCTGCCTCGTTGGAACCCCGAGGAGCTCTGCCCGCAGGTTTTGTAGCCCCCGAGCTATAGGAAATACAGCTTTAGTCTATACGTAAGTACAGACCTGAGAGCCTTAAAACCCTTCAAATGCATATTTAACAGCGCTTGAGTTCAGCAACACTGTGAGCGCTTCCTTTCTTAATGATAAACGCAATGAGAGATTTCCAAAGGTGAGGTAAATTGTAATTACGGTCTTTCTTTTACTTGCAGATTTTTTTTGCCTCTATAAAGTCCTCCCTTACTGATTTCTTCACTGCTAATGACACTGGTGGAGAACTTTTCCTATTTCAAGACCACTGCATAACTCGCGCTGACTCCCATGAATGTATTCATTATTCACAGAGAGTCACTAAGTGCTCTGCATGGAAACTTCCAGTCCGTCGCATGTCCTGACTCTCACTGTTGCCTGTTAAGTGTTCCTTACGGATGGTATGCCACTGGGAGCACGAAACTCATGGCTTTAGTGCCGTTTCCTTCCTAAGCGAAGGAAATCTCAATCCACGATAAATGATCAAAGAGGGGAACGTGCCTGGGTAGGCGAATAAATAAATGAAGAAAGAAGTTGGAGAATTATTTGAGGGGATATGTATCCTCATGTGTTAAAATACGAAAATATCTCTTAATTGCTTGACTGGAGGTTAGAACAAAATGGATCAGCAACAAATTATGCAATACATTAAAAATAAATAATTAATTAAATAAAGTAGTCCCCACTGAAAAGAGCTGACAATTGTTCAGAAGTGACTTTTCCAGAAAGACTTTTGGCATCGATTTCATTATAAAATTTTAACATGAGGGTTTTTTTTTCTTCCTATGTACAGTGTAAGAATGCATGGTTTTATTGGTACTGGTTAGGGTCAGCCACAGGAGAATTATGGAGGTCATGTGAAATAGGTGCCAATAAAGCTTTTATTATTGTTATACAGACAAAAGAGCATTATGGAATGAGATCCTTACCAGACCTAAACGTCGATATTTTGTTCTGCTAACAATCAAGTTGGAAAACACAGAGACACAGCTAAAAAAAGGAGTGAATTTTCAGAGCCATTGGGCATTAACCTATTATCCTAAAACATTTGGAATTGAATTCCCTCATAAAATGGAGGTCTCCTGAAGTGAAAGACTGTACACGACTTTTGATGTTGCCTAAAACAAAAGATGAATGGGAAAAATATTGCACTGTCACAACAAAATGTAGCTGTTTCCATTCAGGAGTCGTTTATGTGCTGTCTGTGTGTTACACAGTGTGAGAAAATTGAACTATTTTTAATTGCCAGGACAGCCCTTGGCTGTGGTTTGTATCTACCTACAGTTTGAAACCGAAGATTTCCCATCAATGTAGAGGAAATATTATACTCGTCCCATCACCTGATCTTGAATGATTTTGGTAGATTGTTAAACCATTGTCAAGGGCTGCAATGAAACTCCTCCATGTGTTGATACGTTGGATTCTTAGACCCAGCTTCAGCAGTTGTTGGAACTCGGTGAATTCAGTGAGAGCTCTCACCTTCTCAAATCTGACCATCTCAAGAGTTTCAGATTAATTCCAGGAAGGAGACAAATTCAATCAAAGCAAGCATTAAGAGCTGTACAGTACAAAACATTCTTTGTATTTTTACAGTACTGTAAAAGGAGAATTGATGCACAGATCAATGTTATCCCCCCAGTACTGCTAAAAGTTATATTCGCTTTTGCATTTTGAAAATAAAACGTTTAAAACTGTGTATACTGTATGGTAAAGTTTTAGGAAAACTTGTGAAAATTAAGTGGGCCCTTATTCTATATAAATTCTCCCATATTTGAGGGTTACATTAATAAGAAGCAAGTAAGTATGCTCTCCACAGATAGGAAGCAGAAAACATCCACTTCCCACTGACCTGTAATTCATTTATCATATCAGAGGACAACAAACCAAGCTTTAAACCTGCTGTTAGAGCAAGGAGAGTATTTTTCACTGTCAGGTGAGAACTACGCTTTTGCAAATCATATTTGAATGAAACATATATTTCCCCCTTGCCCCAAAAAATCCTCTTTCACCCATGATGTATATATATATGTAAGTGCATGAATTTTTGAACCAGCTCAGAAATAATCTTCATAGAAATCAATGAATAGTTAGGCTTTATGTGAGTTATTAAAATCTGGGGATGAATACAATTTTCAAATGGTTCTGTGATGTATTAGAAATGGTTTTGCAACATTACAGCATATGTGGAGATACATATCTGGAGATATATACAGTTACATACATATGAATATGTTTATTATGGTACATACAAATTGCATTTGCACATAGCATGAAAGTAGTGTTGAAATGTCTTTAGAAAGGACTGGACCTAGTCAAAATGAATAATGTAGTGAACACAGATCCTAATGTAAATCTATGAAAACCCCAAATGCATTCATTTTCTTGCTCGGAATCATTTTGTTATCAAGTTCGATTAGCCCTAGTAAACCCTTAAGCAATAGGAAGGCTGTATCAGACATGGAGTGAACTCGGTGGTAGAGCTCTGTTTGCTTTCTCTCAGCATGCAGCACTGAGATGTACTATCTTCTTTGGGATCTCAGTGGGGCTTGGCAGGAAATGCAGCCATATCAACTCCTTCTCATGAGATCCCCCTTTGACTTAGCAAACTCCCTGAGTTGTGTTATGAGGCAAGCCAGTTCCCTCAGTAATTCTTTGTGAAACCTGAACACTGCAGCCCACATTCTGTCCTTATGAAGACATGAGAAGTCAACCTAGAAATGTACGCAGGCCTCTGGCTATGAATAATAAAATCTACACTGCAGTTAGCTGAAATTGGAGCGATAAGTGGACTTGCTGCAGGAAAATTTCCATATCACACTTTGCAAATCCATGTAAACCCAGAGGAAGCTGAAGTCTTGATTTAATTGGAGAGGTTACTGGAGAGCTGGGCTAAAAGAGCTGAAGGTGTAGCCCTGAGGTGAGTCTCAAGAGAATGTCTCAGTGATCTTTTTATCTCCTCTCCTGCATTATTCTCCTCTCACATTTACTTGGGAGGGATTCATCAAACTAAGTGGAGACATCTATGACAAGCCTTTGTATCCCATGCTCCCCTGAAAGCCATTAGATATCAACTCAACAATTCCCATGCATTCAGGGGGTAACTGTCATATCAAGTAGGTCAGATAAACCATCACTCATGTCTTCTTCCAACTGTCTGGTCTTGGAGAGGCTTTTTTGCTGTTTCATGTCAGTATACACCATGGCACAGACAGGAAAAGGACATCCCTACAGGGAAGCGAAGAAGACACAGCTAACTGGATATTGTAAGGGAAGGCACCCAGTGGGAGGTGGGACCACTCTCTTTAGCAAGCTTCTCAGCACCAGGTCACAGATGGCTTGGCAGTCCCTTGTCCAGCGCAAATGGTCCACATGGCTTGGCATTCTTGGCCATGTGTGTATCAGCAAGGTAAAGCAGACAGGCTTAGGCAAATGCTTGTTTGTAGTTCTCACTGTTAGCTCACTCCCTAGCAGAGTGAGCACTCACAAAGATAGCAAAGACTGGGGACTATTCCTGGTTGATATCAGGACACTGCTTTGGAGGAGCAGAGGATGTAGTCTGGGGACCCAAGGCATGCCATGACACTTGATCTCAGGATCAGGACAGCACAGATCCAGCCCAATGCATCCATAACACTGTCATTCTTCTGGAAAGGGGAAATGTTTTATCAAAACAGTAGGGAGACAATGTGCCTCGTTATTGTGGCATGGAGGCACAGGAGTTTGGGTAGGCAGTGTGTGTTCTGCAAAGGAGCAGGGCCTCCGTCTACTTGTCCTCCTCTTCCCAGCCACCATCCCTGCAAAAGCACACCCCTGGCAAACAGCGGCCCTTTAGCAGTATTTATAGCTATATCTCTATCTGATGAGCCACTCTCTAAAAGTAGGCTAACTCAAAACATACCACATTGCTGCTTGGAAATGCAGATGTGAAGGGATATCTGGTTCTAATATACAGATCACCTTATGGTGTGGCAGGTTTCAGTTTCCACAATAGAGAGTGCATTTGTGCTAGGAGTGATTTAAGCCATTTGGGACCTTCAAAAGCAGAAACCCTTCATGAACCTTATTAGAAATGACTGCACTTGCTGAAAAAAATAAAAGGGAAGAGAAACTAGAGGAGTGATCCAAGATCACTCACATCTAAAAGGTGGAAAGGAAGACTTCTCCAAAGTGTTATGCTGATGCTGATGGAACTGACAATTTATTGCAAAAAAACCCACTAGATTTAGTTTGAAACAGTCAATTTATTAAATATCAGCAATATTTGCCATCATCTCTTCTATTGCATTTCAATATCCGCATTTTGCTTTTTGCTGAGGGACTTAAGGAGGAGGACAACAAAGAAAGTTTTCCTTTCAGATAGACCTGGTGGATTTGAGCTCTGATATTTCACTTTCCCTCATTGTACGGAAATCCCCTAGGAAGAGCAAAATATCACCATAAAGATCGGCTGTGCAGATTTGAAAGAAGGATTTTGCCCTTGGGTCCAAAAGCTGGAATGTTTTCTGCAGATCGTAGGCTCCATAAAACATATGTACTTAATAAATAAGCAAACAAGGCTTGTGCGCGAATGGGGCTGCTGCGTAGGAAAGGAAAACATTTGGCAAGTTGGGGTGGGAGGCTGGCAGCTACATCTTTCATAACCAAGAGATGCTTTTTGGGGGTGTAAATATCTGCATTTCTTCTTCATGTCAACTGTGATGTTGAGATGCCTAAAGGGAACCTTTGGGAATTTTATTCAAGGTGATTAGAAATGGTGTTCCCTCCCAGGGCTGGCTGCTCCTATGCAACAAATGGGAGGAATATCTCTACTTTGTCCAAAAAATAAATAAATAAATAAAAGAAAGAAAGAAAGAAAGAAAACCTAATGAGCTAAGAAGTCTTTCCTTCGTTCACATCTACTGTCTCACTGTTCAGCAGGGAAAAGAACAGAGGGGAAATATTTGGAACCATGCCAGCACACTGGCTTTTTTTTTTTTTTGGCACCCCTTGGAGCAGCAGCTCAGGGTCTTTGCATATTCCCGTGCTCTGGAGCTGTCAGCAGGTAACACACCGTGTTGCATATCTCCGAGCTGCTGAAACGTTACGTGCCCTGTCTCCACCTTTCACAGAGCTCCCCTGACCCTGCCTTGCTCCCTGCTTAGGGTGAAGAGACTCCAATCCCCTCGGCAGCCCAGCAGGTCATCCAGGTTTGGGTAGGCCAAGGAAGCTGTCCTCTTCCATTTAGTGAGAAAGGAACACACCATAGAGAACAATGACATTAAACTGAAGATATAACTTTTTTTCTTGATTTTCTGTCTGTTTCTAACTTGTCTACAATAATTTTTTCTTTTTCCTCTCCCTCCATTTGTGTATTTCAGTGTGAAGGACAGCAGAAGTAGACCAAGGACCTGGCTCATCATCCCATCTTTTGCCTACCCTTAAAAAGGTATGCATATAGCCTAAAAACTATGCCATACAAAGATGCATGGCAGCCATTCCTTTACATGAAATGGCAAATTTTGGTTGTTTGTGACCAAATTGCTACATTGTACACTGAATTCAAAGCCAAGTTCAACTGACAATAAAAATGCAGTGTTCTCTTAGATTTGTTATTCTTTTAGTCCACAAGGATTAAAAAAAACAATTGATCATTCTGGAACTTGTAATCCCAGCATAATTTTAATTGCTCCAGTAAGCACAGTCATTATATTATTATACAACAAGTATGTATTTCCCTGTTGAATGCAGGGGAGTTGGACAGGATGACCTTTAGAGGTGTATTCCAACTCAAATGATTCTATGATTCAGTGATTATTCTGAATTAACTATTTTTGGTTATGTATATCTTAACCTCACTTTCAGTTCAGAAAGAAAATGATGAAGGGACAATGAAATATTTCCTTAGATTTTGTCACGGTCAGTGCAGTCTTCTGGGCACCTCTGGGATCAAAAGGAGAATTCATTCTGAGTTGAAAACAGCAGCATCTTTTATCTGATGTTGGTTTGTTGCTTTCTGTTCTGTACCAATACTGTAAAGTGCTTGCTCTTGTGGTACATCTGCTAAGGTAGTTTCAAAAATGTGAAATTCACAGAGATTTGACTAAAAAATAGCTACCTTAGTTTATGGGAGGGCAGATTTTAAGCTTGGATTATCCTTGAGAAACCTGAGTTTGGGTAATCTAAACTTCATGTAAGGAACAAATCTGAAGGAATAACTGCAGCTTCCATGAAGCACAAAAAGGATTACCTGAGATTTAAGAAGTACTCGCAACTCATTGAGCCTAAGTGACCCCAGTGTAAAGCAGAGAGCTGTGGGAGCCCTGCTGACACCTGAAGAGGACCTACAAACTCCAGAGATTCAATTTAAATTGAGATTACTAATCTAGATTTGACAAATACTAAAGAATCCTAAAAGTATTATCAGTACATAACCAGAGCTTAAGTCAGATATGAAGACATGAACTATTTAAACTTGTAACCAACATATTTCAGAAAAGAGGTACAAAAATGTCTTTCACATGGGTTAAATATGGGGGAATTATTAATTGGTGCTTGCATTTATATGGCTTTCATTTAGCAAGAATAGCTTGGTTTTGGATGAATTTTGAGGAAATCAGTGCAAAATCCCTAACTTTCTGGGTTACTGTCCGGAGCTGACCTATGTTAATACAGCAACCCAGTTCGACTATAGGCAGCATGGTCTTTGTTTCTCTCTTCTAGACCAGATTTATTCATATTCTGCAGTGTTATCTGAGGTTTCTCCTTGGTACACATTTAGCCAGACTTCCTAGATGTGAAACAGCGTATCTGTGACACAGAACATCTGAACATCACCAGGGCAGGGAGCTCCTGCTATAAGCCAGCGCCGCTGCAGAGCGAATGTCCCTTATCACAGTGCCACCTCCAGGACAACTCACAGCCCAACCGAGCACGGACGTCTGCAAAGAGCCTTCCACCTACAACATCGGTTTTTCTCACTTATCCTGCTACAAGTTGGAGGTGAAACACGGGTCAGGTCCATGGTGTTAAACAGCTCCAAAACAGCCTTTGTACTTGGGAATTCATTGGGATGTTTACAGATGTTGCTAGAGCATGGTGCTAGTAACTGATCTCAAACAAAATGATTGCTGTGGTCTAGATGGATTAAAGTTTTCCTAGCAGATCTGTATTGCACAATTCAAAGGCATAATAAACTTAGATCTGTGCTTTTGCCAAATTGCAATTTATAAATAAAAAGGTTCAGAGCAAGCCAATTTTCCTATTTAGTTATTTAGCTAATACTCTGAAAACCTCAGGGCTAATTAAACAGTTCATTGTCCTGCTGCATTTAATTATTCAGATATTGATCTCACATCTTAACACATAAGACAAAACAGTGACATATTTTATATTTGGAAAAAAATAGGAAGCAGACCTGGTTTAAAAATGATTTAGAAATTAACAACTGAACTCAAGTAAGAGTGCTTCCAAGTGCTGATTTCTTCATGAGCCACACAGTCTTTCTACTAATTAAAAAAGAAAGAAAGAAAAAATGCAAAAAAATAAAAGGGGTGGTGGTGGTGGTGGTAACTACAGGATCTGGCTTTAAAGCTTGCCTCAAATTTCACATCTAGCTGAAAAATCCAACATGGCATATTGCTAAAAGCGTGTGTTCCAACAATGATGAAGACAAATCTGTTGGCCAGAAAAACACAGAGGAATCCTGTGTTCAAGTTCTGACCCCACTTGGAACGACCTCTGACTTTGGGCTAATACACACTTTGCCTGTCCTGCTCCATCTCCTTTTATAGTCCAAATGTCATATGTTTCCCTCTTTCACAGTTGTTTTAATTTAAGTCACCATCATTCTGTCAGGATTTTGTCTTACGGAGGGCTTAATTGGAGAACTAATATAGAAACCACACTACAACAAAGAGTAAACTGCATTATATGGTCACCACACTGCTGAGGTTCTTCTTCAGAAAGAACGAGCCTGTGTTCATCCTTAATATTATATATATTTTTTTCCCACTTTTAATGCTTTGGACACATCATAACATTCTTGGAAAACATTCTTATAACTTCTGAAAAACTGATTTCTCCCTCCCATACAGAATCTTTGGAGAATGAGAAGCAGAGATTTTCTTCGTCCTCCAGCATCACCTCCATTTTTATTACTGCACAAAGCAGAAAAATAGAACCTGGGTTCTTTGGAGTGGAAATCATGTATAATTTATAGTACAGCTAGCTTAGATGCCCTGATCTTCACAGAAACTCTTTAGCAGGATCTGTTCTGATAGGAGAAGGAGAAGAGGTGTCAAACTAAAAGAGGGGAGATTTAGATCGTATATAAGGAGAAAGTTTTTTATGATAAGAGTGGTGAGGCACTGGAACAGGTTGTTTAGAGAGGTGGAGGATGCCCTGTCCCTGGAGACATTCAAAGCCAGGCTGGACAGGGCTCTGAGCACCTGATGGAGCTGAAGGTGCCCCTGTTCATTGCAGGGGCATGGGACTAGATGGCCTTTAAAGGTTCTTAGCAATTCATGACCAGAACACAACTAGGTTGCACAAACATAGTGACTTAGTGATTTCTGGTATTCTTATATATGTCCAAGATGCCTGCATAGAACTTCAAATATGACACAGAACCTCTGGGAGACACACATGGTGACAGTGTAGAACCTTCTAATTCTCACCTGCAAGACCAATGAGACAAATGTTATCATTAATGTCAAAGGATACTCTAACTAACAAGTGATTCATCAAGTCCCAGACAACTGTTCTCTCTGGATTTAATTCTGCCAGCATTTCTCTGGTATGTAGTCATGGATCAAGAGGGCATCCGATTGCCATGGGTATGAGATGTCAGTTTACAAGTAACACTGATATCTTGGACTTGATTTTGGGGCAAGTGTGGGAAAGGTATTGTAATTCCCATAAGATGGCAGAAGCAAAGTCCTATGCATGTGTCTCAGATGTTCTTAATTCTTCAAGTGGAGTCTTCAATGGCTCTGCTCTGTGGAATTCTCACAAATGGCAGCACAGATCAAGGACTTCAGTGAGAGAAGTAAAGCTCTTCTGGTGAGGGAAGATAGGAGACAACAAGAAGAAGCTTACTGGTGCCCTAATCCCTATCCTGGTGACAAGGTTGCACTTCCATTCAAGTCTGTGACTCTGCAGGTTGTTAAGGTCCCATGGCTGGTTCTTAGATAGATCTAGGACAGTAATTTTCTCAAGAGTTAATTTAAAGTTCTTAAAAGCAAGATGTCTTTCATTAAAATGGCCCAGTGGGGAGCTAACTTAAAGTCTGCATTTGAGACACATCAGCCTTATGTAAAATGCAGCACGCTTTGCTTTGCACCAGGAACAAACACAGCTCTGCCCTTAACCAGATCTAGTGCAGCTTACAGGTAAAGAACATACACAGAAAAGGCACAGCATATCACACAGCATATGGTCAGCATTGCACAATTCAGTGGCTGGTAATTTGGTATGCCGTGTCTCCATCTTAAAGTAACTCTCAGCAGATAATACAGTTGGGATTAATCCAGGCCTTATGAAGTGTTCCAAAAACTCTAAGCTAATTACTACGCTTGAGGTTCCCAGATTGGCACATGGTGCTAAAAATCATTGTGCAATTTAGGGGAAAACATAAATTCCACAGAAAACTTTCTTTTGCCAGAAAGCTGTCTTTCTCCTCAGATTACTTACTGCTAATTGCAGGGAAGTGTCTTAAAAATGTTGGTGTGCTTCTTTTTGGATCTACTTGTTGATGTCCCAGTGCTCTTTTAAGTAATGCTCTTATTAATACCATCAGAAGAAAGTCTGGTTCCCAGTTTGGCCAAGAGAGTAGAATTAACTGTCATAAGCTGTAGCAGATCGCTTCGCGTTCACATTAAATCAAAGCTTAATAACATTAAAGCTTGTACGGTGGTTAATTTCTCTCTGAATTCCTTCCCCATCTGTTAAATAAAAGTAATGCCATGAGTAGTATTTTCCTTCTCTTTTCTTTAGGGCACTCGGTGCACAGATGTTAGTTTCCAGAGGGTGGGATCTCCTGATGGCCGCCTTTCTCCTTACTAGAAGTCATCGTATCATCGTGGAGTTATCCTAAAACTGGCTTGCTTGTTTAGCCTTCTCTCAGTATACCTCTGCTTTGGAACTGATGCTTGATCACTCTGCTGGGATACAACTTTGAGTGAACAATTTATTTATTTTTCCCAAAATACAGCACTTGACTGTAGCATTCCGAGACCTTGTTTCTGCCATCTAAACAGCACCATCTTCAGGCAACTCTTAAAACCTCTCAGGCACAAACTCGTGTCTCCTCTATTTTGCAGCTGACACAATTTACAGGTAGCAAATACAGAGAAGAGACACAAAATAGCACAAAACATATGATAGTTACCGAGCAGTTTGGGATGCTGTGTCTCCATCTCCCCACCTAGGGAGGACTTGGTCATTCCCCATATTGAGAGCATGTTTTGTTCTCACACTGAAATTGCATTCCTACCCTTATTATTTCTCTGGCCACTGTCTTTATGTCTTGACACTTGTCAAAACACACCATCAGCTTAAAATGCCACAACCTACCTCCAGTTGCACTATTTGTGATCAGAACTTTCCACAGAAGAACTCTTAAGTTTTCCTTAACATGTTTCACTGATGTATCTGTTCCACACTCTTTGTTTCAATTTTTTTTTTTTTTTTTTTTTTTTTTTCAGGCTCCCCAGTGAAATTTATGGGATTCATGACCAAGTTTGTGTTCATTGATATGGACACCAGCACATTTCAGGTCCATGTTTTTTAAATTTAAAAGAGAAATCAAGATATTTCTAGATCAATTCCTTCCCATTATTTGCTTGACTTGAATACAGGTTTATAGTACAAGAAAAATCTAGCTAAGTCAAAGGAAATGCACGAATTAATAGGCTCTAGCAGTTGCCTTTGTCTCATTTGTAAACCAGGCATAAATCTGGTCTTGGTGAGTGTTACAATCAAATGAAAACACAACGAGAAACACTCAGTACACTTTATAATGTCATCTTAACCACTTACTGTTATTTCCCCAAACTAAATGTCATTTGGATTGTTTCATTATTCCCCAAATATTTTTTTTCTATAGACAACAGACAAATCAACTGCAAAGACATGCACAGATAGCAGCTCTGTGCTCAGCAACCATATAAAGAGAAGGATGATTCTTATCCTTAGGGAGAAGCTCCATGTGCAGCACTGCCAAGCCGGGACGAGGCCAGGCGAGGAGCCTCGGGGAGCGGGGCTGGATGATGCCTCTCCTCGTCGGTGCCGGGGGGGGCGGGGAAGGAAGGAGGTGCGCCTAGGGCTGAATCTCGGAGTTCTGGCGGGTCCCCTAAAGAGAAACTGGGCCGTAAATAATGAAGGGACTTTTCGATGTCTTAGAGCCAATGACAAAATTCTCTGAACTCCCCCTCACCCACTTCTCCACGTTTCCTGTGCCCTACTTTTGGGGCACAGATAGTCTTTGTGGTTTAATTTAAGAAGACGGAAGAGGCTGCTATAAGGGACCGGGAGGGGAGGGGAAGGCTGGGAAAGCATCTGGGCACCCTCTTTGTCATCGAGGGCAAAGCAGACTCCTCTTTACCCCACCCGTCAGCAGATAGGTGCTTGGCCCAGCCTCAAACCGCCTCAGCGTCTTATGGGGAAAGGAATGCCTCATCCCCGGGACTCGGCTGTGGCTCACTGCCCACTCCGTCGGTCAGCTCCACGTCCCGCAGTGCCGCAATAAGTCCTTCGGGTCCAGGGCCGGCTCCGGCTGTACGCGGGTTGTAGCCGGTCTGGGGGCAGACGATGATCCCCCTCGGGACCAAAACTGGGTACTCCCGGCCCGGACAGAGCTTGGACAGGGTTTGTCGGGGAAAAAAACCCTGCCCGGGAGTGCCTGAGCCCGGAGTCACTCCTCATCCTTTGGAGCTGGGATGCAGCGCCTAGCGCTCATTTGCACTCCTGGAAATATTCAAGAGCTAAAAGGTTTTCCCTTTTCCCCTTTCCCCTTTTCCCTTTTTTCTCTTTTCCTCTCTCCTCTCCTCTCCTCTCCTCTCCTCTCCTCTCCTCTCCTCTCCTCTCCTCTCCTCTCCTCTCCTCTCCTCTCCTCTCCTCTCCTCTCCTCTCCTCTCCTCTCCTCTCCTCTCCTCTCCTCTCCTCTCCTCTCCTCTCCTCTCCTCTCCTCTCCTCTCCTCTCCTCTCCTCTCCTATTTTTTTCCCAGTGGCAAATCGGGACCAGTGCAGCCGTGCACTGCCCTTATAAATCGCAGCGAGGACATGGGCACAGGCAGTTCAATGGAGCAACGGGGCCGGCGGGGGATTGGAGAGGTGCTGACACACAGGGAAGTACATTTCTGTCGCCCCAGAGCAGCTCCTGTGACCATCTCGGAGAGGAGTTTGTTCAGCATCCCCCGCCCCATCCGGCCCTACCGCCCCTCCGCTTTCCCCGGTCTCTTCCTCCCCAACGGAGATCGGTTCTCGGGCTTCTGGGGGGGAAACAGCCGAGCGCAGAGCAGCCGGAGGCTGTTCATTCGATCACTTCCTTTCCCTTCTAAAACAATGATAAATTTTGAAAATGAGTGCAGATCCCAAGAGATGGGATCTGCAGCGAGGGGAGCTTTGCAGAACCCTCCCGAAGGGGATTATTCCTAATAATTCGTTTTTCCTTATTTTATTTCTATTTTATTGCCATTTTTCTCTGGGTTTGTGAGCACAGGTGCCTGCTGGGGAGGTGTGTGGGAGGCAGTGGGGGTGGCACAGAGCAAGGTGGGCATCCTGGGGAGCTTCTCTCCTCCAGGGACTTTTCCTGCATTAGGGCAACGCACACGGCTTTTACTTCCACGGGCCTTTACTCTGCCCAGACATGAATCGAGGTTAGTGGAAAAGGCTGCCGATTCCTGCCTGGATTTGCTTGCACTGGAGGAGCCACAGGCACAGGTTACCCCAGCATCGCTTCTCAGCATATCCACATCTGAGCAAAGCTGGGTTTGGAAAGGGAAAATGTTGTGTATGATTAAAAGAACCCTTTGAAACATGCAAGTTCAGATGTCTTTTCAAAGATTGCCATTTTTTTTTTTAAATTCATTTTATTTAAAATGCATATTTAGAAGTGTTGCTGTCCTTATTGGATTCTGCTCGAATAACGATATTACCATTTGTTGTTGTTTTGTTTTGTTGTTTTTTTTTTCCTGGGTAGCACTTAATGAGATCAGTCTCAATGGAGAGATGAGATGACATCAAATCATTACTCAGTGACTTAAATTAATACTCAAAATAAAGGTGTATATCCAAAAGGGAAGATACACATCAAGCCTTTTTTTTTTCCCTCCCCAGATCAATAGAAAAACAAGTAGTTTTCTTTGGGATTAAACCCACACCAGATTCTTCCATTCTTGCAGGTCAGCTCCATCTTTGCCTTTCTTGAAGTATGACATTTCTAGGGGCTGTATGGTATCATTCAAAGTTAAATTTGAGTTATCAAAAAAAATTTATCATATTGTCCACCAAATTTCCTGCCCCTTAGAAACTATAACTCCTGTAGTAACAGAGATAATAACCTGACTCTTCTGTGCCAAATCCAGAATATCACCCTTGCTAAAATTCAATATTTTCTGTGCTTGTGTAGTTTTGTGAGGTACACAGCAAAGGTCAGTTTTACAGGGTAGGCTGTAACCTCTGGCTGTGCCTTGGCTATGTGACATGTTGTTAATGGACTTCAGTATTAGGGAGATGTCAATCTGTTCGTACTCTGAGCATCTCTGAGGTTTTGCATTTTGGAACTTTTCCAGACCTATAAGATATTAAAACCCTCATTTTATTACTTTCTTTGATCAGTTTTGATTGCTTGGGACCTCAGTAGTACCAGCATGAAATCTTACCTAAGGAGTTCAACAGAGTGGGAAAAGGCTAGAATTAACTTTGGGAATTTGTTCTTAATGATCATGCTTTTTGGAAAGACAGAACTACAAGCAATTGGTGTTGGGAACATACGAAAACATTAGAGAAGGCTGGAATTATTGCCCAGACCTCAATTCTCCAAAACACAAACCACATGTTCCCTGGGTCTAGGTTTGAACATCAAGCTGAGTTAATTCAGATCTGCTCCTATACACAGTTATGGAGAACATACAGGACTGATTCCGTGCCCCACTGGTAGAACTGTGTGTTTGTGGTATTTCCATCATCCTAACGAGGAAGGGAAAAATTAAACTTAGTGCAGACACATTTGTATCATTCATCTGGATGAAAATGTCTGTATGATGTGTGTGGCGATGCTATTTCTTGCCAAAGATGTTCATTTAAGGGATTTGAACGCAGATGCTTTAAGCAGAAATGGGCAGAATCTTGCTCTTTAATCGTTCATTTCTCATAGTTGGGCTATATCACATCACCTTTTTATTTGCCTAGGGGCTTCCGAATAATCCAAATTCCCAGCTATAGAGAAATCACGTTCACTGAGTCACTGTATGGGAACTGTTGAATCATGGCCTGAACCACTGATTGATCACCTGAGGCAAGCACTGAGTCAGCCATGGAAGCACAGGTGAAGCAATTCAGCTGTGTGACCAGAAGGGGTGGAGCCTGGCTGCACCTCTCCTAGATCCCATTTAAGGGCTGACTGCCACTGGGAAAGACTATTTCTGGAGATTGCTTCTTTTGGAGTTTGTTTGTTTGTTTGCAAGCCTAGGATATGGGTGAACATTTTCATTTATTTTTGATTATTCCTTTCCGATGTGATAGTCTTTCTAGCTGTATGATCTGTAGGAACCAGCCTAACCACGCCACTCTATATATTTGTTAATTATACAGTCACTAAACGGAATAGCTGCCCCAGATTTTTGCAGGAATCCTGGACTTCATAGGAACCACAACCTTTCACACTGCAACTTGTTTCCAGAGTATGTTGTCCCACCCTGCTTGTATTTCCAGGGCACTTGCCTTCCAGCTCTCAGCCTACTGGCATTTTAGCAAGCTGCTGGAAATATTAGGGAGCTTGGCTGTCCTTAGTCTGGAAGACATGAAAGAATCTGTGGGATAAAGGAGATTTAGGGAACTGAGGGGTGAAAGACATGGCATTGTTTAAGCTGTACGGGAAAAAAATGAGTAGAGGGGCAACAGATAGGCTGGATGGAGCTCTGAGCAACCTGACTGAGCTGTTGATGTCCCTGTTCATTGCAGGGGAGTTGGGCTAGGTGACCTTTAAGGGTCCCTTCCAAATCAAATGATTCTATGAATCACTTAAGGCTCCTGCAAGATTTAGGGTAGATGTTAGAAATGTAGTCTCTCTCTTGAGGAGGTGCAAAAGGTTTGAAGGAAATACCGGGACTTGTGTAATGGATGTTCAAGTTGGAAGAAATATCCATTAGAGATCACCTAAAGTGATATACGTCCATACTAGGAGAGGGAGAGTGGTCTGGATGAATTCTAGAAGTCACTTTCAGTGTTTCGTTGCCACAAAGCTGTCACCCCTGCAGGAAAGGGACTCCTCTGCTGGCTGACAGCTGATGCAGGATGAGATTAATATCAGTTGAAGGCCAACTGCAGCGATAGGAACATGTCAGCACATCTGGAATTCAGGTTCCTTATTCATACCCAGATCTCTGGCAGAGCTGTTGCTGGCTCCAACAGCTTAATACCAATCCCTCACTGGCAGTCACTGCCACGTCCATTTTGTTATGTTTTGAAAGCGTATTGCAAGCTTAGCCAAACCTGCCAAAGAGCAGAGGAGTGCAGAAAGGTGTTTGGGCTGTTCAGGTCACCTCTGGGTTGCCATATGGAAGTACTAACCTTTTTCTTCTCACTTTATTGTTTTATTTGAATAACCTTAACCTTGGGTACTGAAGTTATTGTTTGAGAAATGAATCGGTAGTGAAGAATGGCATAAAATAGACCTAAAAGGAGAAAGCATCTCTGTGAACAAGACAGCAGGATAAGGTCTCCCTCATTTGGGTCATCTCTAGGAAGGCACAGCTCAGGTGTATCACATGTTGGCTCTCCAGTTGTTGGCCACACCTCAAAATGGGGCAGGGGGTAATGTACTGAAAGCTCATCTCCCTGCAGGGATTAACCCAGCATCTTTCTTCCCCAAGCAGAGCACCAGCTCTGCAGCCCTAGGTGGTGGAGGTAAGGTGGAAACCAACCTTCTCTGTGCCCCCATGGAAGGCTGAGGTGCTTTTCCACTTTTGTCTGGGAACTTTCCCCTCATTACCCTCCTGACAGGATGGGTGCAGACAGCATTAGGGACGCTGGGCTACACACCGGCCCCAGAGGAATGTCCTCCTCCTCCTCCTCATGGGGTGGTGGGAGGCACCCAGGCCCTTCTAGCCAAACACCGGCCCTCACTGGGCTGTTTTCCAGACACAGACGGCTGCAGGAGGGCAGGGAGCTCCAGCCCACCCCTTGCCTGTCTCCCTGCTGCCACACAAGTGAGTCTGGCCAATGCCTTTTCCCAGGACTAAAGGGGATTGGTGATTAAAGGGGCCTTCTGACCAGCTTTCTCCCTAAAAGGAGCTTACAAAGTCCGTTTGTTTAACCTTTTCACAGCAGCTTGACCCTGTCATAAAGAACAAATCACTTCGAAACAATGTCAAAGTGTGGGACTGGTGGAGTCCTCCTTTGCCGTTGCGCACCAGAGCTGACCTGGCTGAGGGACAAGGACATTTCCTTGTGTCCCACCAACCCCTCTCCCTGACATTAGATGGATGCACTTTTGTGCTGGTTCATCTTTTCTCTGATGTTGAGTTCTGTGTGATTAACTTCAGGTTCTGATTGCCTGTTTTTATGCCTTTCTGCAAAACGCTGAAGCCAGAGGATGAGTAGACTCACTGGTAATGTTTGGAAGTAAATGGTATTCAGTTGTTTAACCTCTATTACATTCTTTTTTTCTTTTGACTTTCAGCTGTCCAGTTAGAAGTAGCCCTTAAACACTTATGTATATACTCTGATTTTAAGTTATCGTTCTCTTTTCACTTAATCCAGATGATAAAAGCAAGACTGCATAAAATATTGAACAAAAGTTATTATATTCCAATGTTTTCTTGGAATGATATGGTACATGAACAGGAAAATGAATCTTAATTGCTTACCACAAAAAATATCCTCAGGGTTTGGTAGTACAATTAAGATCTTTCCTTTAAATAGTATGCAAGATAATGCAATACATATGCTGCCATTAGCAACTTCAAACCAGTATTTAGATACTCTTTTAATTTAAAACAGCGTGTGCTAACACAAAACTTAACACACATAATAAATATACACTTGCATAAGAAAGTAAACAGTATTATCTATATTCAATGCATAAGGCATTAGTCAAAATCAATAGGACCAGATTTTGATACCAAGCGTGAGCTGTGCTTATTTTGTTCTATAACAACTATTTTTATCTTGATTTGTTTTCATAAAATCAAACAAAACCTGGGAAGAATAGTCATATTTCTACAGTACTCTGGAATTGTCCTTACAATAAAGTTTTCCTTTGTGAATATACAGAAAAAATCCATGAGCACTGCAGGGCAGTGGAACAGACTCTGAGCAAAATAAAAAGAGATGAACTCCAATGGCTGTTGCATTTTCATGTCTGTATTTAAAAAACACTCTGATTTGTTTTTTTCCTCATGCTGTACTATCTAATGGCATTTGCTACAAAACTGTGAGAGAAACAGACTTGTGAGCTTATGACAGCACAACTAGAAAGCGGCCCAGAAAAGCAGCTCTGTTAGTAGTCAGCTGCTGAAAGATCCTTTCTGCAAAGCAGAATAGATTATTTATTTGCTGGTTTAATCTGGACGCTTACAATGTTTTTCAGAGGGTAAGGAATGAAGATTGTTCAGGTGTTGAGGATGACATGGCACAGGCATTCTCACCAGCACTCACAAGGGAAGATGTTTGTTCCCTGTCTCAACCGGCTTTGGTTCACATCTGATAGAAAAACCTAGTGATAGCAACACTGATATTAGGCAAGTAAAATAAATAAGCCAAAATAAACAACACAAGAACTTTGGAAAAAACCAAGAGGATGTGATAATTTTGTACATTTTTCTTACAATGGCAGTTCCTTGTTTTCATGGCTTCGTGCACTGTACAGACAGCAGAGAGCTGAGACACCAGAGACTAAGGAGGGCACCTGGTTTAGTGAAAGAATAAGTCCTGACCCTGTGAAAAATGTGCTACTGATGGAAAAGGGTCCATGCCTCTCTCCAAGATGAGTCTCCACTGTGGACCTCGTCAGGAGCTCCTGTCCCCTCAAGAAAGAGAAGTTACCAAACTGCAACACAAGCAGAAGGCATTTGCTTGGAAGGAGAAAGCTTGTATCACCCCCCTGGATAGAAGGAAAGAGGTTTTGTGCAGCATGGAAGAGCTGTCAGGCAAAGTGGGCATGTATGTCCTTCTTGCTGGAGCTGCTCCACTTTGTATAAATAATTCAATCGTCTTTGAAGCAAAACCTTGACCCTGCATCTCTTGCCTCCCAGGTGAGCACCAGAACAACTGGGCAATAGAGTCAATCTCTTGCTTTCCTCTCTCTGGCCCAATGAATATTTAATTGTCCATACAAAGCAAAGCAGCTCCAACAAGAGGGAGTGAAAGCCAGGCACCTTGCAAAGGCTCTATGGCTCAACATCCCTTCTGTTTTTCCACCAGCCTTGACATGTGAGAGAGTGTTGTGTTGAGTGGCTGCTCCTCTTTATCATAGCCCTGAGATAGATGCAGGTAGTTCCTATCTTCTCACTTCTCCCACCTTTATTGGGTAGCTACCTACATGTTATTTTTTTACAGCTGGTGATGTTGATGGCCACTGTTTATATGTTTGCCTAATAGAATCACAGAATCATAGAATGGCTTAAGTTGGAAGGGACCTTGAAGATCATCTAGTTCCAACAGTCACCTAGGCAGAAAAAGACCAAGTCAGGAGACTCACTTTATCCACTGACTGTCTGATGCAAAATGCAATCCAACACATCGCAGCAGTGAAAAGCATAAAGAGGAGCTGCAGGGAATAAGAATGCAAAGAATAAGGTCATTCTGCCTAAGGCATGTCTTGTTTTTTTATAATTCTACAGGAAACTAGGCCATCCAGTAAGGTTTTTATAGCTAATGCAGACTTCTAAGAGAAAATCCAACTGAGGGGTTTTAAAACATGTGCTGAGCCAGAAAAGATACTACTCAGGTATTTCTGCAGCCTATCGAGGTCAGAGTGGAATGAGAAGTGCCCCCTGGGAAGAATTGCTCCTAGTCTAACAAGATGCTGGACTATCTCAGCAAATATTTTCTTGGTATACTTTACTTATAATAGGCACAAAGAATGTAAAAAGCTCTGTTATTTGAAACTGCATTAAAAATCCCATAATAGGACTGCACAGAAAAAAAAATTAGGGAAGATTTTAAACATATTTGACACTGATAACTGGCTGTAAGTCCATTTTGCAGCACGTTGCTGCATTTTTTTCCCAACAGACTTGGAAACCTGGTTATCTATTTTCAGCTCAAATTAAAATGACAAAACATTGTGTATTTCTGGAAAAAACAGAAGACAATTTGTCTAAAATTGAAGATTTTCTGTCACTTCACAATATCAGTGCAGGGTTGTATATCCTGTTTTCAAAGTTTTTTAATTTTCTTACTGAAAGCTACAAGAAATCAACAGTTCTTAGCCATCCTCTGGTTTTGACAAATTCTAACAATCAGGAGGAGTATTTGTGCTAAGTCTAGACTTGAAATTGAGATGCCCAGATTAGAAGTTACTATCCCCTTAGTAAGAGATTCACAATGCTCCAGGAATCAGTTCAACACAGGGGTTGGGACTGTCATAGAATCACCAAGGTTGGAAAAGACCTCTAAGATCATCCAGTCCAATCACCCACCTCTCACCAGTATTTCCCACTGTCACCTCTACTACTATCTGTGCAGTCAGGCAAAGGTGTGAGCACAGGTCAACTTTCTGAATCCAGAGAAGGAAAATTTGTTAAGCACAGTCTGGCATTGCTCAGAATTAATTAATCTAACACTTTACAACTTCGGGGCAAACTTGATGAGCCAAGGTTTTCTCTCCTCTGCTTCTCTTTGCTTTGCTTCTTGTCTTCTGAAGAGTCACTCCTGTCTGCTACTGCTTGCTGTGGCAGTGAGGATAGCAGGAGAACAATAACTCAAGAATATTGGAGAGTATAATTTCACAGACCCACCAAAATGGTGGGAAGGATTTTCGAATACTTTTCTCCTCCTAGAAACTGTGTAGAAAGCAGTTTTAACTCGCGATGCTGCTGTGGCACACAGACACGGGACTGTGGTGGTGGATGCCGACATCATCCTTGCTGGGACTGAAACAGAACTAAGAGAGGCAAAATCGAGCATCCTCCATTCTTAATCTAGGCCTTTTGCTTCAGAAAATCTAGTAAAAATTGTGAGTCTTTGTTGTTGCTGCCAGGGACAAAATTCCTGCTGAGTCAGAAGGGGGTCGTGCACCACAGCTCTGCCCGAGGATGATTCACACAGTGGCTGTGCTAAGCCAACATGCCTCCTGTGTGCAGAAAATAACACTTCAAAAGCCAACAGAGTTCTAGAAAATGAAAGAACTAATTGCTGGTTTTGGAAGCATTCAGCCAGTCTCAAGCCATTAGGATCACGGCAGAGCAGGGAATGTCATGGAGCCAATTGGAGCAAAGCTTCAGCCCTAACCTGGGGTGACTCCTCCGTTACAGGGCTGCATCTCCTCTTCACTGTGTGGATGTGGCGATGAGCACCAAGAATGCTGATTCCACAGTACCTCTGACCATAGGCAGGCCTGGCTGTTTAATTTGATTTCTCTCCCCCTTTTTTTTTTCTTTTAGGGGAATAAAAACAACAAAAAGACAACCTAGTCTGTCGTGAGATTTCTGACTGATTGTGGAGTAATTTGGGCAGAGTGGAATAGAGCCTGCTCAGTGGTTCATGAACAGCACTTATCCATACTCCATTATTTCCCTTTTAGTTTGCTTTACAAATTAGAAAAGGGCACCAGTGTCAAATTCTTGATGCAAGCCTCTGTGTGAAATGATAAGCTAAATCCTAAATTGAGGTCAAAGCTGTTCATGTGGTTCCTGCTGCTAATAAAAACGCTGTTCTTTGTTCCTGTCTGCTAAGAATGCCTGCCCCATTTATAAACAAGATCTTATCCCTAAAGAGACACCTCTGTGCAGATGTTAGAGGAAAATGCATTGTTTAAACCATATTTTTTGCTTAAAAATATAGTATGTTTACATCTGCACGTGGCATTACAGGGAATTTTTGTGAGTGGTTCACTATGCTAGGAAATAATTGGCAGCATCACAGAACCACGTTCCAATGACTTGTTGTTTGTGAAACCTCCTTTTATCTTCAGTTCAGGGAAGAGCTGTGTTTTCTCTCTCTCTCTTATTTTTTTTTCTTTCTTTTCTGAATCCAAAATAATAATTTAACAAAAAGCTGAGAACCAGTTTCTTGAGATAAGTGGTGTGTATCTGTGCCCTGCTGAGGGATAATGGAGCAGTTGGAAGGGTGATATACAACCTAAGTACAAGTGCTCCCCTTAAGGTACAACAGAGTCCATCAGAGGGATGGGAACATTGTTTGGAAGTTATGATTGTATCCTGAAAATAATTATCTCAAATTGGGATTGATGTTAACATTTCCATATGTCTTTTGAAATGGTGATACCTAAATCTTAAATATTGCAGAAGACAGATCTTCAGAATAACATTTTCTTTCTTTTATTGATAAGGAAAATCCATGGACCTCTAAATACAAGAAATGCTGTTTGTCCCTGTTGGTATTAGGTTGCACAATGTGCCTGGCATTTTGGCAACGGCATTATCCGTTCTTTTTCTTCCTGTTTCCTTTATCTCTCTGCTGAGCCCCTGGTAACCACAGTGAGATTAATTAAAAGTGTCAGTTTGAAATGGTTGGAAACGGGTATAAATTGGAACTGTCTTTGCTGAGAAGTCGTACAAGATGGGATGCAGGCTAGAGGCAAGGGAGATTTCAGAATGGTATGGCAGCACATAGCATGCTGGTTGCATGCTTGCATGTGTGCTCCAAACTGGTACCAGTGCAGCAGAACTGCAACCAGAGCTGTGAAAATTGGAGCATAGAAGACTGTCTGCATTTGATCTGTATTTATAAAGCCATTTTCTAATTATATTTACAGCAATAACAATATGGCAGTGTAGACCATACATATACTTGGGTTGGACTAGATGACCTTTAAAAGTCCCTTCCAAATCAAATGATTTTATGATTTGCAGTGATTTATGCAAGAGTGATGATAGGGAGCAGTGTGCTCCTGCATTTCTCAGTGAATGTGAGCCTCAGCAGCCTTACCTTCAAGCCACCATCATCACATCAAGCCAGGGACTGCACCCTTTCATCCTCCTCTCTCTGGGCCCAATGTGCTCCTAAGACAATGTACACCAAAGAAAATAGCTTATTTTATTCTGAGCAGACTTGTAAAGAATTTTCCTGGTAAAATAATCCAGCTGTGCACATAGATCAAAGTCTGGGCATTAACACACACACTGCACAAAGATGGCTAGTGCTGGTCCCCAGTTCTGGCCTGGTGGGAGCTCAGAAAGATCAAATTTATCCAATTTTTCTTCAAGTAAGTCCCAGGTTTGCTCACTGCTGGGAATTTTGCATGGCCTCGGCTGGTGCCAGACACAGCCGTGAAGTGGTGTTGCTGAGCAAACAGCCTTCTTTCTCTCCTGTTGCACAGTGCTTCTCTGCAGAGCATCGCACCCGAGTGAGCAGGGAGAGGTGGAGGGAGCCCAGCAGAGCAGCTCTCCTCCCCAAACAGCTTGAGTGTCTTCACAAGCAACACTGCTCTCCCCTCCAGAGACCAAAATGCCTTGCAGCCGTGTTGCCTGCTGTGCCCAGCTCCCATGGGGACATGGGGCAGTGGCAGAAGACAGCAGAAGAGGGCTTGGAGCCATGTTCCTTGGAGCAGCCTCCTGACATCCTTTCTCCCTGCTAACCCCTGCTCTGCCCAGACAAGGACTCAGCATCATTTCCTTTGAATATCACTTTTACTAATTGTTAATACTGCCTAAATGGGAGGGTTGAGATGCTGGTGTCCAAATGTCTTGAGGATTCTGGGCTTCCCGTTGTCTTTGCTTCACAGAATCCTATTTTTCAGTGAACAGATGGAAGGTTTTTGGTTTGTTGAACATTTTGTCATTGCTATTCAGCACCAGCTAACCTGCCAAATGTTCTTGAAAAATACACTGTGGCAGCCTCTGGTTCTCAGTTTTACAAGAGCAACTTTCCTACTTTGTTCTCATGAATCAAAATAATGATTTATTTTTGGAGTTTTTTTCTGCCTAAAGATCCAAAGGCTATTATGTATGCACCTTAACCAAGTTAATATTGAAAGGAAGCTTCTGACTGAGCAGGATAACTCTGGGATAAAACTGGGAGGGTCTGGGATTTTCTGTTCAGGAAAATCTACCCTCTATTTCCTACCAACAATTAACAGTCAAGGACAATTGCAGTTTGTTTTTTCCAGTTGGAGGTGGTGGTCTTTTGGTTTTTCAATGCAGAAGTAGTGCACTGAAGCAGTCTAAACATCCTGGGGACTCTGCTCAGTCTGACTGTGTATGGCTACCTTCATGCTTCTGCCATTCAGTAGGATGTGCTCCTGATGGATCTCCACAAAGATTATTATCTGTTTTCTTTGCAATCTAAATTTGTCTCATTTCATTTTCTGTTGACAGACATTTCAGTCAATGCTGTGACTCTGTGACACTTTTTTTTTCTTCTCTTTTCCTGCTTTCTTCACCTATGGTGGCTTTGCCCGTGTGTATATTTTCTCCTCTTTCCAACTTTTCAGAAATCTTTCAACTCTGAAATCTAACTGTGGCCACAGGATCATTATATCAATACCAACACCCTACACACAGGTACAAATCACTTACTATTTTTATTCTCTGCTTCTTGGTCAAAAGGGAGCATACCTTTCTCACACATTTGGGTGTGATTTATATTACCATCCATGCTCTTTAGGAAATCCAACTACGGTTTGCTACAAGCCTCCAGTTCATCTCTCTGAGTGACAGTAAAAGAAAAGACTGCTCTATAATTCTTATTTTTTCAGTTGTGACCCTTACAATGGTTGTCTGTGTGTCTCATCTCCGGACTGAATCTGCCTGAATTTGAGACACTAAAATCAGCACAGAACTGTAGAGTTGATGTCATTTTCTTTTGTTTTTCTCATCTGCAGTGCCAGGCTGTCCCTCAGATAAGAAAAAGATGAGAGCAAGCAGGAGCATGCCTGTGAAACAAAGAGAATTACAGCACTCTAATAGCAGAAATTCCCTATAATATTCCCATCCCTGATATCCAGTTTTAAAACACTCCTGTGGATCTCATGCTGTAAATGGAAGAAAAAACCCAAGAGGCACCCTGAGTTCCACTCTGTTCTTTGGACAAGAGAAAGCTGTCTCAGGAAGGAAAGTTAAATATACCTTTTCCTATATGACAGTGGTAGAGAGTCTTATTCCACTTTGCATATTACAAGTCCTGGATAAGACTTTCCCAGTGTTCCCCATGCTTCACTAGGGATAATGGGAAGAATGTTCTTTGAGGGACTCTGATCCAGTGATGTTTTTTTTTCAGGAAAAGAAAAACCATACTTATAGAGAAATGTTATGTTTTCTTTTGGTATTGCCCTTCTTTTTCCTCCTTAATTTTCTCAGTGTTAAAGGTCCAAGGCTACTCCTATCCACAAATCCTGGGAAAGAAAAGTGACATGATGATTTAAGCAGTCTGTATCTGATCTGTGAACTCTGATTATACGAATATCTGAGTATACTTTATCTGTGTAACTGAAATCCAGTATATGATAGTAGGATCTTTTTTTTTGTAAAAGTCCCAGATTATGAGAAACAGAAAACTGTCAAACCTTGATACACCACACAGAGAGGGCCATTCAGGACCATATTATTCCTCACTATGAAAATATGTTTATCTGAAAAGATTGGGATTTCAAGGATAGAGATCCCCTTCTAGCAACAAAAAATTCTTCTGAGAAGGAGCAATAAGGCACTGGCACAGCTGCCCAGGGAGGTGGTGGAGTCACCATCCCTGGAGGTGTTCGAGAGCCATGGAGATGTGGTACTGAGGGACATGGTTAGTGGGCATGGGCTCACAGTTGGGTGGCCTTTTCCAGCCTTAATATTCTATGGGGGGAGGCGGAAAGTAAATGCCAACAGAAGGAACACACAGGGAATGAAAATTTCAGGGGAAGAAAAAGGAAAAAGAAGACCTGCTTTCACGAGAGACAATTTCTGACCATGCTCACTCAGACAATGTTGAAACTCAGATATATGAAAGTATATTCAGGAGAGCTAAGTTACATCTCCAAAAATCTGAATTAACCCTTAAAAAATTACTGATGGTAAGAAAACCAAAGAAGGGTATGTTCTTCTGTTACTGAACATCACACACTGGATCTTTCTACTAATCAAGGAGCTATGTTATTTAAAAGCTCTCTAAACCCAGGTGTGCCTGCTTCAACTATCACTCTAAAGAGTCATAGAATCACTTGAGTTGGAAGGGACTATTAAAAGTCATCTAGTCCAACTACTCTGCAACAAAAAAGGGAAGAAAATAACTTTGATGTACTCAAAGAAACCTGAAGATTTGGCAAAGAGTAACAGGGAGAAACCCAATGTCCAGGTAAAACCAACAAAGTGGTTCCAGAAACACAGTGAAAATTTAAGCTTAAGGGGTGATGAGCTCAACAGGTGTAGCACGATGCATAAAGGCACCAGATGTATGCCTGGAAACCTCTGAATTACATCTCTATGTGCTATCTTTATGGGCAGTCCACTGACAACCTGCAGGTTGAATTGTCCCAGTGCACTTAGCCTTTTTCATTAACTTTCCAAAGTTTCTTAGAAATCATGGCTGTGTGGTGCTCCCTTTGAGAATAAATAAAAACCATCCAAGCGCTTTCAGGTTTTTATTCAAGTATTTGATTTGGAGTTGGAGTCCTGTGTCTCTTGCAATTCAGCACAGAAAGCAACAAATGATTTTATGAGTGATGAGTTCAATTGATTTTAAAGCCAGAAAGGCCATTTTTGTCATCTTATCTACCACAGAGCACAGACCCAAAGACTTCATCCAGTAATTCAAATTCAGGTCAGTCTAAACATTCAGTGAAAGTCTTCTGTTTCCCACATCAATTGCTTTAATTTTTAGCATATCTAAATCTAAATCTGACTATTGCCCAGCAGAAAACTGAACAAGTTACTTAGTGAAGTACTTTGTTGTTCAAAAACACAAATTCAACTAAAACAAATTTTGAAACAAGCAAACTTCTAACATCCCTATATATAAAATGGAAGTACATACTTTCCACAAAACCACTTTTGTATTTCAATTCATATTACTCATTTTCCGAGTAAAAAAGTTATACAATGGTACTAGTTTGAATTATTCAAACCAGGTGTTTTGTTCAACTTAGGCTGTTCTGGGAAGATTACTATTTAAAATAAATTAAAATGACACATTCTGATTTTGGGCAAAATACTTTTCAGATCCACAAGAATGGATCTTGGTCTTACAAAGCACTTTCCAACCAGCTCCAGTTAAATGAGATCTCTGCTTTCAAATTCATATTTCTGTTTCTGAAATTTTCTTTTAAACAAGCGTTTGTGGAGTATTTGTAGCATAAAGGCACCACATGGTTTGTGTGTTTCTTATTATCACCACTGCTATAACACCAATTGCAGCTGCATTAATGGAATGTTCCCTGAGCCCAAAGTTAATCTTACTTCTACCACAGTAAAAACATTGAGAAGAGATAAGAATTAATAAATCACTGGGCTCATAGATGATACTGATGATAGCAGAAACACTTTTTGGCTTCAGACAAAAAGAGCAAGTACGTGTTTTGTTATGAAGATCATATTCCACAGATAAATGCATGCCTGCTGAAAGCTTGGCCTGACAATATGAAACAACACTCCCAAGGACCAAACGGATTTTACTGCTTCTTTCGTGGAGCCATGGAACAGTGACTTCCTGAAAACGATAAGCAAATCAGCAGCCTCTGTGTCATGGTGCCACTATCTGCCATGTTGCTGGGAAAAAGCTTTTCTGAGCTCCGCTTATCCCAGCTGTGATGCAGAAGAGGGGAAAGCTGCAAACCAGGCTGAATTAGTGCTTGGAGTCACAGACATCAAAGTTCAGAAAGCTAAGGTAAATTGTGGTTATTTCTAAATCATTATGGGGTTATTTAATTTTTTTTTAATAATCACTAGTGTAATTTACCATGATTTTAAGAGGAGAAATTACCTCTATTTCCCATTGTACTGAATTTATTATAAATGACTAATTATTAATTATAACACATGCAAATCAAATAAATTTGATCTGTATTATCCAGCCTCATCTGCCTGTTTATCACTGTGTTGTATTCACAGCATGGTCTTAAATGAAGCTTGTAGCTGCCACAGGGACAATAATGCTTCAAAGGAAGCTAACAAGCAACAAAACATGGCCAAATAAACCCAGTACCACAGCTAATTATATTGTCCTTTTGATTCCTACGAGCCAAGGCTGACAGAGGTCTAAGTGCTTTACCCAGGCAGACAGTCCAGCACCACCACCCTCTCCCTCCAGGGCCAATTGGGAATGCTGGGATGCAAACAGCCAACAGCATGGGTCAGGATGCTCTGCTTTCCATGGGACCGCAGTGTCAGCCTTTGGAGCCAAGGTCGTGTCTATCTCTGCTGCACCGATAACAAAGCCTTCTCGTACCACCAAGAGACTTTCGGTCTGCTGGGCAGGGACCTTTCCTGTGGTGAGGAGCAGGGAGCTCTGCTCCCATGCCCATTACTGAATTCTCTGCAGAAACAGCCAGCAAGGATGGCGGCAATTAACACTAATTGGGATTTTTTTAATACGTGGACACATGACTATTAAGAACCTGAGTGATAGACTGAGACAAATGAGTCCTTTTGCTGTTGCCATAAAGTAACCACTGTACAATTAGGGGGTGTTTAAAATAAATAAATACAGCAAATTCTATCTGCTCCCCTTAAAGTCCAAGAGCTTGTCATCAGTGTAAGAGTTTTACCTTTGAACACTAGGCACTGACTTAGCAGTAAGTATTGTACCTCCTCTTGGTGCCTTTATCCAGGAAGAACACCTTGCTGGATAAAATAGTTGCATTTATTGCTGCTGATCTTAGAAGAACTTTGTGCTTTATTTGTAAACATCATCAAGTTTTTCTTCTGTAATTAAGATGACCCAGTTTGAGTTTTATACCAGAGCCAAAGTCAGTTTTCACCCACTTTGGTATTCCTCCCTAAGAGTTTCTAAAACCTACCAACAAATACCACCAATTGACGGCAAGCTGTAGAGCAAAGGAACATACAAGCTTCTCTGATGGGAAACTTGTTGGCTTGGGTACAGCAGGAAGCTGACAGCTTCATTATGAACTTGTCAGAAATCAGCTGCATCTAAAATAGGGCACCAGCCCCTGGGTGTCCTCTAGCACAGGGCAGCAGAGTAGCGAGCACAGACACCATGCAACAAAGGTGAGGGACCCCAAATGCAATTTTCATCTGCTCATCCAAAGAAGGAGGAGGCCTGCCTAGGGCATCATTCTTGAACAACATTCTCAGCTGGGAAACCAGTTCTGAAAAATGCTGCTCATTTGGTTTTTCTTTCCCTGACCTGTGGCCCTAATGTGTGGATCATATGCAAAGGCGAGATCCGAGATGACAGATCAGTTTTGCTCACAGATACAGTCAGGTAGATGAATACATTCAGCTCAGTGAGTTTTGGCATTCAGGAGCAACAGCTGGAAAATTCCTTTTAGCACTTCCTTGACATACAACAGTTGAAAACCAGAAGCATTTTCTTGCAGGGAGATATACAGTGCCTCTGTCCAACCCCAACTCTCATTGGGTTAGCAGCACAAAGCCAACTTGCCCACGGGAGATGCAGGAACAAACCCAGCACTCGAGTTTTCTCATGCACTTTGAGCAGCAGAAGTTTGTAAGATTTTCTTTACAACCCGGAAGGCTGGAAACGTCTATTGCAAAGGAAAATAAAAGGCTGACATTTGCCCATGTTCATGGACAAAACTGAGAGCAGTCCAACAGTGGCTGGTCTGGAAGGATCCCGGACTCCAGTGCTAGCTTTTCCCTCCTCGTTTGGTTCTGCCACCAGCAGAAGGGCTGCTAGAAGACAAGCTGCCTTCTAACTCACAGACACCCAGGCATATTGTTCTGCTCCAAATCTTGGCTGGACTCTTACTTACCAAGTCCAAGTGTGAAATTCAGTGGGAAAGGATCTCCACATAGGAAGATTAAAATACTATGTTGTTGTTCCTCGTAACAAGGCTACTTATCACAAGGTAACTCAGACTGTCAAGGCCGGTAAGTGCAAAGATTCAAAAGGAAAAATATCAAGAAAAAAAAAAAATCCTACAACAGTTTGTTATGTTTGCACCCCAGAAGGGCAGTGACCCTCTAACAGAGGCAGCGCTCTGCTTTGCTGTGTGAGTTGAAGTGGAGGAAGAGACATTGTACGCTTAACTGCTGGGAAAGGGAGCACCCCAGCTGAAGTTGTCAAAGCAAGCACTTTTCTTCTTCATGTAAATTAAAAATAAATGAAATACCACCTTTTTTCCCCTTACATGTACTATCATGCCAGTGTAACATTTTGCTGGATTGCTAGTATATTTAAAAATACAAAGCTGACTGCAAGGTACTTGAGAAGTTATCTATCAGAATGGGTATTTTCTGATCTTTTGCTGTAAAGTCAGTTGTTGATCTGCTGTTAACTTCATATTGTTTTTGCTAATTATGCAGGACATAATCTTGCCAAACCAGTCTTTTTCCTGTAAATGACTCATGCACATATTTATTGTGCATATTCAGATATAGCACGTAATGGTTATTTGCTTCCTGAGCAGAATGGCTTCTGATTCTGTCCAGTAATTAACAGCTGTATTCATAGTGCAAGAAGTCAGAAGATTTCCCTGTTTTTCAAATCAACAAGGTGAACCGATAGAGGTACATCAGGTTTCTGTCTCACTGCCCACTTCCAGCAGTGAACCAACCCAGTTCTCCCAGCACCACTCTTCTGCATCTGTAAGAGACTCATGGAATAGACCAAGCCTAAAGTGTGATCCTTGCTGATTTGAGCAAGACACTCCAGTGCTCAGTGCCAAGAGCTTACAGCATTTGGGAAACGCCTCATGCAGCTTTTACCATGCACAGGGCAGACCTGGTGGCCAAGAAGGTCAGCTGGGAGCTTCAGAGCACACAGTGCCTCAGGCTCTTCTGTCTCCTCCCGGCCATCAGCTTTCAGCAGGCTCAGGCATTTCTAGCAGTTCTCAGAACAGTACCACCACCAGCTGCTGCTGACATGGCTGCTACCAGGCAGCATCCATCCCTCTGCTGAGAGCAGCCTCAGCACCTCATCACCCCAACATTGCTCATGTGCTTCTCGCAGGGGGTGAGCAGCTGCGAGCACGCACTGGACATGACCCCAAAGCAGGCCCTTTCCTCAAAGTACAGCCACACGTATGTCTGTTGCCAACCTGACACAGCCCCTTACTTCTTCCAGTGAGGCCCATTCCTGCCAATGGCAGACACCGCCCAGGTGTCCATCTCCACACTGTAAGGATTTTCAGCTCTGACCTTCACCTGAAATTTTATCATCACTATATGGAGGCATCCTCCTGGTCAGTTTGTTGCTCTTGATGAAAATAGTTTTTTTTTCTTTTTTTTTTCTTCTGGGTGCTGGCTGGGATACTTGAGATCAATTCCTCTTAATTAGTAACTTCAAATCAACTCTGCATTACTGCAACAGGTAAATCCCATGGAGGACATAGGCCTTAGGAGCAAACAGTCTTTTGGAACAAAAAGGATTGTTCTGCTTACCAGCTCTGCCCTTACACAAACTTAACAAACTTTACTCAACTACTTAAATAAGGCACTTAGAAAATATCACCATTATTCAGAAATAGGCTTTAATTTTTCATAGTATCATCAATTTCAGAAGACAGAATGTAGCTATATGTTTCCCCGATTACAGACCCGGATACCACTAAAACAACAAAAATACAGTAGTTTTAGGGTAACATCAAGTCTCGTTTTTTCCTTGTGGTCTTTCCAGGCAGTACAAAAGAACCATACACTAACCACAGCATTTTTGTCTTCCCACAACCAACATTTGTTTTGCAACTTCCCATTTCAAGACAAAAAAAAAAAAAAAAATTCAACAAGCTGGCAAGTCTGACTCCTCCCCTTTATCAGCACAGTTGTTAATACCCTAAAGATGCTCCATTTTATCAGCTGGATAACCACAGCTGCAAGCACGTAATCCTACCCAAAGATGTATTCCAGAATAGAAGACTTCTATGCATATATATATATATATTTAATGGCCAGTTTAGAACTGACATTGCTTCTATTCACTTTTTATTTTCCCTGAGACTAATACATCTTCAAGGATCTATTCTCCCTGCCCGGGTGCATTAGGTCATTGCGTGAGAAGGCTCCAGCTCAGAAATGCGCATCCTTTGCGGAACGGATAGCCCTAAGGTTTAAGAGATTAAATCAGATGAGTCATCACACAAGACACACTTTGGACCGACTCTTTCAATAAGTAATAATGCTTTCTCCAGATAAAATCACCCAAAAGATTCTGTATTTCCCAAAGGCAGCCCCCAGCAAGCAGCATCACCGGGCACTGCCACCGAGGGCCGATAAATACCAGGATTTACAAACAGCAGCGAAAGGGAGCTGTAATGAGATCAATGTCGAGGATTGCAGCAAATGGCCTATAAAGCAATTTTTAAATGGGATTTCCTGCGACAAAAGCCAGCTTCCAATAACCCCAATAATGTGAGGTGAAAGGGGTTGGATTTGAATTATAATACCCGATAGTGAGGTGTGGACAGACAGCTTTGTGCTCCCCTTACAGGCGAGTGCTCGGGCAATTCGTTAATCTCTCATCAGGAGAGAACAGGGAATCTTAAAATAAATCCGTATGGGTACATCCAGGCCTAAATGATTGCGCCATAAGAATTCACCGCTGCATAAAAGAAACATTCGATAGAATCGGAGAGTAAATGCTAAACTGGAAGCAGGCAGTAAACACAGCCATGTTTGTTTCCCTTTTCTGATTCCGGTGTAGATGTTGTTCCCGAGGAAAAAAGAAAAAAAATAAATAAATTATTAATAATTCCCCGTGAAATATATCTGAAATGAACGTTTTCCGTTCAAAACTTTCAAGGTAAGAACGTGACAATGCAGAGCAGCAGGATTCCAAGACACTAAAACACCTCTATTTAGGATTTGGTAAAGGATTTCTTACCTGGAAATAAAAGCCCCTTTACTTCTCAGGGGCAGTCCTTCCTGTCTGCCTGCAAACCTGCTTTTACAGTCAGATCTTTGCTACTCTTTCCAGAGAAGAAGGAGCCGAGGCGCAGAAACACGGCATCCCACAGCGCCCACTTTACGCGCAGCCCAGCGCAGGATAAACGCATTCCTTTCCTGCTCCTGGCCAAACCTAGAGCTGTTTCTGCAGAGCAAAATGAAGAGCATAGAGCTGGGCCGCCGGCTGGCTCCCTCCTCCCCGGGTGCAGCTCAGCACACGGCGCAGTCTCAGCCCTAAGAGGCGCAGCTCCGTACGCTCTATTTTCAGAACGACTCCCGCGCAGCTGCGCTGCCGTTTTGCCCCGACTCTTCGCAGTCGCGTCTGTACTTAAATAAACAAGCAAACCGAACTATTTCCAATCCTTTCTTTTTCTTGATGTGTTTAAAAGAGATGTTAGCCGAAAGCAGAGAGCCTCTTTGAGTACATCTGGTCGTGATTTCCCGGCGCTGCGTCTCTGTGAGATTGTAGTTAAAAATAAAATATAAATCAACAGCAGGGAACGCAGAAGAGGGAGATTTCGCATTTCGCTGCTGCTCGGGCTGCTTTCTGGTCGTTAATCTCCATTTGTAACATTTGGGGATTTCTTTCCACGTGGAGGCTTTTAGCGCGGAATTTAGGGGCTATTACCGCTGGGGCTGTTCTTGTTAACCGCTGTGCCTGTTTTAAAAACTACGTGCGGCTTTGTCAGCTTTTAAGTGAGCAGCCTCTTTTCACGAAAGGGGAAAGGTACCTTTTGGAAAAGTAATTACCGTTATTCCCCGCTCGATATAGGGATAATGACTCGCGGTAATAGGAACATATAAATTCCCGCGAAGCCTCAGTTTCACGCATTTAAGTACATATATATACACATATACTTCCATTATATATGTGTGTGTGTGTGCGTACGTGAATATATGTATATATATCTACATGTATTATATAATGCTATATGTGCAGTATAAATTTTATATATTTATATATATTTCAGCAGAAATGAGTACCTGACCTGTTCCAACCAGCAGGAAGTTTTCAGGGAGCCTATCAACCAGGCCTCACCACTTCTATCGTTATTACTTAGGGAACTGAACTAACTACAAACTAACAGCAACATTTTGTCAGTGGGATCCTCTCCTTTTTCTGCTCAGCCCTACCCACCGCGGTCAGTTGGGTCGAGGAGTATTGTTTGCTTGTGGGTTTTTTTTGTTTTGTTTTGTTTTTTTTAATTTCATCTTACTCGAACTCTTTCCTGGGCTCCCTGGCTCTGTCTGGGCTGACAAGGACCAGGGCTGTCACTTGGTGTCCCATTATGCTGTTCCCTGGGCTGGGGGCACGTTGGAGGGATGCTGAATGTCGCTTCTGTGGCTGCTCTCGGGAAGCAGACGTGCCACCGAGGGGAAATGAGGGGGTGGGGGAGGACGGGTCCTTCCCCGGAAAATGATTGTCTGGGAGGAACTGGGGCTGCCAGGGTTGTAAAGGGCGGGGGGGGGGGGGGGGGGGGCATTGCCGGACTCTGAGGAGCCTACAAAAAGCAGGGGTGGGCTCCTCCACCCCCCCAGACAGCGAGAGAAGCCGCCCCTTCGTCCACTCCATCCTCCGACCCACTTGAGGATGAGCAGAATAGATGGGGCAGAAAGGGGTTGGAGAGTGGAGGGAGGACCAAATTGGTCATTAAAGCGCCTTCAAAGGTGACACAAGCCTGTCACCCTGCTGGTCTGGGCTCCCTTTCTGCTAGGGGAGGAGTCCCAGCCCCCGGGTTCCTCAGGGGACCCTGCAGGTGGCACAGCTTCGGGACCAGCTCCGGGAGGGGGCAACTGAAGCTCCCCCGGGGCCTCTCTGTGCTGGGGGATCGCTCCTGCTGGGGGGCTTTCCCCGCTCCTTTACGGTGTGCTAAGTCCGAGATGGCGGCGAGCTGAGACCCTGTGTGGGGTGCGTAGGGACAAGGCTGAGGGGTAGGGGCAAAGCAGAAAAGTAACTGAAAAAAAAACCCACCACCACCACCACCAACAACAACAAAAAAAAAAAAAACAGAAGACAAAACCAACAAAAAACGAAAGCAAGGCTTGGGTGGAATTATTTTCTGACAACTAATCAATAAGAGCCCATTAAGCGAGGCTTCCAGGAAATGGTGTGAATCCTCGTGGTTATTCTTTGACAATCGGACAACAAATACATGTGGAAGGCTGCAAGGCAGCACGGCAGTGTTCGTGCAAACCCAACGAATAGAACCTTCCCTCCGTTGCTTTCAAGGGAGGATGCCCAGAGGTGCCGTGCCGCTTCCCATATGCGAAAACAAACAAAACCCACCGCCAACTGCCAAACAAACACAACGAAAACAAACCCCACTCAGCTCTGCATTTCAAATGTGCCCAGGGACTGTGAGTCTGACAGAGAGCGCTCCACATGTTCTCACGCACGCGAATGTGAGAAGAAGCCGGGCCGGGCCGGGATCTCCCCGCGAAGCCGCACCCGCGGATTGCGCGGCATTTGCGCGGCTGCGCCGGGGGAAACAGGGAAAGCATGGCAGGATCTGTTCTGTTTAATCCTTTCGCGAGAGAAAGGAACTATTGCATTTGGTACTTGTGTTTATACTAACATCCTTTTTTCTTTTCTTTTCTTTTCTTTTCTTTTCTTTTCTTCTCTTCTCTTCTCTTCTCTTCTCTTCTCTCCTCTCCTCTCCTCTCCTCTCCTCTCCTCTCCTCTCCTCTCCTCTCCTCTCCTCTCCTCTCCTCTCCTCTCCTTCTTTCTTTCCTTCTTATTTTCCTTCTTTCCTTTCTCCTTCCTTTCTTCTTTCCTTCTTTCTCTCCCCCACTCTTTTTCTTTCCCTATTTCCTCCCCTTTCCTCCTCCTGTCCCTTCCTACTCCTCCTCTCCCTCCCTTCTCTTTCCTTTTCACTCTTTCATCCTCTTTCTCTCTCATTCTTTCGTTCTTTCCACTCGGTGGCTCTGCCTGAAGGAGATCAGATGTGATTAAACTCAGGGCGTTGGAGAGCAGAGGTAAATTAAGCCAAAGCGACAGAAAAGATGAAAGAAGCTTGCTCGACTCGAGTGCCCGAGGACAGCTGCCCTCCTTCCCTCCTCTGGGTCACGCGAACTCCCGCCGCCTCCCCCGGGACCCTTCTCCCCGTCCTGCACGGAGATGCTTCTTTCGGCGGCACCGAAAAGGACTTTGGATGATGTTTTTGCCGCTGTTTTACACCAGAATCACGCGGGCCGACAAACGAGGAAAGGAAGAGGGAGGAGGTTCCCACTTTTTTGCTCGATCTGCGATTCGGACACCGCGTAAATACACCATCAGTACTGTATTTTATTAGCGCAAAGAATGACAGTGATTAAAAATAAATAAATAAATACAACCAAACCAAATAGCGGACACCTGACAGTTGAAATTCTTTCTTGCAGAGCAGGGAGTGGATGGCACCGCTGTGCTCTCCGATGGGACCTTTAAATCCCGACCGCGCTAACGAAATGCAGAGTCGAAAAAATACCCAATCGAATCCGATGGCGGATTTCGCACTTTGTCTTCTGGGGAATCCGAGAAAAGCGCAGAATGTCGGGACCAAAAGAACAGCTGCAGCCCGAGCAGCGAAAACGCGACGCATCAATAATTTTCGGGTTTTGGCATGGTGATAAAAATGCATATATAAACGCGCATGCAACTGAATTTTAAAGCTGGTCCGTAGGCGGCCGCCTGCTGAAGCGATCGTGGAGCTGGTAGTAATCTGCTCTCTTCATTGCCCAAAACAGTGTATGAGACACATCGGGAGTTTTCTTAACGAAATTAAGTATCAAAAAGGGAGAGCTGTGAGGCAGAGGGGCAGGGATGCATCGGAGCTCAGATCAGTCCGGGTCTAAATTGACCAAAACCGCCATGCAGCTCAACAGCCGGCAGATATTTAGAGGAAAAACAACAAAATACAAATTTTGAGGAACAACAACAACAAAAAAATGCAACATCAAACCAAAGTTAGCACTTCTATTCCATTTAACGACCGCGAGTTTCCAGTAAGGGAGGAAGAAGTTGCACGTGCAGTTGTACATCCCCTTCTGCGTTGAAAAGAAGAGGGCTGAGAAATGCGGGTCGCGGCATTAACTGAAATATATATATATATACTTAAGAGCATGGTAGGGAGTATTGTATTTATTACAATCGGAGGGAAATAAACATGCAGATACCAAGGACTTAATTATGTAAACGGGAGAACAGATCAGTTGGGTGCGGGGTGGTTCATATATTGATTGATTTCCGATGGATCGTTTTTCCAAAGAGTTATAAAACAGAGGGAAAAGAAATCAGGTGGATTTCCCCGTTGAAAGGAAGTCTATGGCTAAAAGGCACAGAGCTCTGCCCCCAGGTCTCCACTGCTCCCCACTGCAGGGTTTTTCTGGCCGAGATCCCACCGTGATTTGCTCCCTCCTTGCCTCAGTCTGCTTAATTTGTAAATAAGTTTCAGAGCCCCTTTCACAGAACCCAGTTGAGCAGGTAATTTGTTGTTAGTGCTTGTTTAAATGTTGTGAACCATGCACTCAAAAATAGGAAAACTATACACAAAAGAGGCAAACATGGGAACACAACTGGAAATTATCGAGTTATAAAAATGTCAAAGAAGAGCAATTTGCAAAGAGTCATCAGTAATTGTCATCTACATTAACGGAAATGATTTGCCAAGCCCAATTCTTTTGTTCTGGACGGGCGCTTCGCCATCGACCTCAATGAAAATGGATGAGGCTATTTGCGTCAGGCGCTCAGCCCAGGGAAAGCCGGGACCAGGTCCCGTTGGGCAGAGATGGAGCCTTTGAAGGTGCTTTTAGGGCTATCTGGTGGATGTACGGCAGGTGCACGTCTGAGTGGGAGCAAAAAGCAAGCGCAGATCTGAAGCCATCTGCCAGGTAATCAAGGAGAGCCATCGCGTCTGCGTTAACAGAGATGGCTGGAGAGCACAGATTGATAGGGCAGCTGTGGCCAAGCCAAGAGCCTGTGTGCTCCTACCAACCAGGAGGGTAGGGATGCTTCAGTAAATCCATCTCCTGCTACTTAGCTCTACCATCTTCCCCAAATCATATTTCAGAGATGAACCTCCATTGCAGTGCGAGACCACAAAGAGCCCTCTTACCAGACAGAGCATGGTTGAAGCACCACCAGTGTTTGCACAGACCGGCCGTGGCTCTGTGAGGTTATACTTGGTGACTCAGCTATTCTGCCTTATTTAGGACACTCCATGCTTTGGGGCTGATGGGCCAAGCTCCACATTCAGAATCAATTGCTCCAAGCTCTGCCTGACTGAACCTGTTCACCCATCCTTGCCTTTATATTTTTTCCTCCAAATTTTTTCTTCATTATAAAAAGTAAACAGAATAACCTCCCGCGCCAGAGGTTGATGTGGCCATATGACTGCATGTGCTGAGGCTGCAACACGCTCTGTTGTATTAAGCTCAGAGTGTCTTTAACCATCCAGCTTTACACATGCAGGGCTCTGCACAGGTCCTTGCTTGGTGTTTTACAGAGAGTATTTTGTACAAAGTGGGAGACAGTAAAGTGTATTTGGGGATGAGGCTAACAGAAGGGTTTTATCTCGGATCTGCTTATCATGAAGGGAAGCATAAAAACAACATCCGCTCTACAATATTGCACTGTAAAAAACAGACCATATGAGCATAGAATATACCAAAGGATTATGGTTTTTTGTTTGTTTGTTTGTTTGTTTTTCAAAGCAAAACTGCTTGTGTAATGTGCTGCTGGTGAGAGCTGCAGTCAAACTCTCACTGACTGCAGCAAGGCCAGGATTTCCCAGGAGTCTCTGCTGTGATTTCAGTCCTGAAAATGCACGCACCAACCAGCCCTAACCAACCAACAGTTCCAAGTGTGTTGTATTTCTAAAAGAATGGGCATTTACCTTCTTAATGTGTGTGGGGGGTGGGGAGGGGGAGAGGTATGTAAAATAAACATCCAAAGTTCAAACATGAAGTTCCCTTTAATGACCGGATTAGTATTTGGTATGCTATCACATGATCAAACTGCGTTGGTTTCAGGTAGAAATCCCTTTCTCCCTTCTTCTTTCTCTGTCCCCATGGATAATTTTCTAACTTAAAAGCAAAGGGAATATTTCCCACTTACCCTACAGAGGATTTCTTTTTTTTTTTTTTCTTTTTTTTTAAGCTGATTTCTTGTATCCCATGAATAGCATTAGGTAACAAGATAATATGGATTTTCCCCTCTGAAATCTATAAGGTGGGATTACAGCACCGCTCAGGACCTGATCCTGTCCTGCATTCTTCAGAGCGCTCTGCCTGGTACCGCGATCCGCTGGCTCCAGCACTGCAGCCCCGCGGCTCTCATGGTGAGCATTGCTCCAACCCCACCCGGACGTGCAAATACCATCAAACTCCTTGCTTGGAAGAAATGTGACATGTTAATTTGCTTTGATTTGTGCTGTTCTTCTGCTTAGGGAATTCACGGAGATCTCTGGGTTTTGACACGGATGCTGCATTTTGCCTCTCATTGGTTGGGGGAAGAAAATCACTGCAAACGAATGGGTGTATTGAGTGGATCATATGGGGAAAATCCAGAACTGGGCTTTGATGCTCAAATTTGTCTTTTGATATTTGGCTCATGGGTAAAGTCAGCCTTAGTCAGGACCACAAATGTTTGAGGCCAGGATTGTGTGTTGGTGGGAATAGCCAGGCAAAAGGAAAGCTTTTCCAACATAAAGCAACCCCAGGCAGAACAGCCATAAAACTGAGTTTGGCCAACATTTGCCTTTTTAAAACAACCCTCTGACTTGATGCTTGGAACTTTGGCCTGAGTTTTACTTGACAGAAAAATATATATATATATATTTTTTACAAGAAAAACAAAATGTGTTGAATATTAATATGGACAGTGAGGATTACTGCAGATGCCTAAATGTTTGCTGCATTCTTATAGAATCAGAGAATCACAAAATGGTTCAGGTTGGAAGGGACCTTAAAGATAATCCACCTCCTTGGGTGGGGTTGCCAACCACTGGATCAGGCTTCCCATTCTTCTTCTGGGCAGACCATGCAGCTCACCTACAGGAGTATTTGAGAAATAACAGTAATTATGTCTGTAATAAAAATTTGCAGCAGCAGCAATATCACTGCACTTTGCTAGGAGCAGCTCACACTGATCAGGCAGCTCACACGCACTCAGCGGTACTCAAAGGTAAGAAAAATAAACATGCAAAATATTATCCCTCTGAAGAGTGAAATTCTTCTGAAGCATAGAATAATCCTTTGCTAACTATACAATAAATGGAAACCAAGGGATTTCAACACAAATGATACTCAATGGCTGTATGACTCTTTTAGGTATCATAGGAAGTTTTTGCAATGACTCAGATAATTAAAATATATCAATCTTCAGTGGGACAGAATTTTAAGAGAGATTTCCAGCTCTGTACCAGTTTGATGTTGGTTCATAAAAGCAGGATTGATCCCTTCCCAGTGTGCCTCTGCCTGTTTCAGATTGGTTATAGAGTGGGAGATACGCAATGCACCAATAGTGGGTGTTAACTTGCAGCCCACTTCCGTTGCTAAGAGCATACAACCTAATAAAATATTTTAAAAGGGTTGAAGCACGTTTAAGTAAATTTAAAACTTCTTTTGGAATAAAATTTCAGTCTCTCTGGCTGAGTTTTGTAAAGTGGGGGGAACTACATGGGACATATCTGTGCGTGTAAAGAGGTGGATACCATCTATTCTCTGCAGACCATTTGCTCAACTGTTTTTTTTTGTTTTGTTTTGTTTTGTTTTGTTTATTTATTTACATACAGTTATTTAAATTTGGATTTGTAATTCTCACTCACTGATTGACACAACTGATACATCCATTACTTTGTCTTTTTCATTTTTTTCCCCCTAATACCCTTTCAATAAGCCAGTCATCTCTTTTTCCACCCCATTTGCTCTTTGATTTACCAGTTTGCACTGTAGTCAGAGCAACTGGATCCAGCTGACAAGGAATTTTGATAGCACTGAGAGATTTTTAAGCACTACGGTACTACTGACATAAACCTCTGACAACCAGAAGCACCTGACAGTGAGTCAGAACACGTCATGTCTCCTACCTGATCTACCAATCAGCAGTAAATACGCACATGCTGCTGCCCTTCAGTTCGAGCTTGATGATCTGCAGTGATATAGCTGTAACTGCAAGGTGCCCACATTGGGCTGCTCTGGGTCTCTACAGCAGCCTATGGCTTCCCTTCTACATGGAGGTCTCAGTGTGTTTATTTGCAGAAAGTTTGGCATGATGTGATTATCAGGAACAAGCTGGCATGTTCTGTATCCTCTGTCTCATACTATGGTGAAACTTCTGTGTTTAGGTAAGTACTTATGTGAAATAAGGATCCTTTACATAGTATTTGCAGATGTAATTCTGTTTTCTAGCTACTACAAGCTTAATTTTAATGAAAAAGTTTCCTTCCCACTGATAATTTGCAGCTTTAAAAATTCCACCTGAGACTTCCACTGGTTCTTTCTGCTGTAATAAATTCTCAGATTAAAAAAGTATAATCCAGAGCTATAAACCAGGTGACTCAACATCCTACTCAACATCCCGGGCTGTGTCCTCATCTCACCCAGTCCTGGCATGTCTCCAGGTAGTCACTGTCATCTTCTGCTTGTAAACTACCCCCAGAACTTCGCTTGCCTTTATTTTTGAAATATATTGGTATTAAACTCAGCAAGCACACTGAAGTCTGTGAAATGCAGGGCCCAGGAGGTTAGTTCTTGTTTAAATGCAAAATTTCTTGTTCTCTAACCTGTCCTCATGGGAGTCATTTTGTACATGTAATGGTTTGTCTTGAACTTTTATGTATCTTGCTTACTACATCTTTTTTTCAGGTAAGGTAGATGGATTCAAGGAGCGTGTGTGCACTGTGGGTTTTTTTTTAAGTGAACACTGAGTGCTGAAAGGATTCTTTCAAATATTTATGCAAAGTGACCCATAACTCCTTTCCAGAGTGGCGATAGCTGGGTTAGAGCCCAGCACTGTATATATTTAGATGTTGATATGCCTTTATTTGGGTAGATGTGTATAAGTAGAGAGGGAGTTTCCTTGTTTTCTATGCACACAAATCTTTATTCTTCTCTTTCAAATTCGCCATTTTATTGTGGTTTTAACTCTAACCACTCCAGACAATATCTTACCATTAAAAAACTCTGCTACTGCACTGCTCACCTCCTCTGCAGAACACTCACAAATATGTTGAACATCTGGATGCCTGTGGACTTCTTTAGCAATTGCCTACTCCCCTTTATCACTACTTCTTGCTACAAATCTTTCATGCAGTTATTAATCCACAGGAGGATCTTCCCTCTTATCCCATTAAATCTTATCTACTTTAAATGGTTCTGATAACTGACCTCATCAAAAGCTTTTTAGAAATCTAAGAACGTTATTTCAAGTATGTGACCTTTATCCACCAGCTCATTTTCTGCTTTGAAGAACTTTACTACACTTAGGAGACATCTCTCTATGAAAGCCACATCAACTCAGTTTGTACCACTGTCTGAGAGAGAAGTCATACACACTTATTTCTGATTCTCCAAGAACACCAAAAGACCCTTTAAATTCCAGTGCCACCTGAGCCCATTTTCCTTCCTTTAGTCGACAGGCTGACTTCAAAACCCCATTTCATAGAATCATGGAATCATTAAGGTCGGAAAAGACCAGTAGGATCATCTAGTTCAACCACCAACCCATCCCCACCTTGGCCACTAATCATGTCACTCAGTGTCACATCTCCATGTTTCTTGAACACCTCCAGGATCAGTGACTCTACCACCTCCCTGGGCAGCCTTTCCAATACCTCACTGCTTTTTCTGAGAAGAAATGTTTCCTAATATCCATCTGGAACCTTCCCATCCTAGGGCTTTGTTACCATTTATTGCTTTGACCTGTTCTGTAATTTCCACTGGTACTGAGAACAAACTGCAGTTTGATATCCACGTGCAAGGGAGGAAATGTGCTTTGAATTTCCTCAAGCAGTTGAAGGAATGGGACGTGACTCTCCTCCTGGCATGAGAGATTTAATCTCTACTGACTTGCAGTGTGCTACGTTTTGTGTTCTGCAGTCTCTGACTAGATCAAACCCTCTTTGAGGTGGATAGGCTGAGGAACAGCTATTTTATAGCTTGTGGCTGGGTGTAGGTGTAAGCTAAGAATCCCAGCCCTGTGAGGATAAAGTGGGTCTGAGTGAGCACAGACAGAGCAGCTCAGCTGCTTAGGGACTTGATTTTAAAACTGATGTTTCTAAAGAGTGCATAATTGGGTTCTGCTTAAGCTATCCATGTATCTGTCATTTTATTTCTGCACCTACAGTCAGCAGAGATGTATTAAATGCAAAGATGACTTTATTCATGTACTTTGGTAAAACTTTAAAATGGAGTAATCAGATTTTCATCATAACTACACTACTCAAATGCATCTCATACTCAGAATTTTACTAATGCAGAGAAACATATATCAGTCACTCATTGCTACAAGAACTCATGTCAGATTCCTCCAGAATTCTGGCCTTTGGACTTGCTGTGCTTCACTACCTTATGTAACTTAAGCAACAGAGCACACTTACTTTCAGAGGCTTTGAGTAATCAAAAAGGAGCGTTCAGACGTTGTGGATTATGTAGGGGAACATAATGTCATTGGTAGGCTGGGCAAACAGCAGCAACTAAAATGCCTTAAGTAAAATGATAGAAGGTAAAGAGATGTAGAAAATACATTGAAGAGGGGTGGGGGGCACTAATAGAGTTGCAAAGCGATATTTGCTCTCTACACTATGGTACTGTACATAATCCATACATCTGTTGTTAAATGAATAACATTTTTATTCTTTTGCAATAATTCTTATCTATGTTTAGCTAAATATTGCAGGCAAAACAATCATCTTTTTGGAATGTTGTTAAAAGCTTTATTTGATTACATATGAAGTAAATTCAAGGTTACATTAAGAATGTTTCTCACTGCTCAGGATACAAGTCATCTAAGCAAATAGAAGTCACGGAATCATCTGTAATGTTATTTAAAGGGCACAATAAACCAGCATGTACAAAGCAGGCAGACGGCGGATCCCGCTGGGATCTCTGTGGAGCAGCATTCCTGCCTGCTGTGCAATTCCCATTTGTCTCTCCACTTCTGTCAGCTTGCTGCAGATGGACAACTTCTACATTTTGCAACTGTGCAGATGATTGCAGATCACTGAAGGTGACATTGTCAAATGTGCTATTTCACTCTTGATCTTAATGTACATGTATTAGTGTCTCTTCAAGTGTATGCTTTAAAGAACTTAATCTAAGAGGCAGCTCATAGCAGTAGCTTTCACAGTCTCTATGACTTGTAATAGTTGCCATCATATATCTCATATCATTTTGTAGTTTAACCATGGACTGCATAATGAGTTAATAACACAGTATAGTGCTAGCAGGGTATTATAGGAACAGAACATGTTTTGAGCAACAGGTTTTCATATTAAAATATTGTTATCAAGGTTTTCAAAAGCAGTCAGCATCATTTGCTATCAGAATTCTAGCTTTGTTTCTTCAGGAATTAAGCTATCATTCACCCTGGGGCCTCTCATTACAAGAAAGACCTTAAGGCCCTGAAGATGTCCAGAGAAGAGCAATGAAGTGTGAAGGGTCTGGAATAGAAGACTTGTGGGGAGCAGCTAAGGGAACTGGGGTTGTTCAGTCTAGGGAAGAAGAGGCTCAGGGAAGACCTTATCTACAGCTCCCTGAAAAGAGGTCATAGTAAGCTGGGGGCTGGCCTCTTCTCCCAGGTAACTGTAATAGGATGAGAGCTAATGGGTTCAAGTTGCACTAGGGAAAGTTCAAGTTACATATTAGGAAAAATTTCTATTCAGAAAGTGTGGTCAGGCACTGGAATGAGCTTCTCAGGGAGGTGATGGGGTCACTGTCCCTGGAAGTGTTCAAGGAATGTTTAGATGTGGTATTAAGGGATGTGGTTAGTGGGCATGCTGGAGATGGGTTGACAGTTGGACTGGATAATCTTAGTGGTCTTTTCCAACCTTGATGACTCTATGATTTCCCTCAGAACAACCTTTACAGGCTCACCTCTGTCCACCAGGCTTGAATGCGTGACATTTCCTCACAAAGTAGGGAGTATGCAATCCAACTATTAGGTCCACAAAAGGCCTGTGTGGGGACAGTTTTTCAGAGCCTTATGAATTAACACAAGGAAAGGTGACATCACATGCTGAGGTGAGGATTCTGAGAGTGTGAAGAGAAATTTTATGCCCAGAAGCAGGACTTTTACCATTATCATGATGAATCCTTCTCTAGGAAATACAAACACTATACCTAAAAGAGGGGAGATTTAGAGTGGATATAAGGAAAAGAGAATTGCAGTAAGGGTGGTGAAGCACTGGAACAGGTTGCCCAGAGAGATGGTGGATTCTCTGTCCTTGGAGACATCCAAGGTCAGGCTGGATGGGGCTCTGAGCACCAGATGGAGCTGTAGGTGTCCCAGTTCACTGCAGGGGAATTGGACGAGATGACCTCTTGAGATTGCTTTCAACATCTGAATTCTGTGATTCTGTTTTTTTAACTTAAAGGGTATTAAAAATACAAGATACCAAGGCACGACCTGTTTGTTCCTTTGAAAATGTTGCCCTCAAACTCTTACCACTGGATTATTTATTTATTTTTTTTCTTTTTACATCTTGACCTCACTGCATTCCAGGGACTCTTAGCAATGGATTAAGGGCATATTTAGCTGTGACCAAACCATTACAGCTGAACTCTTGAGTTGTCTGCAGTCTCCTGACTGGTGTGAATTGATGCTTGCCAATGCAAACGTCTTCCTGCGTAACTTCTATTTACTTTGATGTTTATTGCTACTCTAGGTTCTACTTCATGAGAAAGAAACTTTCATATGAACAACCCCTCATTTTCCTAAAAAAAGAAAAAAGAAAAAAGAAAAAACCCTGCATTTTTATGGACTGAAACAACAGCAATAAGAATGTATTTCTTTCCTATCATTTTTTTTTTCCCCTAGTAATTTTTGCAATAAGAGTTTTCTTCTTCAAATCATTTTCACAATTTTTTTTTTCACTCTAATTTTCATCGCTCTCCTAAACATGGAAGACCATGATTTTGATGAAAGCTCTTATAAAATTTGTAGAAGACTTTTGGGCATATGGTCATATTATTTATCTGCATGCTGGGGTGTGATTCTCTAACCCCAACCCAAGAAGTTCTTCTCATTTGCTGAGTGCACACAGCCAAAACGCATTTGGCTTGCAGATACTTGCACTTTGTGAGCTCAGGGTGATCTGGTGGTATCCCCTCATGTGTCATTGATCCAGTGTAGGTGCATTATTTCCCAGGAAACAGAAACAGCGCATTTTGAGGACACACGCATGTCCTTCATTTCCACTTGAAGACATTCCAGATTGTGACAATAATGGAACTTTCTTTATAAAAGCAGGCATTCCCACATCTTAGCACAGTGCTGTTGATCAACTTATTTCTAGCAAAGCATAGAGATAAATGTCTGGGATAAGGGTCAGTATGCGCCTTTTTCATGAGATGGCACTGAAACACATTGTGTTCTGTACCTCAGTACAGGTGAATTTGGAAAGAGGTTAATATTCACTAAAACTCAAATACAGTCGGCTGTCCCATCCTTAAAAGGATGAAAGCACATATTTTCTCACTGCTCCATAAGTAAATATTGCCAATGTCACTCTAAAAAACCACCAACACTCCAGAAAGACAAATCTGAACTCCTTTTTTTTTATCAGTGGAAGATTTGCCTTCACTTTAAAGGATTTAGGAATTAACAGAAAATAGGCATTTCACAAGCTGCTTTCTATTCCCTTGTGAGTGTGCATCAGATATTGGCTATCAGATAAATGAAAAGTCAGTGGAATTGATGTGGAAATGTTCAGTGTAAACTAAAAGCAGAATAAATAAATCCATTAAAAATCCTTTTCTCGTTACGTTTACTCCTGTATTTAGTTTCTTTTTGTGGATAATAGCAAATTATTTATAAAAATACCCCAAATACTTGTTTTAAGACTGTCACAAGTTGTCATATCTTAATTGTGGTTTCCGTCAAATCTCTCACTATTGATTTTGAGAAGTCAGCAGAAATGCTTGTATCCAAAGCTTTCGGATGCTCCCAGTCACTCCAGTACTATATGGGGCGGCACGCCTACAGGAATCCCACAGTCCCGCAGCATCGCTGTTAAGCTGAATTGCTCCCCTTCACTATTACACCAACGACATCTAGCGGCTGACCGAGATCATTCAGTTACCAAACTAATAAAAAAAAGGGCTTCCTATATGCAGGCATTCTTTCCCAGTTTAAGAAACTGCTTTCTCAGCAGATTCCCACACAACCCGGCCACGATGGCTCTTCCCAGGCTGTAGCTGCCATGTGAAATTTCACTCGTGTTGTATGTTCAGGCCACTAGTGACAAAGAATCTCTTAACATGTGAAGATGAATGAATACACAGAGTTTAAGACGCATCAGTTCCCTCATTTAAGATTAAGTGGTACAACCTCATGGTGATCAAAACTTGTTTTACTGAAATATGACTTGAATGACAAGGGAAGAATGGTCTAAGGACCCTGAACTCCCAGGAAAAAACAACTCATTTTTCCCTGAGAAGTTTTCCACATCTCTATAAATGCTACAGAAGCCCCAAGGGGAGGGTGACAGGGAAAGGAGAAATGAGGAGGTCCAGAGCATCTCATAGAGATGTAGAATCATTTTGGTTGGAAGAGACCTCCAAGACCACAGAATCATAAAAGATCCCAAGTTGGAAGGGACCTATAAGGATCACTGAGTCCAACTTCTAATATCTTCAAGTCCAACCATTAGCCTAGAAATGCCAAGTGTACTGATAAAATGTGTCCCAGGAGAGATGTCTGCTTCACTTAGAAATACCCCATTGACACCGCCAAGCACACTTCTCTCTGTCTTGACTCAAGTGAGATGCTGTGATAAAAAGAAATTGAGGGTCCATATCAAGTCCGATGACTTGAACTAAAGACCTTCTTTCATTTTTTTGATGTGAATGCATTTAGAAGCAGAGCACATCTATTTTGTCTTTGCTGTCCATCTGAATACTGCGTTTTTATAAGTAGAAGTTACAGCTGAGTAGCAAGAGTCTCTTCCTCTAGAACAACCTGATAACATCAGCTGAAATTCAAACTGATTTTTATCTGGAGCATTTGCAAAAGCAACGTATGTCCAGGAAAGAGAAATGGTAGCATGATCTTAGTGTATAGATCTGAAAGATCTTTTTGAAGAGATTCAAAAACTGCTGTTTGATTCTGAATCCTGAAGGACTAATAGGATGGCCTGATGTACCCACTTCAGCAGTGGTCACTCATCTAATTGATGACCGAAGGGAGTACTACTCCCAGTAATTTGTTGCAAACTGAAACAGTGGAACATTAAACTCATCCATCTTTGTTAGCTCTGGACAGCAACCTGCAAACTGCTGAAATGGAATTGCTCTCAGCCTCCCCAGAATACTTTGAAGGCTCAAAGCAGATTCCTCTTGTTTTGTGACCCTAATTGTCCCTGTTCATTTCAGGGGAGTTGGACTAGATGACCTTTAAGGGTCCCTTCCAACTCAAATGATTCTATGATTCCAATTTCAGTCTAGGAAGTACTACTGCTTGCAAACAGCCCTAAGCAGTGAGAGTGTAGTGGCAGACCTGTCTCAGGGGTTCTATGGCCCTGAGCAAGTTGTGCTCCATATCTTCAGCAAAGCTGTCTCTTGCTTAGATTTATAGTCTTGCATTTTCCCCGTCCTTCTCCAGACTCTTCAAAATGCACTTATTTGCAGCAGCTTCACCCAGTTTTCCAATCAGAATGTGAGGAGAATATTTTTAGTTTGTTGATAAGTGTATGAGTAGAAAGGGAACTGTTTTTAAACTAGAGATAAAAGAGGAGGAAAAAGTAATCAAACAGTAACAACAGTGGGCAAAAGAGGAATTAGATTTAAAAAGCAGTCATGTAATATTTCCACTGAAGTTCACTACAGCAAAGACATGACATTTCTGCTGCTTTCTTATCTCCAAGAGCTGCTGTTCCACTATTAAAACAAGTGAAACTGAATTATTACACAATGTACTAAGATTCCGATGGTGGGAGGTAAGGGAAAATTAGGAAGCTGTATGGAAAGCTATTTGTGAAGTATCTAACTCTTGCAATCATAGGAAAATAGCAGTAGATAGATGAGGAGTATTGTGATGACAATTCCCTCATCACATCTCCTCACACTTGTTACCTGCATGACAAGGAGATGGACATGTACTGCTGCCCCCATTCCAAGCCAAGCCCATCTCCAGAGCTTAGCTACTGCACTTTCTGGTTGCTTACACTATACTTACAAATTACTCAGTATTTATCCTTAATAAGAGTTCATTTTCAAAAGGACTTCAGAGCTCAAACTGACTCAGCTCAATTAATTTATTGAGGAGGACTATAAGGACTGTAATAAATCAGGCAGACAGTTGCTTATTAGAAATGCAAAAGATGCTGGGAGTCTTCTGTGGTGGCTGCAGCAAGAGGGCAAGCTCTAACAGGTTTTAACACCTTGCCTCCATAAATGAAACTGCAGAAAATGGTCTATAGCAAATCTTGGAAAAAGAGCATTGAAAGCTTGTAAAATTGCCACCCAATGATTTTTGTAACTCACCTCCACCCCTTTTTAAATTCTTTTTGCAATTGCCATACTACAGTGGCAACAGTAATAAGAAAGAGAACCACATTTTCTTGTCTTCCCTCTCTGGCCTACTCATATAACACATGAGACAGCCTAGGCAAAATTAGACTCTGACGAAACAGTCAATCATTAAAAGATGATCAGAGGGCTTGAGCACCTCTCCTATGAGGAAAGGTTGAGGGAACTGGGCTTGTTTAGCTTGGAGAAGAGAAGGCTCCAGGGAGACCTCACTGTGGTCTTCCAGCACTTGAAGGGAGCGTATAAACAGGAAGGGGAACGGTTGTTTACGAGGGTGGATAGTGATAGGGCAAGGGGGAATGGTTTTAAAGTGAGACAGGGAAGGTTTAGGTTAGATATTAGGAGGAAGTTTTTCACTCAGAGGGTGGTGATGCACTGGAACAGGTTGCCCAAGGAGGTTGTGGATGCCCCATCCCTGGAGGCATTCAAGGCCAGGCTGGATGTGGCTCTGAGCAGCCTGGTCTGGTGGTTGGTGACCCTGCACATAGCAGGGGGGTTGAAACTTGATGATTATTGTGCTCCTTTTCAACTCAGGCCATTTTATGATTCTATGATTCTATGAAGTATGATTCTAAATATTTCTGATTCCCATGCAGTCATTGTGAACATGTACTGGTAGCCAGGAAGAACTCACAAGGAAGTAAAGCTGTGTTCTTTATGCTAACAGTTTAGGAGCACTTGATGTGTTTGTACTTCTGCACAATCCAGCTGTTGGGTAATTGCCATAGTTATTTTGATTTGCCCTAATTTTTCTCAGTCACTGATCTGAAATTGATGTCCAGAGCAGCACGATAATATTGGGTCAATACATAAGTACTCCAAGTGCTTAACTGTCTAGAATGCTACTTTTTCCTTTGTTAACTCAGGTATATGCATAGCATTTATGTGCACACACATACACATACTCCTACTGTTTTCTAAGCTTAAATGCTTGCTTCATCTGAAGATAATGTAGTATTTGCTGTCTTCTTGGCTCCCAGTGATATTTGGCATCGGGAATACCCCTGTTCAGTTGCAGTCTAAGCTTTAGCCAAGGTCTTAAGCCATACACAGTAGAAAATAACTTTAGTTGAGGAGGAAGAAACTGTTGCATAGTGACTACTTGCTACCACTTGAAAGATTTGCCTATTTCCTAATTTGATTAGTGGCTCTCCAAGGCTCAAATCCACAGAATGATTACATTACCAAAAGAGTGCAGCCAAACATCCACAGGTCAAATAAAGCTACAAACATGGGAGCAGTTACTGAGCAAGTTCTGGTTGCTTCTGGATCCTTCTTACAATGTTTTCTGCTTTTGTTTTGCACGCAAACAAGAACATAAAGCATAAGAAGCTGTCATAGAAAAATAACAACAAAAACAACCCTTCTCATAGCTTTTATTCATGCTTAAATATCTTAATGATTAACTGAAGTGTTACCCAATGGTTTTACATGACAATGGAGAATTGAGACCTTGGTTAAGGGCAATCATACAACAGAAGTGAGATTTTAATTATCACAGCATTCAGCTAACAACAGAAGTTGTAAGAGATGATTTAGAAGGTGAAGAGAAGCAGTAAGAGATGAGTTTTCGTATATTCAGCTAGTTACACAAATGGCACTTTCAGAGTGGCAGATGGCTCTGAATACGTTTAGTTTAGCAAGGTAAAGAAGGTATTGTTGTCTTAGAAGTAAAAAAAAATCAGAATCTGAAAACTGGAACTCATAGCCTCTGTTCTGCCATAAGTGTCTACACAACAGGCCGAGGAATGAAAGCACAATGCTACTTTCAAACCAAAAAGGTAACACAAAATAAATGGCAATTCAAAGGCAAGAGTGATTTGTGAGTTACAGTGAAGGACAAATAAACTGGTTTTGTACAGAGTAATGATGAAACAGTTTCTGATCAGATACCCAATAGAAAGCCTCCAGTGACTATTATGTCTTGCACCAACTCCACACCCATTTATGGACTCAGTCTAAGAAGAAGTAAACCAATACTAGAGGAACTGCTTTCTGCAGCTGAGCAAAGAGCCCTTTGTGTCCAGCATGGTCTCATCCAGATGTCCTTTCATGAGACTCAATTTTCCTTACTTTGACTTCCATCTTGTGTTTGGAAATCAGTTTGCAAAATGTTTAAATCCAGCCACTTCTAGTCTTTTTCTCTCTGCACAATTACAGGCTTGTGAGTGGGAAAGATTTCAATGACACTTATTTAAAGGCTTCAGCAAAAAAAAAAAGCAATTAAGTAGGCGACAATTTTTTTAAAAAAGAAATCAAATTAATTCCTTCTGAGCAATTAAAGAGTAAGTTTGATCTGCTCAGACAGGAACATTTCTATTTAATTACTGGTTGGCTATATTGATATATCAAAATCCAGAGTACAAGAGATTATTTAGGGATAATATATCCCGTCCAGTGAGTAAATTAAAGAGTAAGGCAGAAAATTTAGTTCTTCGCAAATGTACAGAAATTGCTCTACAGGTGATTCACTGTTTCCTTGAGGAGAAAGCAGAATATATGACTCTGTTGGTACAAACAGTGCAGACTTCGCTGCTACCCATTTCCATCTGTGTATGGTCTGATAAGCCATTGACAAAAGAACCTGAAAAGGGGCTATGGAACACTGAAAATAATATATTTATATGGATTTCCAATCATTGCATTAAAATCCTATCTCTACTAAGATAAGCAGAAGACATGAACCTAAAGGCTAATCACTCTTCACCACCAGAACTCTGTTCTATGGGAGGCAGAATGGCAAGAAGAGAACAATCTCCTAAAAGATACTTTTTGCTCTTGTCATAGAAATCAGTGCAAGTTTTCATCATCCAGACCACTCAGATTTGGCTCAAGAACTGACGTGTGTCAGCCCCGTGTGCCAGACAGAATCCAGAGGTGGGTGTGGACCCTGTTGGACAACTGGTATATCAAGATAAAATCCATCTGTTAAAAGCTAATTGGCTGATTGCCTCCTGTTTATGATGAAAGGCTATATTCTTGTTTTGTCAGAGGCTTAACTAAAATATTACTTTGACAAACAGTACTTTGCAATTGTAAACAAGTGGCCCTATCTAAGGGAGCTTGGTGACACTCCTTAAAAAAAGGATGAAGAAAGCCATCCTAGCTTTGCCTCATCAACTATGAAGTTGCTGTAGGCTATTTTGCTTTTGATATGTGAGCAGTTCTTAACTCATTGTTAAGAAACTTTTAGCTGGATGATTTTGCCTCTGAAGAGTAAAGTCCAGTGGTGAGTGCATTCACACGTGCTTTGCAACATGACAAAACCACATGGCATTATTAAAAAATAATGTCATTTGCCATTCCTGGTCACATAAAACAGTACACAGACATACCAAATAACATTATACATTGTCCATGAACACACAGACAAAGAGAAGACAAAAGATAGGAAGTGTTCACAGCTCAAAGTTTTCACGGTAACAATTCAACAATTTCACAATTCAATTTCAACAGCTGTATCCTCTTTGGCCAGTTCTGTTGAGATCCTTGATACACATACACTGCAAGAGTTGCAGTATAAAGGCTTAAAGCTTAAGAAATAAATATCCAAACACCTATGCCTGCTCTTTGCAAGGTTCTTGAAGTCAAACATAATTCAGAGTAATTTTTTAATGAAAATGATCAATAGAGGGCAGCATATTCCTTGTAAAAACACAGCAGTGCTGTAGATTTAAGAGATTAGATATGGAAATGTGAAGTACCAATTATATTACTTAGATTCAAGAAGCAAAGAAGGAAACATAAATACTTATAAAAGTAATCGTGGAGACAATACTTTGTATTTTAAAACACAAATTATATAAACAGGATGAGTTTTTTTGTGAACTCACAGAACCATTAAGTAACCATAAGGTAAGCTGTGAAATAAAAGATTTTGTATTGATGTTAGGACCTTAATATCACCAAAAGTGTGAAGGCATATGCTTAATTATTTGTACAGTGGAAATTATCTTTTCATTATTATTTTTTTTAAATGACAGTGACACAGAATTAAAGACCAGAACATTGCAAATATTAAATCTGTATGTATTTAGACAGCAGAATAGAAGCAGTAAAAAAAGGCAACAAGCCTAAGTACTAGCGATGTAGCCTGAATTTATGGCTGCTGGGACTACTAATGCACCATAGACTGTTGCTCCTGCACACCAGTAGTTTAATAGCAGCTTTAGTAATCCATTTAAAAAAGTGATTTTGAAAATTCTGATGATACTCTGAGAGGATATCTGCAAGGAGAAAGACTGCAGAGTTAGCTTTATTATTCTCTGCTTACTTCACTACAGATGTAGAAGATATGCACTACAAATATAGAAGGCCTCCTGCTTATTTTAGTCTAAAATTAAGTTTCTACAATGGAACCCAAATTCAACCCCTTCTAAGAATTCTGCTATGTTGTTTGAATTGAGAGAAAAGAAAATCCAGCTAATGCTTCCTACCAGGCACAGTCCCCATACATCTTTCCCAGAACTTCCATTCTTGCTCTATTTCCATCTCTATGCTGTGGAAGAAAAGGGACACATCCCTCTGTGTACGAATAGAACTTTCTTGCCCCTTCTTCACCCCATACACTCAAGAAAGCAATTAGTCTAAAACTAAAAAAAGTTTTAGACAAGTTGGGCAGCAACCCACAAAGACAGTCCTAGCAAAATGACACAGGAACAATAAGAAACATAACTGGAAGTCAAGTACTTAAACAGTCATTCGGTTAAGAAAGCAAATTAAATGAAACTTTAATGGGGAAAATAAACCAACCATTGCCACCCCCACCAAAACAACAAACCAGAAGCCAAATAACAACCTAAACTAAACCAAAACAACAAAAATAAAATCCAGCCCAACCAAGAGCTAAATGAAGCGTAGAGGAAGGAAACAAACGTTTAGCAAATATATTAAGTTAACTTGTTTAGTTGAGGCTGCACAGTAACTGACTCAGATCTATTACTGAGCTCTCTGAAAAACAAAATACTGATTAAATCCTGCAAAGATAACAGCTGTGAGGGATACTCCTTTACCCACAGTGGAGCCAAGATTGGAAATATGTTGAAAAGTGATGCATTCATCTACTGTTGCATAATAGAAATGCACAAATAATCTTCTCTAGTTGCACTGGTGGTGAAGGAGGAATATTTATAAATGAATCACGAGATATTTCCTGGTGAAAGGTTCTTCCCAGATGAAGAGTGAGAGAATTAGATTAGATTGCAGCGGATGATGGGTAACCTTCCTGAACCAGTCAAGTTACGCTGGAGCAATCAAATTCAGCAGGGCCCAGCAAAAGTCAGCCTCTTTAAATAAGAGCAGATGAATATAAGGGATTATCTCTAGAATAGAATAAAAAGGCAGAATTGAGTGGTTGTTTGAAGTAGCATCTGTTTTACTTCAGTTTTATTAATGTACAAACTCTGTATATAGCAATTATTTTAATAGGGAATCAGATCTGAGATTCCTGACTTCTGTGGATTAAAGTCATATAAAGAAGCTAGAAGACCTTCTAAATAAAGCTTTGGTACCTTAAATTACAATACATAAAAATTTTGTCATTGTACTTTAAATAATTTAATTCAATTTCTTCCTTTGTTATTTAAAAAGTGAACTTGAATCCATATAATAAGGATTACTGTAGCTGAGTTTAATGCAGAGAGGTACTTGTTTGCACTTAAAATGGACAGACTGATAAGAGGATTTCTGGATATGCTGGTATATAATTTGTAACGCAAATTGGTAAACTGCCAAGTACCTGTGTTTTACTTGACCTTTTGTGTTTAATTCTTGGTGATGCCAGTAGCATTCAGTTGTTTGAGGACAGGGAAGAGACAGTAGAGTTGAAATAAGTAAAATAAAACCATGATCCAAAGGTCTTATTAAAGGCAGTTTGAGTATGCTCTAAGAAATACTCTTTTTTAATTTTTTTTTTTTTTTTGCTTGAATGTTAATGTTTGAGTTCTATAACATATCCACTATTTCATGTTTTTAATCACATCTCAAAACCACTGAAATTTTCAGTCTCCAGGGAAACAAAGTTTTGGAAGAGAAATTTAAAAGTTATATCACATGTATTCGTCATAAGGTCTTCTAACCTGTTAATGATTCATGTGCCACTTGGCAGAGAGCCCTGTGCTTTGGGTCCTGACTACCCATGCAATTCCTGATGTCTCTTCCCCATCTAAGGAAGAGTGTATTAAAATGTGCAACAGCCAGTGTTAGTGACCACGAAAGAGTGAATCTTTGCTATTTCCTTTCCTTTCTTGTGTGGGTAAATGTCTCATTGATTATGGTACAGCTAGAGAAGAGGACCAAGTGCATGGCCTACTTACCTAGAAAAAGTCATGAAAAAAGGAAGAATCATGCTTAGAATAGCTAAAAAAAGGGGGGAGAGCAATTCTGATTTCTTACGCTGGTCCGGGAAACCTGAGGACATGCTAACAAATGCCTTTCTTATCTGGGAAACTGCGACATATTTGTCAGTTATGTCATGGAAATCAGGGTGTAGCACTGCTCCTAGTTCTGGACGTTGCTTGTGACCCACGGACAGATATGGTAGGATCATCTTTTCTGATATATGCATCAGTAGTGTTCCGTCTTGGCCCTGTTAAAGTACATTCCCTTCCAGAGAGGGAAAGCGCTGGGTTGGGAGGGCTGAGGGGTCTGCCTTGTCCACCCCTATGAGCTGGGCATTGGATCAAGATCATCTGCCACAGCTTGGTGGCTGTCCAGCTGGGCTGTGCACACCCAGGCACCTTACATAGCTGCCAAGGAGTGTGACAAGAGATTGAGTTTTCACAAAGAGCTGAGTAATGGAAGGACGTAACTTTAACTCACTGATACATGTTATTCAGGCAGATGTATTCAGTACCTTGTTGCATATGGCAGCGCCCAATTCTGCACTTGGTTGTATAGACATGCCACATCAATGGTTTCTAAGTGGTATAACTTCAAGTAAAAGTTTAATCAGGCAAAAAATAAAATAAAATAAAGTAAAATAAAGTAAAATAAAATAAAATTACAGCCTGGATATTTGTTTATTTCAGTGCAATTTCAATATTATTGCCCTTTCTAAATTCACTGGCATTTAAAAACTCACTGTTCTGCATGTGGTTTTCTTTTTTTTTCTTTTTCCTTTTTTTTCCATTTGCTCATTTTTGATCACATATCAGATATCCTATAAGATTGGTGGTTTATTGTGCAGGTACTTTGCATGAGTGTTTGAAGTTATTCTTTTTAAATGAGAATTTTTTTAACACATCTCTTACTTCTTTTTAAATTTGTGTATAAATCTGTGTGACTCTGAGTAATTTATCCCATTATATCTTCAGGTTGGTGCTCTTCATTACATACATTTTCAGGGATAAAGAACAAGAAGATAAGATCAGAGTAACAGGCTATGATTCAACAATCTCTCTTTTGGCAAATGTAGAGCAAATGATTCGTTGCACTGAACCATTGTTTAGTTGGGACCTTGTGTTCAGTGCTAAAGTACTTTGTCTTAATTTAGACTTTGAGCATATAAGCACTTAAGCTTATATCTAGAAGCGCTCCCATAACTAAAGCTGATTTAAAAGTTATTGACTACTCGTATGAATAAAGTTCCATTACTGTAAAGTTGAAGGTCTGGAGCAATTATTTCTTGACTATACAAGGCAAAGAGGATAAAAAGGCTGTGGCTTTTGTACCATTAACAGATACTTCTCATGGGAAAAGTTCTATGATGAAATTATTCTTTGAGTTGTTATTCAACTGGAGATGTTAGGAATAGAAGAGCTCCCCTTCCAGAAATCTCACTCAGTTTCTTCAAATTACTGATCTTTTTAGCAGTCTTCTGACAGTTCCTCTCTGCAGGCTTGGTCATTTGGTGTTGCAGGGTCTGATCCAAACCTAGTCAGATCCAGTAGAAAGGCTATTCCCTAGTTTGCTTTTTTTTTTTTTTTTCCTGGGACTGTCTTTTGGGATTATACTGTGGTTCTTCCTAGAACCTCCACAGAAGCAACAAATATCCGGATTTCTCCAGTATACCCCAAGAAGCATAGAGGTGAATGTCAGACACTTATCTTGGTCTTGATGAAGGCAACTCCTGCATAGGTCTTCAGTGCTGTCTAGAATGATGTGTCAGAATCCCTGGGTGAAAAGCCCTTAATACCTTCTGTAAAAAGCTGGCCTTTTAGAGGGTAAATCCAAGCATTATGTGATGAAAACTTTCTGAAGTATTCAGCTCTGTGTGACTAATAGTTTCCATTGCTACCAAGAGCCCAATGGAGATTTGTCATGAGATCTTTGTGAGGTCACAGCAAACTTACAGAGAAAACACCCAAACTAGAAAATAAAGAACACCCCAAACTCACACTACTTTTATGAAAGAACCTTCCTTGACTTTTTTTTTCGTGAATTAAAAAAAATAATTATCCGAGTCAAGAATCTGGAGAGGGAGGGAGAGAAAGGGAGAATCTCATAAGATCAGAGTCATATATCTGTAGAAATGCCTCATGGGAAGAATATCACAAATTTTACAGCTTTTGCCAAGAATGAAGGAGTTCAAGAGTGTGACATTGTACTCAGTGTTGTTTTCCCTCTCCTTCCTAAAGATAGCAGATGTGACAGAAGTTATTCTACACTATTTCTGATGAATGCGGCTGTAACTGCTGAGCAACAAGTTAGCGCACATTCAGTACTGACTTAATCCCTGGGGAAAACTCCAGTGTTTGCTGTTTAAAGTGGTTAATACCTTGCAAGGTGCCCCTCTTCTGCTTCAGCCCCAATCCTGACCCTCTTGTCTCCTTACAGAAAAGGGAGACCAAAAGGAGTTTTCTGGGTGTTCCCTTCTTTTAGTGGTTTGGACCAAGCTTAGTGGCCCATTAACGTAGGAAAAATGTTTGTCAACTGGAATGTTCAGTTGTGTTGTACTGTGGATGTTTTGAAACTGTGTTTCAGTGCTCCCATCTTCTTTCTATTTCATTGATTTTTTAACCCAGGTATTCCATGAACAGTTCCAATCTCCACCTTAGAACAGCCTCTTTGTTGCTCTACCTTAAATCTCAGGACCTTTTGTCTGAAGAAGAGTGGGGAACTGAGGAAGATTGCAGGTATATTCCAGGTCCAATAGTTTTACAAATATATGACCAGACATAACAGCCATTTAATGTTTGAATGTACTTGATACTGGTTTCTCTTGTGTGAAAGTATATGTAAGCATAATGTAATGTCTTTAGCATTTGTGGGTTTTTTACTGTTGTGGTGGTATATGCAATGTTACTGAATATTCCATCCTGCAGAGGAGCCTTTCTGGTGACCTTGGTTTTGTTCCACATGCCTGAGGGCCTCAACTGATGCAGTATCAGAGGTTTTTCTTTACACATGGACCATCTTACCACAGAGATTTAATATGAAGAAATTAAGTTTGGGAACTGGTGAAAAGAAACCAAAAGAAAAAAGTCGTGATAGGAGTTGCCCAAGGTGGTGTAATAACAAGAGGGCTTTAGAGACTGTATTCTCCATTCCTGATATCTTTTAACTTTAATTCTTTGGGAACATAGAAATACTCACATAGGCATTCGCTAATAACACTTAAATGTAAATAAAAACAGCATTTCTGGTTATTGGTGCCCAGTGATCATAAATATGTTGCACTACAACTGGAACTAGTTTTTTAAAATGCTTGTTTTTAAGACATTTTGTGGATACTAACCAAAACAGAACTGGAGGACATGTGGAACAGTACATGGGGAAAAGGGAGATGAGGGAAAAGTCTTCTGCACAAAAATCTATATAAGAAAACAAATGAAACTCCCTTGAGCACTACCTGCAACTTTCCAGGGACATGACAACTTGTTTCTCTACCACAGTAACCCAGGTACATGGCATCCATCTAATTCAATTAAAGTACACAGACTGAGGCTAGGGAGTCAAGTCTTGTAAGCAAACAAGCAGAATGCACCAGAAAATTCCAGCTAATGGGAGAGGAGCAGGAGAGAAAGCAATACTATGAAATAATGTTTTTAGGGTACTTTTAGGTCATGACCTGAACCAATGATTGAGCACCTAGTGAAGGGGCAGAGTCAGTCCTGGGAGCACAGGTTCCAGCAATTCACCAGTGCAACTGTAAGGATTAGACCCAGGGCCCATTCCCGCCAAACCTCATTTAAGGATTGGCAGCCAAAGAGGAAGCATCTCTACTTGGATGTTGCCTCCTTTGGGATTTTTTCAGTGAGCTATTATCCTCAGAAAGGGGTAAGCTGTTTCTTCTTTATTACTGGATTATGATGAATACCTTTATTGGGTGATCTGAAAACTGGTCAGTGGCAACTATATTCTCCTGACAGGAGCAGGCCTGATAGAGAGCAGAACAGTGTCATCCTAAAGGCTGCTCTGAAGACTGACTCTCAGGCCTTTCAGGAACGAACTAAGAGACTACGTGAAGTGCTGAGAGACCTGAATGAAAGACTCAAAGATGGCAGACCCAGTGGCCTACATATGTTACAAACAACTTGGGCCTCCCTGCTTAGGGTCCAAATTAAGGGAAGTGATATATGACTGAAGGTCCAAGTTGGAATGATGAATAATCTTTTGCTCCCTGCCCCTGAGAATCTAGAACCAGGAACCCACAAGGTAAAATGGCCTTGAGAAGCCCAAGTGGGGGCAAAATGGTACAGCCTACTTGCACCACAGGGGTAATTATTAAAAGGCGGAGTAATGGTAATGCCACAAGGAATTGGCACATGGCCCTCAGAAACTGTGAAACACGCTTCAATTCTCATCACAAAGGGGACACTAATTATATCATTTTGGCAGATCAGAACCCCTGCCCAATTTTGGTACTTGGTGTAATTATTCAACTGTCAGCATAAGGCCAAAGAATGTGGTATAAAAGGCCTGGATGTGCCCCTGTTGAAGTGGAAATTTTGACACAGGACAGGAAAATGGTATGTATTTCACTGTGGAGAGCAGATCGTCTATTTTAGTGTCAATTAAACGCCTATTCTACTCCCCCTGAGATCTACAGCCTGCCAGGATGACCAAAGGAGGCAGAAGAAGCATGGGTTTCAGTGCCACTGAAGAATTATCAAGACATCTTGTTCTTCAATGACATTTAATGACAGACCTCTGAATATCTTTTTCAAAGGAAGCTGTACAGGACATACAATTGAAAACTAGGGACTCTGTTGTGATGAAAAATTGTATCAGTGTTGCAACTACAGTTATGAACCAGACTGTAAAAGAAAGCTTGTCCTTGACATGCTCAGTCATTGGTTCATGTTGTCAAGGGGTGGGATGTAAGGGAACAGGTTATGTCGTGACCTGAACACCTGATTCTGATGGAGCATTTGGTGAAAGGAAGTGGCTAGCCTTAGGAGCACAGTTGCAAGCAATTGCCTATGCAATCCCTAACCTCATTTAAGGGCTGTCAGCCAAAGGGGGAGCATCTCTACTTGATGATTTTTTCCTTTGGGAGTTTTTCAGTGAGCTCCTCTCCTCAGAAACTGGTAAGTTATTCCTTCTTTATTACTAGATTGTGACAAATACCTTCCTTGGGTGATCCTAAAACTGGTTAGTGGCAGCTATATTTTCTGCCTTATAGAATACAGATGTGAAGTTGAAAAGATCATTAAGATCATCTAGTCCCCCCATCAACCCATGATGACAAACTTAATTGAAAAAGGTATGCTTTTAAGCATTTCTGGCTTTAGAGGTTGTGTGAATGTTTTGAATGGGTAAGGATTCCATCCGGAAAGAGTGGCAGCCATTGGCTCTTTGTGGGAGTTTAAGAACCAGAACAGTATTTGCTTATGAAAAATATCATGGTTGCATTGCTGGCAGTTACCACTGGAGCTGGGAGGAGCTGTTGAGCTTTCTTGAGTCCTCTTGTCTCCAGAGCAAGCTGCAGATATACTGCTCTTACCCAACTCCTGTTCTTTCTTCTGGGCAGGCCCCTTAGCAGTAGCACCTCCAGGTCTGCCTCACTCCTGACACTGCCTTCTCTCTTCTCAGCAAGACCAGCCCCAGTAAACAGAAAGTCAGGGAATGTGTGGTGAGGACTGGCTACCAGCAAAAGGGGTTAGTGCAAGCTCTGCTGCAGGAGTCAATTCTGGAGGAAGGGAAGTGCTCCAGAAAGTAATACAGGGATATGAGTAGTGGCCCTTCTTCAGGTGAGAGCTGATGGGAGGGCATTTGATACCTTGATGAAATCCTGGGTTGAAGAAACCAGTCTAGAAAACTGCCTAAGATAAGCATGTGGGGAGGAGCGTAAAGACACTGGGGATCTGGAGGGGCTTGTGCACTACAGAGCCTGAAGGTGGTAAGTGGAGCTTTGAACAGAGAAAGAGGAAAGCTGTAACTGAGATGAAAGAGACATTTTTAAATAAAAGAAAACAACTTGTCAAATAAACAGACAGTTAGAGGAGTGAAATACTTGCTTCTGATAGGCTTGTCCTGTCTCTAAACTAAGAAAAACCCTATGTCAGCGATGAGTATTGAACAAAAAGAATGAGGAACAGGCAAAGCATCAATCATATTTACTAAATGATACTGAATGTCCACAGTCCTTAACTAGCCCCAGCTACACCTGCTGCTAGTTTAACACAAACAACTTGTCCCTTCCTTACCAGTGAGTTCACTGTCACAGCAGTCTGTGCTCAATAGTAAAGACAGGAAATACCTGTGAGTGCTGCTTGGAAATGTTCTACTATTCTAAGTCAAATATTAAATTCATCCTATACTAATTACTTTGTAAAACAAAAACAATAATGCTTTGCCATAGTAAGTCACTGACTCCACAACGTGGAATAGATGTTTCTTAAGGCATTTCTCCCTCTTGCAGGTGGCGTTCTAGACATCCAATACCTGTCAAAGCTACCGTGCAAACACAATGACTATTATAAACCACAGGAGATGAATTCCATTTGGTTTGTTGCATTTGGTATTCCTGAGTTTCAAGTAGTTGAGGATGCCTCCTGCTCGAAGGAAGAAGGCTTTGCTTTATTGAACAAGGAGACTACAGGAATTATGAAGTCATATTTGGTAGGGGTAATATCAGCTTTTCACCGTCCCACCGTCCTTTTTCACTATCTGAGAAACATTTTTTTTGCAAGGGTATTAATGCTAATCTAACATCATTTGATGTAGCATAATACTGAGCATAAGATGTTAACAGGGCAGCTTTTTCTTCCCCGAAGGGAAGTCTGACAGAATTAGGCAGGTGCGTGGGGACCAGAGGACAGGCTCCCCCTGAGATGGGCTGCAGCCTGCACCACTGAGGTACCAGAGCAGCAGGAAAGCCAGGAAGACTCATGTAGCAGAAAGACCCCATCGCACATGCCACTTATTTTGCTGAATGTTGCCGCCTCCACCTCAGGAATCTGCCTGCACTAAGTGCAACAAGTGAAATGGAGCCCAAGGATGAGAGGGTGGAGGAGTTTGTGTCTCCTTAACTGTGTGCGTGTCTTTGTCTGCTCAACACTTACACCAGTTACAAGACACTTGTTGACCAGCAATAAATATTTCCCGGTTAATAGCTAGGTCACCTGCTGCAGAAGGATGTGAGATGATTCTAAGCCTTTCTGAGGTATCTACTGCTACCACGCTTATCTTGATATTGGCTTGCTGAGCTGGCTAAGTCACTGTGCTTCAATTCAGAAGTAAAAAAAACACATGAAAATAAGTTTTCATGGAGTTTGGATTTCTTGTGTTCCTTCCTAGTTAACAACAAGTCTTAGCAGATGCAGATTTTTCCCATAGTAAGCACTTTGCTGTTCTCATAGACTTTGGTTGCTTCAAAAGAGAGCCTAGATTTGCACTACAGAATGGTTTGGTTTTGTGTTTTTTTTCTTTTCCTTCATGTTTTATTATAGTAGGAGAGACAAAAGAAACATTATGTTAAAAGCGGGCTTTGTTCTTGTAGGATAATCACTTCCTTAAATTTATTACTTTTTAAACAGGTATTTTTTACAAAGAAATGGACTTTTTTTTGTATCCTTTGTTTCTCACTATCACTGTTCTCTATGCCTGAATATGCCTGAGTCACCTTCAAAGGCTTAATGCTGTTCTGTAAATTTTTTTTTTTTTTGCATCTGGGAAGCTGGGGAAGTACTTGGGATGAGATCTTCTGTAAGCCAGAAGTTTGTTCAGCTCACAGGACAGAGTGATATGGAGGTAGGTGGCTCTGTGCCTCTTCATTCCTTCCCGATGTTTGTTTTCATAGAACTGTTTGAGTTGTAAGGAGACTTTAAAGGTAATCTGGTCCAACTCACCTGCAATGAACAGGGACATCTACAGCTTGATCAGGATATTCAGAGCCCCATCCAGCCTGACCTTGATCTTTTCTGGGGATGGGGCATCCACCACCTCTCTGGGCAACCTGTTCCAGTGCCTCATTGATTTTGCAATGTTCAGATGATCCAGAAATAGGTTTTTTTTTTTTAAATTAAAAAGTGAAATTTCATAGCATAGATAATAAACTACTGTAAGAAAGTAATAAAAGAGCCTTTAATGTAAAATTCAGATTTGTGTGCCTAAGGGGGAAATATTCTATAACATTTTCAAGAGCTCTTAAAAGCAGAAGAGAATGTGTTTCATTCAATTGGCAGATACGACTCTTGCCCTCAATGGCTATTTTCTAAATGTCGCTGAGATCTCAAGGGGCTTGAGTTGAATAGTTGTTCTTGAACTTTTACCCTGAAACTCTTGAGTAAAGTTGAGCTGACATATATAATCCCACAAGGGGCCAATGGAATAGCTGAATAAAAATGGAAATGGAACATATGGGCTTATACAATTAAACATAATATGAGCTGCTCTCTCTCTCTCTTCCTTGAGTTCCTGTCTTCGGTTAAAACAGTGTTTTGTTCTGGTAAAAGCTTGAGCCTGTACTGCTATGATGCAAAGAAAAGGAAGAAGAAATTCAAGTGTAAAAGTAAAACTAGACAGTCTGAAGGATACAGCTGTATGAGGGTTTATATTAGTTTTCTAGGTGTCAGAATAAAAACTGAGGAGAAGACAATACCTCTTGTGCAAGAGGATATTGTTCTACAGAAACTGGTTAAATGGATCACTTCACGTTTGGTCATTTATTTTAGCAAAAACTCAGGGAGCCTTGAAACAAAGAGTTGAACTTGCAGGGGAATCTATAGCTTTTTACAAAATAGATTATAGTAGTGTCTTCCATTGTTTCTTTGTGCTTCAGTTTAAGAATGTCACATAAATCACAGGAGTTGAAGCCAATTCCCTTCCCTTTTCAAATTCCTCCTAGATGAAACCTAAATATAGCCCCCAAATTACAGGGCTAATGGGTATGCCAAGATGGTCTCTTTTTTTATCTTGCTAAAAATATTTTGTCTTGTTCAATTTTGTAACTAGAATATAACTTTAGATCAAAGGGGATCTCTGAGTGTTCTTTTGGCTGGAATATTGTTGGGGGTAGGAGGAGAGAAGGTATGGCTCTCAGTATGCTGTTTTTGATAATGATTTATACAGCTTGAAAAACTGTTGGGAAAGTTTAGAAACTTAGTTTCGTAGAATCACCAAGGTTGGAAAAGATCTCCAAGATCATCCAGTCCTATCATCAACTTACCACCAATATAACCCCATTAAACCATGTCCCTCAGTGCCACATCTGAACATTCCTTGAACACCTCCAGGGATGGTGACCCCACCACTTCCCTGAGCAGTCCGTTCCTGCACCTGACCACTCTTTTGGAGAAGAAATGTTTCCTAACATCCAACCTGAACCTTTCCTGGTGCAACTTGAGGCCATTCCCTCTAGTCCTATCATTAGTTACATGGGAGAAGAGGTTGACTCCTACTTCAACTACCTGAAAGGAGGTTGTAATGTAGATAGCAGTAAGGTCTCCCCTGAGCTTCCTCTTCTCCAGGCTGAATGATCCGGGTTCCTTCAGCTGCTCCCCATAAGACTTGTGCTCCAGAGCTTTACCAGCTTTGTTTCTGTAAAGGAGTTTGTTTCTCTCAGTTTTTGTTTGTTTGTTTTTGTTTTTTTTTTTTTGTAATTGTGTATTAAATACAAATCACATAGTTTGGGCTTGCCTATTTTTGGTGAGAAATTGGCTAATCGATTTCTTTGCAATATTTCCTCTATACTACCTGTAGGAAAACATGTTGATCGCATTATGGACAGAGAAGTAACTACTGGGAGAGGCTGACAAATGAAATTAGAAGTTCTAATTTGGAAACATTCTTGTTTTATAAGCTATTTTGATTAAAAGAAAGTAATAATTAATCTTTAACTCTCTTGAGACTTGATTCTTCTTCATACAAAAGAAGACTAACTATACCTGTATAAATTGGAAAAAAAAAAAAAGCATGCAATTTTAAGCTTATTTGTGATGAGCAAAAGCAGCTGGTTGGGGAGGGAATTGGCTTTTTTGCTTATATTTGCTGCATCTTATTGGCATAGTTAAGTGTCATCTCTTGATTGTCTCTTCTACTACTAGGTAACAGCAAACCTTTATGCATCTCTTAAACTTTTTGGAATTCTGATCATTCAGTACTCCCTGGACTCTCTTTCATTAGTATTCACTTGTATTGAATGATGCTGGAGGAGAAGTTTTGCCCTGAAAAAAGCACAGCTGAACAAAATGATTGTGGGTTATGCTCCTGTTCATACATTTTATTGTGGTGCTCCTCTTACTGTGCCATACCGCTCACCTGTGGATCACAGGTGATGAACCTCAGACTTTCTCCTCAAATACTGCACTAAGACAGCTGTAGCACATAAAGGGCATCTTGAACAGAGCTTTATTTTTTGTACCTGTGATTAGACTGTATGTAAGGCCAGATTATTCTTTAACTTGCATACAGTTCCATGTGCTACAAAACAAACATACTTCTTGATGCATGAGCTTGTGGATGATTACCAGGATTCTTCAGATTTGTGGGATTTAGTTATACTAGTTGATGCTGTTTCAATGTTGGAACTTGGCTTTCAAGTCCAGAATGAGTTTTCAGGGCTTTGAGTAAAGTTTCTTAATTAAAGAGATCTCATGAATGTTTTCATGTGCCTGAATGTTGTTTGGGAGAATTAAGATCCATCCAAGTATTAATTATTGATGAGCCTATAGGCAATTACTTGGTATGTGTTAAAAAATTAGTCATGGAACTCTTTACAAAAAAAAAAAGTTAATGTTGAAGGGAGGTAGTATATACTTGTTAATTAACTAGTAATGTAACTTGGTCTGATCAAACCATGTTTAAAGAGAGGGAATATCATGCAAGTGAAAACTAGTCTAAACAAGCTGGTGAATATTTACCAAGTAAACACATCCACAGGGATGTTAGGGCTCAGCTTTGCAGGTAAAGTTGTTTGGCTTACCTTGGGCAGCAGTGTTGTTTTATACCTGATTACAGTACTATGGATCAGACTGATGGCTTCTGATGGCAATGACAGAGATAGGAGCTTAAGGAAAAATACATGGAACAGTGTGAAACAGGTAACAAACAGTTCATTTTCCTACTCAGCCTAAGGAATTTCTAGTTCTGGTCTGCATCTGTTGCGTTACTTATTGATGGACCTGCCTTCAAAGAAACCAGCTCTTCCTGAAACAATTGATACTTCTGGCCTTTAGTTGTTATGTTGTACTTAGTTCAGAAGTGGTTTTCAGTAGCATCATTGAACTCTTTCCAAAAGCTCACTCTGGATTAATTATTGTACAGATAAATTTTCTGGCTTATTTGCATCAATGGGAAGAAATCAATTAAATAATTATTGTGCATTTGACAGGACATAATTACAAGCAATTAGTTCTTCCACAAATATATGGTTGCCTTTTTATTTTCTGTGTATTTCTTGGTCACAAATAATGAAAAAATGTTTTGTATTTAAGCTAGGTAGTGTGCTTTAGAACAAACTTCAAACAACTTATGAATAAGGGGCATGTTATCTACCTGGTTTTAACACACACAAATTTATTTGAGGCCTACAATGAGTTTACTTTTATCATTATTAATTTCAAGCTGTTTCAGGTTTTTCTTTTTCAGCAGAAACTTTTCATTTTCCTATGAGCTCAGGAAAATGCTACTTGCTCCCCTGCTTGTCCATACCAAACAGAGCTCTTGCAAATAAGATCTCTCTGTGGCATATCTGTTACTCACATTGCTATGTAGGTTGTAAAATTCTACAAATTACATTAATATCAAAAGCTGGGCAGAGAGGGCTTTGCTTTGTTCATGTGTTAGGAAGAGCTGCTCAGTTCCAGAGCCAGAAATTCAGCAGCATGACACCAGAGGCATCAATAATTCAACTGCTTGTTGATAGTCACAGCAGAAGCATTTCCAGGACAAGCTAACAAGTTGACGAGCTCTTTGCTCTCCTTCTGTAGGAAGTGAATTCCAGGAAAGGGCTGCAGGTTTTCTGGCCAGAGTACTTCAGAAAGCACAAATATCTGCAGGACTCCTGCAGACCATGAGATTCTTTGTGTGCATGCTACCAAACAGCAATGACTCGATTGTTATTTTTTTTTAATGTGATCCTGAGTAGAGTTTGATTTTTAATTGCCTGCCTGAGTACTATTAAACAAACATAAACACATTAAAAAATCTTTCTGGAAGGGAATTTCAGAATAGAAAAATCTAACAGCAATTATTCCCCAATGCAAATTAATTCTGTATTTTAAAATGTGATTTTTTTTTTTTAAACATTATTTCATGCATTCTGAAGCAAGGAATTCCTTTGATCTCCCTGGTAATATTTCATACAGTAGAATGAGTCCCTCAGTGAACTCAAGCTATATGCAGTGAATGCTCAAATATTTTTGAGCTACCATTTGTCCAAATCCCTTTTCTCTGGCTGTTTATTAGCACCTACTTGTTCATAGTCTTCTACAAGGCTTATGCTTTTAGGCCAAAGTAATTTTTTTTAAGAATTTCACAGATGAATTTATTTTACTGAAATTTAAAATACAACCCTGTTTGTCATGGATATTAACTTCAGAACTTACCAAGTGAATAAGGAGTTAAGTTTGGTATGTAGAGAACTTTGCTGGTTTAGTTGGGCACTTCAGATACACTCAAATCAAGATGAGGAATGGAGCTGACAGGCTTCCATGGTTGTTATATTATGATCAATTCTGATTAGCTGGCTTGAACTACTGATGTAAAAAGGTGTAACAGGTGCTTACAAAAGAAAAGGCAGGAGCTGACAGATGAGCTCTGTGAGACTACACAATTGCTAGTAGTGCTGCTTTTCATATATGTATTTTGGTGCTATGTTATTCTGTTTCAAAACAGAATTCCAGTGGATTGAAAGGCAGATTTCCTTTATGTGCAGGATGTTTTCCATTAGTTTTGATAGGTCTTGGTATTTATGAAGATGACAAGACCAGCAGGAACATTAGATTACAAGGGTAACTCTGAAAAGGTCAGCAGGCCTGACACACAATTTGTCTTGCTCAATTAAGCTCCATATTGATATCCTGTCTGTGTCACTGGTATAAATGATGTGTGGGAAAATTATTGTTTTTTTTTTGTGGCAACAGAGTTAAAAAAAATAATCAGACCGCTGAACATCGCTAATGACAAAACTGATAAACATTTAAGCTATGGTATACGATCCTCTGTTGGCTTTGGTCATTAGCTCTTGTAGCCTACTTGATTTGAGAATTTAACTGGCAAAAAAAAAGTGTCCAGCTGTGACATCTGTAAAGCAATTAAGAAATGTTTTATTTTCATTACTTAACTGAATAGACAGATAGCTAGAATTAATCAGAAATGCATTAGGCATACTCACTGCATCTTTCTTAATCTAATGCTTGTTACTATGATTCAGCATCATATGGCAGAAGTCAAAATATATTGACCCGTATAATCTAGCAAAATGTTTGCTCCACCTATTTCCTGTGTCTGCTGTTCAGAAGAATATAAATAACAGCTGTCTATATCGATTTGCCAGGAGAACTGAAGGGAGGATAAGTGCCTTAAATTTAAATAAAATAGCTCTAAGCAGCAAATAATTCAGGGGAATTAGAGTTTCAAATTCAATCCATTTCAATTATCAATTGTGGTTTACCAATATCCAAGGATTTCCTGTGTCTGCTGTAACTTCATGTTCCAACAACTTTGAACTTAAATAGGAAAGGATGAGAGACTGGGAGATAATTTTTGTTTGGTCACGGTAACCTACCTGATTATTTTTGTGAAATGCACCTTCTTAATCTTAATGAAATTGAAATACACCACAGTGCAAAAGAACATTGCAGAAATTGGAGTAATACTTCCAGCTAGTCCAACTGCTGCTAAGGAGAATCAAAGATTTATAGAACTGTTAAGGTTGGAAAAGACCTTTAAGATAATCCAGTCCAAGCAACAACACGTCTCCAGCAATGCCCATTAAGCCAGTTCCCTCAGTGACACATCTCAGCATTTCTTGAGCACCTCCAGGGACAGTGAATCCACCACCTTCCTGGGTAGCCTGTTCCAGTGCCTCACCTCTCTTTCTGAGGAGAAGTATTTCCTTAAATCCAACCTGAACCTTCCCTGGCACAACTTAAAACCATTAGCTCTCGTCCTATTACTGTTACCTGTCAGAAGAGGCTGATCTCCTGTTTGCAAAAAACCTCCTTTCGAGTGGTTGTAAAGAGTGATAAGGTCTCTGCAACTATTATTTGGAACAGCAGTGTTTCTTAAATCTTTTAATTGGTAATTAAAACTAATGTGTGAAGCTTCTTCTGTTGACTATTTACTTCTATAATGCTATTGAATGTTTTTCTTAATCACCTTTTTCAGTTCTCATTTTAGAGACCTAACTTTTTTTTGGTGGCTGAAGTCTTTATCAACTAATTGAAACTTATGTGCTTATTATGACTTAATACTTCTGTAACAGTGATCAAAGTGTTTAAAGAAGTTTTTAAATATTTAAGAATTTTTGTCTTCTACCAAACCACTTTTAATCTCAAGTAACTTGCCTTAGTCCAGTTTGGCTCTCAGAAATAATAAAGAAGCCTTTCTGTCAGGGGAAATGATTTAACAGTAAATGATGGAAGATTTAAACTGGATATAGAGGGTTTTTCCTTTTTATGATAAGGATAGTGAGGCACTGGAACAAGCTGCCCAACAAGGTGGTGGAAGCCCTGTCCCTGGAGACTCTTAAGGTCAGGCTGGATAGGCCTCTGAGCAACCTGATGGAGCTGTAGGTGTCCCTGTTCATTGCAGGGGAGTTGAACCAGATGACATTTAAGGGTCCTTTCTAGCTCAGATGATTCTATGATTCTGTAATTCTGTGAAAAGTAATGTACCTCTTTCTGAGAATAGAGGCTCCAGCCTTGCCTGTTAGTGGCAAGTGGTGGAATTTTACAGCAAATGAAAGAAGGCTAGTAAATCTTAGATCAGGCAAAATACGATTCTGCTTCCCTCACTGGTAATTGGCTGTAGGCATGTCTTGCCTTTTGTATCAGGAACTCAGAAAGACATTGATTATTTGTGCTGCATATGGTCCCTTAATATGGGTTCATGGCCTATATCCCTTTGTAATTGAAAATTACATAATACTGTACAGGAGAGGTTAGTTCTGTTCCTGCTATTGCTATGCTTTGCAGCTTTAGCTTAAACTTCTTGAATTCTTCTCACGTTATGGTTGCTACTGCATTAATTGCCTAAGTAGGAGAAAGAGTCCCTCTGAATATAAAATGGCAGATCAAAAGGTAAAGGATGCTCTTGAAGACTTGTGTTAGCTTTTCCTGTATTGTCCTTTAAAGTAATTAAAATAAGTGTGTGAGGAGGAGTGTTCCAATGCTTCCAAGATCCATTTATGAAGTGGAAAGTAGGAGTGTTTTGTTATCGGTGGGTCTTGCTGCTTTGTAAGCATGCCAGAAAATCTAAGTAGATGAGAACTACAAAAATGTTCCAATTGCTGGAAATAGTGCCCTTATGGGAAACACTGGAGAGCTGTCTGTGGTTTTAATCAGTCTTGAGATATGAATTGGGTATCAGGTTGCCCAAGGAGGTTGTGGATGTCTCATTCCTGGAGGCATTCAAAGCCAGGTTGGATGTGGCTCTGGGCAGCCTGGTCTAGTGGTTGGTGACCCTCCATGTAGTAGGGGGGTTGAAGCTAGATGATTATTGTGGTCCTTTTCAACCCAGGCCATTCTCTGATATGATCTTATGAATATTTCTGGGGAGAAGGGGCTCTTATTCTAACACAGTGGAACTTAGATAGGAACTCATGCTTGAAAAGCTTATGCAGGACAAGACTTGTGTAACTAAATAAAAATAACAATCTTGTCTATATGAAGAAGAGAAGAAGGAACTACAGTTATTCCAGAGGCAAAAATACAAGACCTCAAAAGCCCTTTTGGAAGAGATATGCTTGTCTTGTATTCACCTTGGCATTCTTGTGGGGAAAGTCTTCAAGATTTGTATTAATAAGAAAACTGCAAATATAATGTGCAGTTGGTATCTATTTGAGTAAAATACATTAGATTTGTTTGATTTAGATTTATGCAAAATCAAGTAACAGAAATATGGGAAGAAAGTATTTTTGACTTTCAACTTACTATTAGATGTTATGCTGCTGATGAAATCTTACTGTGTGCTTAAAAAAACAAACAAACAAAAAAACTCATCATATTTGAAGCAGAGACCAATTCTGAGCCGCATATTTGCTAAGACTTTTCATCTACACAAATGTTTTGAAGTATTTTATTAGAATGGAAAATCTGGTGGTCTTCATGTAGAAAGTGCTTCAGAAGCCTCTTGTGAGGCAGAAGGAAACCTTCATTGGCAAGGATTTGCTTGTTGTGAGTGATAGCTAGTGTGTATGTATCTTCCAGTATAGAGGCATATTCATAAGCCTTTATAGCTGATACTGGGCAGTAACTTGGTGTAATGACAGACTTCCAGTTTTAAAATAAAGAGTAAGTGACCAAACCTTGCCCATATAGGCTCTGCAGTTGGTATAAATAAAATCTCTATTCTACTGACACTAAGCACCTCCAGGTTTAATCGTTATGAGCTCTGAGTTACCTGTAACCCAAGTTACAACAATAATGCTGACAAATTTCTCTTCTGTTAGAGATCTGAAATCAGTGGTCAGGTGTACATAGCAGCACTTTCTGAAGGACAGTTTAGTCTCTAAAACAGTATTCAATTCTTATCATTACAATGTTGTAACAGATACATCTTTGGTCAGCATGGAATCCAAGAAAAGAGAAATTAGTATTTCTCGTTGCCTTGCTCTTTCTGCTTACGCCATCCACTCTCGAATGTGGTATTTTCTGGTAACTCTGCTTGTGCTTATATTAGTAGTCTAATATATTTGGCAGCTTCAAACCTTGAAAATAGGAGATTTTTCTGATATTTTCTCTTTCTGTAAGAGAATACCTCTTCTTGCATTGGCAATTGCCCCTTGATGATGATATACATTCTCTAAATGATGCAGCAGCTTAATTAAATTAATAAGTATTTAATGTACTTAATTGTGTATGGATTTTATAAGTATCTTCTAAAGTTGTTCTGCAGGAGGTAATTCACTTCCTCTGGAATAAAGGTGTTTCTTGGCAGAAGAACTTGTTTCATTGCTTAATTGGTAGCTTACTTCTTGGTGTACTGTTCTGTTGAGTAGTGAGTTAGTCATGAGCAATGACTAAGTAACACAAGGGCGTACACATGTGTGCTTACACACAGATGTAAGCACTAGACTGCAATTACCAGTACTGTTCAGTTTGTTAGCATGATCCCTGGTATCCTGGGATCTGTAACACTGGCTCTGAGCAACTTACACGTCAATCTTTTCCACTGATGAGTTTCAAATATGAGTACACCAATGTGCATTCAAAAGCTATGGATGAGTGACAGTACAGACTTGGTGACCCAGGAGCAAAGACTTTTTTTCTTTATCACTGCCTTCCTTCTTTGCATATTGTTGGTAGGCCAACATCTCTGACAGGACCAGTTCTCTGAGCGGGAACAGGCTGTTCTGGGAGAAAGTGGTTTGATTAGGGGAAGGTGGGATATCTCCTGTGCCATGAGAGGTTTGCCTGGGTGTGCAGTGTAAAAATCCTTGGCACTGAAGGTCCAGACTGCTGAAATAGGAACTAGGAAGGATGGAATGTGTCCCTTTTGCTTACCTACCTGTTCCTATGCACACCTGGATGATATCTACTTAAGTAACAATTAAAGATGTTGGTATTTTTTCTTTTATTTCTCTTCCCTTCCTTGCTGAAACAGTTGTTTTTTTTTTTTAAGAGATTTGCAAAGAGGAGATGCTAAAAGCTGTGTCATAGCCTTTCAACAGCGGAGTTACAGAGGTTGTTGCTGGTAGGATGCTGGCAATCACTTGCATGGGAAAAGCGTGAGTAGAGGGGCGGTAGCAGGTTATGTGTGAAGAGTAGAAAAAAGGGGATGTGAATATAGACCCTCAGTTATTACAGTGATCAGCATGACTCATAAGAAAGAGTTAACAGTTGGGGCTGCAGGAAGGCAAGGCACAGGCAAAAGAAAAGCAGTGCTTGTTTGGTGATAGAGGGGGTAAATGCTACAAAGTGCTTGTGAGGGTTTTAATAGAAACATACCTCATCCAAATTGCCAATTCTAGTCCTGGAATTAGAAGAGGCAGACAAGTCTGCAAGGCTGTCTGTGTCAATGAGGCCGGGCAGGATATATGGAAAATGGGAAGTCCACTCCTACTGTGATCTCTCTGCCTTGCATGAGAATGTTGATGAGTAATTTGGGTTGTGTAGAAGGAAATGATGCTAAGACCACTGTTGATAGTACAGCTTTCTAGGTTTCCATCAGTATTCAACCAGCTGGGCACATGCTCCACTGAAGCAGTGGTTGATGCAGATAAGCTCTATGACCAATTACTGGAGAGGGAAAGCAATGTTTTGTGTGCTATAGTATACAAGAAATGTTCTCAGTAACAACCTGTAACTCTAGGCAGAATGTCCTTCCTATTCAATCCCAACAAGGATCAGTGCTATTGACCCAAATAACTCCAGCTGCAGATGAAATCAATGTGCTGTGAAGCTCCTAACTGAGGGCAGCCTGTCTGGCTCCAGCCTGAAGAAGGAGGCAGGAATAGAGACTGTAGAAGATATCTAAAGATGTCTGGCAAACTTAAAGAGAGAATGCAGAAATAGCCGTAATATCCATGGCAGATGGCAGAGTGTTGCCACACTCTGTGCCCAGCACAGATTTCTAGTGTACAAGCACAGAACAAGGTGTAATGAATGATTTCATGCCCTGCCATCTGCTTTATTGATGAACCATGAGGATTGTAACCACCTGTGGAGCTTTGTAGATTAATAAGGGCCAAAATATATCAGAATTTCTCTGAGCCTGGACTGGCTACCAATAATTTGCAACTTGGACATAATGACAGTGTTTTGGGGATCAGTTTTAGCTGTGTGGATATGAATTAGCTTGTGCTATTTGGCTCTGGAGCCAATCAAATGGTCTTTGGCTCTCTCTCTTTTTTTTTTTTACCAATATAGATAAATTTGTCTGGGTTTGTGGAGTTTTACCTTTTCTTCAGATGGGTCTCTAATTTTCCATTTGTAGAGCTCTAATTGCATGTCTTTGAGAAAATGTAGAAAGCTGTTGAAGTATGAAAGAATAAGAAAAGAATGGGTTATAGGAAAAGGAATTTGTAGCATTATTGACTTGTTAATTTCAATTAAGAGCAAAATTCTGGAAAGGAAAAAATCAAACTATCTGTAAAATCCTGGAAAATCACCAAAGCGATGAGTAGCCATTGACATGGTTCATTTGTTCAATGCAGTTCCCTTCTGTGGCAGAGTGGATAAAGTAGAAGCATTAGATATCACATTTTGAGATTAATAGGGTTTTTGCTACTCCCTTGCACGATACTTCCACAAATATGCATATAAATTAAATTACAGGGTGAAATGCCAAACCAGTTGGATGATTATGCTCAGAAAATTAATCTGGTATCTCTCCCAGCAAAGACATCAAATGAGGTTTCAAAGGGTCCTCTGAGTGGAATAGTGAGCTAGCCTATTCTCTAGAATTTTAAAAGCAAGCTAGGAGCAAGCAGATTAATTTTGTTATTGAGATAGTCTTTCAGTCTTGATAAACTCAGAATACAATCAAGAAATAAAGATTGAATTTAGGGAGGGAAATGTAGGTATTAAATTCACTTGGGACGATCAATTGAGCAAATATGTGATGGTTAATACTGTGTGGTTCAGAAAGCTTCCTGAAAAAGATGGGGAAATGGGGGAATTGGCATGTGATATGAATCAGAAGTCTCATGCTGGATTTTCTGGCACAGGAAAGAAGCAAATGTCATACCAATTAATAAACATTTATGTTGCCTGCAAAATACAGACTGTACTTCCATTATGTTCAACATTATCAAGGCCATTGCTGTAGCGACATGCCAAGTTATGGACACTATGCTTCAGAGAAAATACAGACTATTTGGCGATCTTCCTGAGAAAAGAGGCTGGAAATATCACTGACTTCATAATTTGTATTCTTGGATGAGAGAAGGCTGAAAGCAACAGATCTTTTTAACACACAAAATTCGCTGTGAATCAGTTCATCAAGTCTGTGACATGCACGATGATAACCTTTATTAGTGGGTTCAGATCACAGGAAGTTTGATGGTCAGTGTGTATTTTCATTTCCTGTCTTTCCTGAGCTTACTGATAAGGCACTGAAATGCTGTGAGGCATTATTGGAAGAGTCTTTGGCATCTCTGCATAAGAGATCTTAGAGAAAAGGTAAGGTTGAAAAAAGGAAGCTTAGTGCAGCGTTTTGTTTGTTTTATGCAGAGCTAGTTGTCTGCCAATATTCATTATAGTATTGCTGGTTTATTTACAACAAATTGAACAGAAATTCTTGATTTGATAGCAGGGGTCCTCCAGGTTGAATTCTAGTCTGGGTAAGGAACACAAGAACTTGAGCCAAAAAGAAGAAAATGAAGCAGGAGAGGAAGTGAGGCTCTAATTCTGTGAAAAGATGAGAACAGTATGTGTTAATATGATTCTAGGAAGCCTTCTGAATACGTGCACAAGACTCTTTTTAATCTCTATGGCTTGTGCATACCAAATTCTCTGTATCATATGAAATTTCTATACTGGTCTCTTTATCCTGGAGCCTTGTTCAGAACTGTTTGGACTTTGTGAATATTGATACTGCTTTGTGGAGATGATACAGTTCTTCCAAGACTTAATGCAGGAAATTTAAGCTTTGGGAGCATTGTAAAGATGTACTTTTTTCTTCCCTTCTACAGGTCTGCTGAAGCATGGCCACATTAGCAGGCTTCCTGCTGCTTCTGCCCTGCTTGAGGGAAAGCAGAACAGTTCGTGCAGGTTGCTAGAAATCAGCAGCATTTATATCCATTGATTTCACCTCAGCACATCCCTTTGCTGATGCAGTTACTATGGGCTGGCCTGACTGAATAGCCTGAGCTGAGACTGTAGGGTACAAACAGTTATCTAATTATTCATTCCTGTTAATGTCATCACTTTGCACCAGAAGAGGGGTGTGGGTATCAAGGTTTCATTAGCTTTTAACTAGAACAGGGCTAGAGCTTATGAAAGCTTGATATATTTACAAGAGGTAGCTAATGATATTCAGAGGTCAGAATTTTATTAGGAAGAGAGAATGCTGCTGCTCAGAAACTCTGTCACCTGCATAAGGACTGTGGTTTCCCCCTCCCGCCCCCCAATACATTCTCTTCTGGGGAGAAGAAAGAACAAGAACTACTGGGGGAAAAGGCTGAATTGTTCAGGGAAGGGGACATGAAGTTAAAGAAGGGACAACAAAGAGAGAAAGAGACTTCAGGAGATGCAGAGAGCTAAATGAGAGCATGCTGAGGTGAAAACTTGGAAATTTATCCAGAGTTCTTGTGTCTCTGCTATCCTGCAAGCGCAGGGGCTTTGAAACCTTGATATCCTGGCAGTGTATCTATTAGCTTTAGATGTCAGAAGTGCAAACTTGTGATGCTACACCACCAGCTAATACACATCTGCTGCTGTTGTTCACCTTTACAGAGGATAAACCTGTTACTGCCGATTTGCTGGGTGTGTGCTATGGTCCTCTGGGTCACAGCATGGCTCAGTAAATGTTGAAAGAAGAGATTAGTGTCCTACATCATGCCCTACTCTGCATAGCATTCTCCCTAGTTTATGCACTTTTACCACTTTTTTCCTGCCTACGTGGGCAGATCACTGTGCAAATTTGCAGAGCTCAGCTTGCACTAAAAGTCCCACGAAAACTCTCAGCTTTGCAGCCTCAGGGCATTCATGTTTTTATTTAAAAAACAAACAACCTATGAAGTCTGTAGAAGATATACCCAAGTGTGTGTTTGGTGTAAACAGTGAGTCTGTTTACTGGAATATGACTCTTCATTTATTGCTTTGACAGAGTGAGGTAGGTGATGTTTATCTTGAAATGCTGACCTTCAGATGGAAGAACATGGGCTTGTGCGTATCTTTTGTAATAAATGTAAGAAGAGATCTTGTTTTCTGAAGCTTCTCTCTTAGTTGAAGCTTGAAGTATAGAAGGGAGGCTGCTTAAGATTCTTATGTGCTATAGCTTTAAGAAAAATCATTATAGTCTTTAAAGGGAAGTTTCAGTGTCATCTGTGGAGTCATCTGCACTGCTTTTAAAGAGCATGTCTTGTAATTGTGTGGCTTTGGTCTAACTCTACATGACAGGAATCATGTGGCTACAGTCATGTTTTTTTTGACATGGAAAGAGTTCAGGAGGATGAAAGGCTGGAAAAACTTCAAAGCTGCTTCAAAGTACGTTCTCTATACATTCTCTACTTAATATTACACTTGCTTAATCTAAACCTCACTATCCAGCTCTGAGACTTTATTCTTTGTGGGTTTTGGTTTTTTGACTTTGAAGTGGGTACCCCTTTATACCACTATTTCAGACACTGTTTTATGGGTGCTTGTAGCTTATCTGGAAAACTAAAATTTTTTTTACTAGACAGAAAAGTTCCAACTTTTGTCAGACTTTTTAGTTTTTTGTAGCAGTGATAGTAGAAAAGAGAATATTTTAACACTTGCTGTGAAGAAACATATTGCCACCTTTTGGAGAGACTGAGCTGCTCTTTTAATTAAAGTTTGATTACCTTACAGCACTCCAGGTTTCTCTTGCTTAGTATAAATCTGTGCCATTGAAAAACCAGGCACAGTTAGCATGTGGCTGAATGCAATGAAAGTGTCTTGAAGCATATTTTTCAGCTAAGTGTCAACAACAGTGTATAACAACACTTTCCATATGGTATTTACCTTACATTTGTAACCTCCTAGCTCATGAAGAAGGATAGGAAAGATAATAACAGTAAGCTTTTTTTCCAGTTATTTCAAAGAATCATTAAGATTGGAAAAGACTTCTAGGATCAGCTAGTCCAGTCATCTGCCTGCAGGCAATATCACCCACTAAACCATGTCCATAAGTACTACATCTACACTTTCCTTTTGGGGAGTAGTTAAAAATAAAATCCTAGTGAGTAGCCTTCCACTCATTGTTACTTTTGATTTTGAAGTGTTTTGAGATTAGTTCAGCGTCACAGGAAAGGATTATAAGATTGCAGTTGATGGAGGAGGTTCGAAGGACTTGATATACCTAACATGAGTTTAGACCAACACAGTTACTGTCCTTTCTGTTCTTGACCACTAAGCCTTTAGCATCAGTCAAATTTTGAAGTTTCTTTTAAAACCTTTCCAGTGGGTTATCAAGTTTTTAATATCAGCAAAACAGGACTAGACTCTTTGCCATAGGGGGCCCTCAAAATTCATCTTAGATTTTCCTCCTTGCAGCAGTAACATGGAAGAAGGTAGCCATTCTAACTTGGTACTTTTCCTCACTTGACTTTGTTTCTCAGCTTCAGGCTGCTGAGATTCTTCCACTGACTCTAAACAGTCATGAGTGAAAAATCTCATGGTTTCTTTCTCATTTTTAAATAAAGTACTAGCATCCATCTGTCTCAATACCAGCAGTAAGAGAAAATGACTCTGCTGTCCTGCTAGTCAAGCAGTAGTGCAACTCAGCCTCTTTAGGAAGAGATTTTCTAATCTAGAGAACTACTCTGCAGCCAACCTCCTCAAGTCACTGCATGGGGCGCAGGAACTTTAGTGCATGCTGTCTTCTTTCTGTGCTGGAAGCCCCTTTAAATCTGCCAACACTTTCGCTTAGCTTAGAGCAAAGCCAGCTGTTTCCCCATGTCTCTGGTGCACTGTATATTTTCTTACACTCTCTTAATAGTTTTACCTAGAAAACAAGGGAAGCAGCCAGCTGTTTCCCATAGCAAAGGATTAAGAAGCTCAGGTATTACTCTGTTGCTCAGATGTGCTCATGGTCATAGTTAAGTCCTTCACCTTGAGGTTTCATCGGATATTTGTACAGACTGACTTCACAAAGCCATGCTGGTTTGTGCCAATCCCTTGGCACACCTCAACTACAATTTGCATTTTTGAGGGGCAGTAACAGTTGAGTGGCAAGTTCTTCTGCAAAGACTCTTCAATCCTCCATCTCATCCAGGAAAAGGGGAACTGCTTGTGGTCTCACTCAGAAATTAAATGAGATAACGAGACTTGTTTGAATCCAGCAGTGGGAAACAGAAAGCAGCTGGAAATTAGCAAGGCTCTGGAAAGAGCTCTGCTTAGCCATTAATCAGAGCAAAAGAAGAAAAAAGTTGTAGTGACATAAGGATTTTATTTCCTCCCTCTTTAAAAGTTAGAAACTTATGTTTAGTGTTAAAGAAAACTTTTTTAGATGGGAGACTGAACAATTTTATAAAAAGCTAGTGATACTAAACAAAAGCCAGAGGGAAGAGGAGGAAAGATATATTCATCTTCTAATTGTGAGATTTGGTCACTGACCACAGACTTCATTCTATCTGCTGTTGAAAGATGCATGAATCCACACACAAACCTATCCCCCAGAATGATACCTTCTTTGAGACCAAGAGGTTGTCTCCCAAGTGAATATACCTGTTAACAGAGTTGTTCTTCCCCTCCAACTCTTAGCACAATGAATAATTAAGTATCTTATCCTTGAGATGATCAACATCAAATGGAGGATGATTTCTACGCGCTCCTGTTATACCTGGGGTGCTCACCAATGATGAGGCTTGTGTATTCAAAGATGGAAATGAATTTCATTGCTACAGTGATATACTACCGGACTAGTCAATAGAGTCCAACATCCTACTGGGGTGGGAACATCGAACCACGAAGGCTGTTCTGAAAAAACTTGAGTATAATGATAGAGACAAGGTTTTTTTTGTTACTCTGACTGTGGTTTGTTTTAAAATTTCTTTAAAATTGTCTCCTCACAGATGATAGTTGACTAAGAAAAGTGACTTTCCTGGGGTGATACTGGATAAAGGAATATTTGTTTGGGGTTGCTTGGTTTGTCTTAAGCCAATGCCTTTCTGCAGTGGGCAAAATTCTTTGAGTATGTGTTTCTAAATTTATTTTCATGTTTATGAATTTAAAATGCTTGTTTTCCTTTCAAATATTTAGCTTACATGAAAAAAAAATCCTTCTATAAACAATAATTTGCAGATTTCCCTGCCTAAATGTGATGAAAATGGCTGCAGAGATGGCAAAAGAAATGTATGTTTCTTTTTTATGAATAAACATACAGAATTATTTGAACAGCTCAGACAGACATTGTTTTTCCTTGTTTTACCCTGAAGCTTTTGTGATTAGTTTAATGATTTGTTGTATTTCTGGTGAATCTAGAATTTCCTAACATGGAAACCGGAGAGAAGGAAAGGAGTATAGAAAGTTAATAAATGCTTTTATCTGAAAATATATTGTGAAAATAGGCTTCTTGTGAAGTATAGCATTAAAACAAGAACTCTGGACCTGCCAGCCAACTGTGTTAGGACTTTCCTTTCCTAGAACTCACTTTATTAATTTTCTTGGATGTGAAATAAGAAACTGAACAGTATTTTCAAATACTGTTCAGTATCAAGGTCTTAAGTAAAAGCATTGCATTTTCAGTTCTCTTTTTCCTTCTTAATGAGTCTATTTTCTGACAGGTATGTACTGTAAACAGGCACCCCTTAGTGAGTTGCAGTGATAGCCTGCAAACCTTTCCACTGAAATGTGAAATGTTGATCAGAAATTATTGGTATATGTTGTTTTTTCATCCCCCTTACTCCTTTGTCCCCATTTTAATTTTTCACTACTCTTGTTTATTTTGGTTTTCACCATAACCCTACTATGACCTGTGTCATCAGTATGGTATTTTTTCCCCGTCTCTCCTCTGTTTACTTCAGAGAACTGAACTAGACCAATATTGATCTGAACATCTGTTCACAGCTATGCTTACTGGCAACGTTTTCCCATGAAAAAACTGCTATTATGTTTTCTCTGGCTTTTAACCAGTTCCTAGTCTAAAACAGAGTTTGATACTCTAACCAGTTACCCTACTTCTCCTTTCTTGATTTTCTTTAGTATTTCTGTCCAGAATTAGCCCTGTGTGCTTGGAAACTTCTGACTAGTAATGTCTTTCATGATCTCAGACTCTGAATCTAACTGCACCCAAAAGGAAAGAAACTCCCAGCCTAGGATATGAGTCAAGCTGCAGTGTCTATGCCATGCGTATGACTGTCAGTCTTCCAGAGCTGAAGATGGAACTTCTCCGTAAGATCAGAGACATACTTTTTCTGAAACGATATAAATCCTGTAGTTATTTAGAAAATACGTTTTCCTCTATCAATAAAATCTGATTCTAAACATTTGATTCAGCTAAGTTACCTCTACATGAAAGGTTGCCTTTGAAGCAGAGTTTTCTCTACGCGTTGGGTTGGCCCTGCCTTAGTAGGACATGACAAGGAAGCTCTGAAAGCATTGATGAGGTTCATCCACTTACTGTGACTCCTCAGATCTGCAGTGTAGCAAGAGACTGCAGAAGATTCTTCAGCTTGGATGCCATGTGCTTCATGGATCTCCTGCAGTCTGGTTCATTCAGTTCTGAAGTAGTTCAGAAGAATTTCTATTCGTCCATTTGTCTTCTATTATGTTTTCTTATGCAAAGGCACCATTCTTATCCTTATTAGCAGACATCCAGTCACAACAGGTGAAGTGTTTGTGCTCCTCTTTCTGTTTAAATATCCTCATCCTCTTCTCCTGGAGATGGCCATAGCAAACATACAAGTTGTTTTCTTCCCTCGCCTCTGCGCATTGTTCTCACTGTTAGCTTCTACTGGAAACAAATCATTTTTGAACCCCAAATAACTGAAATTAGCAAGAAATCTGGGCTCATCTAATGCTTCTGTTTACTACTAAATTGATGATGTTGCAACCTTTATTTCACAGATGTCTGTACATGTCTCTCTTGAATTCTTGCCCAACTTCTGTCTGAAGAAAGTAAATTGTAGTTGAGCAAAATTGTCTATAAGTTGTTATGACTAAGTAGTTTTGGAGGCATGTCTTGTTGATTTGAAAAGACTTTTTGAGCAGTCACTTGCTTTTAATAATATTTACTGTGGAGATTTTTGTCATTTGACTTGATAAACAAAAATGTATAGTGCATTTTTGAGCACTTCTCCCTTTGGCTGCTCAAGCCTCTACTCCTGTTAAAATGATGTTTTGGTTTATCACAGAGTGTGATTGGGACAGTGGCCAGTGACCTTCAAGAGTGGAGGAGGTGCATGTCTCATCTGACTTGAATCCCAGTTAGATGTAATAAGTTAGATGTAATAAGATGTGTGATGAAGACTGTAACCAAGGTCAGTCTCAACCTTCAGGTACTGCCTTTCCTCTTTGGCTTCAGCCTCCAAAGGTGGAGACTGTTTCTTTGTTTTTCTGAATGGCATCCAGCAGTGTTTTGAAGTTATTGTTGGGAAGATAGCGATACCATGTTTCTACCTGACTTACAGTGCAGACAGCTCTCAGTCTACTTCAAAGTGAAGTCTTCTCTGAAGTGAGGAGAAAAGTTCAGCTCTTGTATCATCAGTTAGTTTATTGCACATAGATCTGTTATTTGCAGTTAAATTAGTTGGACGAAACTGCTATTTCTAGGGCTGGCTTTAATTTTCTTGTGAATTTTAATGCAAGAAAAAAAGGTTACTTTCACACCTTGGAATGAGATTTAAGAACCACTGAGGTGTCTTCAAATCTGCAATTTCTGTCTAAACACAGAAGTTGAAAGGTAATTGTTTGGCTTTTTTAATGTTTCGAGTAATCAAGAAAATGTATGCTGTATTTGAGAGTCCCTTAGCTTGCCAAGAATCATCCACTGTAGGTCTGAATTTTAAACATTAGGAAATATTGAAACTGGCCTCTATCATAGACAATCTGCAAGTCAGAAATAATTAATAGGTTTAAGAAATACCTGCTGTATGAAATAGGTAATATTCTTGGTTAGTAATGCTAATAGGAGGAAAGGCAAAACTAGATGTGGCAGACATTTACACTCATAAATAGGAAAGGTAATTCCAGTGTTTGGGTGACTGGGGAACACATGAGGTGGAAAGCTCTCTCTTTGCAGAATTATCTCACTCAGTATTGTACTTCTCTTTAGGTCTATTTCTTGTCCTTTCCCCCTTATCTCTGGATTATTTTCTTCTTTGATGCAGAAAAGCACTGAAGACGTACTCTGTGTCAATCACCACAAAATTTCTGCATCATCTTAGCAGATTTCTGGGAATTAATTTTGTGGGAACCCAAAAATCCAGCTTCTTTACAAGTCTGCAGTGGAATGAAAATTTGAAACATAACACCAGTTGCAGAGTGTCACAGTGGCACTGCTTCAGCTGACCTCTGCCTTCTGATAGAATCTGAGTCTTTTCCAGATGTCAACTGCAGATCTAAACATCATTTCATAGAATCATTTTACTTGGAAGGGACCCTTAAAGGTCATCCAGTCCAAGTCCTCTGCGAGGGCACTTTGCTGGCCTGTGTTCTGCTTACCAACCATGAGTACTCTGAAGTCCTTTTTGGCAAAGGTGTGTGCTCCATCCTTACATCCCCCAGCCTGTACTGATAGTGAGGGTTGCAAAACCCAGGTACAAGGCTTTGCATTTGGATTTATTGAATCTCATGAGGTTCATCTGGGTCCCCTGCTTGAGCTTGTCTAGGTCTGTCTGAGTGGCATCTCATCCTTTGTGTGTGTTAACTGCACCACACAGTTTTGTGTCATCAGCAAACTTGCTGATGGTGCACTCATTCCCACTATCGATGTCTTTGGTGAAGGCCATCTGTCCTAGTACTGACCCCTGAGGGACATCACTTATCACTGATATTCATCTGGTCGTTGAGCCATGAACCATGACTCTCTTGGCCTGACCTTGTTACTAAACTGACAGTAGCAACAAGCACCTTCTATTTGTGTTTTGAGATGAAAGCAGAAGTGACTTCAGCTTCTGAAGGCTCTGATTATCTGTCTGTAGGTGTACCGAGTCTACTCCGCTCATTTCTGGAGTGGAGTACTTATGAGTCCAGAGCAGAGTACAGTAGAAAAATGTAATCACCAAGAGTGATAAAATCAAAAGAGGGAGAAGGCTAGACATAGGTCTGGGGGAGAAGTTTGAAGAAATATTTTTATTACAAATCAGTAATTTTTGCTTCATTAATGTGGACTACAATATACTAAAACAAAATATATTCATTGTAAAATGACTTTTCTTACTCTTCTTTAAATTCAGTGATTAGAGAAATCTCTTACTGAGTCTAAGAAATGTTCTCATTTTTTTCTTACAAGTTTGGGAAACATCTTAATTTCCCATTTTGCCAAATATTAGTGTTTGGAGATGAAGCTTAGTAAGGAAAAGGTTACTGGTGATTTTCCTGACAGCAACCTAGAAGCTCCTAAAACAGGATACATATTAGGTGTTTTAAGGCTCCTGAACTAGATTTGGGAAACTGTTTTGTATCCTTCACCTTTGCAAACTGAAAAGTTGAGTAGATTGAATTGATGTTGACGTAGAGCACTTGAGTTTTTCATAGTATATATAAGTTAATTGCAAGATGAACAGCTGTTTTGGAATGTAATGTCTTACTGAAGGTCAACCTAATCATTTTTTCTTTACTGTGAACAAATAACTTCAGCATTAAGCTTGCATTTGGCAGCTGTTAAAATGCTTATGTTTTCTACTCTCCATGCCAAGAATGATGTGTGAAAACAGATCTTTCCAATAGTGTTCTAGCCACAAAGAGAAGCCTGAAATTCCCATGTCAATCACCATTTAGTTTTTGAATCCTCTGGGAAGTTTTGGCCTTTCCTTGTCTTCTCCATTAAAGAATATTTGAAACCACCTGTGTAACTTTTTTTTTTTTAAAAAAAAGGAAACATTTCTCCTTAAATCCAAGACACAGAATTCTGAAACAAATAGAAGATGTCACTTAGCATCCCTGATAGGCTTTTGTAATCAATCTGACAAAAAAAATCACATTTGTGTGAAAATTCCAAAACACAAGGACAACGAAAATGTATAAAATTGCTTGTTTTCAGTATAGTAATAAGCTTTAAGGATATGAATATGAGTTTACTACTTTTCCTCTATGCATTTTGCCCATTTATAATATTTAGCTTGGCAAGTGATGTCTGAATTTGGCTTGTTCTGAACCAAAGTATTTTTGACTCTTGTGAGATCAGAGAAACTGATTCAGCTAAGTAGAATAGTTGTCATATTCTTTTCTCTGTCTAAAACCCCAATGCTAATTTCTTCCATGGGTGTTCATTTTATTTTAGGAAAAATGTATCATCTAAGATGATGAAAGCTACAATTTTCTCAGCAAGCTGTCAAACAACTGTTCTATTATCCTGTCATTTACACATGAATAAAATGTCTGTTAGAACTAATAATAAATTGGCCTGCATTTTAATGAGAATAGTGATTTATTGCTCAAGGAAGACTGCTGAATACTATAGGAAATGCAAGTTGAAAAGGCAGTGAATGTCATCTTAGCCCACCTTATGTTATATGGGAACATGCTTATGGATGCATGTAAAGTAGGAGTAATGGAGATTTACGTAAACTAGTGTTTAACTACTATGGTTTGGGTGTGATGATCTGTGATTCTGAATGTCCTAATTCCTGTGGATTGCTGGGCAAATAATCAACTAATGTGATAGGGGGATTCTTTATAAGTTTATCACTGCTATTTGCTTTTTTATTGTTTTGCTTCACTTTTCTTGCCGTAAATATTCCTAAAAGGCAAGATTTTTTCAGTGTTATCTTAATGTTTGAGGAAGACAGCCACATGAGCATGCTCAGTGTAAATACATAAATATTTCTATTTCAGATTCTCTTTCGGGTTTGGGAATGAGGTTAGTGAAAGGGAGGGGAGAGAAGGGAGAACATGCAGTCATCTGGAGAAAAGATTAAACATTCTTTGATCATAAGCAGCGGGACTGATCTTCCCATACTGTGTCCTGCAGCTCTGACTTTAAAGTCTTGGTGCTGAGAAATACAAGTTTTCCTCTATTTCTTCACAAGCAGTTTATGGCATCTGAAACACCAACGATTGAATTTACTGGATTGTGGTAGGATTGCCTTGATGAGGGTGCAGGCTGCTATCTAAGAGCAGGCCCACATCCACTTTGCCTCTGCAGTGGTGCGGATGTATCCTGCCTTCATGAGGCCACAGATGAAATCAGACAATCTATAAGACATTGATCCTATGATAACTCACCTCTTCAAGCCATTTATGAGTTGATGGGTATTATGTTTCAAGAAACATTTAAATGTGGTACTTAGGAATGTGGTTTAGAGGCGAAATATTGGTGGTAGGTGGGTGGTTGGACTAGATGATCGCGGAGGTCTTTTCCAACCTTGGTGATTCTGTGATTCTATAAAGCTGTAAAAATTAGGAAATGGCTGAAGTGGAGGGAGGAGTGTCTCTAGGATCACGCAGGCCCTTGGCATTTGGACAATACCAGGCAGATGCATTTAATCCTAATATTGTGAGTGGGCAAAGCTGGCTACTATGGAATAGATCTGAGCTATCCTGAACGGGCTGTGACAAATTGTAAAGGCAGAGAAACATCTCATTTAAACAATAAAATTCTCAAATGTGAGGCTGTAGTATCCCGTGTGTTATCAGTATTAAAAACCAGGAGGCATGCATGGCATCTACTGAGAGCTTACTTTTTCTTTTTTCTTTTTTTTTTTTTTTTTTGCATCACAACTGCATTTTTGCAAAGGAAGTGAAGTTACTTCTGAGCTTCCTATAATGACAGGCAAAAATTACAGCTTGAACAGTATTAGCTTTCCAAAAGGAATTTCTTGGCATTAACCAAAGTATGGGGCACAGTCAGACTTATGTTTAACGTAAAGTAACTGAGATATACCCTGCTCTAGTCTTGTTTGTGAAGTGGTTTGACTGCTGATCCATTTTCAATCCACTCTATGTGGATTGGTGAGCTCAATTATAGCCATGTGTTTAATATTTTTTCTAAAATTTGCATTTCCTGTCTAGGTTGTTTTTGTTGTTACAAGCATAAAAAGGAATATTATAAAAGGACAATCTTTAGTACCAGAGATTATATTTGATCCAGAGCAAAGTGCAGAGAATTTCTGGGCGGTGATGAGTAGGTCTCCAGCCCTACTAAAAAGTGTTTTAGACCACTTTTGATAGACAACAAACCTGAATCCTCTACTAGAAATATGATTGTTGGGTTGTTTACAGAATTGTAGAGTTAAATCAAAGTTCAGCTTTTATAATAACCAAAGTAGGTTACAAATCCTTTTGATCTGTTAGGCTCATTTAGGGCTTAGAGACAGTACAGTTGTTACTTAAGAAAAGAATAGAAACTGTGAGAAAATGGAATTTCTTTCTGTAACAGAACTGTGAAGCCTAAATGAGCTTTGTATTTTGGTTGTAATGGAGAAGTAGTTGAGTGTCGAGTCTGTGCCTGTGTGAATGACCAATGTACTTCTGTCATAAACTCCTTGGATGGTTCAAGAAATCCAGAGCTCCTCATGAGCACAGTTGAGACAATTGAGTGGTTTGAGAAGATGGATCAACTTGATTTATTCAGTCAATCACCTTACTTCATCTTCTCAACAAAAGACCTGATTAATAGATATAAGAGCTCTCTAGCTGGGAATGTCAGAATGACCTGAAGATTCCTTCCAGGCAGCAACTTCTGTGCCTAGACCAATTTCTGTGCTTGCACATTTTGATGAACATTCTAGGAAGACAATCTGGTTCTTCCACCCACAGATTCAACTACAAGCTTCTGCTGCAAAATTCATCAAATTATACATAGTTAAGATGCATAGTTAAGATTCTGCTGACCAAAATGATCAGTATAAACTCCTACTGCAGATGTAAAAAAGGTCATGTAGAATGTTGTTTTCTGTACGTGGTTACAATGATCTGTAACAATGGATCCAGCATATGTTGGAGTGGTCATGGAGGATCATGGGCTGGCTGAATTACAGAAATTCAGGAGAATAGAAGTTCAGAAGGTCTCACATAATCCAGAGACCCTAGCAAGAGACTCCTGTTGTCATTTGAACAATAACTGGACAAAATTTTCAATTCTAGTTCAAAATTGTAGTTCAATTCATTAGCATTATCCTATGCCAACATCCCCATAGGTTGTTTTTTTTCTTTTTTCTTTTTTTTTTTTCCCAACAAACACCATGTTCCTCACTGCCTGTGTCCAAGAGTGCCTAGTTTTGTCTGGTTCTTTTAATTATGCTGTTCAGGCAGCTGTAAGCTCTGGATTAGCCCTTGTGCCTTGCTGGATGTCCTAGCTTGAGATGGAATTTACGGAATCTGAGCTCAAAATGTCTCATGTTCAGATTGCCTGGAAGAGACAGACTTTGGTCCTGTAGAACCCATTTCTGACTTCACCTTTAACAACTTATAGTAAAATACTTCACATCAGAAAATTTCCAAACAGTTCCAATAACAATAGAAGTAGAAATAGAGTTCATCTAGAATTACTTTCAATTTCTCCATCAAGTGTTGTCAGATGTGACATGTTCTCACAAAACTGTCAGTTTTTTTGATAGTCAGCAGACATATCTCAAAGAGCAAGCATTTGGAATTGAGGGTTTGATGGAAAACTTGGAGTGAGAATACTATGAGCAACTTACAGGCAACAGAAACAATAATTCCAAATAACAGACTTATTTGAACTTACTGTTTACTGTCTGTTCAGATCTGCTGCTGTTCTGTTTTACTTGTTTATGTTTCAGGTTTACATTACACGATGGTTGGAGTATAGGTTGTAAACCAGATTGTGTCCCACTTACCAGAATTTTCTAAATCACCAGAATAAGAAGCTGTGCAATATTTTATGATAGCTGTCTGGGTGGGTCTTTTCACTTTTGTTACTGAATTCATATATTTTTTCTTAAGTGGAGATACAGTGCAGTTTTAAAAATATGCAATTAATTGTTGAGTAATTTCCCTGCTCCTCAGGAGAAATGGTCATGGCGCCAGACTTCAAGAAGTGTTTGGACAATGCTCTCAGATAAGTGGTTTAATTTTTGGGTGGTCATTTGTGGAGCCAGGAGCTAGCCTCAATGACCCCTATAGGTCCCTTCCAACTCAGGATCATCTATGAATGTCATGACTGGCCTCCCTCAGTTTTAAATGGAAACTGTGTAGGGCTGGTGTCTTACTTCTTAGATATATTCTCTTCTTTATCTGTTTATTCAATAGTAAAGAATTAGCAGCCCTTAACAAAGTGTTTCAATGTTCACATTAAGAAAAATTTTTCTTCGAAAATACATATATGACCAACAACTGATGAGAACTAGGAAACAGCATATTTAGAAAATTATTGAAGTATGTTTGTCTTATTTACATTAACTGCAAATGAAAGAATTTACAGTTTGCTTTCCTCTTCTACAAAATGCTAGAATCTCTAGTGACAAAGATAGTAAATTGGTTTTGTTTTTATTTTTTGAGTGGGAACTGGGTGGCTTTTTTCTTCTCCTGGATCTTTGCTCTTTCCACCTCTTTTATGATCCTTTGTCTAAGCTGTAAAGCTACTGGTAGCCTTTGTTTTGAAGAGATGTTTGTAGCCTGGTGTTTTGGCCTCTAGGCTTGCTACAGTCTTGTAAATTTTGTTCTAATCCTCCTGCAAAAGTCTGCAGGTTGGCAAGATACTCAACATGTACTTCTCAGCTGCTCTGGAAGATGTTTTTCATGCTCTTTAAGAGCATGTTTGCTTTTTTTGTATGAAGTGCTCTCCCAATTCCTTCTACGGATACATGGATTCAAACAGTTTAATTTCAGTTTTGTTAATAGTTTTCTTAATAATTGGTTCAACAACTTTTCATCCGTAGTACAACAAAGTAGAATAAGTAGAACATGTTCTATAGATACAGATATTTGCTGAAAAAGAAATTATATTCTTTGTCATCAAAATCCAGGAGGAAAAGTCTCTAACTCCAATGTGGTGTTAAAAAGCAGCATTCCTTCATTCCTCACAATACCTACTGGGCAACTTGACGAAACAAGTGACTCTCTAAGAGTTCAGGTTCTGTATTTCAACAGTTAAGACATACACATGCAGTACCTTTGTATATATATTTGTTATTTTCCATTAACTCATTAATGAATGCTAATGTCCCTCTGTGCATGCACGGTTGCATCTAGGGTGGTTGCATGATCACTTACTTTATCCCCATTTTTCCATCATTAGCTTCATCACAGAGACTTTTGGCTGACCTCTAGCAGTTTTTCCCCAATTTGGCAAACTTCCATTGCTTGTTAGGAGACAATGAGTAATTTCCAAAACATATATCCAAGAAAATATTAAAAAAAAAAAAAAAAATCCAAGCAAAAAGTCCTTGCACCTGGTGAAATCCAAAGATAAAAGTAGTCTATTATGACTCCAGTGTTTCCTGTGAAGCAGAATAATTGAGGCAAACAAGGCTGTTCACACACCACAGGAAGTTGAAGTAGAAAGTTTTAGAGATAGCACTCATTGATTTGTTTTGCTAAACTAAGGTGTTGGCCCTTAAAACTAATATACTGATCCCTTATTGCTAAACAAACCAGCCTATATCATCTTCCTTATCTATATATTCCTTCCTTTTCATGCATTGTGTAAATAAAGGTAGCAGGTAACACATACAAGAGACATAATTTCCTTCTTCCTTATGTTGTTGATTGTTTCCATAATATGACCTCAGGCTATAAATCCTCCTCTGATCTTGGCAGAAACTTCAAACTAAAGAAACTCTAATTCAGGCTTATAATGATGCCAGAAGGGAAGAATAAGGCTATAGGATGCTTTGCGTTACCCTGATCTCTCTGCTCTTAAGCAGTTCTGGTGCTATCATTGTACCTCAACTTGGTGATAAGAATAAATCTTGTCTGTTAAATACCTGATGCAAAATAACTCCTGCCTCTGAGAATGCTGGATTACGTTTTTATCACCCACTTAAATAGACTTTCTTGGTTGATCTTTTCTGGCTTTGAAAACATAAAACTTGTCACCGCTACACTTTGAAAAGGGAAGAAATAAAACTTACATTGGAAGGTGAAGATGAAAAGGTTTTCTATCCAAAACTTCAGAATTTTTTTTTTTCCACTTGGTCATCACTTCTATCATTAACTGCCATTTCTTTCAGCCCAAAGGAAAGACAGTGTGCAGCTGTGTATGTGTCCTAGAGGGACCAGTCTTAAAACATTTGCTTAACAGCAGACTTTCAGTAAGACTTTGAATAAATGAGCTTGTATTAGAAAAAAGACCTCCAACAATTATAATAAAATTTAAAGCATTTCATCAGCTTACCTGCCTCGTTATTATATTTTAGAACAAACAGTGCAGAGATGCTTAAGGGAAAAATAATGATCTTTCTCTATGTAGAGAGTACAGCTCAAAGGACAAGGGAAAACAGTGGGTGACTGTCCACCAGAGGAACAGTCTTGGGATATGACCTCCATACTCGTGTTTTCCTAGCTTTGATGATGGAATGAAACTGGGGCTCTGTAAGAATCTGCTCTCAAATTCTGTGTGTCTTGCCTTAAGCAGTGCTGCTCCCATTTTTGTACCTCTTGAGAGAGAGGGCTTTCTGACTCCCTGGGTTTGTTGTGCATGTGTCCAGTGGTGATAGAGTATCATGTCTGGAAAACTTGAAGAGGGCATTATCACTGTATTTTGTAGATGTTTCCTTTTGTAGGAATGTGCTAAACTATTATCAGACCATATTCTCAGAATGAATGAGTAAGGAGATCTTTGGGAAAGGTTTGTTTTTTTTCTATCTTCATTACTTTTGTATTTACTATTTTATTTACATATTTACTATATGCATTTAGTACATTTACTATGACTTTGTCATAGTTCAATAAGAAAAATGCAAAAAAATGTGCATTTTACATAAGTTTGCTTGCTTTTTTCACATTGGCAACTGGGGTTAACAGTACAATAAACATAAAGCTAAGTTGTTTCTCACCTGGAAAGAAGCTCCTGAAGTTGAGTAACACAGTGCAATGTAAAAAATCACAATGCGACAACTATTTCACCACCAGCTGATCTGATCTGGCAGATTGTCTGCACTTGCTCGGGCTTTTCCTGCCCCAAGCCATATGATGCTACTACCTTCTTTCCAGTGGCCCCTGAATTTGTCACGCTTTCTCATGTGACAGTTTAACCCACTAACCCAACAGAAACATCATCTGTTTTATTTTTTTTCTTCTGCTTAGTTGCTGGGCTAAATCTGCTCACAGGGGCAACCAGCAGCTACCTGGTACAGGTGTAATTGTGACTGAGCACAGCTGACAGCATGGAAAGAGAGAAAAGATGAATGAAAAGAGTAAGGTCAGAGATACCTCTCGATAGCTTTTTCAGTGGATGATTGACTGGCTTACCTTGCACTGGGAGACAGCCTATGGCAAGAGGAGTCAGCAAACCCAAGTGTAAGAGTAAGGCTTCTCAACTGCTGTGGCAATGCGAGGTCATTGGGGGGCTACACTCTCAGTGATAACTGACAGCACAAGATTAATACCTCGGAGGACATGTTTCTTCTCAGTGGGTACCTTATGCTTCTGGAGCAATCAGAATGAATCACAAATGAGCCATTACAATGCACTCTTTTCAGCCTCATTCTTTTTTTTCTCCCTGTCTTGCTATTGATGCCTCTGATGGGGAATGTGTTGTTTCCTGGGCCTTCCAGGATAGCTGAGCTCTTCTAACTGCTCTGAGCCAGAGGATGTATCACTTCATAGTTCACCTCCCTGGTATATATAGTATACAACTATATGTACAACTATAAGTATTATATATTTATTTATAAATAGAATGCCATAAATAGAAAGCTTAATAGGAAAGTCCTCCTACTCTGGAATACTGTCATTCTTGTACGCTGCTTTTTCTACAAAAGCATGCACTAAAAACACAGACTTTCTAAAAACATGGAGGCTGAAATATTTATGCTCTGTCTCCAAAACATCCAATTTTCTTCTCCGCCAGGTCTAAGCATTGGTGCTTGGGATAGAATCCCCACACTTCTCTGATTCACTCTTTTAATTTTTAACTTGATTTGCATTTTCTTACTAGTATACAGGCTTATGATTTCTCAAGCATTAAGGCCCCAAAACTGAGACAGAAAATACTGTTACAAAGGTATGTTCTACATTTTTTTTAAATAACACTTTTTTTGCTCTGTACTTGAGAAGATATCTCATTATTTTGGTTATTGTTCAATTCCTTGATACATCAATCCATGAAAAAAGAAAGAAACCTATCTTACAAAATCCAGGGACATGTGGAATAACAATTACATTTTTAAAATGATGGGAGAGCAAAAGCTTTGAAGATAGCCTGTCGCTTAGGGTATGTAGATCAGATGTTCCTGTGGTGACTGGGTGAGGACTTATACTGAGGGTAAAGTTATTTATCAAATAAATACACCCTCAAAGGTAGGAAGAAGCAGTTGTTTAAAGTACTGTAGTATCTACTGAGTGGAGACCATAAAAGAAAGTGGATGTATTTCAGAATGAAGTGGACTTAAATATTTTACTATTGTCTTTGTTTATAATTAGGGATTAGGGGGAGAAGTAAGGTTCTGCCATTTTTATATCACTATTACTGCTGCAAACAGACACCTCAGAGCCCTGAACACATCAGTCCATCTTCATGGGCTGTTTTGAAGTGCTGTTGGATGAGTAATGAAGGTATAGGGGGAGACCAAGGGACCTAGACAGCCCAAAGCAATCTGCACAGCAGGCTCAGCAGACATGACTCAGGGCTTAGATTTCTTTGAAATGCTTCTTGGAGTAGAATTGGGAAAGTTTAGGATCCTGAGCAGAGAGCTAGTTATTACAGCTCTGCAATCAGCACTGGCAGATCTGTGTTGCACTGACCTTTCTGCTATGAATGTGACTTAGAGAAGATTTGAAACAACTGCAATGTACTCACCAAGCTTAAGTCATGCCTGACTAGTATGACTGCCTTTGTGATAAAGTGACTAGGTTTGTGGATTAGGCAATGACTTTGGATGTCACTTGGCTTTAGTAACGCTTTCAGCAGTATCTTTTATTCTTGGGTTGAAGCTGAGACATCACAGTCTGAATTACGAGGTTGCTGGGTGGGTGGGTAATTGGTTGGATGATCAGGCTTACAGGGTCCGGTTAAGTAGTCATACTCAGTATGGAGCCTGAGTGAATGGAATATTACAGACGAGGACCACAAAGATTATCAAAGGGCTGGGGCATCTTTCTTATGAAGAAAATTTGAGGGAGCTGATAAGGTTAGAGGAGAGAAAGCTCTGGGGAGATGTCACTGTGGCCTTCTAGTATTTCAAAGGGAGCTTACAAGCAGGGAAGGGACCCACTTTTTACATGGTCTGGTAGTGGTAGGACAAGGGGGAATGGCTTTAAACTAAAAGAGGGGAAACTTAGGTTAGATGTTAGGAGGAAATGTTGTATTCAGAAGGTGGTAAGGCACTGGAACAGGCTGCCCAGAGATCTGTGGGTGCCCAAGGCCAAGATGGATGGGGTCTTGGGCAGCCTGATCTGGTGGGTGGCATCTAGCTACATGGAGGAATTAAATTCTACACCTATGCTTCATATACGCTTCCATGTCAGATGCTGTTCTGTCAGACTTTCCTTCTGCTGCTGTCTGTCACATGGCAATAAAGCATAACGAAACATTGGTGGGAAGGGTTGCACTCACTGAAATTCACTGATGCTTGCTGAATGTTTAGGGAGTCCAGAGATGGAGGCAGTGAGGCAGTGGGTGATGAGTTTCAGCAGTGACAACAGCAATAGTGGTTCACGTGCAGATATTTATAAGCGTGGCATGCAGGCTCTTGTTCACTGCTGGTGAAAATGCACAGCTAATGGTGGTGACTGTGTTGAAAAACAGTGCTTTGTAGCTAAGAATTTACTTTATCAATTATTATTATTGTGCTCTTTGTATCTAATGTAATTTCCATAGAAATAAATAGGAGGCACTACTATCTGAGTGACCTCAAATCGATTAGTTTTGATTTCTTCCTTAAAATACAGATGTACATTGTAGTGTTATGCCACATCTTCCCAAATTTTTGGGCCCTAATCTTTTATTAGAGTTGCACATGACCCTGGATGAGTGAGAATTTAAATATTCAAAATACTTATTCCAACCACAAAATCAGACATAAAACTATGTATTTTTCCCCCTATAAAGAAGTAAAGGTAACATGAGTATAGAAGGCTGTCTTCCTTAGATCTTGAATCAGGCCCAGGAATGTATCTGTTTATCTTCATCTCAGCTACCAATCCTGAGGCTTTCCATAGTGATGCTATCAATCTCTCCCATGACAACACGGAGGAGGAAAAACTGCTTTTTGTGTTTTTTGGCTTTTATAAATAAGGTATCTTTTTTTTTTTTCCCCCATGAATTAGTTGTGAATCTGTTTATGTGGGAAGCAAAAAATTAGCTTTTGTTCTGGGATTCTCTCTCATGTTTCACATCCTCAAATTCTAAAAGGTGAATTAGCTCATTTAGATTGAGCAGTTAATTTCTCCAGGTCATTAAATTTCCTTAACACGCTAGAACTTCATTTTAACCAAAAGCCGAATTCCTTCAGAAATTCAGTTATATGCTATAAACAGAAACTTCAAGCGGTTTATCATAGTTTATCTTTAGCCAGACAACTGCTGCTTCAAACCTGAAGAAATGATTGTTTCTTTTTTGTTGTTTGTACATTTCATATGTGGGTACGCTGCTTTCCTCTTCTCTCCCTCTATGAATTTTTTTACCTCTCTTTACCTTTACCTCTCTATGGCATCATAATATTATAGCTAAACTAATGATTTCTTGGCTCTTGGTGCTGTTAAATAGTAGTAATAACTCCACAGTTAGCAGCAGCTGTGAGAATTATGTGGAAGTCTTGGTAGGTACGTTGTGCTTCAAATAAGCAAGGAAAAAAAACATCCTATCTAGTGGGAGAGAAATATTTGTAGAACTAAGATATTTTAATGCAACTAAGGAAAAGTTCTCGTTGCAAGGAATAAAGTTGATTCACTGCAGCCCACAGTATTTTACTGTGTTTTTTTGTACAGACTGCAAGACTCAAACTCCAAATGAAATATAAAAATGTTCCATTACTCACTTTTCTCTTTCTTTAGAGTACACTGGAAAATAAGTGTGCCATCTGAGGCCCTTTTTGTAAGGTTGCTAACAAATAAAAACTGTCCCAGTCTCTTGTGTCCCATGCTGCCCACAAACAGAACAAAAATACCCTTACCACATACACCCTTACTTTCCTCCACAGTGGTTGTGTAAACATAGGAACTAATGTTTGCATTCAGAGAAAAAGAACAAGAAACACCCAGACTGCAAGACTGCACTTGTTAGCAGACATTCAGTAGTCTCTACCTATACTCTACTATACCTATATGATTTGCCAGTGCACTTCCATGCACCACCTCAAGTGCTGATTCCAATTCTGTCAGCATCACCTGGTTGTTCTGCTCTCAGTTCCCTTCAATTGATCTCTGTTTTCCCCTTTTGAGGGAAGAAGAAAACCTCCAAAAGTTTTTTTTGTTTGTTTTCTTTTTTGCCATTTTGCCATTTTTAGACTTTCAGTAACTGTGGAAAACTGACAGTGAAATTTTGTACCTTGTAGGAAGGAGGTCAGGATCCTTTTAAGCCATGCAGAGGCTTTGCAATGCTTTGACAGTGCTAACGGCTTTGTAGGATATCATAAGACAAGAGTCAAAAGTGCACTGGAGTGGGCTTGACTTCTAGGGATCTCAGTGAGCTAGCCTTAGCTTTCAAAAGTTTCTTCAAAGATATGATGTCTGTGTTTTGTGCCATGCTTTTTAAGTTTATAATGGAACTGCAGCATGCTCCCATCATTTTCTGTAGTGCCTCTCTTTCTGCCTTTTCTGTGTGCTATTTTTACTTTATTTGAGAGTTAAGGGCAAAAATACAGAGCCTGTAAATATATTTACGTTCCTTGAAGCTGAGACTGAACAAGACATAATTCCTTTTGACGTCAGGGGATGCTGAGTACTTCTATACCAACAAGAATAAACTTCAGCGGGGTCAAGAGTTTGCATCTACACCAATTAGCTTCATGGTGCACAACAGCAGTCTGAAAGCATTGATTCAATTTCTCTGTCATATAAATTGACCTGTAAGGGCAAAACATTTATATCAGTGAGGATATATTTCCTAGATAAGGGACATCCCTTAAATTAGGAATAGAAGAAAAGCATTGAGAAAGCTGAACAACCACTAGAACATACTTTATGGAATAACAGCAGTAGCCTTACCACTTACATGGTCCCTTTCATCTTTGAAGTGCTTAAAAAATATTAACTGCTAAGTGACTACATCAGAAGATTGATTCCCATCTACAATTTGGCTTTTTGACTTTACTGTGGTGAATAGAAATCTTCAAGTGGAGGTAACTGATATCAGAATTACTTTTGAAAGTATTTTGCTGTTGTAGATTAATGGAATATAAAGAAGCTTAGCATGAGGGAGCACTGAATGTATTTGATACCTACTGGCCCCAGATCAGCTTTTAGATGATCTGTATAATCCCAAGGATAAAGAACAAGAATTCAGAATAATGTCTTAAAGTATGGGTGGCGTGGGCTTTTTTTTCTTTTTTCTTTTCTCTTTTCCATTTTTTTTTTTTTTTTCCTTTTCCCTCCTAATCTCTCTTTTTCCCTTTCCTTTGCCTGCCTGCTCTTTCGATGCCCAGTCTGGCATCTTTTTCTGCCTGATTTGTCCTTGTTTTCCACTTTTGGTGGATGTCTCTGTTTTCACTGCCAAGCTTTCATTCCTGCAATTTCTGTAAAGATTTACCCTCACCATACTCCACTATGAGTTAATGCAGATGTAAAAATGGCTTTTAAATTGAGGTAGGGAAGAATTCTCCTGGTCTTATTCAAATATTACTCAATAGCATTGAGTAATAGGTATAATAGAGAAATAATCTGTATTTACCAGCAAAAATGAACAAAGCTATTGGAACACTAGCTCAATCAGTAATACCATGGTTTTGGCTGGGGGAAATAATGCAATTTGGAGGTGCTTTCATTATTTTTTTTTTAGGTCAGGTCAGCAATGCCAAAGCCAGCAGCGAAGCACAAGAAGGTGGTGCATTTTAAAGCAACAAATCAAATAGTGTGTGATTGCAATGAGCTCATTATGTACTCTTTTCCTCAGGTAATGTTCATGTGTTTTTTTTTTTTACTCTTGCTGTGTCTATCATTATTAAACTTCAGAGTGCATGATCTGCCTTCCTATTAAATACACCTTTGTGTTGAACTGTAGGAGTCTCGGACACTATTTTACTGATACTCCCCTAAGTAAGCTTTTCTTATTCCTTGTCTCTTTTTCTCTTCAATCACTGCATAAACTCACTAATCCACTAATGCTGTACAGCATCAGTGTAGTGTAAACTCAAGAGCCAAAAGTCCTAGTTGTTTTTAAGAAAGAAACATACATTTACTCTCTCGGACAATAAAATTAAAGTCTTCTCTGAGTTCTTTTGATTCTGTTTCTAATTGTGCTCCTTCTACAGCATAATTTGCAGCTACCAGAAAAGCACCGCATGTGTGTGGGTTAACAGCAGGCAAGAACATCGTTTTCATAGCACTGGCTTGTCACACAAGTATTTAGGGTGAGCATTTCTGTGTGTTTCATGAAGCTGAAATAATTCGGTAATTGTAATTTACTAATATATTCAGTGAAGAGTTCAAGTCTTGTGACTTAAAGGCTGAGAGGATAGATCATGTTTTAAAGGAGTCCTTCAAATGTTCTTTCAGTCAACTGAAGGTATGGATTTTCTCTCTTTTTTTTTTCTTGTGTACTATTGGATATAATAAGTAGAATTAGTTTGTAAAGGGAGATAAAGAAATAGATCCGATGGCACTGCACTGCTTGGGATTTGATATGCTATCTGCAAGGAGTTTTCTAAGCTGCTAATGGCTAGAAGCATACTCATTCTCTGTTGCTTACACACTGTCTTAAGCAGTGGTCAGTACAACAAGGTGCTGGCCTTTATGGACCTGCTGTGTAAACCAGCATGACTGTGTTCTGTACTTGTTACACCTCTGCTTGATGGGAGAGGTAGGATTTACATTGGGATGCACACCCTAGTGAGAATGCAAATTGAAATGCAAATGTGGCAGACACAATGGTATCCAAAAAATGGTATCACTGAAATGGTGATGGAGAGGTGCTACTATCACTCTTGGTCTTACCACCAGACTGTGGATGCCAACGTGGCTACTGCCTTATCCATGGTTTTAGTTGGTCTCTGAGGACTAAAGTATGAAACAGCAAGAAGAGAGCTGTCCAAAATTGTATGTTTGTTTCAAGTCACCTGTTTTCTTCAAGAGAAGACTGGAAACATGGATTGGCTGAGAAGAAATCCTGTGAATTAGAGTTAGTCACAGGGATGGTGATGAGTGAAATTTAAATAAGAAAGAGGTTTGCTTAACAACTAGGAGCTCTCCACAGAAGCGGTGCCATTGAAACAGGAACATAATTACAGGTTAGGCATTCTGAAATAACATTCATAACTTTTTTTTCTTAGTTCAGCAAATGTGATTTCAGGACTGTGAAGAGGAGTTAAATTATATATCCTCTGAAAACCTTGAGTTGTTTCCTTCCGAGATATTATATTTTAATAACTGCATGCCTGCCATCTCAAAGAGTGATCGTCAATGATGCTACTAATACAGACATAAATCATGCATATTTGTGTTAAAATCATATTCACCTAGGCAGAGATGTGATGTGTTTTGTAATATACTATCTGAACCTGTCATTTTTGAAATGATACATGTATAATTGAAATGATATATCAGTCTGAGCAGAAAGCAAAAGAAAAGCTGTTCATCCAACTCTTTGTGCAGAGAGAATCTCTCCCATTTTCCTTCTCTGGAGGAACAGGGCCATGTGGCTGTCACAAGTAGGTTTTCATTGGTTCCAGTAGTGTCAGGACAGCTCATTCCCTTCTGTTAAGGAAAGTAATAAAGTGGCATTTGACACTGTGAACTGATCCAACAGTTTTTGCAGGAAGCTGAACTCCTGTCACCAAAGATTATGTAAAATGAATTTGTATTTGTATTAATTTGTATTAAATCCCTGTGTTTTCCCCTTCAAATGAGAGCTTGCCACTAGACTTCTGCTTTTTATGTTTTGCTGTGGCAAATTGGGGTGTAAGTGATGAGCGTCAACAGGAAGACTGGCATACTACCATGCCAGCTTAGATTCAAAATGTGATGGAGCAAGATTTCAGGGTTTGGAAGCTTATCTGAAGTTTTTACAAATTGTCTCAATAATCAGTATTTTATTTAAAAGAAAAGACACTTGCAGTTCTTCAGAACTAGATGTCATGTAGTGTGGTAGGGAAAAAGCCTACCTTTTTTTTTTTTTTTACTATTTTTTTCTACCAATGTCCCAGGCAGAACCGTGTCTGTCTGTATGTGCACATGTGAACTGAGCCAAATGTTTCAGATTCCACAAATAAATTTAAGCTGAGCTTGTTTGTACAGCTGAACACTGGCTCCAGAAGGGATGCCAAGCAGGAGAATTTGGGGTGTTATTTGTTTGCTCGCTTTCGAGTTATGGCCTGAAATGCTTTGGGAGGCTGGTAGGAGTAAGCTTGCTGTGTACATGGATTGTCATACACCAGTTTGGGATGAAAAATAAGTCATTTTGACATGACATACTGTCATCCTGGCACTATCTCTGAGCATTTGGTTCATTGGAGAAGAGCTTTTCCTAAACAAATCATTTATTATTGCTGTGACTTTTTGTATCTGGATCTGGGCTGAGGCATGTGGCAGATGTAATTACTTGGCGTTGGAGATGGCTAGAAGCTCTCATTTTCATTCTCTGTCCTTAAAATAATAATAATGATGAATAAATAAAACCAAAAACTATATTCTCTCAAATGGTCTGCTCTGATACTTCCACGTGCAGATCCAAATTCACTTATTTGACAAAAAACCTCAACATTCCTAAATTCCCAGTAACACAAGATATGGTTACTCATGGTTAGTCACTTGCTCATTGTGTTTCTCCATATCCAAAAATGACTTACTACATGTGTTCTTTCCATCTGTGTGAGGCTGTGCAGCATGTTGCCTTTGTGCAATGGGATACTGAAGTCCTACAGATGAAGGTTGATATCACTTGATCATATATTTTAAGTGAACATGTTGCATTCAGGTTAGTGAGCAATTCTATTTCTGCATTCATTTTCAACAGTTTGACCAAAATACTTGTAATTTGAATAACACTTGCATAGCTTTTTGTCTTTATTCAATAACTCATAATGATCATTTGCAGGCCCTCTCCCCTCATCTATCCAGCCAGACATAACATCATATAAGGCTATCACAATGGTGGCTCCATGTTAACCAGTCTTGATAACCTACTTTTCTTCCGCTTGCTTGAAGATGACTGCCTGAGATCCAGAATAAACTCCAACACCACCCCAGGGATGGGGGTGAGTCTGGCTGGCCTATAATTCCCTGGTTCTTCTTCCTTGCTCTTTTTGAAGACTGGAGTGACATTGGCTATCCTTCAATCCTTAGGCACCTATTCTGCTCTCCATGACTTTTCAAAGATGACAGTAGATCAACAATCACTTCTGCCAACTCCCTCAGCACTTGTGAATGCATCCCATCGGGGCCTATGAATTTGTGTGCATCAGTTTTGCCTAGATGTTCTCTAACCAGATCCTCCTCCAACACAGGGAAGTTTTCCTTTCCCCATACTCTGTCTCTTACCACTGGGGTTTAGGATTTCTCATGGCCAGTCTTAGCAGTGAAGGCTGAAGCAAAGAAAGTGTTCAGTAACTCTGCCTTCTCAGTGTCCTAAATAAATACATGTTAATGTAGCAGATGTTTTGTTTTAATGATGAGCTATTTGAGAAGGCTTGAACATTTTCATTTTTAGAGGACAGATAGATGGATACATTAGATATATTAGATCTTTTTTTTCCCCCCAAATGTATTCATTATTCATAAGTAATTCACAAAACAGTTCAAGTGAGCAATTTGCAGGCTATGGGTACTTTTTAAATTATTGATTATAAACTAATGGATATTTGTGGCATTTTATTGAAAGAACCTCTTCAGTGACTGTGACTGGAACTACAGAATTCCAGAAATAAATTCAGAAAAATAGTGAATAACAGAGGGTTAATGGTATTTATGGTATTAAGTTTTATTCACATTAGTTTATGCCATTCTCACTGGGTCTTAAATGTTTTGCCAAAGAGATGGCTTGATCCTGGCCTTGGGCCCCCAGCACAAGAAGGACGTGGTACTCTTGGAGCAGGTCCAGATGAGGGCCACTAAGATGATCAGAGGGCTGGAGCCCCTCTCCTATGAAGAAAGACTGAGGGAACTGGGCTTGTATAGCTTGGAGAAGAGAAGGCTCCAGGGAGACCTCATTGTGGCCTTCCAGTACTTGAAGGAAGCCTATAAACAGGAAGGGGAACGGCTGTTTATGAGGGTGGATAGTGGTAGGATAAGGGGGAATGGTTTTAAACTGAGGTTTAGGTTAGATATTAGGAAGAAGTTTTTCACACTGAGGGTGGTGACACACTGGAACATGTTGCCCAAGGAGGTTGTGGATGCTCCATCCCTGGAGGCATTCAAGGCCAGGCTGGATGTGGCTGTGGGCAGCCTGGTCTGGTGGTTGGCAGCCCTGCACATAGCAGGGGGGTTGAAACTCAATGATCATTATGGTCCTTTTCAACCCAGGCCATTCTATGATTCTTTGATTTTATGATCCTGCAAAACGTCTGTTCCACGTATTTATGGAAACTACTTGAAAGTATCCATAATTATATTTAATGTAAGGGTATAAAAAGTAAAGGGTATAACAGGCTGACTTCTATGCTTCAGGTTTGTTCAGATCAATAAAAGTTTTTAGTTCAAACTGTTTATCTGTTCTGCTATAGGCATCACAATAAGGATCTGCTAGAGTGCATCTGCAGTTTTGGCTTAGGTTTTCTGGTTGCTTTCTTGTTTTTCATATGAATTTATTGTAGACATGATTTCAGTTGTTTTTATCTTATTCAACAGACAGCAACCTACCAAATTATTTTATTTTGATGCTTTGGTTTTTCCCACTGGCACTACTTTCTCGGTGGAAAAATACTGGATAAAATTGGTATGGCTTTCAGCAAGTTCAGAAGTGAGGCTGGGACAATGCCTTAGAGGGTTTACCTTTCATGGGCTATCCTCAGACCGATCCTTTGATGACAACGGAGTTGTATAAAACCTTCAGTTTATTTGCACTATGACTATAAGAAAGTTAGATAGCTTCACTTTCCAGGAGAAACTGGTGAAATATCTGTTTTTCCTTTGTTATTGTACTGATGCTTGAAGATGCTTCCATCTGCAGATGAGGGATAGAGCTTCAGTAGACAGACGCTTGATACAGGGATTGGTGTTGTACGTTTCTGGTTAGAAGACATGAAAAGGAGCAAAACTAGAGACAACTTTCAGTTCAATCAGAGTGTTTCTGTGTGAGCTTGTTGCTTTTATTTTGAATTTGTGGCTCCTTTATATGGCTGCAATTTTCTCCCTTCACGAGAAATGCAGAAGGTGACACTTCTAGCAGGAGAATTACTAATTCTACCTGCTACAGTTGTGTTAAATACCAGAAAAGCCTCAGGTTTCAGTCTCTGTCACTTTCACAGAAGCTATGAAGTAGATCAACAGAAACAGTTTCCAAATGTACATCACCATGAGAGAGGGCAGAATCAGCATTCAGGGAGGAGAGTGGATCTTCCTTTCCCAGGTTGAGAAATTATTTATCTTTGCTTCATATGTTGTAGACACAATATAAACAAGCTCTTGTTCTTTTTAGTAGAGACAACATGCATTATTAAACAGGGCATCTATTCATGTTATACTCTTTTATTTATGAATTTCACTTCTGCAAAATCCTATTTACACACATCCTTTGGGCATTATTTCTTTCTTATTGAGGTGAGTAATATATAAATGTTTTCTCATCATCATTATCCATTATGGTAAAAGGCAGTCAAGTACATTCTTCTGTGCTCATAAACTTTAACGAAACATTTGCTCGACTGATTTTATTATTTCCTTAAACTTATTTAAGCTCCACTATATGAATAGGTAATAAGATAATTGTATCAGAGTTCAAGTAATCAAATGTGTAAAAATGGTCTGAAACACATCTACTCAATCTGTATAATGTTGTCCGTTAGAAGTAACATTCTCCTTAACTCTGTTGTTTCCCTTCCTCTGTCTTTGGCCTAGATCTTACCATCTTATCATCTTTCTGTCTATCACAGCTCAGATCTTCTTTTTTGTGTGTGTCTGTCTCTTAATAACTACTCCAAATCCATTTCAGGAAAGGGGGTTTGTGGATTACCCAGGAGATTAACAATTAAAAATGTTCTTGTGGAAAGAGCATTCTCCCTGTATAGCTCATGAGGATGCAGACCCGCAAACAACTGCTATTTTCAGTCCGGATACAGGAACAGCGTTATTGCAAACTTAGAAAGGTGTTCAGCTTGAACAGGAAAGGTGCTGCTGTTAGTGTTGAATATCTACATTTTCTTCCTTCAAAATTTCTGCAGGACTGAGCAGGCTTTGATCAAGACAGTATTGACTGTGACCCACAGAATGCCACTTTCAGACTGTTTCTTTGCCTATAGCAAATGTTCCATGCTCCCCACAGTCTTATGCATGCTCCACTCCACAGGAAATGCTGCTGTGTTGTTTAACTCGAGAAATGAACAAAAAAGCCTTCTGATAGCCCATTCCAGATCATCTCAAGAGTGATACAAATAGGCAAAATCCAGCAAAGTTTTTTAACTTACTTCCTTACTGTTTCAGAATAGCTTCAGTCTAAGGGGCTGTTCAGCCTGGAGAAAAGAAGGCTCCAGGGAGATAGTGAACTGATAGTGAACTTTCAGTATCTAAATGGGGACTATAAGAAAGAAAGGGACAGACCCTTTAACAGTGTCTATTGTGACAGAACAAGGGGAAATGGTTCCAATGTAAAAGAGAGATTTAGACTGGATATAAGGAGTAAGTTTACGATAAGGGTAGCAATGCACTGGCAGAGGTTGCTCAGCAAGGTGGTGGGTGCCCCATCCCTGGGGTCATCCAAGGTCAGGCTGGATGGGGCTCTGAGCAACCTGATTGAGCTGTAGGTGTCCCTGTTCACTGCAGGGGAGCTGGATTAAATGACCTTTCAAGGTCCCTTCCAACCCAAATGATCGTCTGATCTTCACCGAAAATCCAAGAATTATTAACAGACTTGGTCCTCTTCCTTCCTATTCAGATACATCATTTCCTTCAGAAAGTCGGGGTGAAGCAAGGGTAGATAGAAATCCTTAGTATTTATGTGGCTTCTGCTTCCTTCTTCTGCCCATCTCCTCCATTCATTATACCAGAGCTGCCACATGGCATTTCTGCAATAGCAGCTACAGCAGTATGGCAGATTTTTCCTGGACAAATTCTCTTGGGTGAGAAGATGCCTGAAACCCCAGCTCTTTATTTGGGATGGTTGTAACTGATCGGGTTATCTCTGCAGAACTTTGCATCCAATATATAATGACAGCAACAAAGCCATTTCTTGTTATCTCCCTTACACAGGGCAGTTCAGTAGCACAGGCAAACTTCGGAGCATGAAAAATCTAAGGGATCTGACAGACAGCTTCTGCCAAATATTGAGGGGGGCAGATAAGATATCCTGGTTCTGAATAGCTCTGTAGAAATGGGGGGGGGGGAGGGGGGGAGGGGTGGGCAAGGCAGAGAAAGAAGAATTATTTTTCTGGCTAGGCCCCAGAAAGCTGGCCCTTGATGGTATAGTCGGTGTACTGTCTTGTACATCTGTGGAAATAGATAAGCACTTCCAGGTTAGCAGTAGCCAGCAAATTCTCAGTAAGACAGAACAGAATGACGCCTGTTTTAACAGAACCAACATTTTAGCTTGTTGATGAAATTGCTTCTAGCTCTGCTAGAGTGGTGTCTATGTAAATAAGCAGACTGAGACCTACTTCTGATGAATGTAGGAAAGGAAATGCTTTCTTCTCAATGCTAAAGTGAGCTGGAGACTTTCATCTTTAGGGATCAGCATGACACTGAAGACATTGAAGGTGAGGAACAAAATGAAGGAGTGAACAAAATTTAGAGATGCTTGTTGTGCTGCTCAGTGCTCAGCTTCTTTTTATCCATCGTATGGGGAGGATGTACTCATAACAGGCATGAACATGTGATTATATTAAACTTCTATAAATAGTGTCTTCATTCTCAGTCTGAAAATGGGTATGCATTTGTGTGTGTTTATATATATATAATCTATATGGCTGTGCTTTTATCTTTGTTAAAGATCATTTATTATCCAGGACTTAGTGATGTGACTCTGACAGTTCTTGGCATATGATAGCTACAAGGGGGTAAAAAATGACATAGTCTTGGAATGAGCTTGAAAAGATAAACTTATACTCTTCTTCAGGGATTTTATAGCTTGTGTTGTGCAGAATCTGGTTGGCAAAGCTGACCTGTAAACCTACAGAGGAAAAGTATACATGCAGAAAAGGTGCAAAGCTGGGAGACTCATGAGAAACAGGATAGGACTCAGAATTTGCAACTACCAGGTAGCCAAGGAAAGGTATGGTGAAGAGAAGATGGAGAAAAGTGTGCAGACCTATGTGCTCTGAAATAATTAGTTTTGCCACTGACAGTATGAGTGCCAGCTGAATGAGGCCTTGTCAAGGGAAAGGGAAAGAAAAAAATAACAAAAATAGGAAGTGAAGAAAAAAGGGAAAGGGAGAGGAAGAAGTCATGTAGCAAAATTAGCAGTTGAAGTATTCAAGAGAAAGATAAACAGAAGGGACTGGGAGGAAGAGATTAAGAAGGCAAAAATTAAAATTTACAACTAGCCATACTATCTAGTTTCTTTGTTAATTATTCCTAATTATATTCCATTCCTACACTTTGTGAACAGCTGGAATATTGTTAATCTGGTTACATATCTTGTAGAGCAGAGCTTGTGCAACTGAATGCACTGAGGTATAACTATCTGGAAAGAAAGAGAGAAAAAAACCTGTCCTTTATGTGTAAAGCTTGAGTAGATGAGGAGAGCCTCTTGAAGAATGATAAAGGGGAAGGCAAAAAGAAGAAAGACGGCCTATTCAGGGTCATCTCAGAGACACCAGGCAGAGAAAAATGTTTGGAGTTATGTTGCACTGTGAATGAAATCACAAAACAGATGAATGGAGGGCTGACATGCTATAATCCTGCTTTGCATTTTCTTTCTGTTCAAATACATTTTAAACATCAGGGTGTTATTTTTCCTACCTTTAGAAACTTCTCTATTTTAAGATAGACAGCACTGGCCAAAGTCTCAGGATGCTGCCTCAGATGGTCCTTCTCAGTGTATCCCTCCCATGCAAAGCACTATCCTTTTAAGTGAGGAAAATATTTCTTTGGTCTGAAGCATGGCTAGTGGTATACTAAGCTAGCTAAAATAATGTCAGTGCCCCAGTGATTCCTAATAAAGAAAGGAAAGTGATAAAACAGAGTGATTCTTCCCTGTGGATTTTTCTCACAGTGTTTTCCTTTGATAGCTAAAAGGGCTGATCCGGAAGTAATGCCTCCTATTTTATTATTTTGGCCCACGCTGTCACAGGCAGATGTTGGTGGAGTGGAAGTAGAGGTTGAACCTTCTCACCAGTATTCTGTTACATTTTGTTGCTGTGTGACAGATGGCAGTAGAGGGGCAGTCTGACAAAATGGTATCTGACATGGAACTGCATAAGGAGCGAAGGTGTGGAATTGAATTCCTCCAAGTGAAAAAAATGGCACCCGCTGAAATTCTTGGACATTTATGGAGACCAAACAGTTGATGTGAGCACAGTGAGGTGGTGGGTGGTGTGTTTCAGCAGTGACAACAGTGATGTGAAAGACAAGCTGAGTTCTGGACAGCCATACACAGCTACCATACCATGAAATGAGAAACATCTTGATCAGTTCACTCACTTGAATTGGCTAATGATAGTGATTATGTTGAAAAATAATGTTTTGTAGCTGAGAATTTTCTCTATCAGCTAGCATTATTATACTCTTTGTATCTATTGTAGATCTCATGGAAATAAATAGGAGGCATTATTTTCAGAGTGAACTATGTATGCTGGTTAATATATCTAAAGATAAAAAGCATTGTAAGCACTAGACAGTTAAGGCCAAATTTCAATTTAATGGCACAAACAGTAATCAGAGCCTGAAGGAGAATTCCGCTTGGAAAGGGTATTTTACAAAAAAAGGCCCAGTGAATAGGTATATGTAAGTACTTCTAACCATGGTAAACTATATCTGGATTAAACAATATTTGAACCCTCATCTTAAAGCACTAGCAATATATATTCAATACTTTTTTCCAAAAGCCCCTTGACAGAGCATGCTTCCAAATACCATTCTGTTGAGCCTCTTTACTGAAATAACAAAATTTTCGTTTATTAAGTCTTGGATCTCTTGGATAGCCCTCATAGTGCAATTTTAGCCATTTAAATATTTCTCTTATATTCCTGCAGCACTTTGCTGATTCAGAATTCCATTCTAGTGGAAACTCCTTTGATTTATGAAACCAGGTCAATGATTTATGAAATAAACACTCAGAATATTTCTCAATTGAAGACAGTTGACATTAATAAAAAGAAGTTGTCTATGGAAAAAAGTTATTATTTTCAACAAGAATATACAAGTTAATGGACTGATTACTCACTCCTTACCCCTTACATTATTACATACATTAAAGAATCACTTATTTAGTTTGTGTATTTACATATATTTTTTCCAAAGCTGTTGCTGTTGCAAAATATTTCTTTAGATATTATTTGTAGATGATTCTATACTTTTCAATGCAAGATGTGGCATAGTATTAAAAAAATAACTGCAGTCATGATATCATGTAATACACAACACTGTAGTGAGAAGGATGCATCATTAGTAACTTGTTTACAAGAATCATATCATAGAATCATAGAATGGCCTGGGTTGAAAAGGACCACAATGATCATCCAGTTTTAACCCCCCTGCTATGTGCAGGGTCGCCAACCACCAGACCAGGCTGCCCACAGCCACATCCAGCCTGGTCTTGAATGCCTCCAGGGATGCCAGTGATGAGTCTGTCTGTAGTCATGCCAGTAAGGAAAGTATGGATACATTGTTGTCCTTATTTAAAAAATCATGTTCTTAGATAACACTTATTTACAGTTGCAGTGAGGACAGTAGTGTTCATGTTGTAAGTAGGAAGTAGTATATAACATCAAAACTACAGCAGAAATGGAATGCTATTCATGATAATGTTGCATTCCAATGACTGTTAGTAGAAGTGTTGAAGTGTTATGATGAGAATTGAGCTGAATATGAGGGATGTTTAAGGAATGCAGAAATAGATAGCCACAGCTTTATATCACAGAGCATTTGGAAATTTTGCAGGGTTCTGAGGAGCTGCCTGTGAAGGCATGATGTACTGAAAACATTTTAGATAAACATTGATAGTCAAGAAGGCAATTTGTAAGTTGTTTCCCAGTGGCTGGTTTCATTTCAGAATCAATGATTCTATTGCTGTCAGCTCAGGACTAGAACCTGTAGCTCCTGCAAGCCCTCCTGGTATGGTTTTTCTGCCTCTCTTCCAAACAAGCTGAAATTGATCCCAAATATAACCACTTCAGTACTGAAACATACAATCCACTTGACCTGACCTTTCATACTGATGATGAAATGCAGTCATGAGAAATAAATTTAATGTCTCCATCTCCTCCAGCCTGAGAAGACCGAATAAATAGTCATACATAAACTAAATTTTGAAATGTTTAAAGTAATCACACAGCTTTAGAAGGAAATACAATTTACGTCAATCAGATGATGAATTCCAGTTTTGTGTTTACGACCCCTAGCTCTGAGACTTTTTAGGGCAGAAGGCCTTTTGGGTCAATGGACTTAATTTGGGAATTACATTCATAAAAATAAATAAAACCAGATTTCCACAGGGCTACTTCTACTGTAAAGACAGTTAGATGTAAGTGAAAACACTGACTTGCCTGTGCCATGTAATTACACGTGAAGTCTCTTTACCAATTTCCTAACTAAGGCAACTACACAATATATATATATTTCTTTTGCCAGAAGTGGCTGAAATCTGTAATTCTCTGCTTTAGACACAGGTGGCAGTCCTGTTTGCATACAAGATGTTTTGCCGGCTGTCACAATGCGTTGTGTGACCCTGAGTAGTTTTTTGTAGTGCCCTTCTTCATGATGGACAGTAACTTATCCTACTGTTACTTCTTTCCCAGCTGGTGATCCCATTTCTGTCAGTATGTCACTAGCACAGGCTCTGATGCAGGTGGCAAAGCTATCTTTAAATCACATGATCTGAGCTGTATATGGATTCCTATCTCTCCTAGGAGTTATCTCAACCTTAGGAGTTTTGAATTAAGGCTCCCAGTGTGCAAAGAGTGTGTTGATGACTCTTTCATCAGGGTTATTAACTGTGAACTTGTGACTAGTTTTTTTTATAGCGCTGAACCACAGCTTTCCTTGGTATTTTGGTACTGTGCTCCCAAAAAGGTGTTATAGTACTGGGAATAATTTATCCATGATGGCAAGTCATTACATTGAGACTTCAGCTGTGATAAATCCCAAGACTTGTTTGAAGTATGGCTATTATAGATTCAGTTATGCTTTCAGCCACGTGGGGCTTCACTGGAATGATTTTGAATTTATGTAACTGTAACTGAAACCAGAATTTGTCCCCATGGTAATTAAACGTTTCAGATACTGGCTTGCTGATGATTAGTAAATTCATGCTTTTGAAAAATACCTCATACAAATGTATATTAATTGTATTTACAAGTTCAATTACTGGATCGGCTTTAGCCTGCAGGGAAATATCTACTGTATAACACTATTTTCACAATTAATGCTTTTGAAATTAAAGTGATTTTCAGTTTGTTTTTCAAATCAGGAGAATGACAAGTCATTATGTGAAAATGAAAGATGAGACAATTCGACAGGCTTGAGCCACCATAAAAGGCTCATATCTAAGGTGTGAACATACACACAAAAAGCACTAATGTGGGCAGAAGATATATTCCCTAATCTAGCAAAACTGAAATTAGAACAGTCAAATTCTAAGAAAGTTCTTAATGGAAATGTCAGTGAGGCTGTAATCATGGCAGAAGTACTGGACACCATTTCAAGAAATAACCAAAGGAAAAAGAGAAGCAAGACAGGAAGAAAGTAAATACTACTGTACAACTTGAGACAAGATTTTCATTACAATCTACTCACATGACAACATTATTAAAACCACTTGTCTGGTAAATCAAATGAACACATGTACTTTAACTACTATGGTTAATAAAGAATGCTTTATTTCCATTATTTAGCCTCTAGGCCAACTAAAGTCATAGAGCATAAGACTGGGAAAGGTCAGGAACATCAAAAAAAACTTTACTTAATTGCAGCAGCCTTATCACATTCATGAAACCTGCTTCACGTGCCGTCAACAAACCCAATTAAAGACCTGGGTCGAGAAAACATGCTGAAACAAGAACACATTCAGAAGGGCATTAAGAAAGACTAAGAGATTCCTCAGCTCTCTGTATCCTTGCAATAATAAGAATTTCTTAAATATAGATCTCTAGAAGAAAACTCTTTGGGTTCAACTACTTTGACTTCGAGGAATAAAAAAAATTCCTCCTGACAGTAAAGCTAGTGGTGGGTGTTTCATCCATCATCTATTAATTTTTATTTTTTCTATGTTAATGAAATGCCAATGGTAGTGAGTATAATGTATGCAACTTAATAGCACAAGATCAATTAGACTTTCTTCTTACAATAAAGGTAGCATGCATTTTTCTTAATTAATTAGCCATGTCATCAGCACATCAGTACATAGCTGATTACAGATTACAAATTCACTCTGGGGAAGCTTGTCTTTCCCTTGAAAAAGGATCCACATTAAATCATTCTCTTATTTTCTTCTGTGGTACTCAAACTTCTCAAAGGTAGGGGGTACGCTTTATTTTCTTTGCAATTTAGGCTAATTAAATCATTCCATCTTCTGTGGACTTTCGTAGATAGGGGCAATTTTATCCTGTTACGAAAGAAAATGTTTCTGTGTAATGTTTTTTGTCAGCAGGAGAATCAAACTGAAATGACATGTCTGTGATTTATTCCAGTTCGTGAGTTGTGCTCGTAACATTGGTATCCAAGTACTTTTCATTGGCATTGAAACTTCAGTCATTTCTCTTTCTCACTCCCTTCCTCTGCTCCTCCTTTTTCCTGTTCCTTAGCAGCAGGTGGAAGAAAATAGCTTGTTTAGATTATAGCCCACTCACCTTTTGTGTACAGATTGATCATACCTTTTCTCTCCCTCAGCAGCATGTGAGTAAACGTTCTCATCCTCCTTACTAAACGTTTGGATCTTAGCATGGGTAAGGGACAAACTTAACTCCTATTCACATCCTTTGAATTTTTTCGGTGGTCACGAATGTGTATATTAAAATCACATTGCCTTATTAGAGTTGTTATTTTCTTTAATTTTAACTTAATTTTCTTTTGTTTGGGGGTGGGTGTAACATAGCAGGACTAAATATTCAGCCAAGTATTCAATATTTTGGGGGGGTCAAATATTATAATGCCAAACCAGTGGATTAATTCAGGAGTGAATCTCATTCCAGTTAAAACAGATTCATATTTTTCAATCTTCTATTTCTTTGCACTTTGAAGAAAAAGCTTTTGTGTCTTCATATTTCATGACTATTCATAGCAGATATGGCGATCATAGCTTAACTTCCATTGCCTGAAAATAGCATCAGTAAGGTGGTTTAACTTAAAATCCAGTCACTACTGTGGGAAAAATCCCTGAATATTCAATCTGCTTTCTGGGAGCTTTTCCTTCTCTCTCATATCCAGTTGCTATGAGAATATTATGTGCTCTCAGGTTACTTTTCATAGCACTCTTGACCAATTTAAGAAGCCTGTTGTCAATGTGCAGACTTCCGAGTCTGTAACATCATAAAGATAACCACTGATGTTGCCAAGAGAAGCATCCCTGTCTCTCACTTAAGCTTTTTAGTCAAGTAGGCAAAGTGAGATAATAGCATAATGCTAAATGTGATTAATATGGTAATCACATTTGTCATCTCAGAAGCATTCTATCAGCTCTTCTGTTTCAGACAAAGGAACTCTCTTCTCATTTTCTTCTATATTTCATCTTTTTAAAAGGAAAAATGTAAATAGGTTTGCTGCAGAAGGGTGTCCTTATTTAGTTTAAAACGGTGGGAAGGAAATATTCTACCATGTAAACCTTGAAGGACAGTGCCTGCACACCTGTAGGATGTACCACTGTGCTTTATATCAAATGTGTTTGTATGAACAGTGCGAGACTGACCAAAAAATATTTCCACGCTAACATAAGTAAGCTTGTTTGGAGACACACTCACAAAACATACCGTATTTCTTCATGCTCAGATTCTGGTCAGTGAACCAAATACTTATGGGACTCTTCTCCAGCCTGATTTCGAGGCTCTAGTATATGGCCTAGATCCAGCAAAGCACTTACATACATTTTTATGATTTAAAGTGTATCTAAAGTTGTGTTGACTTTAAAAAGTATTTGCTATTGTTTTTAGATAGCAGTATTTATTAATGCCGGTAAAAATTTCTACATCAAAATCAATGGTCAGAGCCTACTAGTGCCACCATATAGACTGTCACAGATTTCTGCAACTCATATTTGAAAGGATATGCCTTGAGGATTTAATTCCTGTGAGCTGCAGCATACAATACCTTCAGGATAGTAACTTCCCTATTGTGGATCACATCAACCAAAGAACAATTTATTTGGGTACAATGTTTCCTTTATTTTTATATGCAGATCTAATCTCCTAGTAATTAACTAAATAATTTAAAAGGGTGGCTGGTTCTTTGTCCTTTTGCTTGTGCTCAAATAGCTGTTACAGTGGGCAACTTTGCACAAAGGAATCTTTGACCTCTTCTCTGCACTGGTGAGGCCTCACTTCGAGTATTGTGAAAAGACGTGGAGTCCTCAGTACCTCAGTACAGGAGAGACATAGACCTGTTGGAGCACGTCCAGAGGAGGGCCACACAAATGATCAAAGGGACAGAGCTCCTTTCCTGTGAGGACAGACTGGGAGAGCTCGGGCTGTTCAGCCTGGAGATGAGAAGGCTCCGAGGTGACCTGATAGCAGCCTTTTAGTATCTGAAAGGGATCTACTAGAAAGAAGGAGACAGACTCTTTAGCAGAATCTGTGGTGATAGAACAAGAGGAAATGGCTTCAAATTTAAAGAGAGGAGGTTTAGGTTGGATATAAGGAAAAGGTCTTTTACAGTGAGGGTGGTAAGGCACTGGAACAGGTTGCCCAGAGAGGTGGTGGATGCCTCATCCCTGGAGACTTTCAAGGCCAGGATAGATGGGACTCTGAGCAACCTGATCTAGATGTGCACACCTGTGTTCATTGCAGGGGAATTGGACTAGATGACCTTAAATGTCCCTTCTAATTCTAAGGATTCTGTGATTCTGTGAAGTCCTCTGACAAAACCAGATCTTCAAATACTAAAATCTAAGGCAAAGAAATAGGAGTTTGCAGTACATCTATGCTTACTGTACCCCTGAGGAAGCAGAAAACATGGGTAGGAGGCAGTAGTGAGGCCTGACACCTGACTGTTCTTGAAATTATCTAAGGTTGATCAAACCAGGGCCAACAAGGTGATCTTCAAACAACTTCTCAGAATGAGTGTTGTACAAGAGCACAGTCTTTCTGGTACTTCACAGCCACAAACTTCAGAAAAGCCTTTTATAAAACAAAAGCTAACTGGGCTTTTGCCTACAAATTAGACATTTAACATTTGAAGAAAGCTTTAACAATAGGAATTCTTTCAGTAAGAAAAGAAGAATTTGCTGGCATTCACTTACAGTGAAGGTTTAGGCTCTTCTGATAATAACAGAAAGTCTTATGACCTTCCCACTAAAAGGTCAAATGCTGAAATTCTGAGTGCCTGTAATTTTCATTACAATCAACCTCTCAATATTACATGCTTTTGAGGACTCAGCAGAAAAACTTCCTACAGAAGAGTGTATTGGAGGAGCTGGCTTTTGACATCCCAATCAGAACAGGTGAATTTTTCAAGATAAAAGACCAACTGATTAGAAAAAAACACTTCTAATCATCTCAAAATTATTAATGTTTCTACCTACTGGAGACCAGTATGTCTTTGATTTGCCCTGTGATGGAAATGAAATGCTCTGTGTCCTGTGAGGAGCCTGACTAGCAAATGAACGAGTGGGAACAGACTTTGAAAACAGTTGTCCTTACTTCTTGACTGGGAGATCTATTTTGTATTAAGTAGTCTTGGCACTGTGGAATAAGGCTGACTGAGAAAAAAAAAAAAAAAAAGGCAAAACATGTGCTATGCCCACGTGATTTGAGACTGGAGTAAGACGAGGTCGCATTGACTTGGTTGTATGTGATATTCTTGCCCCTCAATAGTGAGGCAAAGGTGCTATAAATGTGCTAACGAAAAGAAGGAAATATATTTTAGAGAAAAGTAAAGATGCATTAGTAGCCTAACATAGTAGCACTATAATTTCATCCTTCCTGGTGCATAAGAAAATACATCTTGAATTTGTAAGACTCTGTCTTAATAATTTTGAAGACTATAGAAGGTGGAATGGTAAGAATTGATAGGAGCATGAAGAAAAAGCCATTTAGATCAAATTTGAGAAAAACCAGTTTGTAAAGGCTTTTAAAACAGTTTAAGTACAGTTGACTTGGAGAAAAAAGAAAAGGTTATTTATATGTTGTCTTTCGAAATTCCAAGCCAAGATATAATAAGTAAAGGCAAAGCCAGAGTTTCAAGAGTTCAAAGACCAGACTTAGAAGGAATTTTCATTCTTTTATGCCTTACTTTACAATGGGATATAGAAATTACTATTTGATCAACCGGTTGCATTTTACTGCTGAATATTTATTCAGCATGTAGTCTTCAATTAAAAACAAGCTAGAAAAGTGTAAAATCTAAGTTTCTGGGGGAAAAAACAATGCTAGGATATAATTCTATTTCATAGAATTCATAATTAATATGAATTAATGAATGAATTCATAATTCATAATTAATTGAATTATGATTTTGTGTGGGTTTACTGGACTACACAATATAGTTTCAGCAGAGAACTTTATCCATTTTTGAAACAGCATATAATTCTTGAACTGAAAGCTGTAGATTGGCTCAGAAAATTGAACTCATTAAAATTTACTCATGAGAGACTGTCTTGTAAAGGGAAATGCCAGTGTATTAATGGCAATTGTACAAAGAAAAGCAGGGGAAATTTTAGGGAGTAGCCAAAGTTTTTAGTAAATAAGTTAAAACTAGCTGATCAAATGCAAGAGTTTCATGAGAAGGATATTTGGAGATGTTTTGTATTTTCTGAGAGGTACTACACTATATATCTGCACTGACCTCCCAGAAGGCTCTCCATTGAGATCTTTTATAATAACTACTTGCTTAAAATCAGTTATGTTAATGAAATCCCTCTAGGTCAGCTTGGTAATTGTGAAAATGGGAAATATGTAACTTTGTATGCATGCACTTTTTATCCTGCTAGAGAGCGTGCCCTTCTATATTAGATGCTGGATAATAGAAAAACATCAGAAATCTCTAGACTGTCCGTTCCTGTAGTGGGTTGGTCATTTATGTTTGTTTTACACTTTCTTCCTAACAGAAATAATTGGGTGCTTCAGCTTCATTATCTCCAAATGCTGCCAGTGGTAGCCTGGCTACATCTTTGAGTATCTTCATGTTTTTGAAAGTGCACTGGGCTTAATATTTCTTTGGAAGGGATATGAGTTCATCGGTGGCCATCACATAATGAGGCACTGTGATTACTGCTGTAACAAAGTACCTTAGCCAGGATGTTTGGTTTGCTAAAGTATGTGATGAGGCTGTTGAAGGGCTGATGCGAATCAAACTGGAGTTGCTCTTTGAAAGGAAGTGGGGAGAACTTCCATATAAATAAGTTAAAAATCTGAATACCTGTGGCTGTACAAAAACCTCAACCAGAGTGGGAGAGTTAATGTCCTTTTCCTGGCTTTTTACAGAACTCTTGGAAGTAGAAAGTATTTTTTCTTCTGTATTCTTTGTCTGAGTCATATCTCCACATCTCCACATCACACGCTGAGTTTTCTCTCTGTTTCTCAACCATGCCAGCTAGAGGATCTGATAATAAAAAGTGGAAAAGCATACAAAACCAGGGATATTTTCCTCCAGGCTTTCTTTGCCTGTTCTCCAGAACAGCTGCTGTGGCTGTGTCCTCCCTTCCTAAGTTCCTTTCCTTGACAAGGATATTTATAGAGGTCACTGTCTCAGCCATTGCCACATTTACTTTTCTGTCATCACAACCTGAACTGGCCTTCCATTTAGCTCTATGACATTGTATTTATTCTGCTAAAGTGTCACACTCAACTTTTATTTTTAATTAATATTATTTGTTATAACTTTGGAGGACTTATTTCCTTCCTTTCCTTTTTGTAGGAAAAGGGTATGTTTAAATTTTGAGTGCATTTATTCTTTTCTTACAAATGCTCTTCTACTATGAAAAAGGCACTTTTTAACCCTGGCCCATTTTGTTGTTGCTAGCTGAAAGGATCCTTGAGATCAGGACTCAGCTTCCGGGTTTTCTGCAGGTCCTTTTGATACCCTCTGCCAGAAAACTTTTCTGTTGCTACAAAATGAATGCAGACAACCTTTTCTCTCTCCATCTTTTCTGGTCTTTGTTTATTGAAATGAGCTCTGCTCTGGTCAGGGAGGCTTTCCTCTTTTATTTTAGTGTAGAACCTCACATAGAGTGAGATGCTGGAACATCAATACAGGTACACTGATGAACACAGCTGCAAAATACAGCATAGCTTCTTTTACTGTTGCATTGTCAAAATTTTCCTTTCCTTTCCTTTCCTTTCCTTTCCTTTCCTTTCCTTTCCTTTCCTTTCCTTTCCTTTCCTTTCCTTTCCTTTCCTTTCCTTTCCTTTCCTTTCCTTTCCTTTCCTTTCCTTTCCTTTCCTTTCCTTTCCTTTCCTTTCCTTTCCTTTCCTTTCCTTTCCTTTCCTTTCCTTTCCTTTCCTTTCCTTTCCTTTCCTTTCCTTTCCTTTCCTTTCCTTTCCTTTCCTTTCCTTTCCTTTCCTTTCCTTTCCTTTCCTTTCCTTTCCTTTCCTTTCCTTTCCTTTCCTTTCCTTTCCTTTCCTTTCCTTTCCTTTCCTTTCCTTTTTTTAACTTGTGATTTTCTTTTTCCTGCTCAATAAATTCACCAAAGGCAACGTTGTCACAAAGAAAATGGATGTAGAATTTTTTGCAGTGCTAATTTCCTAAACAGACCAGTCTATATTACAGGGTGAATTCCCACATATATTTGAGACAGTGGCAAGAGCTGCCGCAGACTGTGAAAGATTATCTTTTGAACCACAATATTGTTGGGTCAGAGATGGTGTTTTCAATAACCCATTGGGAGTCAATTAAATATTTTTATGTGGTCTGACCTGTTTCTGCAGTGGCAGCTCCTGAGCTCAGCTCAGGTCAGGTTCACCTCAACCACACTGTGTTTTTCTGCGCAAAATGTGTCAAAATTCACAAGTCATTGCACTGACCTTTGGTAGCAAAACACTCATACAGTTTAAGGACCTTTTTAAAAGCAGGAGAAGTGAAGGTTGTCAGGATATTTCAATTTCTGCTATGTTCCTATTTTAACAATTCAGTCCAACGCTTGATCAAATCCTTCATCACTAGATAGCTGTTTTCCAGGCACCATTACCTTTCCTGCTCCAAATAAGACCTGTGCCAGTGAAGATCTTGTTCATTATATGTCTAGAGAAGGCAGGCTTGAAGCAGAAAACAAAAGAAGGAGGAATTAACTAATTATCAAAGCAAAAGATGAATCCAGTATCTCTTCTTTACTGTTTTCTAATACCACATGTCAAAAAGTAGAAATATCCTTACAGCTCCTCTTACTCATCTCATATGCTCTGTCTCCTGTCTTGCTGATTTTTAAGGATGTTACAGGTGACTTTGAGATCTCTGTTCCTCTCCCATTAAAATTCAGTCGATGCAGACAGTGCTGAGTATAAACTAGGTGAGTAAGTAGTAGACTTGTGTCAGCAGCAGGGATGGCTTTCGTAGTCAAACACTTTTTAAATAGAATCATAGAAGTTTTTGTCTTGGAAAGGACCTTTAAAGGTCACCTAGTCCAACTCTCCTGCAATGAACAGGGACACCTACAGCTGGTTCAGGTAGCTCAGAGCCCTGTCCAACCTCACCTTGAGTGTCTCCAGAGAAGGGAGATAATAAAGAGCATTTGTCCCAGTACTGACCCCCGAGGGATACCACTTGTCTCTGATCTCCATCTGGACTTTGAGTCATTGTCCACCATTTTCCGGGTACAATCTCTCAACCAATAACCCCAGTAAAAAGTATAAAATTAATTGAAATTAAATTTTGCAGGATCTAAGCCATAAATTGTAACATTTCAAGTGAGAAATTGTTCATTTTCAATCTACTTCTACAGTATCTCCTGTGAAATAGTACCTAAAAACGTTGCTTTGCCTGTGGGCTTGAAGGATTTCTTTTTCTTTAATTTTATACTTTTTGTCACAAGCATCAGTGTCACTCCTACCCCCAAAAATTGTAGCCTCCTATCTGAGCTAATTTTTAATGGTTAGGATAAAGGAAAAGTTGAAGGGGAGCTAGATACTTTAAAATATTAAAATTCTTCATGTTTCATACTGATGCTTTTAGAACTGTAAGTACTATTTCATACTACTGAGGTATACTATCAAATTGATCTAAATTTTAATTATAATTTATGGACTATTAATGCAAAAGTGAAATAATAACTCTCATTTCAATTAACATAAAACTGCTTGTTAGTTTCGGATGAAATGACTGGTATTCTAATTTCATTAAGAAAATACATCAAGTTATTCAGATGCTCTAATCTTTTAATAAAAAGTCTTTCTCCCAGTCATGCACTATGCACTGCTATAATTATGTTATGATCTTTTTATTGAGAGGAATGGTAACACACTGTAATTACCACTAATAAAAAGGTGTACAGGTACACTATTATTTAATAAAATAATTGTTTTGACAAAACAAGTTTTTCAGATTTTTCAAAAGGGATAAATTTTAACTTTCTATCTATTAGATATGAAAGTTTAAGACGACTTTAGGTGTATTTACTTTGCCAGCTATGCCTTTAATTCAAAATATTTTCAGAAGCAGAACTTCAGATGACTGGAACTGAATCTGCAATATGAAAAGTGTGAATTATTTCAGAAATAGTCCAGCAAGATGTCTCGTTACGTGCTAGGCTATTTTCTAAGCTATTCTATATACGAGACAGGAATCGCAGTTAGTCATTTTGCAGCAACTGCTGCCTCACTATTTGCTGCTTTTTCTGTCTACTTGTGACACTGCTGTTCAGCACATCAGGAGACAACCTGGCAGCCTCGAAGGAGAAATGGCTTAGGACTGGCCATAGTACGTTTCTAAGACCTTCTCTGTCTTGATCACATGGAAAGAAGTAGGCTATTGGTGGGAAGCAGAGATTCATGGTCTATGTAAAGGATGAACGAACCAGCATATTCCATGGAGAACAGTCTGAGCAATCTCATAAATCCTAATCCTAATAATCCTAATCCTAATAATCCTAAAACCTGAAACCACTATTTCTAATTCTGAATCCTTTTTGTTTGTTTGTTTGTTTGCTAGTCTGTTTCTTTTTTTTTTTCCCCAAATACCTTAAGTTTTTCATTGTTTTTATACAGAGCTGTTTATGTGCAGGGAGTTCAAATGACAGCGAATTAATAGGGATTAAAAATCAGGCACAACAAAAATGTCAACTTTTTTCACCAGATATTTTGGACAGCTGTGGAATGGGACAAATGTATACTTGAGCAAGGAACAGTGTGAAGAGAGAAAGCTATATGGAAGGGTCAATGAGGTCTCATGGAAATTATTTGATATTTTTACTGAAGTTCTGGTGTGTATGTGATAAAAAAGTATGATAAAAAAGTATATATAAAAAAGTACAGAAAGAACTAGGCAGCCGTGAGACTTCATAATCAGTCATGCCCTGTCTGGGCTAAGTTTGAACAATAACAATGGGATTGGGCATTTAAAACAAAATCTTAATGGATATAGCAAACTTAGTTCATGAACTATAGGTCACTATTTTAGGGAGCCACTATATAAATTCACATCATTACTGACTCATATGCATTCCTTGGTACGGATTACTCATGTTTCTGTTGATGTAATTGGGGGTGGTTTGCAATTGAGACTGTTTGGCTGCTGTCAGCTAGGATAGAGGTGCTTATTAATGTTCCTTTAAGGGTGAGTGGGTGTGTACACATGTTTCAGAAACATCTCAGTCTTGGAATTGAATTTGGTGCTACACATTTAAAGCATTTTGTATTTATTTGTTTCAGCTGGACTCTTTCCAGTAGTTTTCTCCTGCTTCTGTGAACATCCATCAAAATTAGACAGTTCAAAACAATATATTGTAAAAAGCAGCTGAATTTGTTAGTCCAGCCCTCAAAATTATTGTAGCATAGCATGTATTGTATTCTTTTCCAGAGTGCTCACACTAACTGATGGGCATATAATCAGATCCTGAGCACACAGAACCATAATCTATAATGCTGCTAGTGAATAATTTTAAGATACTTTCAAGATGATTGATATCCTCCTTTGTTATTGCTAAATCACATCACTGAATGTAGCACAAGAAGATTGTCAAATAGGATTTATCCACATCTGTAGCAATTGCAGTGGCAAGGATTCCAAACTGAATATTGATCAGCTATTACTTTCATTATCAGCTCTTTAAAGGGTTGCCTTGGTGTGGAGAAAATGATTCTGGAGTTGGATATTCATCACTTTAGTGTCTGACCTAGTTTGGGGGCTTTTTTTGTGCTGTGTGCTTTTGAAAAGTCTACTGATGCATCCTGCATTCACATAGCAGGCAGGGTAAGCTGCAGGACTTGTCGGAGCCCCTTGCAGAATATGTTTCCACTCGCGTGAAAATGTGGATCACTCAGGGATCAACAGATGTATGAGATTTTTTTGAGTCCTAGGAGAGGGTGAGCTATTAACTATTAAAGCTCATGGTAAGGAACATGTTGTATCCCATAGCAATCGGTACCATAATGATTTTATTAACATTCTACATTCAACATATTCATTCAACATATCTAACAGCCACATATTTTATTTGGCCTAAATTTCCATTTATGGTCATCAAAAGCTCAGAGGAAATTATATGAAACTCAGATGAAATATCCACATTTGTGTTTCAATACTAAAGTTAAATGTAAAAACACAGGCATGTAAATAACTGCACTGACTTATTCAATCTCTGCTTGCAAATAACACTGTAATCTTGAAGGTCCTGGTTCATGATAAAAATATGCTTTATTTCTGTATTGCTTTACTTCATACAATAAAGCTGATCTAGCCTGTTTAGTTAAATATTTTTTGTATTAGTACTCAGGCTAAATGTAACTTTTATACTCAATTTGAGCTTTTGAGAAATATACGAACTTTAGAAATCAGTCATGAAAGAGAAAGCCTGAAGTTATTAGATGACATTTAGCTGCTTACTGTTGGAGAGAATTACTAGAACAATAATCCAGTGTATGCTGATGGTGGGTTGAACTAATTTTCCGTGTACTTGTTGTACATTCAGACCCATTAAGAACAACAACAAAACCATAAAACATGTACATCAACATTTGGCTAGTGTAGAACATTTACACAATTATTGAGCTGCAAACTGGAAAGAAGAGACTTGGTCTGAAAATATTTGTTTTGAATGTCAATCTTTCACCTATTTTTTTATTACATGTTGATAGAAAATACTAACTGTGAAACGGTGTTCAGTGCTAGAATTTTTCCCTCAAATTAAATTATAGAAAAAATAGTACTAAGTAATATTGTCTCTCATCTGCATTCAGGTGGCTCTAGCAGCAGGGCCAAATAATTTCCTGACTATTTAACTTGAGCAGAAAGTAAAAATTTAAAAAGATTCCTGCCATCCCCCTATTTAGAACGGAGACCAATACCTGCTGCATTTCCCTATTTAGTTTTGCACTACCTTCTTCTTCAAACTTGATCCACTCAGTGTTGTCTGAGTGGCAAAATCCTCAGTGACAAGCTATTTTCCAGCACAGTATGGTTTTAATTAGTTAGGTATATTTTGGGATCTGTGGAGAGGCTAGAATGTGTCTTAGTCTACCTGGTGAGGATAACCCATCATTTCTTTACTCCAAAATAGTTCTTGACTTCTCGTGGCATTTTGCACATAGTTAAATCTCCTTGCTATTACTGTCTGACATTTGAATAGTGTGTTTTCTCATAGGGAGGGCTTGCTGGGAACATTGAAACCTTCAGAACACACACGACTTTCTCTCCTCGACGTTGAAGTCCACCCACTCTTCAAGTGGGAGCCACATAACACAGGTGATAGGAGAACTGAGCTCTGCAGAAGTGGGAGGAGGAAAGCTTGGGTGAAGATATTGGGACAGATCAATGGCTTTGGATCTGGCATGCTCACGATGAGCAGTAGGTCTCACATCTTGGTCACAGTGCTCCTGAATGGTCAACCTTCCTGCAGCTGGGTGGTATGGGTTTGGACTGTCTCCAAACTGGGCATTCAAATGTTTGTATTGCCTTTTCTTATTGTGGGAAAAGAAAAAGTGGCTAACTGAATAATGAGCTGAAAAAACTCCTTTTTCATAATAAACCATTTTCAAACAGATACCATTCTCTTGCTATAAAGTGACTTAATTCTGTGGAATTGTGTTCATTTTTGTTTCTTTTTCAGTCAGATAGAATATCAATCCTCATAATCTCTGCTTCTCATCTCTCACAGTCTTTGTTAACATTCATAAGCAATAAACCCGTGAATATAATTTATGACTCCCAGAAGAAGCTACAGGACTTCACGATGATGCTTCTTTTTTATTCAATATTCTCCAAAGATATATTTGATTCTCGTAGATGAAAAGTTGAAATACAAGACAGAGAAGCAGATCTTTTGGAGCATGTATTTATATGAAGCCCAGATTTTGCTATGACAGCTATGCATAAATATGTCAAAACACATTGCAAAATAATGGGACCCTTAAAGCATTCTTTTGGAAGGAAAAAAAAAAAAAAAGAAAAGAACAACAAAACAACAACAACTATATCAGTGTCCATTAAAGATTAAGAGGAAAAACAGGACCGTTCAATTTTTCGTAGGCAATTTACACATTTAGGCCATTTTAAGATGCTGGCTGTGATCGAATAAAGGTGTTGCTGAGCTTTATTTTAAATGTATTGAATTTGTACTGGAGTAAACCCAGGCTTTATTTTTTGTTGTTTTTTACTTTTACCATGGAGGCAGCCATTACTGAACATACGTAAGATTCAAAATCTCTTTGTATTATATGCAGTGACTCAGTTTGTAGATTTGAAGATGACAATATCCAGAATGTGAGAAGAGTTACTCCGAGGACTGCCATATAATATTCTGGAAGGGGTAGTACCATGTCCATGTGCATATTTACTAAAGATGCTCCCAGTCTATACTGAATTAGCTTGAACTTTTCTACATAGCATTCTTTCAGCTTTCTCTTTTCAGAACACGTATACCTCTTGTGTGAATAATGTGTTTAATGTTTTCTAGAATATGTTCAGGCTATGGATGTTCAGCATTTGATACAGTTACAAGTATTTGGTTGAGAGGAGTCTGCACCTTCAGGTGGTCCCAGCTGTAGGTAAGTATTACTGTTTACCTGAGCAACCTGAGCTGTTGTGTGGGAGAGGAAGTTTCATTTTCCATCTGAATATCTCTATTGTTGTGGATGGAAATACTCTGCACGTGCTGGTGAGGAACATTGTGCTCACCTATTAACCAATACAGCCTAGATCTCTCAAATGCTGCCTGTGCAACAGCATTCTCACAAAATTCATTTTTCTCAATTTTAAACAACATTTACTATCATATATATCATCTGGGATCAATTACACAGGCATAGCATGATATAATTAAAAGTTTTGTTATGCCAGATGGTAGAATATTTTATATTAACATTCTCAAGTTTTTCAGGGAGTATGAAAAACAAAATGAGAAGATGAATGTGGCACTGAATCTATCACATAAACATTTTTTCAATGTAAAACCACCTTTTTGACATCTTTTTCACATTCATACTTTGAATGTGGCTCTAGAAACCTTCTGGTATTATTGTTTGCCTCAACAATGAAACATTGCCATGAAAAATGCTTAATATATTACTTGGGGATTTATTTGCTTGCAATAACCTATGAAGCTACAACTAAATGACTATTTAATATGCTAATTTTAGAACTGATTTAGGACAAATTTGCTTGACTGAATTTAATTATACATTTCTGTTCTGCTTTAGTTTCTTAAAAATAAAGAACGAGCATAATATCCTGAGTTGCTAAATAGACGGGCAAAATTAAAAGACTTTTTCTTTACCAAGAGACAACCTCTCAATGTTTAATGCAAATATATCACTGGTTAGAAATTTTTTTTTTATAGACTTTATGCCACAGCCAGCCATCACACTGTTTGAGTGATATCTTATCACCAGAGGCAACATCAGCGTGGAAAGAAAGGTGTTCTGCCTGCATGACACTCATCTGGAGTGGCATTACTCAATACCTTGCAAAAGGTGTGGGATGCCAGAGAGTTTGAAAAGATGTTCTCACAGCACCTCACGGTAATGGAGCAGGAAGGAGGGAAGTGATTTTGTTGAATCCTATATTTGCAAATGTGGGTGGAATTCTCTGAATAATTTTGGCTGAAATGAAGCCTTTGCTCAATTTCTTCCCCTGCCCTGGGGAAGTGAACTCACAGCCCCAGTGGGACTCCTTCAGTCAGAAGGCTATCATTTCTGGGGCAGCGTTCTCTTGTCCCTTCTTTTGCATAGCAAAATGTCTCACTGAGTTGGCTAGAAAGAAACAAGACAAGAGAGAGTCCACATCCCAGAGACTGGGGAACTGTGTGGGAAACATTTAGCTGACTTTCCAATAAAACAGCCAGAAAATGGAGTCAAACCAAGGGCTGCCATTTGTTCACCTGGCCTCAGAGCCAAAGCAGTTCAGGCGACATCCACTCTGGTAGTTGGACTTCACCAGGAGAGAATAACTGCAAAACAGCAAAAAATCATGATATTGAACCCTGTCTCAGAGAGAAGTACAAATGTGAGTGCAACAGGCTCACCAGGGCAGTGGCCACAGCTCCAAGTGGACAGAGTTCAAGAAGCATAAGACATAGGGTCTGATCTTTAGGTAGTCCCGTGTGGAGCCACAAGTTGGACTTGGTGGCCCTAAGATGGAGCCCTGTAGAACCCCACTTGTAACTGGCTGCCAGCCTCATGTAAGCCCTTATTATAACTCGTGGAGCCTGATCTGTCATCCAGCTGTTCACCCATTACATTACGTTTTTGTCTAGCTGGACATCTTGTCCAGAAAGATACTGTGAGAATAATGTATGAAAGAAAAAAAATCTTGTTAAAAATATGTGGCCCAATACATTACAGCCCTTATGCATCATGAAATTTTCTTGCTTTATGACACAGAACATCATAAAATTAAATTGGTTGTCCAGATGCTCAGATCAAATATATTTGAAAAGAAATCATATTATCTAGTTTTACATAATATGTAGATTGAAACCAAACTTGAAATTTATGGCATGTGATACAAGGTTAGATAAATATTCTGCAATGAATATAATTAGATTTTCTTTTTCCAAAACTTAATTGAATGGCATTAAAGCTTCTTGCAAAATCTTACTTCGAAAAGTATATTTATGTACTAATTCAACTGTACAATCTACCACCTAAAAGCTCTAGCTATTTCTTCAGTTTTATACAGTGGCTTTAATAATGTTGAAGACTTTGTGAGCTCAGAAATAATGAGTCATATCATATTCTCCCTTACAAAAAGTAATAATTGTGCCACAGGCTTAAAAATCATGGCATGTAATTATGTATTTGCATGGGTGGAAATTACCTCCTAGTTTTTCAAGCTTTCTAGGGAAGTTTTTGGACACTGAATAGAGTTTGCAAAGAGAATGGAAGGATCAAAATCCAAATGCAAAGTTGCATCCATATAATGCCCTCCTTTTTGGCTCACGAGAGGAAAAAATCTGTAAGATACAGAATATTAGAGACCAGCCCTTCAACTTCTGTCACCTCTGTAGATGTCTGCACTCATATCTGCTTGTATTCCTCTTCAGGTGTATGTTTTTGTAAATTCTTTATCTATAAGCAGTACTAAGAACTGATGGGATCATGGGAACACAGTGGTGAGGTGGCAGGTGACAGCACTTCAATACAGCATCAGTCCTTTCGAGCTGTAGTCCTGAGGTCTGCATTTTACATTTTCAGCGTCTCTTCTCAAGGCATCTTGCTACAACATGTGAAGCAACATTTCAGTTGCAAGGTATTTGTGGATGGTGTGTCTGTGATGTGTCCTAGAACATCTCACAGAAATCAGAGATATTTGTTTCTCTAGCCTTGCTAGTGCTAAATTACAAGCTCTTAAAAATTGAACACATTCATCACAAGACTGATTGCTTGAATAAACTAGCTGTTCCTGTATGGAGCCAATCAATTGGATCTCTGAGATTTTGCTCTAACTTTAGATTGCATTAAGAGCCTAAGCAAGTAGAAGTTCCCTCATACTGTGGTTACTGTTTCTAGTGTTAAATGGGTGAAGAATGATCTCTTGTAACATTAAGGGTTATTAAACAGCATTTTGTCTGCTCACTGGCTCAGAGCTTGCTCTGAGATGTAATCTAATTTGACATAGCAGTGAGAGGTCTATTGGAGTTCACAAGAGCAGTACAATCTGGATGAAGTAAGTAAATCCATTAAGGTGATCCCTTAATTTCCACACCTGAAGAATGAAACTTACTTGTTTGTTCACACTTAACCTATCTAATGCCATACCCAATTCTCTTCCATGTGAAGCAGATTCAAAACTGTGTGCAGTGGATTGCCCGGTGTCAGCTGTGATGTCAAGGAAAAATGGCTGATCCCTCATTTTGTCACTTAGCTGGTTTTTCTTCCCCTCATGTCTTCTGGGTGACTCTTGAGAGCCTGATAGATGTAGAGTTCCTTTAGAAGCAGGCAAAGTTACATTTTTGGTGGAAAGGAGAGGAGCTTGTCATTTGTAGATGTTATGCATTATTATTTCACTTGATGTTATATCCTGGTCTTGCTGTCAGCTTGCTAGCTTTTCTGATTTATTTCTTTTTTTTTTCTCTTTTTTTTTCTGGTTAGAAATCGTGTCTGAAGTTGCGTGAACCCAAGGGATTGTTACATGCTGCTGGGAAATAATGCTTTGGCACTTTCATTCCTTAAATTTCTTGTAAATCTGTGTGCGTGTGAGCTTAGATGTCTCCTGTGTTTCCATTTAACCCAACCTGATATTTTCATCTCACTGAGAGAAAGATAAAATGTCTACCGTTACCATGTGGCTCCTCTCCGCAGGGCTTGACTAATCATCTTTTATGAAATACAATAGGGTATTTGGCACTTACCATCTGCTTAATTGTCATCTTTGCAAATCAGGTTGAAAAATCCATGCTTACATTACAGGCACTTTGTATCTCATCAGTTAAAGGATATGCATACAATCCTTTGACAGAGAACATGCAGTTCTGGTGGCAAAGCGTTGGACTGGACTGGACTAAAGTCCTTCATTAAGTATTATTGCCATTCTCAGAAATGGTTTGAAAATATAAACTCAGCCTTAGCTTACTAAGCAACATGTAGACTTCACAAGACTTCATTTTTCACTTGTGAGGTCCTTTCATGTCTTTGTTTTTGTTTTTTTAAGAATGAAGTGATGCATCCAAGATCCAAGAATCTTGGTACTGTCAAATGCAATGAAAAAACTCTGAGTGATTTTACTCAGCTGGGGGTTTTCTCCCCTGCTTTTTGGTATGTCTGTGACACATTAATAGGCAGTCTTCTTGGCCTTCCAAAATATCCACCAAAATTTGTAATGGCAATGCAGGCACCTGACTGGTTAATTTAAATCTGCAGAAAACAAGTTTGCTTTTCTCAGTGGCTTTTTGAAAATGCTACAATATATTGAAAAGTAGTTGTCAATGTTATCTTCCACGCCTGTTGGGTATTAGCCTGCAACAGTCAAATTATGCAATTTGAAAAAGACAGGCAAAATATAACTGGAAGCTAGTCTCCTTTTCCAAGAAATAATCCTTAAAATGTTTCATACTGCTTCCTCTGCTTGGATTTAGAAATGGAAGTTTATTTCCTGTTGCTTCAAATGTGGTGAAATGCTAAATACTCTCAATGAATGGAAAATAGAAAATATAAATATGAAATATGCATCCCTAGAAGCGGAGAAGAAGATTATATAAAGGTGATAAAAGAAATGCAAATTAAGAGCCTTTTGTTTGTTAGTAATGAAAATTAAAATCCTCATTTTGTCTAAACGCAGTGATACAATATTATATTAATAAGTTAGTACTAAAACTGAGCGGAAACCCAAGCACTAAGAACCATAAATCTTAATTATAGTCAGAAGGAAATTAATAGTTGGCTAATGCTGGTTTGCTTCATGTCTTCAGAGCCATTCATTAACAAAGTAGGAAGCTTGTAGTTTTCAGCCATATGTCAGGGTGAGAAGTCAATGCCAAATTTATAAACAAGGATTTAACACAGCACATTTTTCTGGAAGTATTGTAGTGATAGCTTTCATGCCAGGAGACTGCTGAATGGAAATTTAGCCTTGATATTAAAACCTCAAGCTTAACAAAATGACCAAGACAATGAAGATGTTTGTAGATTTGTTTGTAAAGTTGTAGATAACTTGTTCCTGAAGAAGTCAGTATTAAAAGCATGCTATGGCCTAAATAATAGCCAGATGTAGGTAATAATGGAAAGATTTAAGTGCAGAAGGTCTGAAAATTTACTCATTTACAGGGAAAGCTTCTTATCTAAAGGATCTGAAACAGCTTAAAAGTAACTACTGCTCTCTCCAGCCCTCATCATGAAAATGCATGATTGATTGTATTAGTGCTTCTCTTCTCCTTCCTCTGCACATTTCCTTTATCTTGCTGTGAAATTACTGGGCTGTAGATTGGCTTTCGTGTGTGCACTATCCAGATGACTTTGCACAGGAGCTCAGTTCCTACTTACGCCATTTGATGCTTTTAGAGTACAATTAATAATTCCAGAAGACTGAAAGGAAAAATGGTTTATATGCAAAATACCCTCCGGCAAAAATCCCTAAACACTTTGCAGATGCTGATTAATTAAGCCTCACAGCCCCTTAAGAAGCAGGCAAACATCACAGCCCCTGTTTTCTGGCTGAATGAACTGAGGAACAGAGCAATTATTACAGGCTTCTGTGTTTGCAGCTGCAAGTAGCCCCACTTATCCTGCCACACGGCACTATTTCAGCAATACTCAGATCCTCACAGTGTTGGACTTGGTACATCAGTGATCATGGTGCAGGCTTGTGGATGCAGGAGGCTCAGCTCACCAAACCCCATGCAAGTGTCAAGCCTGCTTGGCCAAGATATTACTCATCTGAGCTGCTTTAAGTTTTAGAAATCTTCAGTGCTTGCACTAGTAGCAAAACAAGGAAATTTCATGTTGTAAATGATTCAGACCCTACTGGGTAAACTGCAAATTAATTTATCATAAACTTGAAGCTGTGAAAAACAAGTATTTTGAAGATTTAAATCAGTTGCTGAAGCAAATATATTATAACGAGGAGAATTTGTTGGCTTTAAGAGATATGTTGCTGAATTGCACAAAGATAACCGTACAGAATCTGTTTGCATCCCTCTGTAGGAGATGTTCCATGCATTAGCAATGCACAGAAACAAAAACATCACTTTATTTAAGCACACAAGTTGAGCCTTGCTGCAGTGAAGCTTGTGATAGCTTTCACATCGGCTGCACAGAGAAGATTCTCAGGCTTCAAAGACTGGAACCTAGTGTGAAGAGGCAGAACTTTGTCTTGATTTGTGTTATGTTGCAAAGGCCACTGTCATGGATCAATTTGCAAGTGCATGCCCTTGTCATTAACTAAAAGATGAATTCTCAAATTCTGTCAGGAGCTAATGCTATCTGATAGAAGTAGGTAGTACTAATATAGAAACTTTAATTAGATATGTAGAGAAATCCTATCTAGAAGTACATATTAGAGAAATTATCAACAATTTTGTTGCATTATCAACAACATTTCACCTGGAGGTTAATAGATTCAAGATTAGCCAGTACTGTTTCTGACTTGTTCTGGGATCAATCAGTTTGCTTTTGCAAATGGTTAATCAGTGAACACAGTGAAAATTGGTCAAAAGTGAGACAGTTTTGCTTCTGAGGTTCTGTTTCGTCCTAAAAGAGAGATGGTATTTGTTAGCCTCATTTCCTTTCAGCTTTTACTGACTGCATACAGTATAACAATATGCAAATATAAGGCAAAATGTCTTGTAATGTACACGTGTTTTACATCAATCTATGTGGGAAAGAACTCTATTTGGTGGTATCAGAGGTGCTCGACTGTGAAAGAACAAATTTTGTCCACTGTGGTGGTTTGGAGCTTTGTATTAAAAAGGCTGTTGGAACAGAGATCTGCCTGGTAGAGGATATTGCTCCAGCTTTAATGGCAAATCTCTTTGTAACACCCTTCCATTCAGTTCAGTGTGTCACAGAAAACTGTCCTTCTATTTCCATCTTCAAATTTTCACCACTTTTAAGAGGAAAAGGATCAGCTCCATGTCTTGCCTGGTCACCACACAAGCATTCTTGTTTTAGTATTCAGCACACTTAGATAGTGGTTCTCCTTATTAATCTCCCTTGTTGCCTACCTACCTCTCTCCCTTTCTCTCACCCCTCCCAGTTTACAAAGCCTGTAAGTAAAATAACAACCTATTTAACTCTGAGCTTCCATGCAAAACATCAGAGAGCATAATACAACATGAATAGCAGGAATCACAAAAAAACATGTCCCCTGACCAGAAACCCTAAATTAAATTTATCAACTGACCTAAGGACTAAAAGCTATGTCTGTACGCTGCACTGCAACTTAAAGATTGAATTAACCACTTTCCTCATGATATTTTTACATCATTAAAACCAATCCAACTTCACAAAAAGAAAGTCACAATCAATGCAAAAGTGCAATTCATACAGTTTGGATAAGAATGTTGGTGGAATAAAATTGGTGGAAATAATCACAAATTAGAATCTCTAAATTCTCTGAAAGCGAGGCCAGCATCCTTCAGTGAGGCCTGAAAGCTTACTTGATTTCATTATGACATAAACATAAGCAGTATTATCCTTCCTAGGAGTGCTTTCAGGGCCTTTTAATGCTTGGTCATACAATGAAGTGCTGTTTAAACTAAGATGCCCTTAATATCTTCTATCTCCAGAATTCAAATGATCCAGCTCTATCATCTCACTCACCACTGAGGTTTTAACGGTGGCATTAAAAATGAGTGGAACTGCAGGTGGCAAAATGCTTGGCATCTCCCAGACTGCAGGTAGGATCTGAACCAACTTGTTGCTAGAGCCATGGGATGGTAGGAATGAGATAGTAAACGAAAGTCATTAGGAGACAGAAAGGAAAGTTTAATTATGAATCACATCATGGCTTTCCTAAGAGTTTGGTCTTTCAGAAACATTAAAAGCATCACACAGACTTTTACCAAGTGCTTCTAAACACCAAGAGGACCTTATTAATCATCCTGGGTGGGTTAAACACTCCATCTCTTGCTGATACAGTGCCATATCTTTTCCCTCATCATTCACAAAACCCCATCATTTGCTATCTGACTTCAGACGTCTCTTGTAAAAGTGACTGATAGGTTTTCAGCCTTGCAGAGAAAAGCCTGCCAGTTTCAATCTCAAATGTGCTTAAGACCATGTGAATAATTTTCCAAGCCTTGGGTATCAGAATGAATTTCTCAGAGTGATAGTAGTATGGATGAGATTCTGGCTTAAGGGCCTAATGCCTATCATTAGGGAGCTAAAACTTCCCTGTACAGCAGTATGAGAAGTTTAGCCATGCAGAGGGACATAATTGGGGTAAGACTTAAAATAGAAAGCTGGTAGCGGTAGATGAGAGAGCTACAGAGGAGGGAAAAGAACTGTGAGAAAATATATGAGAAAAATATTCATAGGTCGCCTTGTGATCAAACCACTCCCTTTCATCTCAGCTGCCTACTTCTAGTAGCAACCTCTTGTAACAGCTGATGTAGAATCATAGAGTCATGAAGGCTGGAAAAATCCTCTAATATCTGGTCCAAATGTCCACCTACCACCAATATTGCCCATACATCTTGTTTATTTGTGGATGTTTCTGGGGCAGATGGAAGATGTTTTTTATGCACAATCTGTTTCTCTCTTTCACTACACCAGTGCTACCCAAGTTTGGGTTTCTCTTCTGCTCACACGCTTACATTCTTACATTCTTGGCAGAAAGCATCTAGTGCCATCTTGCCACATAGAAGATATTGCTTGTTTGTCTGACAATACCATGTTTTTCCTTCCGTCAACTTCCGTTCACAAGAGCTTGCATGCCTCGCTCACAAAAATCTTCATGGCTTAAGTGAATCTGACTCTTAGCAGGATCCTGAAGTTGTATGTTTGGCATAAAAAAGTCACAGGAAAGACATGATAGAAAGCACTTAAATTTTTGTTTCCAAAAGCCACTGGTTTGATTTCTAACCATTTTTATAGGCAATGGGCACAGGTCTTCTACACACACAGTTTAGTATAGTCATATTCTCCCACTCAGAAACACCAGTCATCTCCCTTCTTTGGAAAGCTTTAAAGATACTAGATAAACTCATTTCAAAAGTAGGCATATTTATCAACCTGCCTTTCCAGAATGTTCTCTGCTCAGCTTCAGCACTGATCCCAGACATCCTTCCCTTGGACATGAGCGTGGCCACCCTTCCCTTGCCCATAACCACTTCAGTAGTTAACTTCCAGTTGAGAGCCTGTAGGTTGCAGAGACTAGGGAAAAAATAACGATTAAATAGATTTATTCTCATGAAAGCTCGACAGAGCCTTTCTACACTGGGATACCCCCATTCAGCTGCACCTCAAAATCTAGGGTTGTGCTTTTTTTCCCATTCCAGAGCATTTATATCCATATGAGGTACAGTAGAAAGTAATATTTGAGAATTTTCCTATCTAATAGAGACGATAGAGAAATTAGTATCTGAATTTTGCAAATTGCATCATCAGGTGATCATGGGGCCAATCGTTACAAATCTCCACAGAAGATCAAAAGAAAAATCCTTCATAATATTTCTTCCCTGCCTTTATCTTCTTTATATTCAAGAATCCTTATCCTTGTTTCATTTATATTTTATATGGATTTAGTGTAATTAGTATTGTAAGCATCATTTGGTTTGTCTGATAGTAATGACCTAGAGAAAAAATAAAGTCCATTGCAAAGGCCATCCATATTAAAAGAAGAACACCCTCTTATAAGTTTTAAAAATTGCAATAAGCTGAGCCATGGAATCCCCCTAAGTAAAGCATTTATATCAGATTTTCAGTCACAATCGGTTTGTGGTTGTTCTTTCCTTAGGCTTATAAATGGAGGAGGTGAGTTCTTTAAGATCCTTCCCTTACCTTAGATGACTTCAAAAATTGTTCCTCACACTTAAATCTCCCTGAGGGCAGCCTGCTTAATTTCTGTGCAATGAGCACTGATGTCTAACTAATTTAAATAGTATCAATTTTTATATTTTTAACTTTTCTTATGAAATGTTCCAAGACATCTCTGAAAAGAAGGTTTTAGATAGCTTTTCTTTCCTTCCTTTTTTTTTTTAAAAAAAAAAAAAAACAACAGTAAAAAGGCTCTGATTTAAAGGCACTAAAGCAGAAGTTACTTGCTTATGCCACTAACATCTGCCCTTAGCTATGATTAATTCTTATATGCATAGATTTCTACAGACAGTAAAGGCTGTTATGATAATCTAGTCTGACTCCACTGCATAACACAGACCAAAGACATTCACCAATCATTTCTGCATCCAGACTGTAACACTAAGCTATAACTTCACTTTAAAAAAGCATTCTAACTTGATTGGAAGACCCATCACATCCCTTAGTAGGTAGACAGTAGATAACAGCTAGTCATCCTTAAAATTTGTGTATGCCTACTTTCTATAGGGACTGCTCCAAAAGTAATGCCTCTTATTTTATTTACCCATGCCATCAGAGGCAGACGTTGGTGGTACGGCAAGAGAAGTTGTACCTTCCCACAAATATTTTATTACATTTTGTCTGACAAAATGGTATCTGGCATGGAAGTTTGTATGGAATAAAGGTGTGGAATTGAATTCCTCCATGCAGAAAAAAATGGCACCCACTGATTTTCATCAGTGCTTGCTGAACATGGATGTGAGCACAGTGAGAGGTGTGTGGTGTGTTTCAGCAGCAGAGACAGTGATGTGAAAGACAAGCCACATTCCGGATGGCCATGTGAATTTTTAAGAGCGAGGCATGCAGGCTCTTGTTCATCAGTGGCAAAAATGCACAGCTAATGGTGGTGTCTATGCTGAAAAAGAGCATTTTGTAGCTGAGAATTTTCACTATCAAATAGTGTTATTGTACTCTTTCTATCTGTTGCAGTTTCCACGGAAATAAACAGAGGGCATTACCCTCAGAGAGACCTACATATTTACATATATCAAGATTCATTCTCTGAACTTTAAATCACACTATTCTGGATTAAATAGTCATAATTCTTCTACAATTAAATTGATCATTTGATTGTGCTCTTGGTCTTTTACCCTTTCAAATAGAATAAATAGACTTTTTTCATTATGCCTTCATGATAAAACCCATTTTTCAGAACTCATTATTCTTGTAACTCTTTTCTAGTTGTTTTCAGTCTATCTTCTCTTTGAACTCCCGACCCTAAACATGAAGAACATTTTCAAATAATAGTCTCATTTAATTTCACCATTCCTACAAAATATCAATCACTACATTCAGCCCAGGGAAAGAGCTGGTAAAAGCACAAGTATGCTTAAATAATAAAACATAATGGCATGGATAAACATTACACTAAATATTAAAGACAAGAAAGCAATTACCAGAGCTTGGAGTAGCCTTTCTTCATTACTGCATCCCTATGGTAATGTCCAACAGGCACTAAATAAATTCCGTTAAGCAAACTGAATATGGTTTAAAGTTAGAAATAATTGATGTGATTAAATCCATGTATTCGTTCTGCTGACTTTATCCTTCATGCAGTACTCCTCATACACAGGAAAATGAAGAAGTAGGGTGCTTGGTGGTTCTGTATTGGCTGTGCTAGAACACAAACCATGTAAATGTGTGATAGTTTGAATTTTAAGCTAAAGTAGAGCTTGAATTTTTACGTTGCCATCAACTGATGTAATTTAGCTTACCCATGAAGGCCCTTTGTATCAAGCTGTGTAGTTGTGCTTACAACAGGGTGTGTAACGCTGACAATCATTAACATTTCTTTAGATGTTCCATCTGTGTTCCACAACCTCATGTAGATTATGAGATCTGAAACTGATCAGAGAGATCTCACTGAAACGAAATACTGTATCAATTATTTTTTCAGCCTTTTATGGCTTAATGTTTTTCCCTGTCTACAATTCCTCAGTATACAATTTTTATAATTCGTTTGGAAACTTCAGACATTTTCTTTGATTAAAAACAAAAGAAAAAACACTTTTTATCGGTCTTAGTTACAGCAAACTAAAAATTACTTAGATTATAAGATGTTACATTGTCAGTGTTACTGTTCTTTTAATAATGTTAGCTTGAAAGGCCTCAGATATATTACATCATGTTGTGGAGCCTTCACATTCGAATCTGATAGCTCTGGGTGAGGTATGACAATGTCATGAGTGACAGAGAGATATCTCCACTGTATCAGAAGATACCCATCCTTCTGACAACTACCACTTCATGTCACCCCCGTGGATTTCCTGATATAAGTTTGACAAACACCACTGCACCTTCGCTTCTGAATGATTCCATTTTTGTGATAGACAAAAAACCATTTTCTATGACTTTATTTTCAGAAATAATTGAAATACTTTGGCTTACATTTTCTAAAAATGTTTCAATATGTATGCACCACAGAAATCATGTATCTCAAAAGCTGAAATTTACCCATGTTATGAGCAACTGAAACCAGGAATGTTTAATCCAAGACACTGGGAATCCTCAAAGAGGTGGTGTTGCTAAGCCCACCTATAGTAGGGGAGAAAAATTTTACTGGAGATCAGAAGAATGGTGTCACAGTGCTTGTGATGATACCTGGTGCTGAGGGTGAAACTGTGAGTTTCTTTTTCTCCCTTCTTCTCAGCAATATTCTCATTTCTCTCCATCATATTCAGAAAGTTGTGGCTGTCAGACAGTTCCCAGTGACTGGAAAAAGGGAAACATCTTTCCCATTTTTAAGTAAGGGAGAAAGGAAGACGTGGGGAACTGCAAGCTGGCGAGTCTCACTTCTGTGCCTGGGAAGGCACATGTGAGATGAGGAAATGAACCGAGACAGCCAGCATGGTTTACCGAGGGCAGATCATGGCAGGACAAGGGCGAATGGCTTTAAACAAAAAGAGAGGAGATTTAGGTTAGAAGTTAGGTGGAAAATCTTTACTCAAAGGGCACTGAGGCTCTGGCACAGTCTGCCAGAGAGTTATGGGTGCCTCATCTCTGGAGGTTGGATGGGGCCCTGAGTAGCCCAACGTGGGGGGCAACCAGCCCATGGCAGGGGGTTGAACTGAATGAGCTTCAAGTTCCCTTCCAACCTAAGCCATTCTGTGATTCTGTGATTCTACGTTTCTTTGTTCATACAATTTACTGTAACATTTGCAGCACTGTTGTGCCTACCTCAAGGATCTGAATTTCAGTCTGACAACACTACAACAATTCAGAACCGTCATCTCAGTATATTCACAGCAGCAATGCCAGCCATGTGCCCAGGTCCCCTGGATTGCTCTATGATCTTCTCTCAGAAGATGACATAACTTTATTAACTACATTTAGTAACCAACTCACAAAACAAGATGACTCAGTTGCAAAGCCAACTGATGCATGATATCAAGGAAACCTGAGAACTTTTGCTTCTGAGTAGATTTGGCAACTTTCAATTTTGTTTATTGAGTTTGTAATTTTAATTTTGTTAATCAAACAAAAACAAATGTGAGAACTAAGAATAGATCTGTATCTTTAAATGCATTCTGTTCTGATAAAAATTGTTTTGATAAAAACGGCCATCTGCTCAAATCTCATTTCTCCTTTTTTTTTTTTTTTCTGCAAGAGTTTTAAACATATCTGAAGAGAAGCTGAATTGGTGAATTTCAAGGTTGTGAACAGAGCAAAATGTGAAACAGAAAATTCCTCTGTATCTTCTCATGAGTTTTATCACTAGTTGCAAAAAAAAACCATTCACTTGGAAAAACATTAAAATACACATCATAAGAGCAAAAAAAAAAAAAAAAAAGGTGTTTTTTTTCAAGTTCTTTATGTTTGGAGCTGAGTGAACTAGTCATATATAAGACTACTTTTATTGCTATTTATGTTTAATGTGATTGAAACAATGGGGTTTTCTATAATTGGTACCTCATTTTCAGGCATGAAAATAAAAATAGAAAATATTTATTTTCTAAGGAAAAGAAGATAGAAAGTGATTTAAAAGTGTAAGTTCACGCACATAAGGATACAGAGAGTCAGGTGATGAGAGGAACTGCCTAAAAGGCACAAAGAGATTTCTGGAATACATTACTTAATCAAAACTATCAGGCCTCTGTGTGTGCCCTTCCACATGGGACTGTCCACAAAAGTATAGTCTCCAAAAATTAGAATTATCGACTGATATGAAGAAGGCTCTACTCTGTTAGTAAGTAACCAGAGAATGTTGCTGAGCTATTATTCATGCCGCTGTTAACACAAGGCAACAAGCTGTGGTGGAACAATGCTGTTGAAAAAGTGCAGTGGTGAATTAAAAGTCCTTGACTTGTAAGATCTAAGTTTGTTACAGAATCACGGAACTGAAAGGGGTGTGAAGGAAGCTCTGGCAACCATCTAGTCCACCTGCCTGCTAAAGAAAGTTTTCTACAGTAAGCTATATGGGAAAGTGTCCAGGACGGTTTTGAATCCCTCAAGAGAAGGAGACTCCACAAACAATTTGGGCAGCCTCTTCCAGTGCTCTGTCACTCTCAATGCAAGTAATTTTTCCTCATGTTTGTATGGAACTTCCTGTGTTTCAGTTTGTGCCCATTGTCCCTTGCCCTGTCATTGGGCATCACTGAAAATAGTTCAGCCCCATCCACTTGAATCCTGCCCATTAGATATTTATAAGAATTGATAAGATATCCCCCTCAGTCTTCTCTTCTCCAGGATGAACAGTCTCAGGTCTCTCAGCCTTTTCTCATAAGGGAGATGCACCAGACCCTTACTCATCTTGCTGGACTCTCCTCTGTAGAAGTTTCCTGTCCTTCTTGAACAGAGGAGCCCAGAACTGGACACAGGACTCCAGATGTGGCCTCATCAGGGAAGAGCAGACGAGGAGGATCACCTCCCTCAACTTGCTGGCCACACTCATTTTAATGCACCCCAGTAAACCATTGGTCTTCTTGGCCATAAGGGCACACTGTTGACTCATGGCCAACCTGTTGTCCACCAGGAAACGTAGGTCCTACTCTGCAGGCCTCCTTTCCAGTTGAACAGCCCCTAACCTGTACTGATGCATAAGGTTATTCCTCCCCAGGTGTAGGACTCTGTACTTCCCATTCTTGAACCCAGTAAGGTTCCTCTCCTCCCACTTCTCATGCCTGTCCAGGTTTCACTGAATGACAGCACAGCCTTCAGGACTGTCAGCCAATCCACCCGGCTTTCTATCTTCATCAAACTTGTTGAGCGTGGACTCTATCCCTTCATCCAGGTTATTGGTGAAGATGTTGAACAAGACTGAACCCAGCACTGACCCCCGGGGAAGACCACTAATTACAGACCTCCAAGCAGACCTTGCACTGCTAATGACCACCCTCTCAGCTCTGCCAGTCAGTCAGTTCTCAATCCACCTCACAGTCCACTCATATATCCCACCATCCAAAGCATACCCATGAAGATGTTATGGGAGACAGTGTCAGAAGCCTTGCTGAAGCCAAGGTACACAACATCCACTGCTCTCTCTCCATCTACTCAGCTGGTCATGACATAGAAGGCTACCACACTAGTCAACCATGATTTCCCCTTGATGAATCCATGCTGACTACTCTGATAACCTTCTTGTTTTCCATCTCCTTGGAGAACACATCCTGAACAAGCTGCTTTTCCCTGGGATAGAGGTGAGGATGACTGGCATGTAATTTCCTGGCTCCTCCTTCTTACCCTTTTTGAAGTCTGGTGTGACTTTGGCTTTCTTTCAGTCTTCAGACATCTCTCCCAGTTGCTATGACCCTTCTTAGATGATAGAGAGTGGTTTGGCTATCACTTCTGTCATCTCCCTCAGCACTCATGGTTGCATTCCATCATGGCCCTTGTATTTGTGTGCATTGATTTTGCCCAGACGATCTTCAACCAGATCCTCCTAAACCATGGGGACATCTTCCTTTCCCTAGACTTTCTCTCTTGTCCCTAGGGTCTGGGATTCCTGAGGGGCAGTCTTAGCAGTAAAGACCGAAACAAAGAAGGTGTTCATTAACTCTGCCTTCTCAGTATCCCCAGTTGCTAGGGCACCCACCCCATTCTGTGGATCAATTAGGTGTCTAATTCCAGTGGCCCTCAAATACAGACCTTCACTTTGAGAAGTATAATTTTTCAAGCAAAATGAGGCTGCTTTGATGTATCAGAGAAAGTTTTATAGAAACAACTGACTGGATTTCTTTTTATGCTATTATATTCTACTTCACAAACTTGGGTTTGAAACAGTGAAGACTAAGCCATTTTGCAGTATTTGATATTGTATCAACAGTAAAAATGCAACAGGTTTGACTTCCTCCTGTTTTTACACAGACGCACGTACGAGGTAAGGTTTTACTTCTCAAGTATAAATGGTTACAAGAGGAGGAGGCAAACATAAGGCTTAGAACAATAAACGTGATAATGAGCAATCTGGATGCTGACCACACTCACTGCCAACTGCTTTTATGAGCATTACCAAATCAAAGGGAAAATGTGCTAAGGGGAATAGGGATGAATCAATGCATGGAAGTAAACTGAGGGCAGCGTAACACATACTTTGATCCTATGGCAACTGAATTATTTAGATTTAAGATGGGAAAATGATCTATCTGCATAATTTCACTAGCAACCTCAAAACCAAAGAACATTTCATTCCTTACTTCATTGCCTCATTCAATGCATGGAAACAGTAGCAGGACTATAAATGATCCAACTGTTTTTTCAGTCAATAAGTTTTCTTTTAATATAAACAGCTAATCCTTTTACAAGGGGAACAATATATACGTATGGAACTGGTATTACAGCTTCATTTTCTCGGTGCTGTAGAGAGTTTTTTAATGAAAATTATAGTGGGACAAATCCTTCACTAAGGGGCTTTTAGATATGCCATCAGACTGCTGGTAAAATTGTCTGCATGCAGTCTGTTCAGACAAACAAGCTTTGTTCTCTTCGTTGCAAATTCATTCCAACCATATCTGGGGCAAGGCCATAATTCCTGTAATGTGTGGGAATATATCAATATCTTCTTCCTCTCACTCTCTCCTTATGGCTGTGGATAATCTCTTTCCTACTCCTGGAGTCTATCTGATGCATGGTAGACAGCTCAGCTATAAGCCCTGTGTATGTGTGTGTGTGTGCTGCCTGCTTCTTATGATTCAGCCTAGAAGGCCAACAGTATCCCGTGCTGCATCAAATTAAGGGTAGCCAGCAAGGCAGGGAGCTGATTGTCCCCCTCTGCTCTGTCCTTATGAGGCCTCATCCTGGAGTACTGTGTCCAGGCCTGGGGACCCCAGCACTGGAAGGATGCGAAGTTCTTGGATAGGGTCCAGAGGAGGGCCACAAAGATGATGAAAGGGCTGGAGCACCTCTCTTATGAAGAAAGGCTGAGGGAGTTGGGCTTGTTCATCTTAGAGGAGAGAAGGCAGAGAGACCTCATTGCAGCCCTCCAGTACTTAAAGGGAGCTTTTAAGCAGGAGGGAGACCAACTTCTTAAATGGTCTGACAGTGACAGGACAAGGGGGAATGGTTTTAAACTAAAAGAAGGGAGATTTAGATTAGATGTTAGGTGGAAATTCTTCATTCAGAGGGCAGTGAGGCACTGGCACAGGATGCCCCATTCCTGCAGGTGTTCCAGCCCAGTTTGGATGGGGCCCTGGGCAGCCCAATCTAGTGAGTGGCAACCAGCCCACACCAGGGGGTTGAAAATGGATGGGCTTTAAGGTCCCTTACAACCCAAGACATTCTGTGATTCTGTGATATTTGCTTTTTAGTAAAAACTGCTCCCTGCCAAAGAAAATTACCTGGTTGCTGGGCCACACAAAGTGTGATTTTCTTCCTGCCTCAGCCTAAGCATTGGAGAGTGTAATGCTGAAGCTCAGGTTTCCCCTTTCTTTTTGTGAATGTTATGGCACAGAAGCTTATGGGTTACACTTCCTCTTTACCCTGGACAAACTGATATTTAAATTATTCCCTGTACGGACGAAAGGCTTCCTCCTAGGAATGAGAAGGGCTCTGCCCACAGAGATTAGCCTGTAGAACTGTGGTGAGAGCAAAGTCATGAAAAATAAGGATCAAGGTTCTGCAGAGAACTTGAGCAAGAAGGAAGGAAAGCACAAATTCTACCCCCAATTTATTTCATGACAGGAAATTGACCTTTCCTGTAAATATCAAGAAAAGAGAGGTGCTCTCCTGAAGCCCAATTAGCTGCTCAATACCCTGAGAAAATGTCTTCCCACTCCTCCCTAAGGATTTTTTCCAGCAGCAATGTGCTTTGCATGCATTTCTTGAAGATTTTTATTCGTACTCTCCCTCTTTCATTGCATGAGCTCTCTGCCTTCGTGTAATGCATAGGCCAGAGAATGACTTGATGTGATGGTTTGAGTACTGTGATGCCCCAGTCTCATCACAGAGCTGACTGTCAATGAATAGTGCCCCAGACAATACCCATTATTGTTACAATTGCATCAGCATAGATGTTTCCTGTTTTAAAGTTTAAATGCATAAATGTATCTGCCTATAGGATTATTTTGCTTACAGCTTTATATCTGGAGTGCGATTGAGGTGTTCACTCAGATGACATATATGTCAGTATAAAAAAAGTATTATTTCAGGGCTATTTTAAACACACCAGAAGTATATTCTTAATTGAATATTGCTTCCTGTCCTGGGAGTGCATTTCTGTGGGATTCATTATGCACTCCTGAGATAGCAGCAAATGTGCATGTGAGAGTACATGAAATAAATAAAGCTCTGATGCAAAAAGGCTCAGAACAGAACTCTTAATGGGGATATTTCCTACAGGCAGCTTTTGGCACTGACTTTGCTTAGAAAGGTCTCATGATCTAGCAGAAAAAGAATTTAGTTTCTAAGAACTTGATGTGCTTAGAAAGGCAAAAATCCTTGTCTCTGGCATCTCTGATAGCTTGTCAAATTCAAGTTGCTATAAGCATGAGAAAAAAGTATTCAAAAATTTTCAAAGAAATTACCTAACTCTTCACCTTCTTTTACTAATGTGATATCCCCACATTATACCTCCTGTACTAGTTTCCATTTCCCTTAGAGCCAAGACCAATTATCCCTGCAGCTTTCCAGCTGAAAGCAACAATATTTCAGTGTTCTGCTCACCTATTTACACACTATAATGCTCTGAAGCACAAATGTACCCACTTCTTGTCTGTCAACCAACAGCTCTTTAATAACTATGGAACACAATGAAGTGCTGCAGTCGTATTCTATAGGATATGTCTAAAACAATTCTGAAGCCTCTTTGTGCCCTCTTGACCCTTAGAAAACTAAAGCTGATTTGGATGCACTAATTGGGAAGGGAGTGGATTTGTCTTCAGTATATTTATGCTATTTCTCAAATGTGAAAAAATTGTTTCCAAAACCGCTCTGACTCAGAGGGAAGGTAGTCTTACAAACAGTCTCTTCTGTCATTGCCACCAACTACTCAAGCAAAGTGTTTCACAGTGACATAGCTGGCACCACACCTGTTCCTACCAGCTCTGGTACAACATGACCCAACAAAAGGAACAGTATCCCCAAAGCAGTTCCGTCTGCACATTATGGGAGAGGACACATTTGACCCATGCTGTGGGATATGGTAGTTATGTCATGCCAGCATGGCTGGCTCTAAGCTTCCTTGCTGGATACAGCATAACAGTGGGCAGAGCCAGTTCACCATGGGTATCATGTAAGCACGCTCTGAATGCACTAGTTCTTCTTCTGATCTCATTTGACCAATTTACCTCACTGAGTTACTGTCTTTGAAGACAACTATTGGGGCCAGTAAACTGCAGAATGCCTCAGGGTCCCTTCCAGTGCCTGCCCTAGTATCATGGTAAGTGATGACAGGAGGAGGTACAAAGTGTTAAGCACTGGAATCTCCAGGGAGGTGGTTGAGTCACCATCTCTGAATGTGTATAAAAACCATCTGGATGTGGTGCTCAGGGACATGATTTAGCAGTGGGTTGTTAAGAGTTAAGGTAGTATGGTTAGATTGTGGTTGGACTTGATGATCTTGAAGGTCTTTTCCTTCCATTTTCCTAAGAAATTGCCTCCTTTGCAAGTCTTCTTCAGCCACGAGTACCTTTTGGTAGCTCCCCTCAGTAGCTCAGGGGAGATGCAGAGGATGCTGCAACAGTGTTGTTGGTAAGTTGGTACTGGGATTTGGCCAAGTTATCAATGTTATCTAGTTTTATAAAGGATCATTAAAAAGTATGGAAAAATGTAAGATACTGCTGTGAGAGTGGAATTTACTGGGTGCAATTTACTACTAGTATAGCTCCAAAGAAATATCCCAGCGGGAAATTTGGCCTTTTTTTTTTTTTTTTTTTTAATATTTATAAAAGAGTTTTCAGAAGCCTCTGGTGACAGAGAAAAGACATTTAAAGAGAACAATTAAATAACAGTTGTCCTAAAGCCAACTGAAAATTACCTTTGATATCAGAATCCATCTGTGCCAATAAGTGAAGCCTACTGGGGAGAAAATGAAACAAAAAGAAATGAAAGTGTCACGACTACTGGCAAACAAGTAGATGAAATTAAGTCACCTTAGCTTGAAACACGTATTCACTGTTGAAAATGAAGTTTACCTTTACTCTCTTCAATACCAGAATGAAAACTGTTTTATACATACTGCCCTGAGAACAAAACTTCTGTAGGTTTTGGGCTTCTCCACAAAACCAAATATATTATTATTGAAGCTTGATACCTAATAAAGAAGAAACTGCTTCCATACATACCAAGGCAAGATAAAAGTATCTGCAATCATGTAGTAAATTTATATGATATAATTGTTTGAGTTGGAAGGGACCTTTAAAGATCTTCTAGTCCAACTCCCCTGCAATTAACGGGGACACCTACAGCTCCACCAGGTGCTCAGAGCACCATCCAGCCTGACTTTGACTGTCTCCGGGGATGGAGCATCCAACACTTCTCTGGGCAGCCTGTTCCAGTGCCTCACCACCCTTACTGTAAAAACAATAATATCATTTATCTAAGAAACAGTATTCATTATTCACTACACAGAATGCAGAAAATCTACAAATTTCAATTCTGTAGAGTTTTCTAAAGCAAATTTCTGAATATTTGGCCTTTTGAATGTTTTGTCCTCAGCATCTCACACTGAATTTTGTGACCTGAAATGATTGCTGTAATATTATGTAACAGGCATTCCCTCTTGAAGCTAATAAAAAATGCCTCAGTAGCTCTTATTGCTCCAAATTCTTTTGAAAAATAACATTCCCTTCTTAATAATGATCTTCTCAGCTGCTTTTTAGAAGATAAAAATATAAAGTAATCTCTGCTTCAGTAATAATGATCTACTGCTTTTTCATGTCTCCTTTTTTAGTAAAAAAATTTCACCCATGCATGTGATTAAAAAAATCAGCTCCCTGATCATTTGGCTTTGGAGCTGTCACAAATTTTTCATCAAGAAACGTACAGTAAATGAGCCTGAACAGAGTTTACAGTGATTGAGTGATAGTAAATGCTTTATTGAGAGAATGTTATGAAAGCAAGAAGTGTTGATGGCAAGGTCTAAACAATAAAAACTATTATTTTGTGACAACAAAAGATTCCCTGAAATGATTTTCAACAGCTACAGAAACACAGCAATACAAATTGGTTATAATCCTAGCAAACAGATTTAATGTAGTGCTCTTTGCTTGGGATCAGATGCAAATATAGGCCTGAAGACCTGAATTACAAACCTGATTTTTCTGCCCTGTTAGTGGAACATCTCTTTCTGGAAACTAATGAGCAGTGCTCGTTAGCACTGCTAACCCATCAGCAACTGCTCAACAGTAGTTATGTGTTCCTGAGTAGTCTTCCTGTTGGAGAACTGAGATTTCTTTAGTTAATATCAAGAATTCTAGCTTCTGACATAAGCATTACAAAATTGACTCTAAGTAGAGAGTAACACCACAGGCAGAAATGTGGCTTATATCTACACACATCATAACTTATAAGCGTAAAATGGAAAACACAACTCATGAGAATTTTCCTTTCCAGTCCTCCTACTGCTTGTCTTGTTTGGATTTTAAGAATTTTTTCAAGAGAAAATAATATGGAATTCTAATTTTTGTAGAAGTACAGGTTTTTAATTTTCCCCATGCTTATAAAATAAACAAGTGCATAAATAGAAGCACAGGTATAGAAGAATAGAAGTATAGGAAAGGGGCTTTACATTATATGTTTTGGGAGAGTTTTTCCCAGCATCTGTGTTTACTATTTGAAAAAAATCTAAAACTATTAAAACTCTGAAGAACATTGACAAAATGGCTGAACAATCCCGAAAACTAGCTGTGGTTCTGATTGGTAGCTAGAGTTGTGAAAGAGGCTTTCACTTTGTTAATTAGGTAGTGGATATTTCTATCATTGAAACATCTTTGAAGACTTAATATAGCCTGTGGAGTGACTTAGAGGAAAGTCCTACCCCTTTGCTAGCATTATAGATGTATATAATCACACAGTTCCTAGGAGAGTAAGTTCATTATAGCCTTGGGAAATACAGCCAGAATCCATACACAGATACACAGCAAAAGGATCTCATCTTCAATTACTTTAAGGGTTTCATGTTTCCTTCCTTTCCATCCATTACCTACATGGTCCTGTAAGTAACACTTCCACCCACCTCTCAAGCCTGCTCACAAGATTCAGGTGTTTCAGTGGAATTCTGTCTCCCAACCCAAGGGATTTTCTTGACAACTGCGCTCTGATGTGTTCTTTGATTCAGCTGGCCAGTGAATACCTCAGTTCAACTCACCCAGTTCAGGTCTTGTCCTTTGCTTTCTGTGTCCCTGGAGTTTGTCACTATCCATCACAAAAGCTTGTGCACCCTCTTCCAGAAAAACACTTTATCAGTTTTGTGATATGTCTCTCACACAGGGCAAGCATCAGCCATTAAGGCAGTTGAAGTGGGTTTCTAAAAATAAACAAACTCAATAAGGTAAGAGTTCCTTCCTTTTCCCACCTCTGAGTCCCAGAATCCAAGTTCAAGTATAATGGTGGATCATTTCTAGAGGAATAATGAGTAGCTGGCTCATGCAAAGTAATTGCTCAGTGACAGCCATTTCATGCATGAATGACACTTCTCTATGGTCTCTCTGTAGGATTTACTAATCAATACTGTGAGGCTATACTGCTGTAAAAAAAGGCTAGAGCTATACATTCTTCAGCATTTCTCCATTTTATTTTGGAAGAACTAGTAATATAAGAATGGTATTGGTATCCCCTTAGCTCTTTCTTATCTATTACTAAAATTTATTCCAAGATATGCATATCCAAAAGAGTCAATTGTTTTTTAATATTACAGATCTCTGGATCTAAAAGATTACAAGAAGAAAGCAGAATCTCTTACTTCAGGGTGGTGCAGTAGTGAATGGGAGCAAGTCTGCTCTTTCTGAACTCTATCATCAGTTAATGTAACTGCAATGCAGGAGTCTTCTGCCTGAAAAGGAGTCTGTAAATGCCAGTTTACAGTCATTTTGTTGCTTTGTTCTCTTGTACTTGCTGCACTTTTGCAGGAGGAAGAAATATAAGAAACATGTAGGATGAAAAAGAGAAAGGGATTTTTTTTTTTTTTTAAGTAAAACATAACTAATGGGTGTTAAAAGGGAGCAGTCAGAGACCTATAAAACCAATATCCCATTATTAAGGAAGGCAATTCAGTTACAGAGTCAGTGCACAGACAATTACATTCTTGCCAAGGAACCCTGAGGCTATTCATGGAACTATTTACCTGAATGCATGTGTCATTGCTTGTTAAAAAAAACAAAAAACTGGAACTTTGAGAGAAAAGCTAACTTGATTAGCAAATTATACATTCAGCTACGCATCAAATCAACTCAAGAGATCAATTTACAGTTCTAAGTATACCAAATAAAATTTAATAGAATAATATTTTCAGCTAGCACGCAAAGTGCTCATCATCTGTTTGGAGCTTTCATGGTTTAAAAATGGCTTATTTCTGATATTTTAATCTTGGGACATATGTAGTTATCATTGTAGGATGTGCAACTGCTTGGGAAACAGTTATATAAATAACTTCAAGGAACACAAATAGAGCACACTGATTTAGAATCCTCATGAGTGAGTGCAGCTTTCTGGATATATGTAGACAAAATGTTGACATTTATCATTCTGTAGTTTTTTCCACATTCAGACAATTTGTTATGATTTGTGTCCCGAGCAGGAATTGTGCTTCTAGGCACATAAGAAACTCTAAAACAGGAACTGCCTCAGAAACATCTTCATGTAAACGTTGTTCTCAGAATCACAGCTCCCCACAAGATTAATACCTCCATCCCAGTGCTGCACCCTGGACAGTGAGAGGCTTTTATAGTGAATATTTGGGAACTTCAGCAGGAAAGCGATGCAAAAGTTCTTTTCTAAAAATCTGTTTGGCCCCTAACTATATTAAATCATCAATTTTGTAGTACCTCCTGTAGCTACATAAAATAACAACAAAGTCCAAGTTTTTACATCTACTTCATCGCATGGGAGTTTGGGGAAGCTACAGAAGTTAGATTTAAAAGTGGACATCAGCTATGCATATTACAACGTTTAACTTTCAAACCATTTAATGCAGAAACAGAGAACCAGTGAATTCCTCAACAAGTAGTACCTCAACAGCTACTCTTGACTTTTTATTATAGGTATTTCTAATAATTACAATCCAGGACTTCTGTAGCACATTCAGTGTACATAGCTCTCAAAAATATTTATGAATTCAGTAACAATAACACTTTTCAATACTAATAATAAAAGAAGGTGAGAGACTGAAGTGACAGATTCATAACACATTGGACTGGAAACCGAGAATGAAACTAGATGTGAACCTTTGTCCAGACCTGAATAATGCCTCTGCTGGTAACTTATTATAAAACAGAATTTTAAAAGTTTTGAGACTGAAAGTAGGCTTCTTACCCTGGGAAAATTTCTTTCTTGTGTGGACGCGGGGAACAGATACTTTGTCATACTAAATCAAGGATTATGAACTTTTATTTAGAGCACGTTCTGGCCCTGTGATATATTTAGTGGAAGCCAAATAACAAGCTTCATAGCTTATGTGAAAAACACAACTGTGTTGCCATGTCCTACAAGAGCATCAGCATTGTAACTGCAGGAAAACATTTATGACATTCTGAAAGGAAGAAAAGGATTTTCAATTCCAAATGTGACAACATATTCATGAATGCAGCAGCTAGCACCCAAATCTTTGAAATGCTGCTAACTTCTACACAAGGGTCAGATGCCTACCATGCAGAAGTGAATGAGGAATGAAGCAGCAAGTGTCACTGTCAGAGACTCTCGTTGTTCAGTCTTTAGTTAAAGTCTTCAGCTGGGTATGGAAACATGCTTATTTCCTTGTTATTTTTTCCCAGTCATGGCAGCAATGGTATAAATCACGACTTGATGTTTTATAATCTATATTCTTCTCCACTTCAAAGAAAGTAGATCACAAAGACTTATTTGGCTTGCTGAGCATAAATACAGTGTCTTTTCTTGTCTTTAAAATACATTTATGTGCATCGTCCTCTACTCTGTTAAGAACTGGGGCAGAGGAGGAGAAGGAAACATGCTGATTCATTCTGAACACATAAGGATTGTGCCCTGGACCCACAGAAATGTCTGTTAAACAGAACTAGCACATGGCAGAAAAGTTTTAGAGACCCAAATAGCCTAAGGAAGAGATGAGGAAAGTTTGCCCACTTATAACAATACATGTGTCTTTCTATATAAGTGCTATTATCTTGATGCTATCCAGTTATGAGGACTTCCCCTAACTACTGGGAGGACCATATTTCTTGGTCATGGACTAACTTGGTATGCAAGGGAATTCAGGATGTCTCTAATCCAGCCTCCTTCTCAAAGCAGTGTCAGCTGTGAGGCCAAACCATGCTGTACAGAGCATTATCCAATCAGGTCTTGAAAGCCTCCACAAACAGAGACATCAACTCGGCAACCGAGATGTTTTATTATATGACATATGTAATAAGGGGCAAGTAAGTGCATTGAATTAATTGAACTGTGCTCGATTAATCACATAATGAAATAGTTAATTTGCATTCAAAAGTCCTATTTTTAATGTTTATTCCTCGTGTTTATTTTTGCATTGCCAAAATAGAAAAGGAACAGTTATTCCTGTAGTCATGTATATTTTTTGTTTGTTTCTTCTCCAACGGAAATGGAGGAAAAAAAATCTCTCATTAATAGTAACTGTTACCACAACAAAAATCCAGTTAACGCACACGAAAGTCATGACAAGTTTAAAAACCTGAGGGCAGCTCCAACCTATATGATGATCAGTCATCCCAAGCTGGAGACAGCAGAATTATGTAAGACTGAGCCGTAGCTGAACTCTATTTGGGAACAGACTGGTTTATCCTCCTCCCACATTTACTGCACACGGGCTACTTTTAAAGATTGCTTCTACCTACTTTGCTACTTTAATACCATACACTGGGGCAGCCCTTTCCCTCAGTTACAAAAAGTTTCCCCTTGAATTTCATGGAATTGACTGGCTTTCTGATGGTGGCAAATGCTGCCAGGAATCCCCCTCAGTACAAAATGTTCACCAGGCATTAAAGGTTTCAAAATTTCCTCTTCAATTTACTTGAAATATATATGCAGAATTTCCCAGTAGCATGAAATATTTGATCCCATACATTGCCCATCCTGCCTACTGTTAGATTTGTGTATGTTATTTCTATAACATTTGCTTCATTGGGTTTATAGGAAATTTTTGGCTTTCTGAAGATACATGTTCAGTAAATTCAAGTGAGGTGATCTTCAAAGTGTGAGAGAATGCAGTAATCTGTACTGTCCTGTGAAACACCGGGCAGACTCTAAAAGAAATGGGAGATGTGGAAGATCTCTCCATCTACCTCTGATTCTCTGTCTGTTTGCATCTTGACCCGGACATTTGGTTGGTTATTTCAGTGTCCAACTTTCCACCTGCTGTCACAGAGTTATCTCTAAATCTGTATGGGTGAAATTTCCTTTCTTTCAGTAATACTTCTGGAAGTACATAAGAATTTCATCCCTTTGCAATGTAAATCTTAAGTTGGGGTTATGAGGGTACCTGTTGAATGCATGGAAAATACGGGCATCAAAATGGGAGTGTTGAGTACAATACTGGTGACTAAATAAAATTATAAAGTCCTTAGAAAACAGCGATGCTGGTGCCTTCACACAAACTAGACAGGCTGTGCTTTGATTTATTTATTTTTTTATTTTTTATTCTGTAAAAGTGAAATGGAATGGGCTGCCCACTAGAGAGAAACAAGCTGAGAGAAACAGTTTGTATATCCTAATAGGATTCATGGGAAAGGTCTGTGGGCATGCCATGTTCACAGAGCCAGAAGCAGACTTCTAAAGCACAGGCAGAACTTTGTAAGCACTGGAGTTTAGCCGGGTTCCGAGATGCAATAGTAGATTCACTGGAAGGATCCGCATAAAGCAGAAGCTCGTTAAGATTTGCCTACCTCAGTGCCATTAATCTTTTGATTTCCCATCAGCAAAAAGGGCATGGCAGTCCCTTTGTAATGCATAAAGGCATTGACAGACTAAGCATTATGAAGGTTATGAAGTATTTAGATACAGTGATAATGGAGCTCAGAGCTGAGTGCCCAGCACCCAGGAGCCTGGAAGTCTCGGCTTTCTGGCACCTCACCTAGCAGCTGGCCCAGCCAGACAACCATCAGGCAGTCAGACCAGCTGGGGCTGATTAAAGGTCTCCTGGTCTTATTTTATATGGGGCAAAACAGACATATTACTTAAGAAAAGATCAGATTTCATCAAACAAGCTTTTTTTGTGGCATAAAAAAGCATACCACCGAAACAACAGCACTCAAGAATGTTCAATCGGTTCTATTGCTAACTGTGTAGAACAGCGCATCAAGCACCTCTGACACACCACGTGGCAAATCAAAACTAGCAGACTGAGGAACTGACTAAAAGTTTCCCTTTAATCAGTTACAGAAACTGCTGCTAATGTAAAAAAATAAATCAATGTCAACGTTAGTGAATGCACATTTATAGATGCTTTCAATACCCTCCAAGCCATCATTGATCATTGATAAAACTCTTCAAAAGTAATGCAGTATGGGTTGGAGTGAGTCAAGGACTTTTAGCATCACTCCTGGCAACTTTTAGCATCACTCCTAGATGTACTTACACACAGCATAACGCAGCATGGAAGCACCTTGCAGACAATACTCTGGGGAATCCTCACAGAAGAGCTGGTGGGAGGACAAGCACTATCGTCCCTTTGTAGATCAGATCCCAAGGCATACAAAGTAAAGGCTCAGCAAGAGTCTGCTGGGTATTGTACTCGGGCTGCAAGCAGGGACAGCTTTCAAGGGCAGAAACAGGGAACAGAAAGACGGTGAGAGAGCTCTTCTGCCTTATGTGGAGTGATTCTCTAGGAAACCTTTAGCAGGGGGTTTGGAATAGATGATCTCCAGCAGTCCCTTCCAACCTCTCCAATTCTGAAATTCAATAGGCATGTATCTTACTCCTCTAACCTTTGCTAGACACTTGAGATTGCTCCTCTGTGTATCTACAAGGGCCCCACTTGAACAGTTCCACACTCTGCTTGTATCACAGATCTCAGGCAGGGCATACCTGGGACAGATAAGATAATAAGCCTTTTGCTTAATTCAGCTGTTCCCAGTTTTTGACATATGTTTGCTTTTCAGATAGAGAATGTCCTTGTGAAACAAAAGTGTTAGTCTACTGAGAGACAAAAAGCTAGGTCAAATAAAACATTTATATGCCTAAAGGAAAAGCATTTTAGCTGTATCACCTTTATAAATAGTCTGTTGGCTAAAGCACTCAGTGAGGAAGTAGGAGACCTCAGTATTAATTTCCTACTCCAATGGACATAGTTGAAAGGGATGCTGTGCTGAAACTGTTACATCACAGAGGAAATCATTTGCAATTTTGGGTCAAAGGCATAGAGAACAAAACCAAGAGTAGGGTGTATCTGCAACCTAGGGTTAACCTCTGTACTGAGTGCCATACAATTCAGAACCAGCGAGGTTCTTATTTCCCTGACTCATACCACTTGTTAGACATCACAGCAGAAGAACTACTTCTCGTGGCTTGACTTTAATTAATTGGAAGGGATTAAGAGAGCTAACAGAGGGAAATACAAATCTTTTTTTTCCCCTGTTGTCAATGGAATTTACAGCTTTCTCTGTCAGCAGAGAGCTGTCAGGAAAGAGTATCACAGAAAATGAACGACTGCTGTTCACAAAAATGCTGAAACACTTAAAACTAATTGATTTTGACGAAGCAGACAGCTACATTTTTGTATTTTACATTCGGGACTTTTAATAAAGCATTTTTTAAGAGAGCTACATATAGGCAAATTGAATTAAGTGCTGTTTTACTTTTCATCAGATATTTCAGAAAAGTATAGCAAATTATTTCATAGTAGAATGCCATTCATTGACAGAAAAGCTTTTTTTTTTTTCCTTGTGTAAACAGTTCCATTAGCACAGTCTATTAAAAAATAAACTGCAATTTTGCCTGACAGATCTGGTGATAAAATGCTAGGCTGGAACTAGACCATGTTTCATTTCATAGTATTTTCTGTACCTGTGCTCATTTCCCTTTCCCTTTCTCTTTTCTTTTAAGACGCCAGCAATCTTCCTCTACCTTATCAACTGCTGTGCAGTTAAAATACAAAATATGTGGGATAGTGTGGTGAAGTGCATGCGAGAGAAATGAATTAAACTGAACTTCTGTAAATGTTTAAGAAACTACTTATACTTCTGGCAGTTTCAAGGCTGCCACTTAAAAAAAAAGCAATGTGCCAAATGTAGGCATCACCTAAATTCAAACCAAGCATGACAGTCACCATGAGTTCAAGATACCCAAGCCTTGCCTGTTAAAAACAGTAATAGAGTTATCACTGGAAAACTGGGCTACTGGTATATTCCCTGAGAGACCTGACATATGCTTCCCTGAGAAGCAGTATGTCCACTATTTCCATGTCATGGACCTCTGTCGGCCTTTCCTAGGAGTTCAAAGCGATTGGGAAGGCACAAAATTTAAGCCAGCTCAGTTATCAGAATACGACCCAGGGAAATTTTGCAAGACACTCACAACTCTTCAAACTGCTTATTGTCCCTTCCCTCCATGCTTCAAGTGGCCTCAGTGCAGAGATGGGCAGATTGTAAAAAAACAATGCTTTCTGTGAAAAGTAAACTGAATTCAGTGTAGAATTATTGATGCTACGTGGCCTTAGGAGTCAAAGTGACAAGTTGTATTTTGGTTCAGTTGCAAGGACAAAGGACAAGCTTATGCTAGGTGCTGAACACTGAAGTGAGCAATTCCCTAACCCTACCTCCTCCCATAGCATCTTCTGTATGACGTAGTTGATCCACAGATCTGGAAGGCAAATTAACATCTGCTAACACGAAAGCAATAAACCTCCAGTGTTCTTGTCTAAGGTGTAAAGAGGGTAAAAGAGGCTCTGGGTAGTCATTTCCTCACACACTGTGCTCCCTCTAAGTCTAGAGTGTTTCATCTGAAGCCTCTGGCTGCCTGCTCCTCACCAACTTCATGAGTGACCATGAAAACAAACCCACAAATAGCATCTGGCTTTCACTTTGCACAAATTGTAGGCATTCCTTCCTTCTTGACTGTAGTCATAGGTTAAAGTTAGAGCATTCTCATGAAATGCATGCTATTACTGACGTGTCCTACAAAATCCTTCTATATCTCAAATGCTGTTTTAGCCAATATCAACTTCCAGGGAGTGAGGGAGAGACCAACAGTTTTCTTCCCTGAAAAACAGATGCAATTAGACAATATTCTTCATATAACTTATTCTAAAAATACAGTAAGCTTTGCTGCCCTAATGCAGTCAAAAATCCCTTGAGCCACACCTTCCATGGGTTTGAACAAACACCCTGACCCACACCACTCTTCCTATAGGTTTGAACAAAGTGAAGCCAGGAGGACTGCTTTCAATTAGCTGTACATTTACAAATGTTTACTTACATTCCACGGGCACGTTTACTGAAAAAAAAATGCAACATCCTTGCCCACACCGAGTAGCTCCCTCATTCACAAGAAAACTCTACCGAAGTTTTCTGGGATTACTCACAAAGGACGATGCAGCTCAGTGTGCACAAAGCCGTCGTGGTACAGTCTTTCATCTGTTTTACTTCCCAGAAATTGTCAGTGTTCTTGGAGCAACAGGATTTCTTTATAAAATGATCACACAGAACAACAAGGGACTGATTCTTACTTTAGACAATGCTTTAAAGCTGCGATCCTGTCAGATCTCCTGTATATAAGGTACCCTCCATCTGCCTCAAGTCTTGAAGAGGCTGATCCTGTGGGCCTTACTCATACAAAACTCCCACAGAGGAGCTTAACGATAGCAGCATTGAGTTCTCATCCTAGCTAAGTTGTATTGTTTGATATTTCAATAACGAACCAATAGTGGTACTGTTCAGAAAATTGGTTCTGAAAATGAAGCATTAGCTTCTCGCTTTAGACTGACAGAAAATATTCTTTGTGGTGAAATACACAAATGAACAGTTAAAGATCAGGTGCTTGTTAAAATCAATATGGCTTTATAGTAACATTTTTTTCTTCCACAATAGCAGAGAAAGAGTGTTTCCACCAGCTCCTCAGATGTAGTCAAAGATACAAATGAATACAATTGAAACATATCTTCTCCCTTTTTCTTATGCAAAAGCCTCATTGGCTGCATTTTTCCTTAATGTGCCATGAGCCAACTTAGAGTGGAAGTACAACCACAGTGCAAGCTGCAGAGCTGATAACCTTTTATGCAATGTTAACAACACACAATGTTACAAATTCCAGTCTTCAGCTATTACAAGTAATAACAGAACACTAATTAAAAAAATAAATCAGCCCCATTTTACTTCCTTGAAGCATATTCAGTAGTTACATTAAAAACAATATTTATAGAAATCCTCTGTATTCACTAATTTAGAGGGAAATGCACTTAAAAGGGGGTGTATACTGCGCGTCCTTATTGATGAATATTACTCTTTACCTAGCTCAGAAGAAATAAAATCCTCGAGACATTGAAAAAGATGAGTATCTGAGAGAAATTAAAACCACAGAGAATGTCCTGGTTTTCATATGCTGCTATACATAGATGTTCGGTATCTGCATCAATCCCTTTGTAGGCATTTTGAAATGCAAAACAAAAATAGAAGCATTGTATGATGATTACAGAATAATCTGATAGCAAAGAAATTACTTTTAAGGCACATCAGCCATTCCATACATATTTTACCTCCACTTTAAACCTGTTAGTTAAATTTCTTTTGACTCCTTGAATTTTATGAAAACGAAGGGGAAGGACTGCGCTTATAGACAACAACTCTGACTTAAAAAACAGTGCAACAGTGAAACTGCTGTTTCTGCAGACTGGGAATCCAATCTAAATGAACATTAGGTGACAAAATAGACCCTTATCTCCGTAGGAATGGGTATCTCTAATGAAACTATCCGGTAGCTCAGAGGTAGTAGCTCTATACCATATGTTGCTTTGGTTGCTCTGGCAATTATATAGTTTATTCATATAAAACAAACCTGAACTTTTTAGCTACATGATTACCTAGAAACTATCTGATCTTGATCAGCTCTCGTCAATGTCATTTTAAAAAGAATTCTCCATTTTACACAAAAGAAAATGGCTTGTAGTTTCCTCCTCTCGGTCTGTTGCTATTTTTTCTTCTATTTGTCTGTCTCAGGTACATACTTGTACCAAAACAGTTGTATTTTACATAGGGATGCTCCTGAAAATGTCTTAACGTGCCTTCTTTAAATGCAAATGTTTAAACAAAGTTCAAATCTTTTTACAACTCCAAGCCTTATTTCAAGAAAGGACCCACTAAGTTATGGATTTAAGACATTGAAAATGTCTCAGTTGCTTCTTTAATGAAATCAAGCAAACTTTAAACACATTTGGTGCAATCAACTAATACTTACTTAGGCAGAACTCCCTCCCACTTAAGATGGCCCTGAAGTGAAATTGTTTATTGAATTAACACCAGAATAGTAACCACCGCCAACTTGCTTTTCCAGGGTTAAGTGAACTGAATGAAAAACTGATGAAACAAACTGACTGCTCTATCATTTCTCCTCCTGATGTAGAGATTTCAAAAGAAGAGAGGGCACAAACACTTTTCAGACAGAAGAGAGGGAGTAAAGAAGGGCATATCTAATTATTTCCAGGTATGTATTTAATTTAGCTGTTTCAAGCAGCTTGCTGTTTATTTCATTCTATTTTTTCCAAGAGCTGTTTACTATGGAAAGGTTCATTTGAGGCAGATGCCAAATCCTACTGCCTATGGAAGGAGTGATACACATAACAAAATGGAGCATTATTTACCCCTGCAAACATAATACACATCTTGCAGCAGCACAGCTGGAGAAGGGATGTAAATGTTCAGCTGAGTCTTATACTCAGTATGCACTCAGTGAGGAATACACAGAAATGAGCCCCTGCCTCTCATTCTCTTCATTACAGTTTATGACATTTTATATGTCATAAATCCATGGGAAATACAGCTTGCTTTAATAACTATTCAAATGCTTCTTCTCCCCCCCCGGCCCCCAACAAAATACTCTGAAATCATGAACTAGAAATTCAAACAGGAAAAGGGAAAGAAGGCAGCATTAATATTAAAGGTTTGGAACAGCTGCACCTTCATTTGAGATTTGTTCACACAAACCACTGACAACCTGTAATGTATGCTTCTCATTAAAGAAAATAAATAGAAAGGATTTAGTTGCTCTAAGTCTGTAAATACGAAGGATTTAAAGACCTCAGTGGTGTGGTGATTGCTCTTCTTCTGAAAATCTGCATAGCAGAGTGCCTCTGACTGCCTGTCTGAGGATAAGAGCAGCATCCATCCAGCCCTGAGATAAGCCTTTTGAGGGGGACCTACAACGATGGGGAGAAAGTTCCCCACAGTACATTTAAGTTGAGCTAGTTAGAAATTTGACTTCAGAAAAATTTTAGTTTGGTTCAGCGAAATGATTTCGTTTTAATGGAAATTGGTTTAAGCTGGAATCTTTGCCTTAAACAAGCCGCCTGCTCCAGGAAAGCAAGCAAGGCTCTTGGGCCACTGATCTGACAGGAATGGAGTAGGAATGTACTGCCTGGAACTCCAACAGGGGGAAATAAGGTCACTGTGTGTATGTGCTCTTTATCACACTTCATGAGAACATGCAAAACTCCCAGATTTGTCCCATTAACAAATTTTACAGGAAGGCAGGAAAAACATTTCCCATCCAGCTCTATGTGCAAAAACCCCTCGTAAGAAAAAGAATACCCCATGCTTGACGTAAGCCCTGTGTAAAATCATCATTCAGAAGGTTTTAACAGTACAAAGGTTTATTTAGAAAAGAGTTTGGATTGTTCTTTAGGGTTTTTTTTTTTTTTTTTGGCAAACATTTAAATCCTTTCATAATTCAGAAGACTGCCAGTGCCTGGTGCCTAGCACTTTTCCCCAGATAAGCAGTAATAGCCAGTTTCTTACTGGGACAAGCCCATCATCCATGGCCACAGCTGCTCTGCTAGGACTCAGATCCGTTATTCCAGCACAACTGCCACTTAATCTTTTCCTCTTGCTGTCCCTGCTTGTTTTCCCACAGAATGCAGAGCCCCTATAAGTTCTGGGCCTCTCCATTTCAGTGTCTTATCCAATTTACTCTATGGACTCCCTGTGTCATCCGTTGGGGTTCAAAGACAATTCCTCCCATTCCAGTTTACCCATCCACACCCCAGAACAGCTCCTTCAGCACCATGTTGCCATTCTGTACCGTGGTGAACGTGCTCAGCCTCCCTGATACCATCCCCATATCCCACCACACTCTGCATCACCAAGGGGGCGAGCCCTCTTCCTTCTCTCTATGCCCCAACCCCATGTTCTCTTCCCTCCCTTCCTTTTCAGCACAGAGCCTTTCCCTTCCATTTTAACTCCACTTCTGCTCAAGGCAAATTCATCTCTCTTATCCCTCCAGCTCAATGCCTAAAGTTCTTCTTCTTCTTCTTAAAGAGAATGTGTTTAAAGGACCTGCGGAAGTCCTGGTTGAAGATGGTGTAGATGACTGGGTTGAGGGAGCTATTGCAATACCCAATCCAGAAGAAGAACTTGAAGAGAGTCTCAGGGACCTCACATGCCTCCCGGCAAATACCATAGAGGCTGTAGCTGAAGAAAAAAGGAAACCAGCAAACTACAAAGACCCCCATGACCACAGCCAGCACAAAGGTAAAGCGTTTCTCCCGGGCCTGGGTGACCTTCTTACGGCAGATACTGCTACGCTTCCGACGACGGCGATATGAGAAGAATTCCATGGAGCGATTGCTGGAGCGGGAAAGACGGCTACTGGAGTGCTTGGAGGAATATGAGTAGGAGAAGGACTGGCTCTTGCTGCTTTTGCGAGGATGCTCCTCCCGGCTCCGCCTCCGTCTGCTCTCTGAGGTGCTGCTCTCCTCCAGCTCAATGTCCTCCAGCTCAGAGGCTTTGCGCCAGTGGTGCACTGAATAATGTCCGTTCTCTCCCAACTGCATCCTCAGGGACGTGCAGCCCCCAGCAGCGCGGCTCAAGCCGTTCTCAGTCTGGGAGGACCCCTCTGGCATCGTACGCTTCTCAGAGAGGGTCCTGGTCCTTAGCTTGGCCACACGGTAGATACGGATATAGACCAACACCATGATGAGGCAGGGTGCAAAGAAAGAGACAATGCAAGAAGAAAGAATGTACCATGTCTCATCATTGAGCTTGCACTGGGGAAAGACATCTCCTTCAGGGTCCCGGTACATGGAGATCAACGGCGGAAAGGAGATGACAGCAGAAATGAGCCAGACGGTGACAATGATGGCCTTGATCCGCCGAGGTGTCCGCTTGAGGTTATACTCCACCGCCTGCGTGACCGACCAATACCTGTCGAGGCTGATGGCACACAGGTGGACGATGGAGGAGGTGCAGAAGAGCACATCCAGCGCCAGGTAGATGTTGCACCACACTTTGCCAAAGTACCAGTAGTTCATCAGCTCGTTGGCCAAGGAGAAAGGCATGACCAGAGTAGCCACCAGGATGTCTGCGCTGGCCAGCGACACCAGGAAGAGGTTCTGGGGAGCTCTCAGCGCGCGGCTGGTGAGCACGGCGATCACCACCAGCACGTTGCCCACGATAGTGAAGACGATGATGAAACCCACCAGGGCCGCCAGGCTGGCCACGGCAGCAGGCGAGTAGGGGGAAGGAGGCTGAAGGAGGGCGGCGGAGGACGGCGACGAGGGGGGCAGCAGCGCCAGGGACCCGTTGGGGGAGCCCAGGCTGGTGTTCCCCAGCAGCAGCAGATCCATGGCGGGTGTGCGGGCCGCCGCCGTCCTACAGAGCCCCGCGGAGCCCCCGCCCCGCCCCGCCGCCCCGCCACCGCCCCGCCGCCCCCCTCATCGCCCCCCGCCGACGGCTCCGAAGGCTGCGCCGCGCGCCTCCCCCGACCCCTCAGGGCACCGCCGCGCTGCCTCCGCCCGGCCCCCGGCGAGGGGACAGCGGGGCACGGCTCTCTCCTGCCGCCCGCCCGGTCATGCCCGGCAGCTCCGCGCAGACGCTCAGCCGAGGGGGATCGCCGGCAGGTGCTGGATCCTCGCAGGAAGCAGCGTCCAAAGCGGCGGCATCAAATCCCATGGGGAGCGGCGGCGCCCGGCGGCCCCGCTCCGGCGGCGCGGCAGCGCGAAGTCGCGGCTGCCCGCCGGCTCCGTCCTACTCTTGCATCGCGCTCCCAATCGGCGGCGTGCCCCGCCGCCGCGCGCATGCTCAGTGCCGCCAGGTGAAGCCGCCGCGCCCGTCTCGGCTGAACACCCCAACGGGGGGGAAACCGCACGGAGAGCCGTGCGTTGCTCCGCGCTGAGCGGCCGCGGCTGCAGGGAGAGGCGGCGGCGGAGCGGTTCCTCGGCTCTCCCCGCCGTCCTCACCCCGCCGGGGGTTTCTCCTCGCGGAGGCGGCTGCGGCGCAGGGACAAAAGTTGGCGGTGCCATGAAGAGCTCCGGTCCGGCTCCCGGCAGCTCCGCGGCTGCTGCCTGCGGGGAGCCCTGCGCCCGCAAGGGGGCGCCGTTGTCCGGCGGCGCCGCGCTGAGGGGAGCGTCGAGGGCGGCGGCCGTACGACGTATCTGAGGGCGCGCGGCGTTAGGCAGAAACTTACCGTCAGTGTAAGATGTGAGCAGGTGGCCCAGGATGGGCCGCGATCCATGAGGAGCCCGCGGTTAACGCCAGGCTTCACAGAGTGCGGGCGTGGGAGGGAGGCAGCAGGAAGGTGTTACGATTTGGTTGTGAAAGCAGAGAGATCTAGACAGCACGGGAAAGAAAGCACCGAGGATGTTTTCAGTGGTATTCCCACAGTTTGGATTTTCAGGCGCAGAGTTTTTCTCTGTCCTCACCAGGCTCCATCTGGACTGCTGCATCCGGGGCCCTCAACGTGAGGAGGATGCAGAGCTGTTGGAGCAGGTCCAGAGGAGGCAGTGAAGATGCTTGGAGGGCTGGAGCACCTCTGCTACTGAGAATGGTTGAGGGAGTTGGGCTTATTCAGCTTGGAGAAGAGAAGGATTCGGGGAAACCTTATTGGGAACAGTTTTCAACTAAAAATGGGGAGATTTAGATAGGATGCCAGGGGGAAGTTTTTCACAGAAAGAATGGTGAGGTGCCAGCATGGGCTGCCAGAGAAGTTGTGGGTACTCTGTCCCTGGAGGTGTTCAAGGACAGGTTGGATGGGGCCCCCGCGCAGCCTGAGCTGCTGCCTGATGTTGCAGTTGGCAGCCCTGCCCGTAGCAAGGCATAGGAGAAATGCTAAGTCACAGCTTGAATCAGTGATTGAGCACCTGGTGGGAAGGCAGGACCAACCCAGGGGAGCTCAGCTGCATGCAATACACCTGAGTGGCCAGAAGGGGTAGAGCCAGGATCCCGCCCTTCCCAGACCTCATTTAAGGGTTGAGCAGTGGAGGGAAGGGTATCTCACAGGAGATCCCTGCCTACTGGAGGCCTTCCAAAGGTAAGCAGCTTCTTTCCCTTATTTTTGTACCCACAGCTGTTGCATGTGAGCAAATTCTCACTTGCTGTGGCCTGGGATCTTGCTGCTCTGCTGTCATTGTGCTTTTCACCCCTTTGTGTGGGGGATTGGAGTTGGATGATCTTTGAGATCCCTTCTAGGCTGTTCTATGAGTCTATGAAATGACAATAAAACTGAAGTCAGGGCTGCTGTAATACCTTTTTCTTTAGCTCAACCAACCCAATTGAGGGTAGGAATAGGTAGTTTAGTGTAGCCCTAGTCTAGGTATATGCTATGTGATCCTGAGAAAAATCTGATGTGTTCTGGAGAATACGTTTTCCCTTCCCAACCTCTTTCCTGCATCTGGTCTCCTTATATTCCATGCTCTTCAAGTCACCTTTCTGAGTGTAGTCCTGAGCACCTACTTCAGGTGCTTAAGTGGGACTGGACCAGATGGCCTCCAGGGGTCTCTTCCAGCCTTCTGATTCTCTGCAACACTGGGGTTAGGGTAACAGGAATGTAAAGATAATGGCTATATAAACAGTGGTTCTCTTCTGTGAGCCCAGCCTGGTGCCTGGATTTTGGATCATGTTTCCTTCAAAGCAAGGGCTGTCACACTGGTTTCTTAGCTAGTCTTTATTATTATTATTTTGTGTTAAACTGAAGAGTGCGTGTGCTTATATAAAACAGACAACAGTGGCATAACCTTACCCACAGAATTAGCTGTTTTAAGGTGAAACAGCATACAAATGCACTCATAGCCAGTTACTTCAGTAGTTGCTTTCAGTCCATAATAATGTCTTCCTTTTATGCTGTGTGGCAACATGACCAGCTTGCATGAGATAGCCAAACTTTCCCATTGTAATGCCTTAAGAGATCTGGTAGAAGAGGTGGATATCGATGACAGGTCTTGAAGGGTACTGTGGTATTGAAAAACACAGCCTGATTTCATGGCTAGTACCTAATTTTGGAGTTGTCTGAACTCCTTCATCATCACATTGCTGACTTCTAAGGGGAGAGGTCTGATGTTGTCCCTGTGAATATTACTTGTCTGAGCAGCTCTTATGCCACCTTCTGTGCCCCATCTGGATCCAGAAATGCAGTGTCTCTAGGACTTGGGAAGGTCACAGTCTGACTGACATATTCTGGTTATTACTGCCATGATCATATTTTTATAATGACAAAGCTGGACTGTGAAGGAACATATACCCAAAATAACTTTCACTGCATAACTTGGTATTATAATGGTCCACTCAGTGAAATAGAACAGCCTTTGCCTTTGGGAAGTGATAAGGAGTACTCTGATTCCAGTTACTTTTTCAGTACAGCCAGAGCTGCTCCTCTTTTCTATCTGTTGGCTATTTTAGGGACCTGGACCACATTATGAAGGATTTCACGTGAATATGCTTGGCTCTGATAGGAAAGAAAAACCCTCTGGAGATTATGATCTAATTTAATCTATTTCGTAAGCAATTTTCTCTGAAGTTTTTGTTTGCTTAATTAACAGACACCTTGTTGTGAGTGCATCTAAAAGAGAAAAGATGTAATGTTGAAACTAAACTGTGCTAGGTAACGGACCGTAGTACAGCTGAAATGTAGAAGCTGTAATCGCCTGAACAACTAAAGCATAACGTGTAGAACAAAATAAGATAGAGATCTGGTGCCCCGTAAGTCCTCCTAAATAGACAACTAATCTGATAAGGAGTGCTCCTTTAAAAAAAAAAAGTTTGCAGAGCCTCAGGAAGGTTAAACGAATGGAATTTGTAGCTCGTAAAGTTCAAGCAGGAAGTAAATTGCACATTAGAAACATGACAGCTGAACAACCACTGAAGCAAATTCCTAATATTTGTGGTCTGCTCTTCATATTTGAAAGTTTCATAACAGTGTTTTTGAACTTAGAGGAAGAGGTTCAGGAATTTAGAGTCTAACCTTTAATGTGACAGACATTAGGCTGGAAGCTGTGATGTTTGATCAAACTGTTCAGAATGTAGTAAATAGAAAATGCAAAATCACATGAATTTTGGGGATTCAAGAGCTAACTGTCAGAAAAAGGGGATGTAATGCCCATGATATTCAATTCCCTTATTAGGGTAGTTAGGAAGTCAGACTGAGCTATCTATCCTACTGAGTTTTATGAGCAGATGTCTTGAATTTGTATGAGCTGCAACTTGAAATAAACTTTCAGCTAATAATTTGAGCTTCAGATTAGAAGAGCTTTTTAACAGATATATCTTCGCTCAAAGTAATACAGTTTCATAACGAAAGGAATTGGACAAGTGAATGTCTGAGCAATTATTTGGCAGTTCTAATGAGGAAATGCCAATTGTAAAAGATATGGTAAAATTAAAAATAAATGGGGAGCAATAGTGTCTTTGTGTTGTGATTTCTTTAGCACCAGATTTGTACTGTAATACTGAAATAATTCAGTCACTAGTGCATGCTGACAGGGTTAGCCTTGGGTGTGCATGTACCATTTCAACATTAACGCTACTGAAGCCAATGAAGCCAATGTTTGGATTTTCGTATAGGTAAATGAGACCCAGTTGGATCCTACATGCCTAAATAGTAGCTTATCACCACAGAGAGATGAATAAAGATAGATATGAGAAATCTGCCCTCATGAAAGTCTGCTTGCTCTACTGAGAGAGAAAGGTAGGAGCAGGGTGAACAATCTAGTTGTGCTTTTGGAAATCAGTGATTTGTTATAAAGCAAAGAGTAAGGCTTATAGAAACCTGGTAAGGTAGGTAGTCACCTTACTACTCATCATTTCAAAAACCTACCCTTAGACTGATTCAAACTCATCTCACTGTATTTTGTTCATTCTCAAAAGTGGCTTTATGACACTTACTAACTCCTAACTATTGGCCTGCATTGGAACTCTTGCTTGGTAGGTGTTAACAGGCTCCCAGGAATATAAGAAAGGGTTTATAGAGGCTGGATGACTCTTTTCTAGGCAGTAGACTGGACATAGCTCTGTCTTCTATGTACTAATACTAGTACATAGACCAATAATTAGTCTATGTACTAATGCAGTACATATTGTGCTGTACCCATCCATCTACTGTACAGCATGCTGCTTTGGTTTCCTCATCCAGAATTAATTTTGATTAAATTAATCTGTTTGAAATCTATTCTTCTCTATGAAAGAATATTTCATTGACAATGTAGGGGATCAAGGCCAAATAAAAAATAAACAATTGATTTGTTTTTTTTTTTTCCCCTCAATGAGGAACTAAGACAACATGTTCAAGTCAGTCTTATATTTGAACTAAAAGTAACGGAGAAATAGAGAGTGCTGTTGATTCATCCCTTTGGGACCAAAGCTGGGATAACTGCAGAAATAAGTTAGATTCTGCCTATTACTGCAGAATGATGGAAAAAATAGATCTATATCCTCTATTATTTTCTATTGGTACTGTTTCTGTTATCTGTGATCTCATTTTTAGGTTTCTTCATTTCTTATTTTTTTTAGTCAGTTCTTTAAATAGCCATCTTAGATGCCTGTACTGATAGCTGTGCTGTTTGCTCAGGATAAGTGTATTATTTTTCTAGGACTCTGCACTGTATTTGAGGACTCTTCTTCTTGATCTGTGGTTTTTTTTTTTTTTAATCATGCAAGGCAGTAATATATATGGGAAGGATGTGGTTGTTCTGGACTTACATTAAAGAAATCATTTGCATCTTGAATAAAGTTGTACAAGTCTGTAAAAGCTTTAGCTTCTCAGTAGAGAAAATCAGGTGTAGATATCTGCAGTACTCTTTATGTCTATTAATTATACATCCTGTTTGTTTGGCATCAGGGCAAGACAGCCATTTTCATCACGTATTTTTAATTTGTTTAGTTATGGGGCAGATTTTTGGCTACAAATGCTTATGTCTTCCCTCAACTCATTTATATAGAAAGACCTATTTCAACAGTAATGATCATATAGCAGAATTAACTCCACTGGATTTTAGTGAAGGTGAGGGAGGAGAAGTCATACAATCTTAGAATTGCTCAGGTTGGAAAAGACCTACAAGATCATCAAGGCCAACTGCAACCTAACGATACTGCCCTAATAACCCTCTGCTAAATCATGTCCCTGAGCACCACATCCAAATGGTTTTTAAAGACATCCAGGGATGGTGACTCAACCACCTCCCTGTGGAGCCTATTCCAGTGCTTAACAATCTTTTCAGTAAAGATTTTTTTTTTCCTGATATCCAACCTAAACTTACCCTGGCACAATTTAAGGCCATTTCCCCTTGTCTTGTCAACAGTGACAAGAGACCAACGCCGCTCTTGCTGTAAGCACCTTTCAGATATTGGAAGAGAGCAATAAGGTCTCCCCCCAGTCTCCTTTTCCCCAGACTAAACAGCCTCAGTTCATTCAGTCTCTCCTCCTGGGGAATATTTTCCAAGCCCTTCACAAGCCTTGTTGTCCTGCTTTGGACCTGCTCCAGCACCTCCGTGTCCTTTCTGTACTGAGGTGCCCAAAAGTCTTTATCACCGAGGTGACATCCTAGCTGCATGCAACTCACAGCATGCTTATGGTTAATGTGTTGGATTGCCACATGAGACATTTCCAGTGTTGGTACCCTGTGCCATGATAATCCATTCTTAAATCAAACCCCATGCAATTTAGGACAGTAGACATCTGCCATCTTGTATGTTGTTCTGTCATCCTATTCAAGAGAAAGCTCTTGTGTACGTAAGATCAATTAAGACAATTATTACTATGTTTCCTGAACCTGCAATGAATGGTAACTCCAAACCTACTGCTTTGAATTAGTGCAGTTGAATTACCTCATTGTAGTTGGCTACGCTGAAGACTTTCTACAAGAACAGAAGTAGATTCTAGCTAGATTCCTACTTTCACAGCAAACTTGAGGGATATACACAAATATTACATTGTCCTTTTCATTTCCTTATATCTATGCTATAATAATTTGAATTGTATTTGATAATTCATAATTCTTCTATCTTTCAGAAGCTATTTTAAGAACATGCACTTTTGACTTCTTCAAGATGGGCATCAAGTTCTGCTATCTCTCACTAGCAAAATAAGACATTTTCTTGCAGTATTTTGGAGATCTTTGTCCTTGTTCTGTTCCTCTAAAATAAGTTGAAATAGGCTACCACCCTCTTCCCCTGTCATTAGTCCTTTTTGGGATTTCCTTGTCATGGCTTAAAATATCCAGTAAGTCTTCAAACATTTGGATAAATGTCCTCATGTCTCCCTTGAGTGCTGCCATTTCTGCTTTCAGTGCCTATGAACGTAGCCTCTTTTATCTTTTCTTTTATCTGATCTTTTTATTGGTTATCACTACATTGCTTTTGTCTTTGTTTATTTTTTCTGGCTTTAATTTATTGAGTAGATTTAACCAATATTGCCTTTTTTTCTGTAATAGCATCCCATGTGGTATTGCTAATCCACTTTTCTTTCCTAGTTTTAATAAAGAATAATCTCTTCTGAATTAATATAAAATTTACGAATGATTTCCCATTCTTTTTGCATAATGTCAAATGCACTTTCTGCCATATCTGAAAGCTTGTTTGAATGTGACAGTTAAAAAATCATTTGTTATATATGGAGTCTTCATTTTAGATCTATGTATCTTTCTTTTCTTTTTTTTTTTTTTTGTTCTTCCATTTTCACGTTAGTTGTGTATAATTGATGTTCAGGGTAGCTCTCACCATACACAGAAAAGAGCTATCTGATCGCTAGTAATGCTGAGTAATCTCAAGTGAGATTCAGCATTTCTTCATGTACTTCACTATGAAGGAATAGCATCTCTGCCAAAAAGGGCAGTTCACTCAGGAAGCCACTTCTCAGTATTGTCAAGCAAGCCTTGACACTCTATTTGTCAAGTCAACACATCCTCGATGTCACTCTGAACTTTGCAAGCAAGGACCAGTAAAATCCATATAAAGAATATTACTGTTTTCCTTATCACACTAATTTGTTCTAGCTTAGTTTTAGATAGTAGTCATTTTCCTCACTTGCACTTAAAATATTGAAAAAAGTTATAATATTTACTTTGTGTTACAATATTTAACTTCTTTGAGGACTTGAGACTATTTCAAGCCTATATTACAAGCTATATACTACAGGAAGGAGCCCAAAACTGGGAATGGTTTTGGAGTATTGAACTGTAGCAGGTCTTACCTCCCTGCTACAGTGTTATCTCTTGGTGTACTTCATGCAGTCCTTGGGAGAATCACTCACAGCTCAAAGATATGTGTTTGACATTTTACAGTCTATTTTGGATTTGGTCTCAAGCATGTAATTCAAATAATGCACTTCCTTCTGCGTTTTGATGAATGAGGCCTTACATTTAGAAATGGCAAATCAGTAAATATCAGTAAATAACTTAGTGTCAGCAAAGTCTTTAAGTGAAAATGTCTCATTCGAATTGTCTTACAAAGCAAAAAAGAGGTCTTAAAATTAATTCTAAATTCCTGTTACTCATTCTTACTCATCTTTGCCAGGAAGAAAAATGAAACAAGGAAAAGGAGTGCAAGAACAAGCAAGGGGGAAAGGAAATGAGAGGGAAGCACCCACAGCTTTGGTCCTCTCTTCATTCCACAAAGCATCTGAAAAGTTTGGAAACAAACTTTTTCTTTAATCTTATCTATCTTTTTTCAACTTCTACGGTATGCAGTAAATTGTGTTGTTCATTTGTTTCTAGACTAAGGGCAATCATCAAAAATACTAGGTAAAACATGTTAAAAATTGCATTGTACATTTAGGAACAAATTGTCTATTAATGTGGTGAACACGGGGTTTTCTAAATAAGAATACTTTAACTCACAAGAAGTACGCAGCAGGAGTAGCAGGAAGTATTGTAGCCTGCTATTATCTGTCACGCAAAGGAATTGCTGACTTCAAGTTCACAGAAAGTTCAGAAGATAAGAAAATATATAACTCAGTGGAATTATTGATTAGGAATAGAAAGATCACAATGAATCAAAAGCCTGTGGTGTTATTACCAGTTCTTGATTACTTAAGCTACTGAAGCTATTGGAAATGAGATCCAGTTTGGCATGATACTTAACATTCTCTTATTTGTATTCTACTTGGTTGTCATAGCTGCATAGAATCCAGTGAACTCTAGCGGTTTTGCAGATTTGAAAATGAGAACACAGAAGCCATACAGATTATCTGTAGGTCATTTAAAAAAAAAAAAAAATACATTACAGAATACTCCTAGTTGGAATGGATCCTGAAGGATCATTGAGTCCAACTCCTGGCTCCATATAGGATCACCCTAAATTCAAACCATGTCTGAGAGCACTGTCTAAACGTTCCTTGAACTCTGGCAGCCTGGGGCTGTGCTTACTGCCCTGGGGGGCCCATTCCAGTGCCCAGCCACCTTCTCACTGAAGAATCTCTTCCTAATATAGTGAAGAACTTTTTGATTCTAAATAATATTAATGAAATGAAACCCAAAGTCTTGCATTGATATCAGCATTAAGAACCGTGAATGTCTAATTCAGACCTCAGCGCAGAAAAGGACCCTGCCCAGATGTGAATGTTTGTGTAAACATAATGTGCCACCATAAACATTAAATACCAGTGCACATGTGCTATACATTTTAGTGTCTTTTGCAGATAGATGTGAGACATACCTGCCTCTTAATGTTGCCCTTCTTGACATAGGCTTCCTTGATGAGCATTCATAAGTGCTAAGGGAAATACACAGCTGCAAATAATGATGGAGCAGACCAGGGTCAATGATAAGGATTCAGAGTGTTGGTGTCGATTTAACAGATGTGTGTTCTTATCTTGCCTATTTAATAACAATTCGCTATTGAAACATAACTGATCTTAAAGTGAATAAGTACTTTGCATAGCAAAGTAGGCAAGCTACAAGTATCCTGCAAGGAAATACAAGTGCATCATGGGTTTTGTTTCTTTTTTTTTTCCTCTCGATCTTTAATCATGAGCAACTTAGTCAGATGTTCTGGTTCATACTACTTATACTTGAGCAGTTCCAGCAGGTGCAAATCTTGGCTCACTCACCTTAATTAGAGCTAGGTTACAAGGAAAGAGTTTACAAGTAAGGCCTTTCTGAAACACCTGTGAAAATGCCATTAATCTTGTACAAACATTTATTGCTTATTATAATGAGTTTACCTACTTGCCTGTATTATTTTCTTCAAATAAAGTCACTGACAAGTTAGTAATCTTGTTCCTTCTGGTTCTTTGATCACTTTGTATTAAGGCTTTTGGACAGAGGCACTGGCTCTGAAAAATGGAGTGAGACAAACAACAGCTATTTTATTGGTACTTGTTTTCTGTATTTCTTTGTTCTAATGGAATTTTTAAAATGGATGGATAAAATGTTCAGAGCTTTCCCTATCAGTGAAGGTCTGCTAATTTGTCATCAAAGAAACATGTAGTGAATGACAGGGTGGGAGAGGTAGGATTCCCTTCTTATCTGTAACAGTAACTTATCCTTAAAAGTGTCCTTGGTATTAGCTAATCTAGTTTAATGAGTAAAAATACAAAGAAATTATGTTAAGAATACAGAATCATAAGCAGATTCTGTTGGAAGAAATCTTAACGATTGTCTAGTTCCAACTCCCTGCCATGGCCAGGAACACCTTCCAGTAGATCAGGTTGCCCAAAGCCCTGTCCAACATGCTTTAATGAAGAGCTGTGTTTCTAAAAGAGTAAAGGGGCTATTTCTCACGTGTGGGAGTTCTACAGAACTACTTTGTAGATCTGTAACATGGACAGCTCCTTCCTTGATGGGCTCATTTATGATTTTTAAATATTCCAGTGGTGACTCTATACTTACATGTTTACACAGGTCCTGTGTTAGTGTATTACTGCCAGCATCTTTCAGGAAGCATTTGCAGCAAATTCAGCAGTCCAGCAGAGCAGCCTCCAGGTAAACAGTCATTCACCTCAGCTGATAGTTTGTCTTTCATTTAAATCAAATGGTTTTGGGCAGAAGGCCTGAGCAGTCTGTCCTCCCTCCTGCAGAGCATACGCTGCTGCTTGCTCCAGAGACAGCCTCAATAACAGGACCACACTGATGCGCTCTGCTAAACTCATAGCTTATTCAGCTCCACACAGAAAACAAGCCTGTAATTAAATTGTTCAAAATTTGAAGATCAGTGTGTTTTGCCTTCCCTTCAGACCTAATTACTTGCCAAAACACTCTGTGCGCAGGGTGGGAATTAATATTAATTAGGAATCGTCTTGAACTGCAGATTACAGCCATTATAGGCAGAGGAAATGATTATGAAATTTATGCAACTCACATCTTTAAAAAAAAATATAATTACAACAACAAAGCCCTGTCTCAGTATACATAAAGAGGCCAGATACAGACATTTGTTCCAGGTTAATGTCAGCCTAAATTGATTACATTCCACAGGATTCATCCCGGTTTATACCGCAGCAAGTGACAGGAGAGGAAAGCCCTTTGTGTTCTTCCATGTAGTGATGGACTGGCTGATAATGTTGCCCATGGTGATTTTTCAGCAGCTGGGGGGAATTTTGAAAACGGTCTTGGCTGTTCTGGCATGCAGTCAGATGTGCTTTTGGTATCAACAGCTCCTTTTTCTCAAGGTGTGCCTAGATGCTCCACATATCCCTTCTAAGACAGGAGGCAGCGTTGGGCCAATAGCACCCTGCTAAGTGCCATCTGAAGAGCATGTTTAGGGCAGTTTTCTGGTCCCAAAGCAGAAGGAGAGTGCTTGGTGCAGTGCTGTGTGCTGGCGAGCTCAGCCTGGATAATGTTGGCTAGGGGAATGTGCAAGTCCAGGATTTCGCTCTGTAGGGAGAAAGCATTTCTGGACAACAGAGCAGCAGGTGGTATTCTTCCTTAGTGTAATGCTATAGGTCAATAACCTAGACTGTTTTCAGAAGATCTAAACATATTACAATTTGCTATTGACTAAGTCAGAAGGAGGCCTTCGGAGACACCTAATTATGTGGAAATGGCAGGCTCAGGAAATACAATTGAATTTTGGGAGAATATGAGACACAAGTGGAAATGTCAGTTGACTGTCTTTTGTTTAGTAACTCCCAGAAGAGAACAAGATGATAGTGTGTGCAATGACTTGTCCAGTGTTGGATGCTGTCCCTTAACAGTTCGTGCTAACAACAGAAGATATTTTTAATTAAGGCTTTCCGATAACAGTATCAATGACTGCCAAGAATGCTTAATAGGCCTTATGTATATGAAAAAGAAGTAATCTCTTTTCTGGTTTCTTGTAGATTGTATGATTAAAAAAAAAAATCTTTAAACAATCAGCAGCTGACAAAATATATACTGGGTTGCCAGCTTCCATTTTACCTTTGAGACTTAAAGAAATGGAATTTCATGAGCAAACTAAAAGATCAGATTCTGTGATGGGAAGTATGGAAAATCTTCTGAAGGCCAATATTAATGGTATTGCACTTCTTTTTTTTTTATTTTTTAAGCAAGTTGAGTATAAATATTAAAAATATTGAATTGGAATACAAAAAGCATCAGTTCCTGCACTTAAGGTTCTTAACTCTTAGAAAAGTGGCAATGTTTGTTTCCATATGCTAATGATATATGTCTGTCTGTTTATGAATTGGTTGCTACTGAAATGAACAACATGTACACATATATTACAACAAAAGTGGCAATCTGACTCTTACTTTTAATGGCAAATGCAAAACACATTTCCTTTTTTTTTTTTTAATATAGTGCTTCTTGTTGCATGTATTGCTGCACTGTTCTAGGTATACTGTCTTTAATTACTGTAACTCAAGTGCTTCTTGTTGGTCACCAATATGCAAAGATCTGTATCCAGTGTTAATAGGAATAAGACAAAATATTTCTACAACAGCCATGATGAGACAACTAAGTGTACAGGTGTATGTGTTTCAAGAAAACAACAGTGAATTTTACTTAGATGTGCCCCACTATTTGATTTTGAAAGTCACTGGGAAGACTCTGAATGAACAAAACAGTGAAAATGTCAGCAGCTGGTTCTTTACTTGACAAATTCAATAATGAATACAATGAAGAAAATAGAATGATATTTGAATATCTTCAGTATTTGATCTTGATAAAAAGTGGTGAAGCAAACACTTTTGTTACAAGTTTGCACTACTCAGGGTTGAAAATTCTATGCTGTTTGTAGAATTAAATTATAAAATATGAAGTTTCAGCGGAATGAATATTGACCAATGAAGAAAGTAATGTATTTCTAACATGAATAAATCTAATCAATGCTATAGAGGAATCTTACAATCATCAACCTCCTTTACATGAAGCTGTGAGTTATCACAAAATAAAGTATCTCAAAATTGGCAGCAGATATAAATAAGCTGTTCCAGGAAATTTGATGTATCTTGGGCTAAAAAATATTATTCTTGCATGAATTTTTAAAATGAAGGCTAAAAAAAGAACAATAATGTGAATGCACTGGGAAACTATTTTAAAATATATTGAAGGTAGAAACCAGCAAGACTTATGAGACATTTTCATTCAAAATACCTATTCCTATAGTACTGAATTATTGGCATTATAATGTTTCCTGCAAACTACAGTACACCCCTTTATGGCTTCATTTACTGAAAATGTTTTAAATTTGGAATCATTGGAACAAAGACTTTTTTAAATAATCTGGAGAGTTTATGTCTTAGGAGAAATAAAAAAAATATGGCATAGGAGACAAAATGTTCCAGTTATGATGATGTAATGCAGAATGTTTAATAATAAGAGAGATTTTCCTACTGTGAACATACATATTTAATCTGATGCTCACCATCCAACCACCTTAATCAAAGAATATGATTTTTTATTCATCTGTAATCATACAATATTTTGAGTCTCAGCTGACTTCAGTAAAAAAACAGTTACCTTACTAATGGCAAGTACTTATTTTATACACTTGTGTTACATTTTTGAATGTTGATTTCATAAGACATTTTGAGATTTCTCAGTTGTTTTCATTCTCAAATGGGACCAGACAAAAAGGATTGTTTTAGTTGTCTAAACCTAGGTGCCATAATGTCCAGGTACTGTTCCAGCACTATCTTTAGGCTGTTGCCACAATTTAGGCAAACAAATCAAGCCTTTGTGCATCTTCTTTGAAATAATCAAATGTATTTGTTTCAGTCATAGAATATGATAATGTTTTATTTTAAAGATTTCCCATAGAAAAAAAAAAAACAAAAAATTATGGGAGCAAAAATAGTCTGATGTTGTGGATTTTCTATCAGAAGTACTTAAACTCTCTCCTATAAGAAAGAAGGAAGCCGACTCTTTGCAGGATAGGACAAGGGGAAATGGTTTCAAACTAAAAGAGGAGAGGTTTAGGTCGGATATAAGGCATAGGTTTTATATACGGGCAGTGAAGGACTGGCACAGGTTGGCCAGAGAGGTGATGGATGCTCTGTCTCTGGAGATTTTCATGGCCAGGCTGGATCAGTCTGGGAGCACTTGATGGAGCTGTAGGTGTCCCTGTTCATTGCAGGGGAGTTGGACTAGATGGCCTTTAAAGGACTCTTCGAACTCAAACAATTCTATGATTCTATGATCTAATGATGGTGAGATATCAACAGAAATTACCATCAGTGATGGTTCTTTTTCTAGCTTGTGTTTCAACGTTGTGAGGTATCTGCTTGACATGCTGGCAGAGACTTTCCAGATAGGCTTTTAAAATATTTTTACAATTTGGCAGTTAAAATGGGATGACGTATATTCATTGCCTCAGAAATGATAGCTATCTCAGCAGGTATTGCTCTGGAAATAAGCATGATTTTGTCTTCACACCTAAAATGGTAGGATTGGCATTCCATCAAGATCTAAATCATTGTTAATTTTTTTGATAATAATTTGATTTTTAAATAATAATACCACAGTAATGCATATTAAAGTGAACATCTTAATCTACAAAAGCAATCATGAAAGATTTTTTTACTTCCTCTGTACACTGTATTCTTAAAATGGTGTATGAAAGCTGTTTTTGCCATACACTGGATACACTGAAAAAATTATGCTTGCAATAAGTTTGCTGGCCAGCAACTTGAAGTAGAAACAGTATTTACATAGATGTCCACTTTGCCAATTCCTTGTATTACTGTTGTCCAGATTCTCCCCTGAAAGTACTTTTACTTAATCATGTGGAAGGTGTAAAGATGAATAAATATATAATGAAAATTGTATTTAAGATTTCAACATATCTCAGTTAATTCTATTCCAGTGTTTCTCTGATGAGTGTGCTAACATTATTTAGTGAGAAGTGAGATGTATTAAACTAAATTATTTCTCCTCATATACGTTGGATTTTTTTTCTGCATAAAAGAGGACTAGAGATTTTACTGTTCTCCAGTCTACAAAGATTTATTAAGTAATATTTTTATGATAGGAAAAATCAAGGAAGGTATTAAGAGGCAGTGAAATTTTACATTTTATCCTTCTCAGCGGTCCAGCATTAAACATACAATTAAAGAGAATAATTCTAGCAAAGAGTTCCAGTAAAAGAAAAGTTTAATGGGTTTCATCAATAGAAGTACTACAACTGCAAACCAAATATATTACATCTGGCAGATGATAAAGGGAGCAATCAATTCCTCCCTCATTGAAGAACTGTTCTTTATTCATCTTGCACTCTTTCACCACTGCACATTTTTACCACATTTGATTTATTGCTGCAATTCCCACCATGAACAAACTTTTCCCCTGCTGCACCACTGAATGGTTCCAGCTGTGGCAGCCGTCGTGTTGGTGTAGGATGCACATCTATGGCAGATCATGCACGTCTGTGTCTCTCTTTCCACAGCAAGGCTGACCTCTGTTCTCAAAGTATCCGACTAGCATTTCCCTGAGAGGAAAATCAATGAATTGCCTGAGAAAAGCCTTCTGTGGGCTTCCTTTGGGCTGCATTGCCATAGTTATGACTATTAAAGTCAATGAGACACATTTAGAACAGGCCTTTGCAATCTTATACTTCTATGACAGACCATAGATACCTTAAAACTCTTTTGCCTGAAAACATTTTCAGGTGAATTAGAAAGGAATGAACAAGAACTGGGGCTCAGGCACATCCCTTCATTTTAGGAAAAGAAAAATCCTTAAGTGCTACACGTAAAAACCAGAGATATAAACCTCAACCCAACACTGCAGACAACTGCAGTTCTCCTCTCTGTTCATAAGACACAGTCTTTTACGTGTATATAAAGGGAATAGGATTTGTCAGGGCAGAGATGAACAATTCAGGGGCTTAGAGAAAGGCCGCTTTCTACTTCTAAGAAAAACTTACGCAAGGTGTGATAAAGAATGTCAGGATCAACATCATAAGATGTTAGTAGTCTCATGTGAAAGGCAGTTAGGAATGTTAGAGGGTTATCTGCTAGCCTGCAGTCAATAGAACGTAATTTTTCAGCTAATGATGGGAATCTTGACACGTTACAGGAAGTTGCTTTAACAACTTTGACATGGGAAAAAATAAGGTTTCACGAACATGGGTCAGATGATCAAACAGACCAAATGCAGGAGAAGAGCCTGCTGTAAGAGGGCACTGCTGTCCATGGCACTGCATGGTGCCTGAAGTGCTTCAAGAAGGGAATGGGTAATAATAAGGATAGGCAGTGAGATGTTTTAAGAATTAATTGCATTCTCAGTATGTTTGATTGGGATGTCAAAGTAGCTCTTTCTTTCTTTAGCTATAAAGGATTCCAGAATAACAGTATTTGTAAAACAGTTACTTTATCAGTGGATTAGAAAAGAGACTGCCTGAAGGCCCAAAGATGATAAATATTCCTCTTTTCTTGCGATAGAAAATTTGATTGGGGAAGATCAATAGTTGTTTTGCCAGCAGTAAAGACCTTCCAGTCATTTCATGAGTATGAGAGATTTACTTAGTAATTATCGCTTTTCTCTGTTATCAGCTGTAATTCATAACACTATGGGATTCAGCTTTTACACAGACATTTCCATTCCCTTTCAATCTGCCTCTTTTCAATTCTTTTCCTTATTTGTTTACTAAATGATTTAGTTAGATGTCAATTGAGAGTCAGATGGAATGCTTTCCTGATGGTGCATTTTTCAGTTCATTCAATTTGGCTATTTAAAACGTTATTTCATTTCAGCTTTAGATCTTAGATCTGTTAAAATTGAGATTAGCATTTTCTGCAGCATCATAAAATGTCTTTTTGTTTTCTTAATCATTTTAGCAGTTGGGCTCAGGAAGTTCTTAACAAATGTTAATCTCACGTTTAGCATTTGGCTTTCATAAATGAGTTTAGATGCAACAAAGAAGCAGGCAAACAAACTTCTCAGCAAGATCCAAGGAATCTGTGGTGTGTCATTGTATGTCCAGCACAGGGAGCCTACAACACAGTCAGGAATCATCAAGAGGCACGTAAAAAACAGGACAGATCTTCTAAAAAGTTATACTACTTTTTTCAGGTTACAGCATTTCCTTCAAATCTACTGTGAAAAGGACAGAGCAGTGAAAGAGGGAAAAGATGATGAGAATGCAGAATGCAATGTTTGGGTTTTCAAAAGTGAACTAGAGGTAATCTGATTGATTAGGAGACCAGAAAGAAAAGCTGTAGTGGAAAAAAGTAGAGGGAAGGAGAAATGGATGATGAAAACAATTCTATCAAGAATAAAACTATGCACACCAATACACCACACACCTGCACACCCAACTCTTTGGGAAGTTAAATAACTTCAATTATAAAAGTGCTTGGAGAAAATAATAGTTAATTTAAAAAAAAAAAAAAACCACCAAAGAAAATACAAAACAAACGAAAAAGCCAGCAGCAGCCATTGCAGTCACTGCTACAGCAAAAGCCTGCTGGTCCTTTTGTTCCCTATGCTCTTCTCTGGGTTCACTCTGAGTGCAAACACTTTAATTCTGCTCCAAATATAAGTGCTGAGAAAAGCTGAAATGCAAGTGGGAGATAAGCACAGCAAGCAACTGCAATGCATGTACCGTACAGCCAGGGCTACCACAGCATCCAACCTCCTCATCACACCAGTGATAAATAAAGGAGAAAGTTCATTACTTTTGAGAAACAGCTGTAGTTTAATATTTGCAAAGAAGGTCCCATTTAAATATCTGTTGCTTAATTTGTGGTGATTTTACCTAGAAGTCTTACAAAAAGCTCACAGAAATTAAAGTTATCCTTTTTATTTCACTGGGTAGCAATAGTGTAGCTCCTTGACCGTAACATGTGATAGAGGTACCTCTCTTGTTTTTTCTAAATTACAAAGATTTCTTAATGTGCTCTAATAATCTTAGCTTCCCTTTAACTATTGCTTATAGAAGTCTGTGGTTCCCAAATAAAAACAAAGGCATGAAAGTGTTTGTGACTGTGATAAATGATGCATTCACCCTTCTGATGTAGTATCAGTCTGGTCATGTAGCAGAAGCGCTGTGGCAATTATGCTTAGTTGTCCAGAATGAGATTTGGAGAAACAGATTTGCTCAGATGTTAAAAAGTGCACTTTGAGTACAAAGAATACGTTGGTCACATCTTTGTCTGTTATTTAAGGAAGGAGTTAATCTTGTTTCCGGTTTAGTCTATAAGGAAATGTAATTCTAAAAGTTAAAATGTGCATTTCTTTCAAGTTCTTAAATATATGCCTATCAGATAGTACTATTTGTACAGAAGAAAACAAGGAGGGAATTGGCATGTAAAACTCCAACCCCCCAGTGCAGTCTGTTTGGTCTAGGCAGGAGATGAAGACCATCAGCCACATCCGTGTGATCTGTGGCAGATGACAACATACTAACTCTGCCCAGTGTCTGGAGGCTATCTCCTGTTTAAAGGCATTTAGATAAACTTCTCATTGACTCAATCAATAAGTCTCAGTAGACTGGTGCTAGCTCATGACTTCTGGCTCACACATCATCACTCCATGACTTCAACATGTGGTTCAATATAGGATACAAATTTCTAGAAGCAACTCAGCAAAAGGATTTTTACTGATGATCTTAACATTCCTTATATCCTCAACCAGATGGCATCCCCCCCAGTAAATCTCACTGAGGTTTATGGACAAAATTTTAAGATTGATTCTCCTTGGCAGCTCATATAGTCTGATATAAATGCTTTTGTAGTTTTTATCACCTGAGCAGGGTGTCAGGAAGCACATTTTATCCAATAAATTCTAGCCCAAATTGATTTGTACTACAAGAAAATATGAGCCAAGGTCTGTAAATGTCTAATATTGAAGTTTTTAATATATTATTTTTTCACAAGTCATTTGGAGTTTGAGCTGAGTGAAATCTTTTTGGCTTCACAAAGTCCTGGATTAGTTTGGCAACTTTGAAACTGGTCTTGAATTTCAATCTGTTAATTTAATATAAATCAAAGTGTCAGGTACCAATTAATCTTGATTAGCAAATAATTCATCCATCAATTCCACTATCTTGTCTCTCATTTTTGAGAGAGACTGAAAGTTTGTTTTCCTTTTTATGTGCTAAGAGAACCAGCTCTTACTGCTGTTGAGCAAGTGAAGATGTAAAATAACAATATGAATGCAGCAGAACATCCTGAGCATGAGAATGTCTCTGTACATCTTCATTTTAAAAACTTGTCTTCCTCTAAGCATTTTTATATGCTTGAATATTTCTGTGCAATTCAGCATAAAAACTGTTCTGCATAAAGTTATTCTCATGTGTATTTGCATGATCAAGGCCATGGAGAATAACCCAAATCAGTGCATCATTTTTAATTATGCTCTACTACATAAATAAGCTCTCACTAGTCATCATTAATTTTTGATGAAGTAAAATATTACTTAAAGTAAAAACCTCGACTACCCTTGTTGCTCTGGAGTTGTTTTTTCAATTAAGGAAATATTTGAACCATTAAAGTGAATGCTAAGTATGATATGGGTATTATGGATGCACACTATTACATTCCAAAATACTTGCAGAAAATGAAAGCTTCCTTTCAACTTTAATGGTGTAACAAATGTATTACCATCTTAGAAAACTTACTTAAAATTGACTATAAATGTCCTTCAAATGTAAAGTAGATTATTTTTTTTCAGCAGTGAAAATTCAAGTATGTATTTCAAACTGATGATATTGTATGTGCTCTTCTGTATAAATAAAGCCATGCTCCAGTCCTCTGATTAAACAGCCACATCCCTAAACACATATGCACATAATTCAGCTGTGACAAAAAGGCACTTTCTTTCATATCCAGATCTCTTTCTTTCTAGTGTGAAGGAGAAGCATTATCCCATATCCTCGAGATACATTAAACTATGCTGCTGGGTATCCTAATGTGTACACACATACATTTTATATATATATATATATGTATATATTTGATTAAATGTATCTATTGCCCTGCACTTCTTTATTGAACTGCTCTTTTATTTGAGGGCAAAATGAGCAGACCCATTCCCACTCGCATGGGAAGCTCAGAGCAGTTAGAAGGAACCTCCCAGTACCCATTACAATTTAACTCCTCTTTCTTTATATTTTTTCATAGCTTTTTTGGCCTGATCAAGCTACTATCAGAATTGAAGTACTTGATTACATCCCTTACTAAAAAGACCTCAAAAGAGCAGCTTTGTGATTTACCTGATTTAAGCTATATAGTATCATAGACTGGTGAAGGTTGGAAGGAACTTCTGGATTTCATGTACTTCAGCCTCCTGCTGAAAGCAAAACCATCTTCAAAGATGGACTGAGTTGCTCTGAGTCCTGTCCAACTAAGTTTTAAAAGTCTCCAAGGATGGAAATTCCACCTGGCTGTTAAAAGTCTACAGATAAAAAGAACACAACTTTTTAAAGATAAACATAATTTATTAGACCAGCAGATACAGCTGAACTAAACAGGAAAATTTTCAAATGTAAGTCTCTTTAGAATTTAGTGAATAAATTGGCATTTAGAGTTGATCCAGTGCTGATAATGACATCAAAGCCATCATTAGCAACAGCCATAAGCATTAAAGCTGACTGTTGCCTTGAAATTAAAATTAACATTTCGAGGATCAAAGCAAGGTGCTGCAGAAAGCAATGCTGTGTATCATGCTCAGACCTGGAGGAGTGTAGTATGCAACCAAAAGGAGATTCACGAATGGCTTTTGAAACGAGCGAGGGCTGCAGTTTCAGTACTGAAGGACTGCAGTCCTTTGGTCACTATCAGATTTCCTCCAAGTGCTGTAAGTCTTCAGTATCCCTCCTTGGCACTCTTCTGTCAGTGAAGACTGTTAGTTGTCATCATATAAAGGTTCACAGCCCAAAGGAAATTTCTTTGGAAAACTAACTGAATAATGGTCTGTTCTGTATGAGCAATCCTGTGTGGAGCCAGAAGTTCAACTCAGTTATCCTAATGAGTCCCTTCCAATTCAGGATGTTCCATGTACATGCAAACGATCTACATTCTACAGGGATCTACATTCGCTGCAGTACTCTAAATAGCCTTGATCTACAAGTGATCAAGTGATTGTTCCTTAATTTTCCAGTTTTAATGCACTGTTTTGCAGCACTGCTGTAATACAGTAATGTAATAAGGTATGCTGGGACTCTACAGAATTTAGGATGTAGTAAGTATTATGGAGCCTTGCAGACTTTCTGAACTCCGCTCAATCTATAATCAGGCTGTCTTGCTAAATTATTTCGCACAGGAAATGCTAAAATACTACATTTTAATCATAAATACCACTCATATGCTGTGAGTTCTAAATCTGGTTTTTTCTCTTTGAGAAAGAGAAGTTGCTGGTTTACGGAAGAAGGATTAGGAAAAATTAATCACAGAATCATTAAGATTGGAAAAGACTTCTAACATCATCTAGTCCAACCATCAGCCCATCCCCACCATGTCCACTAACCATTTCCCTCAGTGCCACATCTTCACAGTTCCTGAATGTCTCCAGGGATGGTGACTCCACCACCTCCCTGGGCAGCCTGGATTCTTCCAGTGCCTCACCACTCTTTCTGAGAAGAATTTTTTCCTAATATCCAACCTGAGTTATTCAGGTGAGAAAGGTAAACAGGTCTGTAGCCATGGTTTTATACAGCACTTGGGAAAATTCTGACAAACTGGAAATGATGTAACAGAGCCATTCAGATTGGGGAGCTCTGGAATTGGAAACAAGGCTTTAAATGAAAGAAATTTTCATTGAGACTTCTATGCATTAACTTGTATGCTCTATTAATACCACAGATTTGCGTAGCATATCTGTTCAAGTCTCTCAGACGCTATGATGGATCAAACTTTGCTACAGGATCATTATTTCATGAAATTCACTGATGACAAGGCATCAACCCACGTAACTGTAAAAAAAACGTGTTAATAACCATCTGCAGTTTCCAAGCCCCAGTGGTCCTTGGTGAAGATCCATTACTGGGAAATGAAATAAAATGCTTGTTGATAATCATTCAAAATCAAGCCTTCTTCACAGTATGTGTCAGTATATGTCCAAGGCAGTTTAATTGAGACTGAAAAAACTAGAAGATGTTTTTTAATATAACATGTATGCTGGAAAAATGATTTGGTTAGGGGGTCAGACAAGATGGAAACTCACTCTGGTTTAAGTGTTCAATTGCTTTGCAAAGGCAGTGGGATGTCTGATGTACTGTGGCTACTCAGGGTTGCAAAAGGTGTTTTATTGACAGGCCTCAAACTACAAGAATCACAATCAGGCTTGAGTGAAACAGGTTGCCCAAGGAGGTTGTGGATGCCCCATCCCTGGAGGCATTCAGGGCTAGGCTGGATGTGGCTCTGGGCAGCCTGGTCTGGTGGTTGGCGACCCTGCACATAGCAGGGGGGTCGAAACTTGATGATTATTGTGGTCCTTTTCAACTCAGGACATTCTATGATTCTATGATAACGTCTTTTGGGGGTGCAGTAAGGATAACACAACTGCCTTTTTCTCATGCTTTAACTTTTTGATTTATCTATCAGATTGCAGTGTACCTGAGCAAGCTGGATCAGGGCCCCAAGCTGTAAACTCTTCTGGACTTACTTTCATTATTTTCAGTATTTTCATATGCCCAGATAAGGGCTATTACCTTTAAAAATTAGTTTAATCTGATTAAGTGCTTGGAAGTCTGTGGGCTGGGCACTTCTAGTCAATGTGCAGAAACACTTGCTCTTGAGTTTTGATTCATCTCTTTCCAAAATAGACACATATATTTGGTCAGATAAATTTCCCTCCGTTGGCTAGAAGTTGGGCTTTAGGATGACTCGGACACAGGGGTTTATGTCACAAGTGTCTTAATTTAAAAGAACTGAATCCCCCTAAGTGTTTAAATTGTTATGCACATATCAGTACAAATGAGAGCTGATTTGAATCATGAATGAACAGTCTAAATCAGAACTAGATGTCCGTGGTATTCTTCTAGTGTCAAACCAGTATATGTAAGATCAAACTCAGGCTGATACTGTCTAACCTGAGCTAAGACACTTAAGAAAGCATGAAAAGAACTTAACATCTAAGAAAATTCAGGGTTAAAGCTTCTGACTGTGAAATAAAGACAAACTGATAAGTTCCTTTCAAAATATATTCTAGGCCATGTCTCAGGTAGAAAAAAAGATGGCTTACTTTGATGCTAGTCCGATGAATGAAGCAATATTTCTCCAGTGAAGATCAAACAGAATAGATTGATTGCTCCACATTTAATAATTTTGATTCAATCTATCAGTGCTGAAGATGTTCACTAACACTGTCTTCTATCGGAAAAATCCTCTGCAAGAATTCTGAATAGAGGCTTGGTGCAGGAACTTCCAGATGAATTCCCTGATCCCACGGCTCTGGCTATTCTGTGACCAAACATCCTTATTTCACTGGCGGAAGTTACAAAACATGTCACAATTTTTCCTCTCAGAAAACAATGAAAAAGTTTTAAAACATGAATATTTCTGTTAAAACAATATACATTTTTTTTTCCCAGATAGCTCCAGTTTAAATTTATTATATATGTTATTACCAGTTATTCATAGCCCAACCTCAAAGACTGATGTCATGGAGAGCTGACATTCTGTCATGCTGATCCCAGAATCAGACAGATCTATTTAGGTTAAGGTATTACTGCAATATAGAGATTGTCTTCCAAATAGTAATTTCTTGCAGTTCCTGCATGGAGATACAAATTTCAAATCTATTTAAATGATGCTGGTCTGGTTTCAGCAGGGTCTGTATGGCACTTGTGACAATAAGCTCTTCTTTGATCTTTCCTTCCTGTTCCCCTTCCATTTCCATGTCTTGATATTTGAAGATTTTTTTTTACCCACCTTCTCTATCTAGTATCAGTTCCATAGGTAACAGTAGGTGTGGCAATGATTATGAACCAGCATATTGTATACTTTCCTGGAGGTTTATTAGTTGAGAAGTGGTTTCCCAGACAATCTCCACAAAATAATTTACTTTTTGTTTCAGAAGTTTTTGAAAAGCATGAGCTATATTTGTCTTACAGTATCTTACTTTCCCTCTGAAAGTTCTCTGAGAAAGTCCCAAATGGCATCGAGATTGCCTCAGTCATTTCTTTAACTGACTTGAATGAAATCCATCGGGGCCAGCAGTTATGAAAAGATTCAACTTGTCAAAGTGCTGCGATACCTCTTCTTTTTCTGTTCTGTGCTGATTTATTTCTCTCTTAGTGATGCAGAATGTCCTAATGACTTCCTTGAATTTTCTTTGTTCAATGAAGATAGATGCAGAAAAACATTAAATACTTCCACCTTTTTGTGTTGTTTGTCAATCAAGTTGCATTTCACATTCACAAAAGGATTAAAAACAAGCACAACTTTAATGAAGATACATCTTATAGATCATTAATATCTCAACAAAGAAAATCAAAAGAGCTAAATTACAAGCGCCTTGTATTTATAGTGTCTTGTGGCCTGAATGCAATCAGCTTGTGTTTGCGAGGGCAGCAGAATGTTGACCCAATTATTCAGTTTTTATAATAGAAATTACAACAGTAGTTTTTAAGTTCTAAGCTTGCTGTGCATTCTTTATTCAGAAATTGCTCATATTGCTTCCTTATGAGTCAGTGAAAGAGTTTATATGGATTAAGAGAAATAATTAAGGGCAGTTTTAAATCAGTTTAATCTAGCCAATCTATACCTCAAAGACATACAAATTTACTGTTATTTATGCGTTTGCATTCATTAATACTTTAAAATAAACTAAAACTTAATGAAAGAGATAGATTGTACTTAGCACACAGCTGGCAGTTCTGTCTGTGAAATTTATTTCACTTGGTGACAATGTTAATAATTTTGGAGGTCTTAAATTGAAATATACACATTTAGCAGTAACCAAGAAATGCACAATTATTGGTTAGCTACCTCAACAAAGCCAAAATATATCAATTATTTACATCCTTTCCCATACAACTACTCTAAAAATGCTGAAATGACCAGAGTTCTGTCCAGAAAAAGCTGATTTCATTCTACAAGCAGACTGCAGGAGTTTCCACATGAATTTGGAGAAGCACAAGTTTTTTAAGAGAAAAACATGTCAGTTTTAGCAATCTAGAAATTTGTTCCATTAAATATGTTCTCTAGAATAACACTGAAAATCCTTCTCTGAAGGTTGTCTTGCTTTTAAGCATGCAAAACCTAGGAGGGACAGTCACAGCTTAACCCTTTGTGAAAAATGGCTATAGTCAGACACATGGGACACAGTGACATCTTGTAGTTACTCTTCACTGTCTGTATGCTTGATAGATGGAATAAGCACCTATTTTGGGTAGGGTAGGTGCACTTCTCCAAGTTTTCAGAACTGCTTGTCAATTGCAACAGATTTTAAAGAGAATTCAGGATGAGATCAACACTGTATTTTCAGTGTACCTCACCTTCTCCTCAAGCTATGAACATGACACCTATAACTGACCTAATTAGTGGTGACAGATACAATTCTTTAGTTTTTAGTTTTAGTAGATTAGTCTGGTTTTGCTTTCCTTGTCATCATTCCTTATGTCCAGTAATGTCCAGAAGCATTTAGAGAATGCTCCTAGTCATGAATCCTTCTGAAAACATACACTGTGTATAAAAACACATTCTGAAATGGCTTCAGTAAAGAACATGAAATTCCCTGAAGGTATATGTCATGGAAATGCTAAGTCACAGCTTCAAACAGTGATTGAGCACCTGGTGGGAAGGCAGGGCCAACTCAGGGGAGCTCAGCTGCATGCAGTGCACCTGAGTGACTGGAAGGGGTGGAGCCAGGATCCAGCCTTCCCAGACCTCATTTAAGGGTTGGCAGTGGAGGCAGGTGGGGGTATCTTGTTGGAGATCACTGTGTACCTGAGGCCTTCTGAAGGTAAGTAGCTTTTCTTTTGTGTGTGTGTGTGTGTGTGTGTGTGTGTGTGTGTGTGTGTGTGTGTGTGTGTGTGTGTGTGTGTGTGTGTGTGTGTGTGTGTGTGTGTGTGTGTGTGTGTGTGTCTGTGTGTGTGTGTGTCTGTGTCTGTCTGTAGCTATTGCATTTGAGCAAATACTCACTTGTTGTAGCCTAAGGTATTGCTGTTCTGCTGTCATTGTTGTGTTTTCTATTGCATTACACAATTGCATAAAATTCAGGTGTGCACTTGAAGACCTGCCAACATCTGTCTGTCGCTTACTTGACTACTATGAAAATCAAAGTCTGAGCATAGAGCATTGAGTTAGAAATTACTGGGAATACCAGTTCATGAACTTAATATTTAACTATTCAGTGGAGCAATGTGCTTCCTATATGGTAGATTTGATTTAAACCTTTTTGATGATCAAGAACATACCTCAGCAGCAGATACAACCAATGGTTTTCATCATATCTGATTTGCCTAACATTAGCTCCCAGCCAACGCATATTATTATGCCTTATTCTACTGAAGGACATCTCGTTATAAAGTTCTTATTCTCATGTAGGTGCTTACAAGTGTACATGAAATCATCCTCTTAATCTTCTCTGTATAAATGTAAGCTAGCTGAGTTCTTTGATTCTATCACTATAAAGATTCTTTCTAATCTTTTCATCTTTCCCATGTGCCTGCTCTGCACTACCTTCTTTTTAAAAATGATTCTTAAAACAACTTTCTCATTTTCCCATCAATGGTACCTACTGGTACGCTTCTCAGTGTAAAAAAAAAAAAAAAAAAAAAAAAAAAAAAAAAAAAAAAAAAAATCACTCTTGGCTTTTAGTACTTCAGGTCCTTTTAGTGAAAGGAAAAACTATAAAGCTCAAATCTATCTTCACCTTAAGCCCTCTTCAGCCACAGTAGACAAGACTAACATTTGACTTCCTGAGGGCTTTTTGCCTCCTTTCACTCCTTTTATCATTTGTTGATTGTGTTTAGAGATTATTGCACACAGTTTTCAATTCAGGCTTGAAATGCACCCAATTAATGTGCATTTTATTTACTTTGTAATATTTTAATTTCTAATGGAAATGTGGTCTGAAATATTGGAGAAGGCTCAGTGCTTCGTTCAACTTCTTCAAGAAAGTTTATGGTCTCAGTGATGGAATGTATCAGTTAACTAGCATTACCTATTGTTATTGAAACTTTTGTAATAAGGAATATTTGTATTACCCACACTTGCTTTCTTTCTCCACTCTTTGGAGATGAAAGACCCACCAGATTGCTTGCTTTACTTTTTTTTTTTTTTTTCCCCCAGATTTTCTTACAGATTTGGCTTCCTTTCAGTTTTATTGAAAATCAGTTTTAAGGCTCCAGAGAGCTACTCAAACAGCATGTTTAAACTCCCTGATGCAAGCTATCCAAACCTGCTGATTTAAAAATATCCAACTTCTATGGATACTTTTAAAAATTTCTTTGAGTCACTGTCAGAATAGAAAACACACCATCACTGTCTGAAATTATACTTATTCTGTCATCATCTATCAGCTCTAGAGTAAGATCAGGCATAAAGCTTGTGGGTACTAAATCATCTTATTTATTTGCTTATATATTTTAATGGTCTGGAACTAGTAATTGTCAGCCTGACTGTTAACAAACTCACATCCCACCACTGGGCACACAATGAGTCTGTGCTGACCAACTGGTTGTCAGTATACTGCTCTTTGAAAAGGGAGGATTTTTGATATTTCTGGGTTGCCATCTTTCCTCTCTGTTAGGGTTTATTCCTTCTATTAGCATTTATATAACTTGTTATGTAAGTACTTTTGAATATTGGATGGTTTCTTTTTCTTTGCTTGAACTATTACTAATGAATATCAGCCCTACAGTATTGCCTCAGTGTTATCCTTTTGTTTCTACTCCCTCGTTTTCATGGTTCAGTAACCTACATGCTTGCTTGCTCAGAGGTGAAGGTAAGAACTCATCATTAACTTCCTCTAGACAAGATGCTTTCCAGATCAGAAGGCGGCCTGTTCCTCTCTGCCTGCTGGAGCAAGGACAATCTTCTACAATACAGATACTATCCAGTGTGCTCCCACATATTTCCCACCTGAAAAACTCAGCTAAACTCTGGGATTCCTGCATCAATGACAAAAAAAAAAAAAATAAATACTTCCAATCTGCTGATCCCAATGCCTGACCTTGGTGGGAGACAACAGATCACAGCTTACGTTCTCAACTCTATGATGAGTAAAATGTTGTGAGTCAGTGGCATCTCACTGGAAAGAGGAGCTTGGAGTTAAAACTATGAAGCACAATCTTCCCACCTCTAACACCTACTCACGATGATTACTGCATAGAGCTGCATTAGTGCAGCCCAACTGCATCAAGAAGTAAGTCATATCAGCCTCATAATTTTCAGCCTAGAAAGCCAATTGTACAGTTGATGCAGTTGAGCTGCATCGAAAGAGGTATAGAATAATAGAATCATAGTATCATTATGATTGGATAAGACTACTGCTGTCATCTAGACCAACCTTATAGAATCATAGAATCACCAAGGTTGGATAAGACCTCTGAGGTCATCTGGTCCAATTGTCCATCTATCACCAATATTTCCTACTAAACCATGTCCCTCTGTACAACATCTAAACACTTCTTGATCTTCTCCAGGGATGGTGACTCCACCACCTCCCTGGGCCAGCCCATCATCACCATACCCACTAAACCAAGTTCCTCGGTGTCACATCTACCCTTTCCTTCAGCACCTCATTGACAGTGACTCCACTACCTCTCTGGCCAGCCCATTCTAATACCTCACCTGTAGCTTGCAGGTTGAGGGAGATGGTTCTCTTCTTGCCCTGATCTCATGAGATGCCCGCCTCCAGTACTGTGTTTAGCTCTGAGGCTTACAGCATAAGAAGGACATGGACCTGCTGGACAGAGTCCAGAGGAGGCTGTGAGGATGGAGTACCTCCCTTATGAAGACAGACTGGGAGAACTGAGCTTGTTCAACATGGAGAATAGAAAGTTCCAAAGTACCTTGAGCCAAACTCCACAACGCAGTGTTCACAATTGCCAAGACTTCTGAGCTATGCAATCAATTCCCCTCAAATTGTCAAGATGGCATCAAATATAGAATTACATTGTGACAGAGATAACATTTTTGTATTAAGAATTATGTTCTACATTATTTAGACTTTTGGAAGCTATTTAAGAGAATTAAACTGTCAGCGTAGATCACACAGGCTGAAGTTGCCCATGATAACAGATATTTTATCTTGCATTTTATAGGTAAATATTTATAGAGCCCATCGTCTTGTTCCCATGTTTGTGGTGTATGTCACTATGTCCTATTTGTTAGGATACTGTTTTGTAAGGATTTGTGAAATGTTTGCCTCTGAACTGGCAGTAGTTCAAACAATATTATTTTTGATATAGAATACCATTTTACCTCCCATTTAGTACTAAGCAGGTAATAAGTTGAGACTTTAATATTCTAGTCAGGCAGATCTTCTCACCAGGCTTTATTCTTTCCCAGAAGAATTTATGTTCATAAGGACATTGCAATTCCTGTTATTGCACAGGTCACTAGCATTGGTATGTAGGAAATTAGCACATTTCTCTCCTCTGGTCCCTGGGTGCCTAGATTAATTTTGTTCTTGACATCTTGATTTTATGCTACATTAGTTCTTATTTATTCTTTTATTAATTGAATACCTTCCTAATTATCTTTTCTGTCTGCCCCCATTGAGCAGTGAGCTGCAGGTTACCCAAAATTTCACTTGCTTCTAAGGAGAAATTGATCTTCCACAAAATCACTCTTTCAAAAAAAAAAAAAAAAATCCTCAGCTTAATCCATTTTTCTTCTCAGCAGTTCACTTCCACAATTTCCATAATGCTTCTCAACAAAGTCCAGTCCCTGTACACAGTCCTTGCAAGTAATTCTCTGCCATCCCTCTAGGTTCGTCGTAAGTTATCTGCAGCCTGTGGAACCACCCATGATGCAATCTTTAAAAGCTATGTGCATTGTCACTTATTTCTGCTGCATAATAGGGGATTTCTCTATAATGATTTTCCTTAAATGCAGTATCCATCAGCAGTCCACATGTCTAGAGTATGTAGCTGCTTTCAGCTGTGTTGCTCTTGCTCTGTAGACATAGTTTCTCTATTATCTGGTGATACTGCGGTGCTACAGAGAATTTCTTATGTCTTCATGGAAGAAAACAGCAATAAAAAACCCTCGGCAACCACAGTTGGGGGAAGAAAATAAAGAAAACAAACAAACAACAGTAATCAGAAAAAGGGATTCATTGATATGCATAGAGATCCATGTTGTTTCCTTGGAAACCACCATTGCTACTCTTCAATTTAATCTTTATTAAACACCTTTCTCTTCTAGAAAAGAAAACATCATGGAATTTTATTTTCTCTCAAGTTTTGCTGTCCCAAATCCCTAAAACTGGGTGGAGAAAGATGTAAAAATGCTGAGGTAGCTGCCTGTCAGCATATTTGCTTTAATATTTGTGCATCCCAGGTTCAATGAATGAAGAATTTCTATTTCTGGCTATATAACAATTGAGTGAGGAAGCCTCTGCTTATTGAAAAATAAAGAAACAGGAAAATGCCAAGTAATCTTAGAGTGCTGATAGGGGTGAGTGTGAAGTATGTAAATAAAAGATGCTACTTAATAACCAGCGACTCCTATTGTTTGTAGAACACTCAGTCCAAAACTGTTGGAAGCTCTCCTGTGATTTTAAAGCTGAGTTATTCTAGCAGGTCAATGTAGAAGTAGTGAAGTAACAACACGCTTTTATTTCATACATCTGTATTTGGGATCGTGCCACTTCTGCATTCTCCCGTTGCAACTACTAGGAGCTATTTGTTAAGTGGGTGGAGGAGGATGTGAGCAGTCTTTGCTCAGGCTAATAGCTTTGTTGACATGACTGGGACAGGTTTGCTTAATTTTAACAGAAATATAATTACTTGATTGAGATCAGCATTTTCTGTTTGACGTGCACAGAGAGCACAGGTCTGAGTGCAGTCATGTGAGCATTGCCAGCTGTGTACCACAAAAGAGCAGCGCTGGCTGTGGTGGAGGGAGGGATTATGGCAGATTACCCTTTGCAGCCGCTAGAGACAATACACTTGTAACCTTCCAGTGAGAGGTTAAGTAGCTGTTCCTAGAAGCAATCCTCTTTATGAGAAGAATGCCATCAGTCACTGCTATCATGTACACAACTAGACGGGGATGATGACTTCAAAATAACCCTTCTAATAACCCCCTACCTCTTGGTTTGATGGAATGAAATGGAATACCTCTTTATTAAAAGCTCTAACAGTTAGGAATCTCATTTTTGTCACGTGTACACCTGTTTGGGACATTCAGAAGAGAGGAGAATTCTCACAGAAAGCAGCTCCTGCCTTTGAAAAATTCAAGAGAGATGAGACCTGTCATTCTGGCAGAAGGATCCTTCACCTCTTTTTCATTTAATGGGCATTTTTACTTTTTCTAGTGATCACTTAATCATAGGAGATTAAACATATGCTATCTGCAGATGTAGTGCTGTTCCAGGGTTTCAGTGGCAACAGACTGATTAAATCCTCTCAAGGATAAAGGTATCATCAGTGCTGTCTTGAGATGCTGAACTTGACCCTGAAATAGCATCCATTTCTCCTTTGTTGGTTTCTTAGGGTTCTTGGAAGTTGTTACCAAAATTAACAAAGCCAACCCACTACAAATCTTCAACATGCTTATGACGGGAGTCGAAGACCTTACACTTCTCTGCAGCTTGCATACAACGAGAACATTGTTTGGTTATTTAGGATGTACTGCTTTGAACCATCTTCTGGAGTATAGCATTGCTGTTTTTTCTTGAAAGGAATGGACAAACAAAAGAAAACACCTCAACCTCTTACCCCACTAAAAAACGGTACCCCATACCAAATGAAAATGAAACAAAAATCATTGGAAAGCAAAAACTTTTCTGCTCCCTCCTCTTTTCTTGGATTTGAACATCAACAGGAATGGAGAGGACTCAGTTGTTTGCTCTTGTCTTCTTGATACAATGCAGTATCTCATTATCTGACCTGTCTGGAGAATAACATAAACTGTAGATTACAGTTACAGATGCTGAATAAATAATGTCTTGTGTATAACACTAACAAGAAAAGGGTGTTTCTAGTGGTGCTTCTTCATTTTGCTTTTTAAACACCTTAAGAAAAAACATTTGCCTGGACAGTGCTTATCATGTTGTGTTGTAAGCACCCTCAATCATGAATGAAACTTGTGATTTTGTCAATTCCAAATTTCAGGGTGTCAAGTGTACTCTGAATCATATCAACTGTACACAGCAGGAATTTGTCATATGCACTATTTTTGACCATGAGTAACAACCACCCGTGTCAGCTGACAAATATGATAAAAAGCACTTGCTTTATGTTGCTGTTTTTACTCTAAGTCACCCTCTTGCCAGCTTTCCTGAGGTGCTGTGATACCATTTTTAGTATGTTACAGGGTTTTACATAACAAGCACTTTCCATTTCTATGTTTGCATCTGAAGCTGGCCAACACTTTTCACTTCTGGCATTCCCTTGAACTTTCAATGCCTCTTTGGTCCTCCTTATGTGCAGAATCCTAATAGTATGTTTTTTTGGTAAACATTCCTCAGGACAGTAATTTTTTAATCCCCATAGCAAATAGCTGTTCTCCACTGACAGCTTCAATTTCCAGAAACACTGAGGCTACATTTCTTTTTAACTACGTGATGAGATCATCCCTAAAGGAAATAATGCATTAGTCTGTTCAAAATGATCCTTGTTTCTACAGCTATTTCCTATTCTGAATTAAGGAGGTAATCTGGGGGAATTATGCTCTTTCTCTATACATTTCTCTGGGGAGCAGGAACAGTGAGGGCAGTCCATCTGAAAACCATGTTTTTCTAATGCTGCATAGCAAAAATCACACCAGTGAGCCGCATCAAAGCCAGTATCTGCAATCTGGCAGCTGAACACAGGCTGTTGCCTGCCTTTGGACCCAAGGTATTTGTCTGGTCTTTTGTTAGGCTGATTAATCTGTATGTATTTTCCTTTCAGTTGGCAACTTGTGAAGTTAAGCAGTACATCAAATTATAGCCAGTGTGTCTTTTTCATTTTAGGTCTTCTTAATCTCATAATCCTTGGCAACCTGATCTAGTGCTGATCTAGATCTGATTTAGTGGTTCACAGCCTTGCCTGTGGCAGAGGTGTTGGAACTACCTTATCTTTAAGGTCTATTGCAACCTAAGTCATTCTAGAATTTTATGATTCTATGATTTTCAGTTTTCATTACTGTTTTAAAGTCAGTTCTACAAGTTATTAAATGCCTGTCATTATGAGCTGGTGAAGCGAAAGCCCTTATCTCCTAGAAAAAAAAGTGCTATATGCTGTGAGTTACTCTGCTTAAATATGAGCCAGTTACCTGAAACTACTTGTTCCTTTTCCAGATCCTCCTTGATTTGTCTTCTTTTTTTGTCCAAAACATGTAATTATTTTAATACAGTGGCCATAAAGCCAGTCAGTTCTGATAAATTTGGAATTAAACTTTCAAACATGTCAAGAAAGCATGTAACGTCTAAGATACTTTGTATCTGAAAACCTTTGATTTTCTTAGAGGTATATCTTTTACATCTGGACAACGTCTCAAGTAAATAATCAGATTTTCAAAAGACATCGAAAGATATCACATTTTGTTAGCTTTGAATTCATACCACAGCACACTCCTCACAGTCCCCTTTAGGCTGTATAAACATTTCCTTTGAGTGACTCCTGAACTAACCTCTTGTCCATGTATGAAGTACCACTATTTGCTCTCTTCCTGCCAGCCCTGACCTTCTGTTCTTGCAAACACAGCAGGTACACTGACTCCTCTACAAGGGCAGTACTTCTCCTAAAGCACCAATAAAAGTGGTTTGGAATTTTGCTTTTACTCTTCACAGGGCAGAAGACAAGAGATGCTCACACTCAGTTATTTTCTTTCAGCTAGGAGGGCAGAACTGCTACTCTGTAAAACAAGTCTGTTTTCTGGAACTAAATTTATCCTCATTTCTCTATTTGAAACTCTTGGACTTTATACTAGTTAATCAAGTACTCTTTTAGCTAGAGAGAGGATGTAAGTACAAGAGTGACAGTGGACGGGCTGGGTGTCCTGCGCTGCAGGTGGAATAGTTGGGGATTTTTTGATATGCTGGACCTGGGGGTGGGTCTTTCCTGTGGGATTGGTGGGGACACAACTTGGACATTGGCCCAGCAGCCAGGTGTGCAGGAGGTTGGTTTCGCTCCCACGAGGGGGAGTCTGGGTAGACCGGACGTCTTCACACGTGTGGTTTATCCAGAGATGACAGACAGATTTGTGGGCTGGTGGTGTGCAGTCAGAGGTGTGATTTAAGCTGATGCATAAGTGTGGTGGGGGGATGAGACTCAGTGACCTTCCCTGCCCCTGTCTCATAATGTGTTGTGTCCGTGGGGTTTGGCTTGGAACTGCAGGATCCGCTTTTTGAGTGGGCATGGGCAAGTTTGGCAGCCTTTGTCTTGTTTTCATGTGTGTTTTCATCATGATTTCAGGCTTTTGTGTCTGGCTGCATGCTCCAGAAATTTTGGCAAAGCTGGGAAAGCCAGTTGTGCTTGGTTGTGCTAGGCCTGGCCTTTGGCAGGGTCAGGAGTGTTGGAGGACTTGCAGGAGAGGAAGAGGATTTGCGGTGCTGTGGTTGGAGTGATCACTGCAGAGGTTGTGGGACTGTTCACTGACATCTCCCTACCTCTCCATCTCCCTCCCTCCCTCTCTTTCTCTCTCTGTAGTCATGCTTAGGCTCCTGTACAGGAAGCATTTGGACAGGGAAGACAAAGGAGCATTTGGACAGGGAAGACAAAGCAGCAAGAAGGCCATGGAGGCTCAGCTGCTGGCAGAATATCAGAAGGCAGTCGGGGTTCCTAAGCAAACCCAGTGCAGTGTCTTCCCCACTGTGACACTGCCAGATATCACTGTTCAACAAACCAGTCCACTGGCGAGGTGCCTCTTGCCCCTGGGGTGACAGGCAATGGCTGTCCCTTGGCCTCACTCTCCCTACATTGCTGCCTAACACCTGCAAGTCACTCTCCAGCACAATAGGGTAGTGCAAGGGCTTTTATTCAACTTTTAGATCATAGCAGGTAATTTGGCAAACCAGACAGCCCTTGCCATGCCAGAATGGGACAGGAGTTTCTGCTTTCACTAGACAGTGACAGCAGCAGTGGCACGGGCAGGTGCAGTCTGTTGTCTGTGGCTTCTCTTCATCCTCTTGGTCTTCTTCGTTTTGGAGGTTGAGGCCACGCGCTGGCTTTTTGGGACAGCCCTGCCACGGTGCTTGGGCCCACTTCCCAGAAGGTGCTTGAGTACAGGGCTGTTCTTTATAGACATCTGCAAGTGGCATGGAGAGATGTACTGTTGGTTGCTCTTCTTGGAAATCTTCCCAGCCATGTCCATGGTCTTGTGCGTCACCCACTGCAGCACAGCAGCCAGGTAGACAGGGGCATTGGCTCCAAAGCGCTCAGCAAACTGGCCTCTGCGCAGCTGCCTCTCTATGCGGCTCACGGGGAAGAGCAGCCCAGCCCGAGAGGAGCGACTCTGTTTGACCTTTGCTTCTCGGCGCCTGGAGGGCTCCCCAGAGCACGATGCCTCAGGCTCCCTCTTCTGCTCAGGTGCAGTGCAGACCCCATCCATTCCGGGCATGCTGCTTGCTTCTACAGGTCTCTCCATGCTGTGAAGGCTGATCTTCCTTGTATGCTTTTCTTGCCTGCTCTTGATGTATTTTCTGGCCCTTGCTGGTGTTTTCTGCCTGCTCCACCTCTACCAGCCCAGTCTAGAGGTGTCAGTGGCTGGGTGGCCCCACGCACTCAGGCAAGGACCTCTCCACCGCAGCCGAGCTTCCCTGAGGAAGGGCTTCAGCTCCAGCCTTCTTCTCTGCAGGCTGAGACCCTGTGCTCACCAACCCAGTGGAAACCAGGGTGCCCCTTGCCTGGCGGGACCAATAGGAAAGGACTTTCTCTGTGACCTCACCTTCCTACTTGTGACATCATCCCTGCTGGCCCCGTCACTTGCAAAGAGCTCAGGGATGGCCTCTGCATCCAGCCCCTCCCATTTTCCCATGACAGAGGTTTGCCCAGCATATGTCTGTACAAGGCCAAGCCCCAGTGCTGCCAGTTAAGGAGAATTCCAACATCTCTTCTTTCTGTGTTTTTTTTTTTTTTTTTTCCCTAATTATCCACTGTGCACTCTCACACAAATCAAGGGATTTAGGGAAACTGCTGGAAGTGTTCATAGCAGCCTGATGAAATGCAGAGGCTGCTCCTGTCAAAGAAAGGTGGTAGCTGCAGTTGCTTTCCGTCCTTTCAGGTTACTTCTTGCAGAAGACCATGAATTGAGGCCTCTGATATGCATGATTTTCTCTTAAGCAACAAAAACTTCATAACTTAATAAATGTTTGGATGGCAATATCTTAAACTTACATGGATTTTATTTCCTAGACTTCCTTAGCATACTGAAAAATAGAAATCTACCTCTGCAAATAATAGTCAACGTTCCTAAGGTCATACAATCCAAACAGCTCACGTAAAAGACTAAATATGGCAGGAGTTTTCTTATGCAACAACAGAACTTGCAAATATGTTCTTGAATTGCTACAAAAGTCTTCTGTCTGTTAAGGCTATCACTGGTTTATAGCTGTTTGGAAGATAAAAGCCTGAAATTCAGTGTTTGTCCCAGCTTTCACAGAACTGAGTCCACTTGTTTGTCAAAAAGTAGCTTCAGAGTAAGTAAAAAGCACCTCAGGAAGACAGCAGAAAGGCAGTGCTGCCTTGCTCTTTTTATGATCAGCTGCATAAAATGACTCCTGAAGTGTGGTTAAGTGGATCACGTTCTTGATCCATTTTAAGCATAAACACCTGCATGAAGCTGAAAACTGATTGACTGAGGGGTGAAAGTCCTGTGGAGAGCAGCTCTGTGGAATGGGATCTGGGGATTCCAGTCGACAGAAATGTTGAATCTGAGTCAGCAGTGTGCCCTGGGAACCAAAAGGGCCAACTCTGCCCTGGGGCGAATCAGACCCAGCATACAGTTAGCTGGTCGAGGGAAGGGATTGTCCTGCTCTCCTCTGTGCTGATGCAGCTTCACCTCAAGCACTGTGCTCAAATTTGGGTGCCGTGGTATCAGAAGGACATAATACTATTAGAGTGTCCAGAGGAAGCCTGTGAAGATGAGCAAGGGTTGAGAGGGCAAGGTGTATGAGGAGTGGCTGAGGTCCCTTGGTTTGTGCAGCCTAGAGAAGAGGAGACTGAGAGGAAGTGTCATGGTGGCCTACAGCTTCCTTGCAAGGGGAACAGAGAGGCATGCAGGCAGGCTTTTTTTCTCTGGTAAGTGACAGGGCCTGAGGGAACAGTGTGGAGTTGCATCAAGGGATGCTCAGGTTGGATATTAGGAAAAGGTCCTTTACTGGAGGGTTGCTGAGCACTGGAGCAGGCCTCTCTGGGCAGTAGTCATGGCTCCAACATGCCAGAGTTCAAGGAGAGTTTGAACAGTACTCTCACACATGGGGTTTATGGCTTGAGCTGAATTTAAACTAAAAACCTAATGAACCACTATAATTGTACATGAATCTGACTTGGGAGACAGAACTGTTACATGCTCCCAGAAAGTGGAAAGAATTGGGGAATGTCTGTGAATGGACTTTAGTCCTGGATGGATTCAGATTATTCGTTCATGTAATACACAAAGAAGGTAAGCTAAGGTTTGGGCTTTCCCAGTGCCCCGATGAGTCTTTGCTTCCTCTGTGTAAAGTAGGGCATCTTGCAAAATCATACACTCAAAGGTAGAGTCTCTGACTCAGAGGCTAAGAAAGGAACCTCTAGAGGCCACCACATCACATCCACTACACTTCTCACCTAGGGCAAACCAAGATAGATCAAGTTTATGTCAGAGCTATCATCAGCACAACGTGCATGAGAAACTTCAGTGTTGAAAATCTAGCTCTCAGTTCACTGAGATGCTCCCAAGGTTATACAACAATGGAATGTTTTCAGAGTTTGAAAGTAAACATGTAAAATAGACCCCAGTCCTAGCTTAACTGCCTATTCCTTTCAGGGACCCTCTGTCATCGTGTATGAAGTTATGGTCTTTTTTGTTGGTGGTGACAGAAAAATTCTTATTGAAATCTAAATATTTTCACATATTTATTTTGATGAAATTTCATGTAAGAGTTCTGATTTTTCAGTTTTATATGATATTAATGTAAATAATACTTTATTAACATTAACATTAGCATTGGCAAAAGAGGCTGTTTCGGGATCATCAGGGTACAATGAGTATTTCAAAACTGCCTTTTCATGGATTTTAAATAAATGTTAAAGTGTCAGAAATTCTCATGGGAAAATAGTTCTGTTTGTTTCCTCACACATGTAATTGCTTTCTGACAGATGTAATTGAAGTCTCTCTGGTGATATCAGCTCCTTACATTACTGAATCCTCATTTTTAAGTATTAAAGTTCAGGAAACATGAGTTCTGTGGTAATATGCTGCCAGTATTTTAAGGAGAACAATGTTTCCCTTGAAGATAAAAGAAAGTCTAAAAAGAAAAATTACTTAACTTGAAATATTTTATCATGTTCTTTAGGAACAGAAAAACTGGATTATGAAATTGGCCACTATTATTTTTACTAGGGAATGTGTGAAGACAATGGTTTTAACAAAAGGGAAAATAATTATAACCTTTAAGAATGTTGCTAGACCATAGAAAGAAAATCTTTTATAGCCTAACTCATTCTGCAATTTTTATATTTAATAGGAAAAAAAACACATACCATATTCCATACTGGAGCTTGAAAATACAGCAGCATTTTGGGTTTTCAGTTGCAGTATTAGAAGCCTGATCCTTCTGCAGGCACTCAAAACCTATAAATGTAATATAATAGGGTTGGGATGGAGTATTTTTCTGTATCCATGAGAATGAATATGTAGCATTGCAGATGCAGCCCCATTCACAATTGCACTTTGTCTTTTTTGTTTTATTTTAATTTTGTGTGTGTGTGTGTGTATACTCATTTTGATTTAGATTTATGCATAATTTTCATAATTTAGATGTAGAAAATGCAGGCTTGGTCTATACTATATATATATATAGAGAGAGAGAGAGATACAGTGACTATGTCAGACAAAACAGGAAGAAATTGTTCTTCTGTCTTCTCCATGTCCCTCATTCATTATTCCTTCTGGGTACCACATTTTGGGATACCAGAAAGGTCAACAGATGAATAGAGGGTGGTAGGCAAGCATGCTCAACTATGCATGAGAGCTCCAGCCTACAGTACCTCATCCTCTGGAAATTGTTCTGCTCTCCCAGTTTATCTTTGAAGGCATGGTCCTGGCAAAGGAGAAAAGGAATTCTGAGGATCTGTCTCATCAGCTGGTCTTGGATGTGGTGAAGAACCTCCGCAGCTGCAGAGAGAACAAAAGGTCCCACCAAAGAATGTATCTTTGGACTGGAGGCACTGTGGGACAGATACATACAGGTTCTGCTTCACAGCATGTTGGAAAAGTAAGGACATTAGATGTTTTGAGGAAGAAGATAGATCAGATGGCCCTAGTTGTTCCTAATAGATATACTGCCATAATCCAATGGGACGTTGAAGCATCCCCATAAAATTTTGCAGCCATAAATCAGTAGAAAGCAGCAGTTCTTAGTGATAGTATCAATGGATATTCCACCACCTCATCTCACCCAGGGAACGTGCACACTGTTGTTGCAACAAGTACCACAAAATTCTCCCTGAGTAGGAGGCAATCCTTTGCCTTGACATTCTCCTTAGGAGGCTTTTAATGCCCCAGTTTCAAATGTGAAATGATACACCATGAAGGCACAGATAAACATTTAAACACGCTGACCTAAAATGTTAAAAAACACTAGGGTCTCAATGAAGCATGGCTTGGATTCATAAACAATCGAAATATTTTCTTGCCTATTAGTTTTTTTTTTTAATCTTTGTCAAGAATAACTTCTAAACAGTTCTATAAATCCTCAGTGTTAGTAAAAACATTCTCTTTTTGCTAGGAACAGTCTTAATGAGATCTGTCTTCCTATGGGAAATGAGTGAAATCATCTTTAAGATTTCATCCACACTCTCTGCAAGATACCACAACAGTTTCTTCTGGTTAAACGATTACCATTGATATATTGGGTCCTGTAGTATCACCAGGTTCATTATCCCACTTCCTGGTTTTATTCTTCAATGTAGATGTACTATTTTCATTAAATAGTCATGCTGTTTGCCAATTGAAAAAAAACTTTGTTAAATCAGGAAGAAGACAATCAAGCCAAGTAGAAATAGCACTTTGACTATCTAGAGCGTTAGAAAATAACAGAAAAAAAAAATCAATCCCTAGCAGTGAGATTGGGAGGACAGGGAGAAGGGAGGAATGTGGCTTCTGAAACCATGTATAGAACTAAATGTGTAGCTGAGATGGAAAAGGTCTTATGAGTTTGTTTTAGTCCTTCACATTGGGAAAAAAAAAAATATTGTTTATGACAAGATTGGAATGGCCAAACTGGAAACTCAAGTTCTGTTTTATTTACAGGCAAGCTATAATATAGATAACAGCCAAGTAGATTTTTTTACGCCTCTTTACAAGTGAATTTTACCTCCAAGCAGACAAAGCAGTCCTGCCCTCTGGAAGTGGTACTGCACCTGGAGGCTGCTTCAGCTGAAGGCAGTGCAATCATGAGCACTGAGCAAAATTGCAGTGACTCTTGAAGCACACCAATACAGAGAAGGAGATACAAGTATGGACTTAGTACTTCAGTAATGTTTCCTGTAGTATTATTCTTCTGGAAAAATAAGCAACCACACAGTGATGATCATTTAATTTTGTTCATCTGGTAGAACATAAATCTTATATTGAGCCCCATTTTATACAAATATTGTAGAGAATCTGTTCCCTGGAGCGATCCCTACAAGTGGTTAATGAAACCCACAGCAGTTGAATACATAGAGAAACAGGGGATCTACCAAAGTGAAGCTAGAGATAAACAAAATAGATATTTTGTAGAGATTTTAGCTTCCAGCCAAGCAATAGCAAGTATAATGCTCACAACAAGATTAAATGCAGGCAAGAAGTAGGCTTTCCAGTTACATCATCTGTACTTACTTTTCCCCTTGCTAAAACTGCCAGAGATGATCTACTTTGGATTTCAGTTGGGTCAGTAAAACTTCACTTGAGTTCTGGACTCCTATATCAGTGATTCTCAGACTGGTTTGGTTTTTGCTGGTTTCCAATTTGCTAATTTGAAGATATAAGACTCAAGGAAAACTTCTGTCATTCCTCTGGGTATTAAGACCTTTCCTTAATGCTGTGTTTGGCTAATGCAGAAATATTGGCTTGTACTTAGCAGGTTCATCACTCTTACAAATGTGTTTTGTTGCTTGAACTGGTTGTGGGATTTAGTATATTTTGGCATCTACTTGATGGTCAATTTAGTTGGTAGGAGCCTGTTTATAAAGCTTAGTAGCCACTTTGACACTGGCATATCTGTTGACGGAGGCATGGGAATGAGACATCTGTGATAGCAGGAAATGTGAAACTGCAGTTTCAGGCTACCTTAATTTATAAACAGCTGTTCATAGTGGCTAGTCAAACTGTACAGCTATTCAACTTTGGGTTTACCAATTTAGCCCTTGCTGATTTCTCTTCTGATATAAATAGTATGATAGTGGGACATCACTCTGTGCTAGGACACTAATAAATGCAAATCAATTGTTTCCAAAATGCTGAATTAAAAATAAACTACAGTCATAAATAAGAAGGGCATTTTGACTTGGTCTTGGGGAAGATTGCTTGTTGTAAATGATGCAAACAAATCAAGGGTAATTTGCAACACTGTTTTGCAAATTGAAAAGTGTTGGTGAAATAGCAAGGCATTACTACTGTTGATACCAGCAACACCTAGTGTATAATGCTGCATAAGGGTGCACTGTACGCATAGTTGTGCTTAGAGATCATTCTCCACATGAATTTCTAGACATCTAAAAGATGGATATATGGCATTATTGTTTGTGGTCTTTGCAGCAGTACTCCTTACTGGAATTCAGAAGAAATACTCCTTACAGAATCTACACTAGCTTATAGGATAAGACCTCTAAAATAGCATGAACAGAAGTCCTATTACCTCTTTACAAGAACCCTTCCATACAGTGAGTTCTTTCTGTGCAATAACAACAGGATCACGATATGAGAAATGTAGACGTCGTCTCTAGAATGAGAAAAAAACAGTCCTAGGAGTCATAAAGTTGGAAGGTATGAAGGATCATCCCATGTGGCTGAGGAACTAGACATGATGATAGAAGGATTCCCTTCTAGTCTGATGTGCTTTTGCAGTTTTAAAGGTGCCTGTGGAGATCTGGCCAAATTTCGCTACTTTTGGTCCTCTCCACCTTTACTTCTCACTTTGGTTCTGTATAGACCTGACCCACTGGACAACATAAGGGAGAGGTACTCCTAACTTTTATCTTTAGAGGGAGGTAATTTCACACCAACTCCTCAATCTAGGGCTGGTGAATTTACTCCTTGATGTATCTGAATGGTGTCAATTGTTAGAGTTAAAGCACTAGAAAATTTATACAGGTATAAAGAGGTTGGAATCAGGTACTGGAAGTTAAGTGGTAGAGGAAGCCACAATAGGTTCTCACAGAAAAAAGATACGTTTTCTAGCTTGGAACAAGCTCTGCAGTGGACTGAGCCCTTGCTTTTGAATGGGGAGTGGGGGGGCTAGAAATATCACCGTGACTCTGAATGAAAGTCAAAATTCATAAGCATAATGAGCACTGATTCCTGACACTGAAGTGCAGTGGAGGTATTTCAGAGGAGGAGAATCTGGCTGCTACCTGTGACATTTATTTTACTCCGGGGGGATGAGATGAATTTCAGCATTAGAAGAGTGATTCCACAGCGCTTTTGTGCATCCCAGCAACTGTAAAACTAGATGAAGTATTGCTTGAAATTCTTCCAAAGTATATGAGGATCCAGCTAATGTCAAAAGCTGATATCTATTAAATGCTGTTGCGTAAGCCAGAATGTCTGCACAAAATAACTGTATGATACAAAGGTATAAGTACAGATTATATATGTGTTCTCTTAAAATTATGTATGTTTTCCCTTGAAATAATTCAAAATTAGTGGTAAGGCTGGGTTCACACATGGAATCCACAATAACTGAACCTTATACCGTTTACTTTGTAATATTAAGGGTGTTTATCTTTCATGTAAATGAGAGATACTTTGGAGCTTTCTTTTCATATACTAACATGTGAATTATTTACCATTTTAAAGCGGCTTTTACTTCATCAGCATTCATGCAATCCTTAGCAGTGTTTCTGCAGTGCACCATAGGAAAGCAAAGAGGATTTTCGCAGGATCCCTGAAACAAAACAGGCTCAGCTCTATCTGCCATTCCCTGCAGACTTTGCCTTTGACAGGGGAAAGATGCTCATTTGTCACCATGTGTATCAGCCAATGATTTATGCTACCTGAGCTGAGGTAAACAACCAAATCACATTGCTTTCCCTCTCACTGAAGAAACACAGAAAAAGAACAGAAAGGCTTTGCATAAAGAGAGAATTAGATGTGAAGCAGGTATTGGTGTCAAACAGTGCAGAGTAGCAGCCAGTGATGCAGAAGCCCATGGTGATGATAGCCACCACCTCACAAGGATGAACTTGCAACCAGCTGGTGTCTTCATCCCATTGTGTGGGATTCACTGTGGACTGAGCATCAAGGACAAAACCCTCTAGAACTGGGGGGTGGCTGTGCTCTGGACACAGACCTTCAGACAGACCGTGCCACCCTCACTCCATACCTTTCATTGCCTCTGCTGCAATCAGGCTTCCACAGTTCAGCTGAAATAGGTTGCTTGTACATGCTCACCCCTATCAGATGCAACACATATTAACTTAGGTCACAGTAAAATTGCTTCATGCTAAGGCTCATGTGATGTTATTGCTGCCTGCCTGAGCACAGGGAATAAAGCTAGTCAATACCTTCACTTACAATCATAGAATCCTTAGAGTTGGGAGGGACTTTTTAAAGGTCATCTAATCCAGCTCCCCTGCAATGAACAGGGACATGCACAGCTACATCAGGTTGCCCAGGGCATGATCCAACCTCACCTTGAAAGTGTCCAGGGAGGGGGCATCAACCACATCTCTGAGCAACCTGTTCCAGTGCCTCACCACCCTCACTGTAAAAGACTTCTTCCTTATATCCAACCTATATCTACCCTCTTTGAGCCTGAAACCATTTCTCCTTGTTCTGTTATCACAGACCCTGCTAAAGAGAGTGCCCCCTTCTTCCCTGTAGCTCACCTTTACATACTGAAAGGCTGCTATCAAGTCATCTCAGAGCCTTCTCTTCTTAAGGTTGAACAGTCCCAGCTCTCACATTCTGCCCTTGTAGAGAGGTGTTCCATTTCATGGATCATTTTTGTGGCCCTTCTCTGGATGTGCTCCAACAGCTCCATGTCTCTCCAGTACTGAGTGCTCCACATCTGAGCACAGCACTCCAGGTGAGGCCTCACCAGCGCAGAGCAGAAGGGCAGGATCACCTCCCTTGCCCTGTTGGTCATACTTCTTTTGATGCAGCCCAGGATATGGTTGGCTTTCCAGACTGCAAGGACGCATTGCTGGCTCACGTCCAGCTTCACATCCACCAGTACCCCCAGGTTTTCTTTTTCAGCAGGGCTGCACTCCATCCTTTCATCCCCCAGCTTGTATTGGTAGTGAGGTTTTCCTCAACCCAAGTACAAGAACTTGCATTTGGACTTATTGAACCTCATGAGGTCCACCTGGGCCCACTGCTTAAGCCTGTCTAGGTCCCTCTGGATGGTATCCCGTCCCTCTGGTGTGTTGATCACACCCCACAGCTTGATGTCATCAGCTAAATTGCTGAGGGAATCCTTAAAAATAGGTGCGATGTTGCCTTTTTTTTAGTCACCAGGGACTTCACCTGATTACCATAACTTTTCAAATATCATTGAGAGTGGCTTGGTGACAACATCAGCTAATTTCCTCAGGACTGTGGGATGCATTTCATCAGGACCCATAGACTTGTGGATGTTCAGGTCCCTCAGCTGGTCATAAACTTGATTGTCACTTGGGGGATGTTGCTTACCCACTCCTCTCCTACCAAACCAAATACTTGCTGTGTAGATTCATCCTTCAGCTGAATATACATAGGGAATTTAAAAGCAGGATCTCTTGCAACAACATTCTTGCAGGAAAAGAACAGTTGTTCAAAATTTCATTTGCTCAGCTCTTGCACAAACTGGATGATATAGGCAGTGCCCAGCAGAACCCTTTCATTCAGGACAGGCAAAATAGCCATGTCCTGCAGATCTTTCTCTGTGAGCACTTCTGCCAATCTGCTCCAAGAACAACACTGTAAATAAAACCATGAGCTCTGTTTTCTCTGTAATCCATCTGAAGTTTTTTCAGGTATGCAAAGGCACATTGTGGTCATCTGCTGAATCCTCAGCTAAAGCTACCAAAGCTAAGCAACAAGTAGCTCTTCTTTCACAGACATAATACTCATAATGAATCCAGTGCCTACCAGGTCCTTCATTTCACATATATGACTATGAAAGTGCCATCCATAAAACATCTAATATCAAATTTACAAAATATTTTTCTGTTAGTGAGTCAGGCTCCATCAAGTCATTCAGAAGTGTACTTTGTTGCTCAGTTGACTCCTCACCTCATGCTCCAGGCCTGAAAGCATTTTCCGCTGGATGATCTGATGTTGTGCAATTTCCAAAAAAGCCCTGCAGGGAAACAGAGATATCTGATGTCCCCTGCGTGCACTCCAATGTAAATTTACATTTCACAAACCATAGCAACTCATAATCCCTCAGTGTCCTTTGAAATGCCAGGTTGTCTCCCCAGCTTGTGTTAATGTGTACTAATGAGGAACAGGCAATAGGTATTTGGAAAGCGATAAGCTTGGAGTACAGCCTTCCAGCTCTTTTAGAATATGCTATTAAAAAAAAAAAAAAAGAAAAGAAAAAAAAGCCTGAATTGTTTTGCTGGGTTGTTTTACTGTGTTTTAAGGCAGCTCTTCTTGTTTTGTTTTGTTTTGTTTTGTTTTCAGGCACCAGCAGTGGCTCTGGTGGGATGATGAGATTTCTTGTATATCAGTAACAAAGGCAGGGTGTTTCAAAGGCAGAAAGTTCCAGGTCACTTAAGGTAGCAGGTGGTGGCTTATATGGTGTGAAGAGAGCAGGGGAACCCTCAGGTCAGTCGTGATGATGCAGCAGTGGGTTATTTCCAGGGTAGTGGTGGTGAAGGAAACGTGAAGGCAGGGGTTACCACCATGTAGTGTGAAGGCTGCTAGTGTCTGTGGTTCAGCTCAGTCCTCTACTGTCTTAGGGACTCAAACTCCAAACCTCATTTCTAGGTATCTTTAGTCTTAGCAGAAAAGTCTGTAGGCAGGCCTGTGTAGTGGTAGTTTCCGTGCCTCTGGTGTACCACATACTACTTAAAATCATCGAATCATTAAGGTTGGAAAAGGTCACTAACGTCATCTAGTCCAACCGTCAATCCATCCCTACTATGCCTACTAACCACGTCCCTCAGTGCCACATCTCCACTTTTCTTGAACACCTCCAGGATGGTGACTTCACCACCTCCCTGGGCAACCTGTTCCAGTGCACGACCACTCTTTCTGAGAAGAAATTTATCCTAATATCCAACCTGAACCTCTCCTGGCACTACTTAAGGCCATCACCTTTGTCCTTTGACTAGTTACCTGGGAGAAGAGGTGATAGAAATCTCTGACTGAGCAAGACTCTTGTGACCCTTAGAGCCTTTGTTGCCAGGCCTATGCCCACTTTTTACACTGGCACCAAAGGAAACAGTGGATACTCTGACCAGAAGTCCTTCTCTATGAAACTGTTGACACCAACCTTATGGTTACCAGCAGTGCTTTCAAGGGAGTTTGCAGTAAGATGCTCAGAACAGAATGTGCATTGAGGCATAAGTCCAGGCATCACAGCCATTCTAAATTGAAAAAGAGAAAGTGTACAGCAAGACTGTGCTATCTGAGCAGGTGTTTTCGTTGAAGGGAGAGGATTAGGGTTACAGTCTGCAATTTATTGTGTCCAACTCATTTTTTGGTCTGGTTATTCAATCTTGATTTTTTCTAGAGGAAAAGACTCAGAAGTGTTTTTTTTTGTTTGTTTGTTTGTTTTTTTTCCCTTCTGTCAGACTGTCTTTGACCCATCCCTGGAAAAAATTCAAGGTCAGCTACAATGGAGCTCTAAACAACCTGATCTAGCTGTAGGTGACCCTGTTCATTGCAGGGAGGTTGGACTAGAAGACCTGTAAGGGTCCCTTCCAACTCAAACAATTATACGATTCTATGACCAGAATAAGAACTAGTCCCATTTCTTACTCCCATTGGAAAGACTGGTTCTTGAAATTCAGCCCTGGTTGATTGAGGATTCTGGTTTTTCCTTGATTGTGTCCTTGCTCCATTTTACGGCCTTTAACAACACACAGCTTGTATCCCTTTTATACAAAGCCACATGCCTTTCTGCAATGTTATTGCATTCTTAATTACTTGGTCCTGAGCTCATTGAAGACAACTGGAAACGCTCCTACTAGGACACAGTAACAACACGGACAGCCCTGAAGACAGACACAAACAAATTAATACCATCAGCCTCTCTATTGGTTTGCTGAGAAAGGCATCACAGGGTCCAAAAATGTCCACAGCTGAACCTGTGTCCTTAAAATCCAGTGAATTCATTTGGAATAGATAACAAAATGTCATGAACTTTCCTGGGTGAGAGAAAGCAGTGAGAGTGATTTGACATAAAAGACTGGCTATCATTAATTCATAGCTTGGCAAATCTCAGGCATTTGAAGTGAGTGAATTAATCCTTTATTACACAGTCTCTTTGGAGAACCTGGGTTTAAAAAATGGACTAATTGAGGAAAAAAAAAAAGAAAAAAAGCCTAATGAAATCCTATTTATGAGTGTTAGTGGTTGTGCTGCTCTAGAAATTTCATTTTTCTTTTAGGTACTGCAAGTCACCACAATTTGGAATGCCAATAGAGTTGGGTGGAAATGTTAGAAATGTGAGCCTTTTGCAAATTACATCAATGTGCTTAATAGCTGTGGACAGCTGCAGAGCTTGGATCTGTTCCCCAACTAGATGAAGTGTCATGGTCTCTATTATTTTTTATGTTCTGCTGCAGGTATCTGAGGGACCTGAGCCCTAGCAAAAAACGAACAAATAAATAAATAGAATGCATAGTCTGTAAGATACATATTCAGTTAATCCACAGTCCATGACTGTAATATCTCACATGAATTAAACAATGCTTTCTTTTGTCAAACAAACTTACAAAACTGAATTTTAAAAAAAATGGAATATCTATGTTTTTCTTTTATATTTGAAGTATAAGGAAAAAGCTGTGTTGGCTTAGTTTGGGAAGTCATGGGAAATGCTACAGTTTGGGTTTTTTTCAGCCTGAACTTTCTCCCCTTGGTTGAAATTGATTCCATAATCACCCGTATAACATTCTGCCCTAGTAACAAAATACCTTATGACTGATGCGGTGCATTTCAAGAATACACTTACTCAGCTTACTGAAACGTACCGCTCTAGCAAACATCAGTCACAGCACAGGAAAAATATAGGTCCTATGTAACCCACCAGGGCACGGGTTTTGCACAGAGACTGGGAACTAGCAATGAGGCTAAGGAAGCAGTAACTTTCAAAAAACCAGGAGCTGCATGATGATCTGTGAATTTATTACAAAATCTGATTATTAAAGGAGCTCGAAAGCATCATCAGTAGGTTACTGCTGTTCTTAAACTTGTAAGCAGCAGCTGAGAGAGAATCTACAGATGCAGTTTTCCTGCTGACACACAGCAAGCTGCTGAAACCGCTGCGTGTTACATCAAATCTAGCGCTCATAGCTTTATTCTCAAGACCAGAAAACACTACCTAACAAAAGCCATGGTAACTGCTCTTTTAATGCTACTTTCCATTGAGCCAGGAAGCTCTGTGAGTGCACGTCTGGCTTTGCACATACTGTAGGTGTAGGTGGCTATTTCTTCATAACTCAGACTGCCTTGAGATGTTGTCTCACAAGAGAGTAAAACTACTGGATAAAACTGTTGAACATTAATGATAAAAATATATTTAGATGTGACTTTGATGTTAGAAATTGTGATATTCTATGGTGATATTGAAGGTGAGGCTAGATAAGGCTCTGAGCACCCTGATCTAGCTGTAGGTGTTCCTGTTCAGTGCAGGGAAGTTGGACTAGATGGCCTTTAAGGGTCTCTTCCAACTCAATTCTGTGATATTTCATTCAGAAAGAATGAAGGAGTGTGTCTGTGAAAAATTTGCAAGCAGGATTCTGTTTTGCAAAAGAGCATGAACCTTTCAATGTGTTTTAAAAAAGTAAAAATAGGACCCACAAAAGAAACAGAAAAAAAGGGGAAACCAACACCAACTTCTGACTGGATCATTCTTTTGCTGAACATTGCAAGAATATATTTACTTTGTTCTATACATGGGAAAATGATATTGATGGTGAAACTGGAAATCTATTACTCAAGTCACATGTTTTCAGAAGAATACACTCTATTATCTCTCAATTTATGATCAAAGAGCAGATGTCCTGACGCAACAACTCTTTTATCTCCCTTTTCTTCATATGGTGACATCTTTGCTTTCCCTTTTAACTGGTTGACTGTACTGAAATTTATTTTCTTGGGCATCCTCCCATGTCCTTATGCAACTTCTTTACACTGACATGTATGTGTTAATTCAATACCTGTATAAATTACTCTTGCCTGTGTTTCCTGGGAGACCTGACTCCTCACTCTTACCTTCAGAATAACCACTTCAGCACATGCTTTGCGATAACCATGAGAACTGAGGTCCAATTCCAGTTTTATTTCTCTTGGCTTGTTTTAGTAGTTCCTAGGTATCTTCAAAAGTTCAACAAAAATGTTACTAAAGCATTAAAAAAAAAAAAAGCATAGATTATACAAGATTAACAAATACAGCAAAGGCTTTAAGTCTTGTTAAAGTGTTTTAAATAACTTCAATTCATTTCAGTTTATATAGTTTGAATAAGCAGTTTCATTTTAATGAGAACCTGAAGCAGGGTTAGTTTATGCGCTCACAGGCTTGTCTTTTCTTCTGCTCTCAGGCAAAATTTCTAGAAATTGCATCTAGAAACACTTTTTTGGGTACAATTCATTAGGAGTTTTTGTTGCAGTAATAAATCCATGTTTTTGCAGCCAAATCATTTCAACAAAAGATTCTGACAATCTTCAGTTTTGTATTTATTTTTAAATGAATTGTTCCCACTCCCATTGAAATGGATGGAACACTTAGGTTTCACATCTTACAATCATGTGTAGTTAAAGTACATTACATTAATTTTCCCTTTGCTTTCATTCTTGGACGGTATGCACCCAAATTATGCCTTTCAGTTGAATGTCTCTGATTGAAAGCTAGCTTACTGAAAACTTCGTCTTAATGTATTCAACAAAATCAGAAATATTGCTGTAGTTTCTTTTTTCTGGTCTGCCTAGAGATTATAATGTTTCCCACAAAGGATATAATTTCTTGTAGTCAAAGGAAAGCTGCCAGTAAGTGGCTGTGTTGTTTGGGTTACATTTGTCCAAAGCGTTGATTTTGATTTTTAATTTTTTTTTTTTTTTTTTTTTTTTTTTTTTTTTTTTGAGGTCCATCCTAATGTCTGAAGCTTTGCTATTTGAAAAGTGGCTGTTGCTACTGTGAGGGTGTCTGTATTGATTTTTTTAAGGAGATACTCACCTTAGGTATTTTGCTTGCTTGCCTGTTTCCTCATCAGTTCTAAGGACCAGTTGGACCAGTTAAGACCGGTCATTTAGGGTCATTAAGGCTGTGCACATGCCTGTTGAAACACTCCAGTAATCTATTTCTGGAGCCAAAGGAAATTGTTATTGTTGTAATAAATTAAAGATAAAGCTTATGACTTTTGGCAGTGGCGTGAATTCTGATTAAAGAACGATGCAAGTGCAGTTCAATACCCTAAAGAGCAAATAGTTTACCCGGAAGGTTATTCTTGAGCCACATGCTGCATGAATTCCCCTAGCAGAAGTCAGTTTAACTTCTTTATTTTGCACTGACTTTTTAAAGTATTAGTATGACTTCAGGGGGACAAAATAGCTTTGGGTGAGAATGGTTAGACCGTTTTCTTTGCTATCGTGGAAGTAGCTTAGTTTTATAGAGGTTTTCAGTAAGAATGAAATAGGGAATGGAGTGGAGAACAGTACCCTTTGCATTTTTAGCCCTCCACCCTTCTCTAGAGATAGATTTCTCTCTTCATATACACAAATTCCAGTAGAAGCCTATGTTTAGAGGGTTTTTTTTTTCTGTATGTCTAATATTTCCTATTCGGAAGATTCCCCTAATGGCTTTCTGCTTTCATATTTTCTTATGCTTTTGTGAGGTTATAATTGGCTTTATGTGGTCTGTAATTGTCCTTTGGTTACAATTGGAATGGAAAATGAGCTTCTTCATTTTTGCTTGGAAACTTAGGTATACATTTGTGTTTCAGTGCCAATTTATTGAGCCAGTTTTTATGTTGGTCTTGATCACAGAATCATAGAATTACCGAGGTTGGGAAAGACCTCCAAAATCATCCAGTCCAACCAGCTACCTGCCTCCAATATTTCCCCACTAAACATTGTCCCTTAGTACAACATCTAAACATTTCTTGAACACCTCCAAGTCTTCAACACCCTCTGGGGACAGTGACTCAAGCACCTCCCTGGGCAGCTCATTCCAGGACCTGACCACTCTTTTGGAGAAAAATTTTTCCTAATATCCAATCTGAACCGTCCCTGGTGCAACTTGAGGCCATTCCCTCTAGTCCTATTGTTAGTTACACAGCTTGCCCCAACTCCTTCCTGAGGAGGTTTTTGTAAAAACCTGAGGAGGTTTTGAGGGCTATAAAGTCACCTCAAACTCCGCTTCTCCAGCCTAAACAATCCTAGTTCCCTCAGCCACTCCTCATAAGACTTGTGCTCCAGACCCCTCATCAGCATTGTTGCCCTTCTCTGAATATGATCTTGATTTTTTGGGGAAATCTTGAGCAGCACATTTCATAAGTACAACTATATGCACGTAGTTGCTTGACTGCTGATACTTAATTTAATTATTTATGCATTTATGTTAACTGGCCTTGTGAAAACACAGCGTCTGTATCACATCAGGAGCAGATCATGTCCAGAGAAATAAAGGTCTACCTTCTGGGCATAAATCTGTGCGACATAACTTCAGATCTGTTTCAGATTTGCAACGAGGAAACCATGGAACTTCTAGAGGACTGTTACTTAATCTCACTATATTGTAAATTTGTATGATCTTTCCATTTCGTTTCATTTATTTATTTATTTATTGTCTTTCATTTATCATGAAAGACTACAGTGTTGAGAACTTGTGATGCACCACGTTGAAGGCCCTTATAACTGCCAAATGAAGTCAGTGGGAAAAAGTCTTAAGCTGAGATCCCTCAGTCAAATTCTAAAAATACCTTTTACTTCTATCACATCTGCTGCACCTTTCTATGAACCTCTGTGTTCAGAGATCTTTACTATATTTCTACCCGAAAAATGCAGAAGACCTTTCCATCATTCCACTGAGTTTAGTTTTTTGTGTGTCTTCAACTAATTTGGGATAATGGAACAGAATAACAGAACTGTCATTTTTCTAGTAGGTTCAAAATTAAGCTAAAAGTAAACTTATTATTTTTTCAGGCAGATACAAAGACACAATGTGGCATTTACACTACTGATTATGGGTATCCATACTTATAAGTATCTGCATACATCTATGTCTACATGCTCTAAGTCTGTTTAGACTTCCATTGTAGTCACTGTAGATGTGGGTAAGAAGGCCAGTAGGAGCCAGGAAGCAAACAGCTCTCATCATTCAAAAACACATACTAATGAGATCAGATGAATTGTGCCCACTACAACTGCAACTGACTGAAATGCAAAGCTTCATTTCCTGCCTCACATGAAGATGCTTCCATTGCAGACACACAGAGTTAAGCAGGATCAGTCCTACCTGAGTTATTCAGGCTGGATGTGTCTCTCGGCATCCTGGTCTAGTGGTTGATGACCCTGCCCGTGGCAGGGGGTTGAAATTAGATATCTTTGAGGTTGTTTTCAACCCAGGCCATTCTATGATTCTATTCCAACTTGTTTCCCTTGCCCCAGATATACTCAAGGAAAGTGGTGAGAGTATTTGAGGCTCTGATGGCTTTGCACCATGCAAACTCCAATGTCCAGAATCAGATTGCTCAGCAGTGATAATTTCTCCTCACTGACCAACAGTCAGTGCACTTTACTGATTCCAGGGATGATATTCTCAGACTTTTTGCTGTACACCTGGAGAACATGATGATACAAGGCTCCCATCTGCAGAGAGGAATTTCCATGTTTTTTTATAGTGATAGAGAAAGCATAACTTACTCATGGCTGTGTTTAGTCATTCAGTCTGCTTCAGCACACCAAGGTATTGTCCCATGTGAATAATTCAAAGGAATTCTTGAATTGCTTTACATTTTTCTAATTCTGAGAGATCATGCTGGTCCTGGAGGACTTTAAAAGTTTTTCTCTGTGGTGCTTCTTGAAATGCACAAACCATTCTCACCAAGCAAAGTGAAGTTAGAAGTTGACTGTCATACCTATTCTCCAAAAACCAGCTTGGCTTCATATGAAGAATATTGTTTTCCACTATTTGATTTCCAGTTCTACAGCGTGGCTGAGACACTGTCCTGTTCTAAGAAAGGAGAATTTCTGTCTATGGAGGGCTTACATACTGATTAGAAAACAAAAGGCAGAACTAGAGGAAGACAAGTGTGCAAAGAAGGACAAAGTATAAGTGAAATCTTTGAAAAAGGAGAAGAAAAAAGGCATTGTTCACCTCTGCATTAATCTTCAGCTTGGAAGATCTGGAAGATCAAACCAATTATTCAATGTGATTTATTTTTAATGTGTTGGAATTACAACCCTTGTGAGTCAAAAAAAAGGAAAATGCAGAAGCACACAGGTCAAAAAGTGAATGTTGGCAGCTAGCCAACAACAACAACAAAAACACCCCAAAACCAGCAATTCAAAACCAGACCAAATATCATCGTGGTGTCAAAGCAAATTGTCATCTTGTGTTTGCATCTAGCTATATGCCACTCAACTTTACTAGAAATTTGAACACCAAAAACCTTCCCTAGGCATACTTATTTTGCAGACTAACTTATTATTATAGAGATATTAAATGAACACTACTAGATACTGTTACAATGGACTGCCTAGCATCTCAAGATATTGACAAGGTCTGGTGCAGTCTAATGAAAAATTATTTCAGCAAATTATGTGTCAGATTCTATTACCTCACTGTTAGAAAGGAAACATAAAGTGAATAAGATCAATACTAATTGGCAGGAGAGAGCAGTTCACACGGCATCTTGTAAAGAAAGAAGATAAATGTCCCTCTTGCATTTCATCAAACTGATTATTTTTTAGAAGTGGAGAGAAAACTTGATTACAAAGAATATGTTTGTTTCCTGCTTCACAGCGTACCTTATTTGCTAATGTAATTAGTTTTACAAGTTCTGACATTCAAGTGTCTTGTTTTTGCTAGCTTAATACTTTCTTTTCCTTTCACTGTTAGCTGCTGCTGCCTTCAGCCTTCTTCAGCCAATTCTCTTCAGGTAGTGGTCTAACTTCAAGAAGTTAGGGCTCTCTAGAGCCTAACAGGTTCTTCTCTGCTTTAGTGCATAGAGAAATATGAGGCAGCTTTGGAGTAAGCTGCTGTGTGCAAGAGATGTGAAGTTCATTTTCAGCCTACTAACAATTTTTACCATAAAGCACCATGTCAGAAACCACATAAACCTTGTGGTTTATGATAATAACTGACCCAAGTGTTTACACATCACAGAATCTTTATTACCTTTTCAGCCACTTGTCTTCTTGAACTTCTGTGTTATGGACCAATTATGTGAAAGAGAATCTGAGAATCCTCTTTTTGTGTGTCTCCATTTGGGTTCATAGACTTTTATGAATGCTATCTACCACTAAGAAAAAAAAATTAAAAACAAACAATAAAGAACAACAGATTTTTGTCATTTAAGAGCTTGCAGAGTTTACCAAAGAACTAGCTCTGAAAACAAAAGATGAGATGTCTGCCTTTTATGTATTGGGTTCAACTAGTTGTAGAGTGTGGTATGCATTAGTCCTGAATGGATAATCCATTGATTATCAGTTAATTGTGTGTCCTTACATTATTAAACATCTTCTCCCCTGAATTGATTCGAACTACATGAACTGAGTAGCTTTTTCCTGCAAGAGTCTTTGAGGCTACAATAGAGCATCAGGTGAGTGCAGCAGCGATGATGTGCATGGGAAGCACAGGGGAGAGAAGGTCTTTTCTGGCAGTGTCAAGAAAGATAAAGTCGCTGGATACTTGGGTCATCTGCCCTCCAATCTGCAGCCCTTCAAGCTTGTCTCACTTCGTGGAGATGATTTGTAGAGAACTTAGTAAGATGAACATTTCCTGGTGCAGTTTGCCTTCCTCCTACAGCCTTGTCAGTGGGAGTGAGGTCTGGAAAGCTGAGCTAAAAATCATTTTGGAAGGGTGCAAATCAGGGCAAAAAATGGAGAGCAGCACTGGGAGATATCAGACACCTCATATACCCCGGGTGAATGTAATTTCAAGATGAAGTCACACATTCATGCCTGCTCTGTGGGCAAACTGTCAACAGAGCAGAGGACAAGCAGCTGGTAGCTCTGAGCACTAACACTGAAAAGGAAAAGTTACTCTAAAATGAAGAAGCTTGTTATAGAGACATTTAAAAGGAGCAGATAATGAGATAAAATGCTTCTTAAACTTATTATCCTAGAAACTTAGGCCCTAAGAGTTCTATTCCCACACCACAAAGCTACCATCACTGAACAGAAGTTTAAAGGAGATTGTTAGAAGTGAAAAAATCCACACTCTTAAAAGCAGAAGCAATATTCATTTGAGGATATGATAATGGGTTGTAGCAAATATCAATTGTGATTTTGTATTGTAATATCAAATATCAATTGTGATATTGTATTGTAATATCAAATATCAATTGTGAAAGAAAAGATACAAGGGCCAACTTGGTAAAGACATAACAGAAAGACATAAATGCTAATAATAAAAAATTCAAATATACTGAGAAGCTTAACTAAGATGAACAGGCAATGAATGTATAGAAAACGAGGAAACCTTTTATCCTCACATATCCCCAGGAAGGTGGGGAAGTTATCACTAATACATAAGAGAGGAGAAGAGGATGGCAGAGAATTGTGTCAACTGGAACTGTCAACAATAAACTGAAAACAAACCTCTGAGAGATGCTATTTTTCAAAAGGTTTTCAGATTTGTGGACTCACTGAACTACTTGTCAAATAATCTACTACTTGACCCAGCCTGAGAATCAGAGAAATAGAGAAGAGTACAGTGCAAGTGTCACAGAGGGTGACTCGGTTCATCATGGGAAGAACAAATGGGTTATGGTGGACTGGCAACAACCAGATTGGTGAAGAACTGTAATAAAGACTGAAATTAATATTATGGTTGAAATTACAGATAGCCAAAGGTGAAATTTCATACATCTTGTGAAATGATGTGTTCTTTGAAAGTATCAGTTTGTTAGTAAGGCAAAACCAATCTAATCTGTTTCTCTGTGTTTAATGGTGGACATCCAACTACAGTATTATGACACAAAATGTATTTGGACTTTTAAAAAGGGGTCTTCAGCAAATGCTGCAAAAGTTTTCCCTCTTTCAAGAAAAATAATCTTTGTCTCTATCCTGCTGTAACCACATTTATTAGCAAATGAATACTGCAACAGTTAACTGAAAGTCTCAAGGGATATGTGGTTGGACATGTCATGCTCAGCATATTTGTAAAGGATAAAGGAAAAGAGGTAAATAGTGAAGGAAAAAAATGTGCAGAGGATATGCAATTATTTGGGATAGTTAAGTCTAAAGCTGCTATGTAGAGATGCAGGAAATTCACAGTGCTAGAAGACTGATGGTATTTAGGGCTGATAAATGATAGTTAATCCACATAAAAGAACAGGAACTCTAACCTAGCTCACCATATTTAATGATGGACATACAAGCACAGTATTACCACACAGAAATTCAAGGTTAGGATCATTCTGGGTACCTCACTGAAAATGGTAATGACAAATTTTTTTCAGCAAGGCATATGCACATTACAACTGTGGCAAAGTGAAATGAATAGTTTTGGGAAAGCCCACAGAACCAAATCAATCCAGATGGGTTATTCAGAACTGCCATATTGCAGTAATCACTTTGCAATAAGCTTTTAAGGGGGAAAGAAAGCAAAATAAATAAATAATAATTAAAAAAAAAAACCCAAACACAAAAAACGCACCACCAACAAATGGAGCCAGGATTTGTTTCAAGTGAATTCAAACAAGATATACAAAAGTCACCAGTGAATTTTCCACTTTCTCTGTCATCTCCAGTAAACCTTTCTCTTTTTATTCAAAAGCTCATTTAGTGATGTAATTACTTTAGAGCAGTGATATGTTGAGGAGGACAGCTGAGTGGCTGCACTGAGATTTACTGCAAAGCAATAAGCAATATTACTGCTGAGTATTCTTGGAAAGATTTGCCTTCAGTATATTCTTTGATTCTTTTCAAACTGCTTACTCATTTACTACTTGCTAGCTCTGTTGGATGACCTAAAACTGCCATTTCCTGATGAACTATAAAAGCTGAAATACATCAGGTTCAAGGCTGATTTTTTTTTCCATTTAAGGGAAAATCTTTTCAATCCTGAAGCGGTAAGTTTTCAAACAGGGACACTGTTCTACACTATCAGCAACATCTGGCCTCTCATATTTGCCTTGTATGTTCTTAATTGGTTATGTGTCCACTTACTTTCTTTTTTTCTCTTTTTTTTTTTTGCCATTTCATCTCTGTTCCTATGGAGATGATAATCCAGGGACACAATCCACCCCTAATCTGTTTGAAGTAATCAAATATCTGCTTCTACCTTCTTAGCTCAAAGAGCAGTGAAGCTTCGTTTTGTTTTGTTTGTTCCTTTTTCTTGAGCACTACTACCAATAAACACCACCATTGTTTTGTACTAACTCCTTTTTTTAATTTTCTGTAGAAAACATTTCACACAAGATGTCCCTGAAATGCATTGTGTTGACACTGGAGGTGGGAGATGTCAGGTATTCTTCTGACACCAAAACCTGAATTGTTCATTCTGCAAATGGGGTAATGTTTTTATTTCCTTTGCCCTTTGTCCTCATGAGAAAACTCTGAAAGGTACCATCATGGTTATTCTTCTTGCTTCTGTAGTGAGTACTGGGTCAAATTTCAGTTAAGCTGCCCCAGAAATATTGCAGTCTCTGTATCACTCTGGCTGTGGTCTGAATTTCCAGGTAAAGTCATGGCAACCGTGGAGCAGAGATTCTAACTTTCTTGAGGGTTAATGCACTTCAACATGAGACTGTCCTTGCTATATGTGTACTCTTCCTTCAGTTCTTCATCTCTTTCCAGGTTCTTGCAGAAAATGAAAGTGTTTCAAAGTGGGGCAAAGTGAGACAACTTATCTCCCTGCAAACCCAATTCTTCCCCAAGAGCAGTCCATTAGACTCCAAATGGAGTCCTTGGCATATTAAGCTGCTAAGCTCCAGCCCTTCTCTGCTGCTGTGGAAAGAGGTTTTCAAAGGCTTAAAGACTGAGTAGTTTACCCATGGGAACACAGCAGCTTAAACTTTGCAGCAGGGCAGCCCTTATACCTCACCCAATTTGAACTGCATTGCTGCATGCTGATGGTTTGTCTCAGCCATTCCCACGGTATGGCTGGTACCCTGCATTTACCCGCAGCAAGCCCAAGGAGGCTATCAAGAAATGAAGACTCAGCTAACTTTTGACTATTGCAGTGAGGCATTCAGGCAGGCTAAGAGAGTGAATCAGGAACACGCATTTCATCAATCTGAAAGGGAAGATTACAAGAAGTAACGGCCCTAAGTTTCACCAGGGGAGGTTCAGGTTGGATATTAGGACAAAATTCTCTGAAAGAGTGGTCATGCATTGGAACAGGCTGCCCAGAGAGGTGGTGGAGACACCGTCCCTGGAGGTGTTCAAGAAGCGTGTATATGTGGTACTGAGGGACATGGTTAGTGGGCATGGTGGGGATGCGATGGCAGTTGGAGTAGATGATGTTAGATATCTTTTCCAACCTTAATGATTCTATGCACAATCAGTCATAATGGTAAACAATTGTTACAGCAACAGAATATGCAACAGTAAAAAGTGAAAGGTATTACTGAGTCAGTGGTTTGCTGAGTCTCAAACACTATCATTGAACTAAATACACAAAACAATTCAGGCACCTGTGTTTGAAGTTTATGTGACATAAATGCACCCTTTGTTAAACAGTTGAATCTCTAGAAGTTGATTTATTTTGAATATCAATCAGTTTCTTAACAAGCTTATATAAAATGCCTCTTCTAGACATCTGAAGGTTTTTAAGAATGAGATAGCTTAGTTGACTAAAGCACATTTCTAATCAATTTCAGAAAGGTAATCATGAAAAATGTTAAATAAGGCTCGTTCTTTGCCAAGGAGGCAATTTAATTAACCATGCAATTTTATGAGAATCTAATCTCCTCCTTTCCACCTTTCCTCGTTCGTATAAAATATACAAAGAGAAATTAGCAAGGTACTGAAAGTGCTTTACTAAAGTTCTGCTCTTAATCACAATTATCACATATATTAAATATTTTCTGCACAAGATCTTATGCATGGACACTGAAAGAGAGTATAATCATGGTTTTCCCTTAAGCTTTAGATTCTGAAACCAGTTTGAAGAAGATGCAGACATGCAGACATTTTTGCTTCTCTAACTCAAGCTTCTGAAAAATGACAGTACATAGATCCTGTGGGATTTCAGTTATTTGGACCTAGGCCAGTGCACATCAAAGCTGTAATTAGCTGGTGCCGTGACAAGCTAAAAAAATAGAGAAAAGGTTTCCTAGGGATAGAGTAGCATTATTTCTCAGTGTGATCTCTTAAACAACTATTGTAGTAAATTGCTATTATTCCACTGTATGTAGAGGTTGAAATATCCTAATAATACAGAGCTTGTAAAGGCTTTAAGGTCTGGTATTGACTAGCTGGTCGATTGACAAGCTAGACAAGGTTTGCCACATTGCTCTTATCAAAGCAAGTTTTACCTCCTGGAGAGCAGATGCTGGTGACATTCTTTACAGAGGTAGATGAGACAGAAGCCCTTCAGTGGGTGCATGGATGCTCAGCACCACGGTGCTGTGCAGAGCACTGCTTCCTAGTCATCAAAACTGTACTTTCCTTTCTGTGCTTTCTGCCTGGAGAGGCAGTGCCTATGTCAGAGAATCAGGGCACATGCAATGAGAGGAGGTGGAATTTCTTACACTACGGTCTGATGGCACCACACTGAAGGTTCCCAGCATCTGGCAGTGGATCAATGCTGACTATCAAATAGCTGAGAAAAGTGGCACTGGGGCAGATTTTGCTATGGATGCTCTTTACAGCACTGTGGCCCCTATGTCAGGAGTAGAAACTGAACAGGACAGGGAACCCCCAAAGTGTTTGCTGGTCACCTAGTTCTTTCTATTCTCATTACTCTGCTCATCCCAAAGTAATTATAGAGCAATTCAGGTCTGAAAATTAACTTTGGCAAATTTCTTAAACCATATAATCTCCTGGACAGCAATCTGTTCTCTGTTTCTGTTAAACATCAGTACTTGAGTCCATTGCAACAGAAAGAGTAGAATTAAAATCACAGAATCATAGAATATCCTGAGTTGGAAGGAACCCATAAGGATCATCTAGTCCAACTCCTGGCTCCACACAGGAACTTAGTCTGTAAGCAACACATTTTCTACTTTCTCCTTTTTGTACTTCAGAAACTCTTTCTTCAACGTGTACAGAGCTGTAAAGTGATGCAGCTCACACTGAAAATCTTGAATGTCTTTGAAATGTACTTAATTCTCACACTAAACAGGTGGCAGGTACTTTTGGAGAACATCTCTTTTCAGGATCTTCTCTGGATTTGGGGTCGTTCAGGATGCCTGGCAGCTATTCCTCTTACTGATATTGTGTATTTCTTGTTCGTCCAACATTTCTCTCTGGTCCATGACAAAATGTGGAAAACATTTATGGAACTACAAAGAACTGTGATTAAAATGAAATTTTGACTATGGTTTGGGAAATGATTGAAAATTTACTTCACTAGAAACACCTAAATTATTTGGAATTCATCCTAACAGTAACTTTTCCAGACTGGTAACCAGGAAACCAGCCCACCAACTTCAGTATAAGTAGTGCGTCACCGATGAATCCCTTGAGAGCAAGCTAGTCACCATAACAGCAAGAGACAGTGATTTCATGTGTTTAGAACCTAACTCTCTAGACTACTTGTAACTGTATGCCTTGGACTCCAACCAGGTTGTCCTTTCTGAGCAGTCTTGATGTCCATCTTCCATTTATGCCCATTTTATACTCCCCAAGTTAAATATATTCACTGGAGTTCCTGCAAAATCCTGCTCTTGTAAAAGAGGGAAGGAACTGGAATCGTTAAAACATCTCCTACCAAAGGGAAGATATGGTTTAATGTATTGCTTCTCTTACTATACAAAGAGCAATTTTTTAAAGAGTTGTTTTAAAAATCTCATGTACATTTCCCAAATTTTATCTCTATTTTCACAGTTTAGCCACAACAGTAACACCAGTATTGTTTTTGTAACACTGCTATTGAACAGTCTTTCCTCCAACATCAGCACTGTTTTTACTACCTACAGGGTCTTTTATTTTGGTTCAAATAAGATATTTATTCTTACCATCATGAAAATATTTTCATCTGTCTTCAGTTTGGATATCTCTGTCCTTTCCATCCCCAAGATCTACATGCCAGTCCAACTGTAAAATTGAAAATGTTGAAATATTGAAATGTAAACAATTCTTGTGTCACTAGTGTCATGCTTTTTGAGAAACCCAGCAGAGAAAACAGAAGGCTTATTTTTCTTCTCTCAGCACTTCCATTTAAAAATCTCTGCTGTTCTTTTTTTGTTGCTGTGGTGGTGGTTTTTCTTTTTCAGTTTTTTTGTTTGTTTGTTTTTGTTTTTCAGAACAGCAATCCAGGATGCTGCTTAGGGAAGAATAAAATGGTTCAGGGAGGAAAATAACAGTAAAGAAATACACTGTCCACAGACAGCTGGAGACTTTTTGGAGCCAGATATTTTGCAAGATTTGAAATATTCAGCTAACGTCTTTGCCTCAGTAGTGTCTCTCTGAGTTTGTATTGTGCTCGAAAAAAAAATGAGTCTAATGTTAAACTGGAAATACCAGGTCACTGGTATTAAATGGAGCCCATTGACTTTTTGTCCTTTTATGCTGCCAGAGTGGTTGCTCAGCGGAACACCACATGGAAGCTGAAGTAGGTCTGGAGTTGCAGCCACCACTGAGTCCAAATCTAACATCATCTAAGGAACAAAAATCTTGAGTTATTTCAGAGACTTAATTTTTGATCTGCATATATTGGGTTTTCATTTTATACCTGCACATTGTATATATAGTCTGTGACATTATTCATCAAACTATTGGCTCCAACAAATATATAAGGACTGCTCCAAAAGTAATTACCCCTATTTTATTATGTTGGCCCATGATGTCAGAGGTAGGTGTTGGTGGGATGGCAGTAGAAGTTGAACCTTCCCACCAATGCTCCATTATATGTTGTTGCAGTGTGACAGTTGGCAGCATAGGGGCAGTCTGACAAAATGGCATCTGACATGGAAGTGCATATGGAGCAAAGATGTATCACTGAATTCCTCCATGTGGGAAAAAATTGCAGGCATTGACATTCATTGATGCTTGCTGAACGTTGATGGAGACCAAACAGTGGATGTGAGCACACTGAGGCAGTGAGCAGTGCATTTCAGCAGTGGCAACAGCAACAGTGGGTCACCTCCACTTCTACAGATATTTACAAGTGAGGCAAGTAGACTTTTGATCATGACTGGCAAAAATGCACAGCAAATGGTGGTGGCTATGCTGAAAAAGTTGTTTTGTAGCTGAGAATTTATCAATAGTGTAATGTAGTATATTTGTCTCTCAGTTAAACATAAACAACCTACAGATCTTTGCTACTACAAGTTACTTTGGATACAGGCAGAACCACATATAAAATACATTAAAAAATAACAAGACGACTAGATCTAAATTTTGAGTCCATTTGCATGACAATGAAGCGCCTGTTGATTTCCTTGAGCCAAGCACTTACTCTAGAAGAAGCTGTGCAAAGAGTAGAGACAGAAGTAGATAATTCAGCAGCAATAAATGCTTCTCAGACACACAATATATTCTGCAATTGAAATGTAACTCAAAATTTTAGAAGTAACAGAAGTCAAACTTTTATGTGCGGGATTTAAATAAAAATCAGTACTAACAATCTAGCAGCCTAGTGCATGTTAGTAAAAGTGCTTAATGTACAATACCTAAAGAATTATTGAAACAAAATAAAAGACAACAAAACAAACTAATGACAACAACAACAACAACAAAACCAACAAGAATGATTACTTTCCTTTTTCTTATTCAAAACTATTGGCACCTGAAGACCAAAGGAGAAATAAGAGAGCAGACATGCTGCAATAAAACTGAGTAGTGAAAAGAATCTTTATTTGGAGATTTTATTAAGTTTGAAGTACAAGGCATTGCACTTCAACGAGTTTAGTTGTTGTGATTCTTGGCTGTTCATGAGAAGAACAAATCAACAGTACTTTTACCTGTTATTCACTTAATCATACAGTCTGACAAAGTACAAGAGTTTTCTGGCTGGAAAAGAAAAAACCTGCTTGCTGTTGAGAATGCTTGATAAGAATGCCTTCTGCTAGAGAAATCCAAAAACATTAGATATTTTATTTTCCTCCCATTTTCATAACTGTACCAATTATTTTGGTCATCTGCCATTTAGAGAAAATGTTAATAACATACTGCTGCCCAACCCAGCAATCCAAATTTCATCCAACTGAAAAAAGGGACAAAGCTAGCAGTTGCTGTGGATTTTTATGGTACTTATCTCCACCACTTCTTCTGAATTTTGATTTGTTGCAAAAGAGCTGATGATGACTTAAACACAGATGCTGAAGTGTGGCTTCCTTCTGCCTGAAATCTGCATCTGAATGTTAGAGAGGAAAGCTTGTGTTAAGCTTAAAACGGATTCTGTGGATAGATAATTTTAAATCTGAGGGCACTTATTTTATACATGTAGCCACACGTCTGTAAACATCTGTCTGCTCTTTCAAGTGCAACTCAGATGGAAAAAAGTGAAAAAATAATCTCTCATGTTACTGGAATTTTAAGTCCTCACAGATCCCTAACCTACCCTTCTTGCCAGGTCCAACCCAAGCTAAACAAAGATTTACAGTCTACTGAATTTTAACACAGGACTTTCATATCATTTTCCCACTGTCTCCTCACATCTGAAAGCTCAATATGTTAATAGAGGAGATAGCTTTCATGCAAGAAAATTCCTTTAAGACCTGGAACCAGGCATTTGCTTTTCCCTGTCACTGTCAGGCACATTCTCTCCCTTTTTTCCCCTTCTTCCTCCCACAGGTAAATGGGTTAGTACTATCGGAATAGTATGACAATAGAGAGCAGTTCTAGAGTGCTCTGCAGTTCTGAAGGCTCAACTGGAAAAGACGCATGGTATGTCACTTTTTTAACCACTCAACAGAGAGTAACAAAGAATGATATTACTCCTAACAAGCACTATACTGTGGATTGCTTTTCAAATGAAATCATTTTTCTCTGTGCTAAAGGAAAATTTGTTTCCACCAAATTCTACTGAGGTTTCTAACCACAAAATGCCATGGGCGAATCTGTAGCTTGACTCCAAAAAAGACCTGTCTCCTGAAGTTTGGTGTTAGCTGAGCCACATGAAAAATTAGTTCTGTAGCAAGCCATGGAAGAAACTTAGATGTGGATTAATAACTGATGCTATAATTTCTTACATTCACTGACCTTCTTCTCTATCAGTTATGAATTGGCTTTGAGTCCCACTAACACAATCGGGAAGAAGACACCACCAGCCCAAATACACGTGCCCAGAGCATACTCAGGAAGTAGAGAAACAAAGATATGAAAAAGAGATATTTGTGGTTCAGACAGAGCATATGTATGAAGTCTGGGTATCAGTCTGGACAAGAAGTACAATGTAGTAGCATTGTGTCTGAAATGCAGCCTTGAATTTCTCAGGGAGCATTGAAGGAGCTCAGTCCCAGCACGATCATTTCAGTCTGTGCTTTCTCAGTGTGTTAGAAAGGATGAAGGACCTTCATTTGCTTCCAACTCATTTGAAATGCATTTAAATCTCATTTTAGACCCATGCAACATCTGTTGGAATCTTTTCATCAGCTTTAATCAGGTTTCATGAAGACCCTGTCATGGTAAGTTGTTGCCTATGCATGAGAGTATATGGTGCTAAATGTTATCAGAGTACACAATAATTCACTGTCTTGAATAAAGGCAAGGTGAATGGCTCAAAAATCTGGAGAAAGGCAAATAAAGTCACTTGGCATATGGGGAAATGTAGTAATGCTACACAAGCAGGTAGTCTCCCATGCAGGCTGTGCTGCTTAATTTCCTGGTCCAACGACCACTTCCTGTTTGTCTATGTCATGGAATCATAGTATAATTTTAGTTGCAAGGAACCCTTAAAGGCCATCTAGTCCAATTTCCCTGCAATGAACAGGGACACCTACAGCTTGATCAGGTTGCTCAGAGCCCCGTCCAGGCTGACCTTGAGTGTCTCCAGGAAGGGGGCACTCACCACCTCTCTGAGCAATCTGTGCTAGTGCCTCATCACCCATATTGTAAAAGGTATCTTCCTTATATCCAGTCTAAATCTCCCTTCTTTTAGTTTAATTCCGTATGGCACTGGTTAAAATGAATAGTTTTTTACATATGAACTCCTTTAATGCTCAGGATTAGCTGGTTTTCTTTCTGTTCCAAAGAAAATGTGTGTGTTTGACTCATACCTTGCGTCAGCACTGCCTTCTTTTGACATGTTACAGATACAGCCCTGAAGCACCAGTGGCAATTATCATGCTTCCGGTGGTAAAACAGTGATTACAGGAGCATACAAATTGCCACGCAAAAGCACAAAGTAACTCAGCAATGCCCTCAAACTCTGAAATAGGTCAGCATCAAATTTAGGGAAGTACACAAAAACCAGCTATGTACAAATCTAGAAGTCATTTTCTGGCTGCTGCCATTTGATACTTTCTTTATGCCAGAAAAATACACGCAAATATTGCTTACACAGTCACATATCTATGTGACTTAGTAGTATGTCACTAGTTGTGTAAACTTCTCACCCTTTTTCTAAATCCTTGTTATGCTCTTGGCCTCAAAGATGCTGGGTAGCTGTTCCTCACAGGAACAATGCCTGAGTAATTGCTATGTCATCATGTAAAACCAATAGCAGGCAAAAATTGCCATTTTATGGCAGATGCTTAATGCAGAGCGTGGCACTATCATGATTGCTTTTTATTTCATTTCTCTTCATCTTAGAATCTGAAATATCCATGCAGGAAACTATGTAAAAAGGCTGGCAGAACTACTGATTATATTGCCCTTATTTATGTGGAAGATGCTCTTGTCAGCCAGTTATTACTGTCGTTATCCTTGACTAGGACTTAATCACTCACAATATAAGAGTGACTTGTCACCTTTCCAGCCATTGTGAACGATGTGAGAGGAAATAAGTGAGTCCAATCCAAGGGATTCGGCATAATTCTGATTTATCAAGCGAGTCAGGAGCTGCCAACGTCCTAAATACAAGGGTATCCCTGGGTCAGCAGATGTACAAATATTTCAGCGGCTGTCAGTGTATTGCACTCTGTCGTTCATTTGTCAGTGGAGCCCTGCCCTTAGCAAAGCAGGCTGAAAATTCAAGCACTGCAATATATCACAGCAAAGAGCAAGACTGTCAGCTTTTCTTCATCATCGAGAACATAAAGTGACAGGGAAGTTTTCGGAACAATTGTGTTTTGATTAACTTTTGTCATATGGATGCACAGATTGGCTGGTCTGGCTTCTGAGGTTGCCATATCATCAGGGAGACTGTGAACAGTCTGGTGATGTTTGTTAATTGTGCTTGGGTATGGATACACACATACAGAAAAACACACACAGAAATGTATGCATGCAAATATATATATATACACACACACACACAAACAGCACACATAACGTGGAATGCATATGTATTGCTTATGCATAGAGTCTATAGATATATACACAAAATTGCAGATTTGGCTTAATTCCTGCCTCTACAGTTCACCTTCTCTTATTCCTTATTATTCTTTAAAAGCATAAAACCAAGACCTTTCCTATGCCTCTAGGAAATCACTAAAGATCTCTGTCAGAGGATTTTTTACAGGAAAAAAGATTCAACCAAAAAGTTTTCATTCTATTACACTTGCATCAAAACACCATCGTCTCCATGGAAAGGATTTTTCTATGTGTACACTTACACTTAAGGGGCTGAAACCTCCTGAAAAAGAAAGGCATTTAAGAGGGGCTTTTGAGTAAGAGAGTAACAAAGAATTTATCCCTAACAGCATTTGATTTAAGACCAATTTGCATTTTCAGGTGCTAATTTTGTGAATCATCTCACACTTCATTTCTGCATAATATAGCCATAGGCAGATGATAATTGTAATTACACACTAGGAAAGGAATCTGTTAAAATCGTGGTCAAAATGCAGGAAATGCTTAAATCCTTCTACTGCTGACCACTTAACTCAAGATGCACACAATTACCCTCAAATTTTCCAGGAACAGAGTCATCTAAAAACTTAGCAGAGCTCTAAGAACAGGCTGGCACTTCACTTCTCCTGTCTCTGTTACAAACTTCCTCCATATTTCACAGTGTCATAGAATCGTGGCTTAGTTTGGAAGGGACCCTAAAGATCGTTGAGCTCCAACCCCCTACCGTGAGCTGCCATCAGTTCAGGCTGCCCAGGGCCCCCTCCAACCTGGCCTTGAATGCCTTCAGGGATGGTGCTTATTTCCCCAATGTCTTTTTACTTTTGCGAAATCTGTCTCTTTGCATTTAGAACTTATCACAGTTACCAGATGAGTTCAGCTAGATTTGCTACCACAATACTGCCTCCTAAGAATGGATTCGTAGTTGCATTTTGCCGCTCATGTTTGCTATCCTTCCTGTTCTTGGTATTTTTACACGCTCTCATCTATATCTGTATTTGTTTTTCTGCTCATACTTTTTTTTTTTTTTCCCTTCTTGTGACCCATACAACAACTTTTCAATTCCTGGCACCAAGTAAAGAACTGAAGTACAGAAGTGAAAAACGATTCCAAAACTCTTCTCTTGCACAGAATAGGAGAAATACATTGAAGCATGTGAAGTTTCTGAAGGGAAAAACTCAAACAGAGCAAAACAAGGCCCAAACAACTGTGCAATCTTTTTTTCTTTTCAAATTTAAAGTCAAACCCCAAATTTTGAACTACAGTAAACTTTATCACATTCTACTCGTGATGCAGGACAGCATTCATTGAAATGGAGCAACACAACAGAAGATTTTCTAGTGGCATTTCATCCTGACTAGAGGGAGGATGGAGCAGAAATTGAAGGCAGCTCGTTGTTTCTGAAACTAATTGTAAAAATCCACCGTGTTACACACTTTGAGCTCCGCTGAAACATCTGAGTTTCAGAGAGCTGACAAGAGCAAGAATTACTTTCTGAACTTCAGGTGAACCTTCTGAGATTCAGCTTTTGTTAATAATCTCTTTATGTACCATCTGATTTTTCTTTCTTTTCTGTACCTGTGAATGAATCAGAAGCCAATTTGTTTCATCCAAGCCCCTCTATTGCTGTAAACTGTAAGCTTTGTCCTGCCTTCTGCAGATCCTCGTCTACGTTTTGAAGGCAAAGATGTGATTTTTAGGTTCCCATTAAGGTTTGACAGTGTTTGCACAGTTACACTGACTACTGTAAAGACAAACATTTACATTCAAATCATACTTGCTATTAACAGGAACAGCTTGGAACCCTACTGAACTGATATAAAACGGTTCCAAATGCTTGTTGAAAAACGTGGGACTATAAACAGATTGTGTGCCCCTCTGCACTCCAGCTCTAGCTTGTAAAGTGGCAGCACTATGAACCCTCATCTTTGGAAATGAAGAGCAGTAGAGAACAGATGACAGTAGTTCAAAGTGCCTTGAAACCTGCTCCAGCTGTCATTAAATGTCTCTGGCTCCCTGATAGCAGCAATTTCAGCTGCAACAGAATAAGGAGGCCATTTTGTCACAAGAGCTAAGAAACAACAAGCAAAAGAGTGTTCTGTAAGTCTGAAAAATTAGCATGTACCTCTTTCAGCTGCAGTCAGAGTGGCTCTAAGTACCAGCTGCAGCACGCAAGGGTGGCAAGAGAGAGCACAGATCTCACTCTAAGTAACACAAGGCTTACTTGAATTTCCTATAAAACCATACTGCTTAGGTAGATATAATTGTGGGAAGGTCAACACATATAAGATAACTGTTTTGTGAAAATCTCCTATTAAAGTGGATCAATTTTTCTTTTACATATGGACCTTGGGTGTTATTTCAAGTCAACCTAACCTGGAGGATTTGTGAATCTGGTCACCTCTTCCTCCCTTCGCAGGCGGGATGTGACACAACCTTTCCTGTCACTGAGGATCTTAATATCATCTTTTCACAGGTGCACAGAAGACCATTCAATACCCACTGATATCAATAGCGATTTTGTCATAGTCTTTGTTAGGCACAGGATTTAATGGACTGTTTATTTGCTGTATGATGTTTCAAGAGTGACCTCTCATAAACACTTCTTCCACTCTCTTGCTGCTCAGTCATTTTCTCCTGTATGCCATCAGGCAAGGGTGGCCTGAAAAATCATCTGTTGCCTTTAGGTATAATAACATGACCTTTTCATAAATTGACATACTGAAAAAAAAAATAGCTTTCATTTGGCAGTAACTGTAGTTTGTGTTAATACTTGCTTTATGCTCATGTCTTTTGAAGTAAGAATGATTTTGCCCTAAAAAGCTGCAGATGTGGGAGTAGTTTTTGTCCACAGGTACTTCAGTTTTCTTTGCTATATATACTTGGAGAATAGCAAAACTCCAGTCTAGAAATCAATAACTACAATTTATTTGATATTTTATGTTTTTTAAGATTGAACTTTTCAGTCCTTCTGGACATTCCTTATACAAGGCAACCAGCATGGCTTCACCAAAGGCAAGTCCTATCTGACCAACCTTCTCTGACAGTGTAGCTGCATCAGTGTACAAGGGCCGCTGATGTCATCTATCTGGACTTCAGAAAGGTCTTTGACATGGTGCCCTATAATATCCTCCTTTCCCAATTGGAAAGTTGTGGATTTGAGAACGGACTGTTCAATGCACAAGGAACTGATTGCGAGATTTTACCTTGAGAGTAGTGCTCAATGGCTCAATATCTGGATGGAGATCAGTGGCAAGTAGTTTCTCATAGGGGTCAGTACTGGAATCGGTGCTCTTTAATATCTTCATCAGTGACATTGGCAGTCACACTGAGTGCTCTTTCAACAAGCTTGCAGATGACACTGAGCTATGTGGTGCAGTCAGCACCTGATCTAGCTGTACATGTCCCTGTTCATTGCAAGAAATTTGGACCTGATGACCTTTAAAGGGTCCCTTCCAACTCAAACGATTCTGAATCTATGATTTCTGCACTTTTTTCTTCTTTCTCTTCCAGCTGGGGAACCATTGTAATGAAACTTCAAAAATATTTATTATGTATAGAAAAGCATGAATCTTTTTGCTACATTAGCTCTTCCCAAACAGAACAGAGGTACATTTTTCCATCTATTTAAATCCAAACTTTTCATATAATTAACAATTTATAATCAAGACTGAGCCTCTCTTCATCTTTTAAGCATATAAACAGCTCAATATCTTAATACAGTGTAGAGGAGGGAGGAGTGCCTATTTTACATTCGGATACAGTCCTGAAAAATAATTTCATTCTTTAAAAAACAAAAAGTATGGACAGTCAGTGCTAATTCATTCAAACAAGCTGTCATTTGCAAGGGAGTTTAGGTTGTTACAGGAAGGTAGCCCCTGTATACTTATTAGTTATTCATAACTGTTTAGAGTTTTCTCAGTCTCCAGTCAACAAGGCTGTCTTTTTAAGAGCTGCAAGAGGAAAGCATGTTGATTTTTCTCTGAAGACATAAAGCTCTGACAGGCATGAAAAGAATTACTCCCAAAATGAATTTGAAACAGAAATGAACTGTTCTTAAAGTTTAAACCATTGTGACAAGCAGAAACCATTCTGTATTTAGGGAGACAGAAACATTTTTTGTTGGAATCACTTTAACCTAAGTTAAGGCTGTTTGTTTTCCTGAATATTTATCAAAACTAAGCAAAACAGATTAAATCCATCAAAAGCTTCTCCTATGATGTTTAGAGGAGTTCTTCCAGCTGGGTGGGATTTGTGTTACAAGCAATACAGTGGGATGCTGCCAGCTGATCTTCAGCTGAGCTCCAGTTTGCAGTGCCTTCAGTTTTCACCATTTTTCCTTATGTTGCATAAGAAACTGCCATTGCTGTTCTACATTTTTTGTCAGGGAGAATGTGTTGGTCTAAAAAATAGGAAATATTTTTAGTAATTTCTGAGCAGATTGTTTTGAAACAAGTTATAAAACTCATGTCCCAGTGTACTGGCACACAGGGGATTTTACTGTTGGAAGCTTTCACTTAGCAATATTTATTTTCTGTTTCAAAGATATCTGTTCTTTCCTCTTAGATCAAATGTGTGATATGTCCACTTAATCTGAGAAATGGAAATTCCTTTCTGAGAAATGGACATTCCTTTCTTTTTCTATTTCATACTGTCTTATACTTTGAGGACTGTTTCAGTTGAAATAACATCACTCAGTTATAATCAGCTGTAGTTCTTGCCTCCCTGCTAATGTGGAAGATTTTGTTGTTATCAGTTCTTAATCTGGCCATTCAAAGCCTAGCCAAACTTACTCTTCCTTTTAACACAGAACAATTTTAATAATAATGGTTAATATTATATTGTAATTATAATGATGTTGAGTTTCCTTTCAAAATCTGCTCAAACAAAACACTTCAGAGGTGGCCCCAGGTATTTTCTTATTAAGAACTGAAAGACGGCAAAGGATCTTTGTATTTAATTTTGGAAAACAAATTATTTTGTGACAGTGTTTTGCGTTTCCTTGTTTCTTTTTCATAGAATCATATAGCCATTAAGGTTGGAAAAGACAACTAATATCATCTAGTCCAACCATCAGGACATCACCACCATGCCCACTAAACCATGTTTCTCAGTGCCACATCTTCCCTGTTCTTGAAAACATCTGGGGACTCCACCACTTCCCTGGGCAGCCTGTTCCTGAAATACCAGCTCCACTGCTTCCTGCAGTTTTGCTAACAAGAAAAACTTCCTTAATTCATGATTTTTCATATAGACAACAAGATGAACAGTGGAAATTGGAACATAACTCCTTACAGGGAGGAGGTACCAAAACAGCTTGCCCACAGAGGTTGTCAAGACTCCCTCTCTGCAGATCTTCAAAAGCTACCTGGGCATAGTCTTGGGCAACATGTTTTAGGTGTCTGAGCAGAGAGGAAGGAACAGATTGACCCAGAGGTCCCTGCCAACCTAACAATTCTGCCATTTTGTGACTTTATACCCGAAGGCCCTCCCAGGATTTCAAACATAGGACCAACACTACAAACCTCAGTGATTTTGCTGGGATTAACACAGATGGGAAATCAGTATACTCATTCATATACATGCAAAAAAATAGGAATATGGTTGGAAACAAATAGTTCTGTCTCATAGGAAATTCTAACATTTCACTGATCCATGACCGAAGGAAAACTTGGATGAAAAATGCAAAAATCTGTAGAGAGTAAAAGACCTCTGAAAGTCTGAACTGCAGCCTGGGAAATACCAGAAACACTTGATTTGACACTAATCTATGCCCTCACAAGCAGCTGCCTCAGGACAGAACAGAAATGTGAAAAAATAGAGAAGGAATTTACTATATTATGAACATTTCCTTGTTGATTTTATAAACCAGAACTTACTCATGAGAATTTGAAATATCAAATTATATTCCAAATGATCTTTGATTTTTGTAACAGAATAGATGAATGATAAAAATATCATTTTTTCCAGAAAGTATAGTGCTAAGTTCTTAATTACTGAGTGCTATGGTGTGGGTTGATATCGATTATTTCTGTAAATTAGAATTTGGGATTTAGTTTAAAATATCAGAATGTTCTATAAAATGTGATAACCCTGGTAAATTTTGCATCTTTTCCTCTATAAATGTTTCTCTATGATGACTTGCATCACTGTAGTTTCCCCTAAAGATAGCTTCAGTCATATGTTGCTCTGTAAAGAGCATAGATTTGGACGAGATATAGGGAGGAAATTCTTTAGTATGAAGGTGATGCGGGTCTGGAACAGGTTGCCCAGAGAAGCTGTGGGTGCCCCATCCCTAACAATGTTGAAGGCCAGGCTGGATGGGACCCTGGGTTGCCTTATCTATTGAGAGATGTCCCTGCTCAGGACAGGCAGGGTGGAACTGGGTTATCTTTAAGGTCACTTCCAACACAAACAATTCTATGATTCTATTGTGTTAATTGAATTAAATAATTCATTTAGTATTTTTAATTAATTCAAAGGGGAGAATAGGAACCAGAAGGACAGACTACAGTATGAAGTACTGTGCTGAGGTATAGTATCTCACCAACCTCCTTCCAAGAGCTGAAGACTCATGTTTGTGAAGCCTGCTTTTGAGTCCAACACTAGCACACTTACACAACCAATTTTGATGTTCCCTGAAGCACTTATAGGTTCTGCCAGATGTTCATAATGACTGATTCAATCATGGAGATCCTCTCTCAGAGGTTTTCAGATTCTTTCCTCGTCTGCACTATGAAAACATATTACTGTTGTTTTGGACTATATATGAGTACCAATCCTAACTTGGATCTCCTTGGAGGTAACTAAGACTCATGAGGCACCATATAAAAACTTCTATTTCTCTTCTGGAATATTATAGTTTTAAAATGTAGATATTGCCAATGGCATCTGACTGGATAGCGTGTTAGTGAGGTGACTGGATTATTTTTATCCCATACCATCTGTTAGATGAAAGAAACAAAAATATTAACTTGAACTAAAATGATTTTTGAGATAAGTAACTTATAACAGGAATATCTAAACCTCTCAATGCACAATTTAATTTCACTTGTAGTTTTCCAGTGCTGCAATTATTTTCAGACCTATATGATCAATCACCCTATTTTACCTCACTTGAATAAGCAGCTGCCTGATACACACCATATGTTGTTTAACCTAGATGCAGCACTCTTTTGTTTAAAATTCTCTCTTGCTGCTTGTTTACTGATTTTTGTCACGTTTTCATGAGGTGATTTGGTTTTAAATGGACCAGGTTGTTACCTCCTTTAGAATCACAGAATTGCTCAGGTTGGTAAAGACCTTAAAGATCATCAAGTCCAACCACAACCTAATCATACTACCCTAATTCTAACGACCCTCTGTTAAATCATGTCCCTGAGCACCACATTCAAATGGTTTTTAAACACATCCAGGGATGGTGACTCAACCACCTCCCTGGGGAGCCTATTCCAGTGCTTAACAACCCTATCTGTAAAGAAGTTTTTCCTGATATCCAACCTAAATCTACCCTGGCACAACTTAAGGCCATTTCCCCTCCTCCTGTCACCTGTCAGCAGTGAGTTAACAGTAACTTTTAACCATGTGACAGCTTCTTCCACCCCATTCACTGTTTCTCTTTCTGTACGCCTTATATCTATAAAGATCTTAATCCCAAGCATCATGGTTACACTTTGCAGACCTCTTCAAAAGGTATCAGGAAATGTTCATGTAATAGCATTGTTTTCTATATTGCTCTTGTAGCACGTTATCTAATTTGTCTGCCAGTTACTTCATAGCCATCAGGATTTCTCCCTGTTCAGGATGTTGGAGGGGGAGGGAGAATTTTACTGCAGCCTATTTTGTCATAGAAAAATGTTTCTTTTTGCTACTCTTTAATTCCATTATTACCCATGAATTTCCTTCACTTGATTTTAAGGGATTGGTTCTTTACTGTTTAATCTTTCCACTCTACAGATGATTTCATCCATAGACATCATTATGGAAAGATTTTCCTAATCTTTATAAATACTTTAATAATAAAAGTACTTTTAATGACAAAACTCTATGTTAATTAAAAACCAATTCCGGATAACACATTTATTCCAAGTATCTTAAATTGTTTTGCACATGAGAATGAGTGTCTAGATAGTGCAATGATGGTGTGCCTTAGCTCCTAGGGGAAAATCCAGCAAGAAACACATCCAAAAAGGGTTCAGGGCAGGTTGAAAGGTTGTGAAAATCCCCAGGGCATTCCACTATCAGCCCACAGTATTCAAGTTGCCAGTGAAGTTGTGCTTATGCACCAACAGGATAAAGCCCTTCCCAGAGTTCATCACTTTATTTAATGTGCAGTGACAAGAAACGATGTTTTCTCTTTAATGTGTACTGTCTGAGGAAGATATCAAATTTTGGATTTTTGCTTTGGGGAAAACAGTCTAATTGAAAAGAAGAAACTTCAAGGGATTTTTTTGCCTTGGGCCAGAATGATCAGCTGCATTCTTGTCTGAAAGCAAAAATGCTTTTAGACAGTGGGCAGCGTGCATGAAAATCTACAAGGATGATATTGTCCATATTCTCCCTTTCTTTTGCTGTTCAGCCATAACTTGATAATAATAATAAAAAAAGAATTGTACCAAGATACACATCTTAGCCATACGAGTGTCATTACAGTTGTCTTATAAAATATTCTCATTTAGCCATTCATTTTCACAACATTTCTGTATATTATCACACAGCATTTTTTATCATTGAAATATTTTTGCCTTTCTTCTTTATTCGTACTTTTTTTTTTTCCATGCTCAGATCCAAGATCTGAGTAGCCAGAGAAACTGACAGAATTCATAAAAGTAGACAGATTGTGGGATTGCTATTAATGGAAAATTCCTCTCTGTGCTAAAGGTGCAAAAAGCATGAATGTTCCTTTAGTAAGAAAAATGTAAATGTAAGTACAGAGATTTGGTTGAAGGAACAAGAAAAGAGACAAATAAATCAAAGAATGAAAGAAAATTTGTCCCTGTTCATTGCACAGGAGTTGAACTAGATGACCCTCAAGGGTCCCTTCCAACTCAAATGATTCAGTGATTCTTAAAAATCCTAAGTCAAATCCTAAAAACTCTTTGTGTTTGCCAGTCAGAACAAAGTAGTGCTTTACTCCAGCACAGTCACTGTGGTGAGCGATAAAGTGAGAGTGTAATGCACAGTAATTTTAAATTATCATGAGAATTACTGAAAACATCTCCAAGCTTCAGTACCTTGGCTGACACAAATCAACGAGAGGAATCATGGTGTTCGCTTTCTCTATGTCTAAGGTAGTAGAGGTTCTGCTTATCCTATCATTTACCAATGAAAATGTATCTGATTTTATTCCAAAGGCTTTGAAAAGTGAAAATTACACTCTGCGTATTAAATTTAACTGAATGTAACATACAACAGTATAAATCAAATTTAATTGGTGTGCTGTTCCATACAAGAAATGACAAGATATTCCTTCAGCTGCAGAAAAGATAAAGTTTGATTGATGGAAGGAATTAATAATTGAAGAAAGTAGTTCACTGCTGCAGATACAATGAAGGAAGCTGTTTTCAAACTGGTTAGGTGACATTAAGAAATGGGAAAAGTGTTTCCATAATTCTTGTTGGAGAAAAACAACGCTATAAGATAAGCAAACAAATTAGAAGGATCTTAAAGACAAACACAGCCGAACTATCTCTTTGAATTCTGCCCTCTTTGCATTCAAGGGAATTTACAGAAAATGAATGCTTCTATTGCTGGAGGACCACAGATAGCTCTGTTCCCATCTGCAACAGCCGGACAGAGCAAAATCCATCAAAGCTCACAACAAAGTGTAGCAAAGGGCAATACAAGAAACATTTTTCAAAAAGAGCTGGAAATGTTAGGAATCCTGTTTTAAAGTTAGATTCCTGCCCATCTGCACCTCTTGACGAGAAACAAGTCTTCTAGATGAGTTTTGTGCCCCTTTGTCCTTGGTCCTGCCCAGAGATAAAGCCTCCTACACTTCCACAGGTTGCTAGTAGCATACTTGGGAACGGAGGAAGGTAAAGAAAGGAAGAGGCTGAGGCAGAAATGTTTGATTGCCCCAGCAGGAGTAGGTGCTGAGGTCTGGTTCTCGATAATGCTTTAATATAGATTATTCATCACTAGACCCTTTTCGTTGTTCCTTTCTTGATGAAATTCAGTAAAAATATGTCCCATAGGTATCATTATCCACTTATAGGATCAATAAAACACTTCCAGTTGACAAGTAAAGGAGTAGTGAGCTGTGCTGGATGCAGTTTGCAAAATTTGTTTCCAATTGTCATAACAAGTCAGACATTCAGCTCATTAATCACCTATTATGCATCTGTGTCTCAGTCAGATGATTTACATAGAATCACAGAATCATAGAATATCCCAAGCTGGAAGAGACCCATAAGGATCATTGGTTCCCACTCCCCGCTTCACACATGACCACCCAAAGACTGGATCATACATCTGAGAGAAATGTCCAGGCAGTTCTTGAACTCTGGCTAGGTTAGTCTATGACATGGACATAGACATGCATCTGCTGCCCTGGGGAGCCTGTTCCAGTGCCCAAACCACCCTCTGGTGAAGAATCTTTTCCCGGTATCCAGTCTGAACCTCCTTTTTCATAGCTTCATTCCATTCCCTCAAGTTCTATCACTGATCACCAGAGAGAAGAGGTCAGTGCTTGCTCTTCCACTCCTCCTTGTGAGGAAACCATAGGCTATGGTGAGGCTTATGTTCCTGGCTGATGCCTCTGCTTCCTCCGCACACACCTATGGGGCTCACACTGACCCAGCTCAGTGTGCGATGATGATCTGAGGTGACCTTATACAATGTCCAGAGCATCCTCCAGAGCTCAGGCTTCACAGATAACAATCCCTTCAATATCACCTCTTTGTGAAAGTTTTCCAGGATAAATTATGTTAGAAATGAGAATGTTACAAACTACTGGAAGTGCAGAGTAAAAGAGACGTCTTCTGAACCAGGCCAAATTCAGTGAAATATCATTTTACAGAACAAATATTTTTGATGCTACCAGGCCACAAGCTTACAGGAAAGCGCACGGTCCAGCGCTCACTGCCAAGAATGGAATTTTCCATGTTTCAGCAGTGTGCAGTTCACGTTGATGTTGAATAAAGCATTTTTTAAGCTAATACATTAAAGAACTCATTCAAGAACATTTCATCATTTATAAACATCGTAATGACTGAACTGAATATTTTCAACTCAGTGCGCCTCTGATTTGAGACACAGTTGTGAAGATTACTGAATAAATTTTCATTTTGCATTCTACAGTGCATCAACAGGATAAAACACCAACAGGATAAAGCCCTTCCCAGAAGGGCTTCTATGATTCTTTTCACAGAATCATAGAATGGCCTGAGTTGAAAGGGACCACAATGATCATCTAGTTTCAACCCCCCTGCTATTTTCCTAATAATCAATGGCAATTGTTTAATAAGCCATTGTAAATAAAATAAAATTAATATCTGGATTGTAATTTTATTATTACCAAAATACATTACTGTTATTTTGTGAGGCTTTTTTCACTTTAAAGAATGGTATTATTATTTCAGATAGGGTGAAGGCAGAAGGAAGCGAGCAAAGGACCAGAACTGGAGACATGCTGACTATTGCAACACATACAATGGGGATGCAGGCACACCTACAAGGAGCATCTTAGCCCTGGGCTAAGATTCCTGCCTTTGGACCAAGCCGTGTTAAAAAGTGATAAGTGCAGGCAATTAATGTTGTCTGCTTTGTCTGTTTTTCAGCTTGCATGGGAAAAATGTACAAGCTACCCCAGGGAGATCTGGTCCTTAGCAGAGAAGGTTCTGGGCTGAAGTCTTGCTGGTGGGCATGATGATAACATATTGCCTTTCCTATCTTCCTGATGAAGAGTTAGTAAGGCAGCTCCAAAAGCACACCTTCAGACAGGTCAGAAAGGAAAGTGGATTTTTGCTATGTTTTGGTTGTTTTCTCCACATTAATTCTTGTTTTCCCTTCTCTTCTCTCTCTCTCATTCTTCATCCTCTTGTGTTTTTCTCCTTATATTTCGTTCTCATCTTTTCTTTCCTCCTTGCTCTCCCTGCCCCTCACCTGCAGGGAGCTCAATCACAAGTGTACTGCAGTTGAGCATTGCACAGTCTGGGAAAGGGCAGCTCTGCTCCTACTGAGGGAAGCCCTGCATGCAAGCTCCATGCCCTTGTTTTTTTTTTTTTTTTTTTTTGTTTTGTTTTGTTTTGTTTTTTCCCTCTTTATTTTTTTCTTTCTTTTCTGCTCATAAGAAACAGCAGTGAGTCCTCTTAGAATCACAGACCAAATCTGACACACCAGTTTCAATTCTCAGACACTTACCACTGACTGTTTCTATTCATGTTAAGTCTGTGATATTTTTCCACAGAAGTGCTGCTTCAGTTCTTGAGAGGTGATACTGCACATCTCTTCCCTATTCAAAATTTTCTCAGTTTCTTCGAGAGATAGAACCAGAGGGAATAGCAAGAAGCTGTTGGATATCAGGATGTTCTTCACCAGAAGGTGACTGGGCACTGGAACAGGCTCCACAGCGCAGCAGACATGGCACCAACCTTGCTGGAATTCTAGAAGTGTCCAAACAATGCACTCAGACACATGGTCTGATTTTTGGGTGGTCTTATGTGGAACCACAAGTTTGACTTGATGATCCTTACAGGTCACTTCCAACTTGGGATATTTTACAATTCTGTTACTTTGGTTTGTCCACTGTGCTTTGGCTTATTTAGATTTAGCAAATTTATGCTGGAGAGCACATTTCATTTCCCATACTGAAGTTATAAATATTTTGCGTGCATCCCATCCCTATCACATGGCTGCACTTCAACACAAAATATACGTAACTTATTTAGCCCCCTTCAGCATCACAACTAGTTCTCCCACTGGAAAGCATCTAACTACTGTTAACTCTCTTGCTCTTAAGCCTTGTGGAACAGCTTCTTTACCCAAGAGTGCAAGTAGTTTCAAGTATAAAACTCTTCTGAGATTTATTACCAGATTCATCACAATTTCACTTCCACGTATAAAGAAATCTCACAATGAAAAGCAAACTTACACCCTCACTGAATTTTGCCTGATTTAACACTTGAAAGCCAAAGATTTTCAGCTCTCATGGAAAGGTATAATTTGGTGTTATGCATACTATAATGACAGCCAGAGTGCCTAATCCAGGATATTTGTAAGTTTACAAGCAAGGTAAGAAGAAGTAATAACTACCTCTGCGACAACTGGCGTAACAGGCAAGTACTGATGTGCAGAGATACTTCTTCAGTTCATCTGCACGTGTAGTGAAGGTATATTTCTGAAAAGTAGACAGAGTTAAAGATCAAATCTCCTGGGGTGTACAGTGTTTTTTAGATGTTTAAAAAGCAGAGATTTCTTTGCTTAGTTTCTTTTTTCACTCTTTTTTCTACATGGTTTCTGTTTCCAATGGCAAATTCATAGCAGCTCACATACTTTAACAGAAATATTACAGCTGGGATGGTTTAATTAGTTTCTACTCATACCAGGTTCCTGTACCACTCTCTAGTATCTCCAGAACTCCTCTACTCTCTACAAACAGGATCACTTGATGTTCTATTTCAAACTGCAGCACAGTATTAAGCAATGACCATTTGTGTAGCTGGAGCAAGGCTTCCACTAGTCTCAAATTAAAGAATGGCCCTTGGCCTCTACTGCATTATTCCCAAACCAGAACTTCAATATGCTCTTCAACAATAAAGCTCCAGTTACACAAAACCTTCAATTTCGCAAGGATAATATGCAGTTTTAGTTGTGGATAACAGGGATATTATCTGGATTTTCTTTTGGTTTTTATCTTTCTTTTATTTAAGCCAGTGATGTACAAAGGAGCTAAAATACTGAGCAGATTTGAAATCCTGAAGAAGCATACTTGTAATATGTCACAGAAACAATAAAAAGATTACAGTAATTTCAGTGCCTAACGACTAAGCTGGCTGTATTTTAGATATGCTATAAAAAAAAAAAAAAAAGAAAGAATGCCACAGGTGGGGACCCCAGTTTTCTTTTTTCTCTTAACTCCTATAGGTTGTTCTTTCAGCTGTGCTCAGATCATACCAAGCACTCTTCTTCCTCCATTTTGAAATATAAAGCAACATACTTCCTACCTCTACACAAAAGCCTCGTACAAGGGTACATTACATACAGTGACAGGTCTGTACCACCCAGACAATCCCACATCTTCAGTGCGATTAATCATTTCATCTCAGTAATGCATTCAGTCCTCTTTATTAGTGTCAGTCATTTGCACAGCTCCTGCATGTACCCAGGCACCAGTAACACAAGGAAAAAAAAAAATCTATTCCTTGAGGAGATTAGAGCCTCATATGACTTACAGTCCGAAGAGGTAGGAAGTAGACTTAAGCTTTCTGCTGAAATCTCCAGTGCAACTACCATTGTCTGGGATCATTGTTGGATGAACATCATAGTCAACTAACAGTAGGCACTTTATCTTCTACTGATGTAACATGGGTGGGAGGGTGCCTTCCCTTAAGAGGTGACTGGACTATAAAGCAGTAGATGAGGAAGAACTGAGAGAATATGCCCCATTTCAAGGCCTGCATCATCCAGGTTGAAAGAAGAAAACATCATGTCACTCTTCCAAGTGAAGCCTTTGTCCTGCTCCTGACATGTAAGGATTCCTCGTCAGTTTTCCCATAGCTGGATCTTTCAATTGAGCCTTGTGACAGAAAGCCAGGCAACTATTATCAGAGATGCCATGGCTTGAGTAAGACACAAAGTGAGACTTATTTGCTTATTCAAGCCAAGCACCTAAAGTTTGTGCTTTACCCATCCCTAAATAACAAGATAAAATTCCAAGACATTTCTATTTTCCTCCATTTGTTCTTGTTTCCTTGGGAATTTGTTTTACTGAGAGAAAATGTTGGTCTTTTTGCTTTCAATGAGCACCACATTGCTATGGAAACTAGAAGTTCAATATTTTAGTGCTATAACTTCAGGAAAAATCATGCAGTTACAGTCAAGCCAATTCCAATTTACTTTTTCTTTAATTTATTGCTGTTCCTTGTTAACTATAGTTTTCATTTGCAGTATTAGTATCTTGCAGAAACATATCTGTTGGCGTTTAATTTATCAAATGAAATGGAGGTTACCTTCAGCAAAGGTAACACAAAGCAAACACTGCTGTCATGGGCATCGCTTTAAGAGCCTCAGTTTGTGCAGATCTACACACCCAAGTACATACAGAATTTCTAATGACTAGGAGCTAGTAATTTTTCTAGCCTCAAGTTTTGGTTGTTCAATTGGAAATACTTCAGTGTGTTCTTACCTACCAGAAACTCTTAGCTATAAAGCGTCCATGACTAGTAGTTAATGACAGTCTGGAGAAAGAACAGTCCTTAACCTGGGCTCATTGCCTACAGAGCAATCATGTAGAAAACAGAGAAGGAATTACTGTGCTTTCACAGTAGAAACAATCTGACACATGTTGTTTTGTTAGTACTAAAGTCAAGTATGCTTTTTGACCAAATAAAACTAAAATTACAGTTACACATTGGGTCTCTCTGGCTTGTCTGGAATACAACAAATGACAGAAAAAGCAGAGATTGCTCCTGCAATTAGCAGGTGTGGCTAACCTTAACCTATCTAACAAAGGTGTGCTCCTGTAAGTAATAACTGTAAATTAGATCTTCTTCAAAATATTGACTGCTTGTTAACACTGTATTTGCATCTCTCCACTGCTACAGTATCAGCTGTCACAGAGTTGTCAAACATCAATTTTCATAAGTATTTTAGAAAAACATAATCTGCCTTCAAGGACACTCAATGCCAAAACATAGTTGCTATCTAGTCTGCAAACATTTCAAATGATGTATTAGTGTGTTAAAAGTTTAATTATGCTCACTATCCCATTAGCAAGTCATATGTCTTCTTACTCGTGCATTTCTGCTCTGCAGAGCATTTACGTACATTACACAAACCACTGAAATCTCAGGTTTTGCTTTGTGTATTTCCGTTCCCCTTCTTGGCAAAGGCTTTATTGAAAGCAGCCAACAATTCAAGAAAGTCGTTGCTACACTGAAGAGGTGCAAGACTTCCTTGTACATAACATCAATTGAGGATTTGTCTCTGTGCTTCAAGTCTGAGGCTACAAGGAGTCAGCAACAGTGATGAAGGACTGCTCCCTCCTGGATGCAGGTGAAAAGATGGAGGTGCTCGCTTTATGTTGAGAGGAAGTGCTGCTGTGTAAAGCCCTGACTCTTTAAAATGCCTGCATTCTCTGTTCATTAATAGAAAACATATACTGCTTGGATGAGGGAGAATAGAAGCAACTTTCCATCACAAAAACAATTTATGAGAAATATAATTTACTTTAAAAATAAAAAGCCTGATGGCAACAATTGTGAAATGGGATCAGTGTTTCAGTAAATTATTTAGACTGAGAAAAAAAAGTGCTCCATTGTGACAGAACACTGCTTTTTTGTTTGTTTTAAATCTCATGGATGTCAGTGAGTAGAGTTTAAGTTGAAAAGTAAGTTCAAGTTGAGAAGTGGTTGAACCCAAATAATAAGTTTCCTTGCTAACAAATGTCACATCTCAACCCAGAGAACAGCACTGATCCCACCCACTGTGAATTGATCTGGATAAACAATAGAACAGGGTGCGTCAGGACTGCAGTGAAGTTGCACTCCTTCTAATAAGGCATATGCCATTCACAGAAGACATAAAACCGAAACTGCTGTTTTCCACGTTCCTTGCTGCTACATAGTGACTTAGAAAGGGCACAATGGTAGGAAGCCAACTAAAGTCAGTCTGAAATTCCTGTACTAGAAAAAGCTGCTGTGCATACTAGAAATCTGTGTAATTGGAAGCACATGATAATACTCAAAGAAGGAGCAATTAATCATGAAATAAAATGGTTCATCTATATCATGCACCAAGTGAAACATGAAAAAGACTCCAAGGACATTTTAAATATGAAAAAGAAATCTATATACTGGTATCAAGAAAAAATGATGACTCCAATGTTTTTAACGGTATGTGCTCGTGATGAGGTTACTGACAGCATCAGGAAGTTCAGGTCTTCCTTGCACTCCAGACTGCCCAAGCAGGTAATCTCTATTAAGAATTATCCTTCTGGAAAGGAGTTCCCAGATTGTGAACTCATGCATTGTGACTTACAAAGAACGCACAACAAACACAATTTTACAGTTAAGCGTAGTCAGAAAGGAGAGGTCTGCAAGTTTGGAAGGATGGAATAATTACAGAACTCAGAACTGCTGGAAGGAAACTAACCTTAATCAGAAATTTGTTCTAAAAATGCAGGTTGATGTAAAAAATTTAGACTATGATAAATGTGGAGTTCAAATGAGTCTACACAGAATTCTGAGGCTATCCATCAGATAGTTTGTTGCACATATCTTTGCTGTAATGTGTAGACTGCATGAATAGTTGCGCTCAGTGGCAGTCAATTCACTCTAAAGAATATTTAATCCTACAGCTCTTGCTTACTTAAAATGAATAGCCCCCCCCCCCCCCCCCCGTGTTGAAAAATGTGTGCTTGTGCATAGAAATTGAAGCTCTAACACCATATACTTCTCCTTTAGCATGATAGGAACTCTCATAAATGTTGCCTGAAGACTAAGGCCTAGAAAGTTTATTTGTGACATTTGTAGACTTACTTACTTTAAAACAAAGCTTTTTATTTTTGAAATGAAAGAAAATGTTTCCTGTTTTAACTTTAAGGATGACTTTGCCTTAGTTGCTGTTCTCTCTACTGCGAAGGATAATGATCGAGTAAGATGACTTGTCAGTGTAGAACAAAATGCCATTGGAAAAACAGAAGGTCTGTTCTTTAATTTTGAACATTTCTTTTCAAATGGAAACTAAGAAGTCAGCGAGATAGGCAAATTGTTGTATATCTACTATATCTAAATTGCTATATATCTACACCCACAAGTAATCCTTGACATAAGTGTCCCTAGTGATTTCACTGAATTTCTATTTAAGCTGTAGGATGTTACATATTCAGACTACGTATACAGAACTCTTTTTAAGTATGTGATTTATAAGCATAAGACCTAACCTTACTGTTTTACACAGTGACATTTTAGGCCACAGAATTATACTCTATGAAAAATAATAAATCATGTTAGTTCTCTGCATACTTTAGCATTAGTACTAATTGTAGTAGAACTGGCAGCAACTGCAGTGTAAGAAGTGCTGGCAACTTCAGAGCTTTTTGAGGGAGTCCATTTATATGTCAGAAACCTAGGAACTATATAGCCATAAAGTATGGTTATGTTCTCATGTAGCTGTCATTGTAAAAATTGATGTCACCTCAGAAAAAAAAGTGTTGTCTGTCTAATAAAGTAGAGAAAAGACCTCAAGTTTGGAGTCTAATGACACAGGCTCCCTAAGACTTCAGTTGCAGCTTAACCTTAATAATGTGAATTTACAGAACATCCAAATTAAAATACAAGTTATATATATGAGAGGTCATATCCTTCATTAAACCAGCTAGTGTAGTTATAAAAAAAAATCACCAGTGTTGGACAAATTCTTTTGTGCCTCTAAACCAAGCTGGAAAGTTCAAAGCTGGATTCAGATTGAGAAGAACAGTTCTGAATTTATTTGGCAGAGTTATTCAGTCTGACCACATGAAAAGAAAAGTTGCTGGTACTCTACAGAGTAAAACAAGAGAGGGAGGTCATTTGTTACCTGCAGAACATTGAAGAACTAGTAGCAGAGGAATAATAATGGTACAAGAAAAGAGCATCTCTCCGGTGTCTATGACTTTGGTACTTGAGAGAATTAGGAATTATAGCTTCCTGCCTCACGTGATTTTTAGCTGTTCCGGGATGATCAGGACAGGAAAGTCAAAGTTACCATAAAAAGAAATACTCACATAGTGGTTATGGATATTTCTAGCCCTCTCCCATTGTCACTGTGTGCCCAGTTTGTGATGATGTTCAGTTATCTGAAAGATGATACTGCAAAAAATACTATGTTTTGTCAGAATGTGGAAACTGACTGTCTCTGTCATATGCCAATATAGGCATTTCCCTGGGCCCAAGTTGCAGTGACTGGAGAAGATATTTGGAAGTGTTCTCAAGTCCTTCTTTCTTTCAGTCTAGGTGCAGCCAACTTATTCTGAACTCAATGCCCATAGCAGAGGCTTATTCATAAACTCTCCCGCAGTGCAATTCAATAAGCCTAGCAAATATTTCTGTTTCCTTTCAAAAAGAAATTGCTCTGACTTGTTCCTAGAGTACTGTGGGTCCATAAAGCAAGAAGCAGGGTGTGCAACATACATTCTACTATTAAATAGGCCTTCTTAATTGATGCCATGAAAAATAATTACTTTCATTTTTAGTTTGAATTTGGGTTTTCTAGTTTTCATTCTATTTTCCTTAGTCTTTTGAATCACAAGCACTTGCTATGATCTGTGAGCATTCTTTCCCTCTCTTGCTTGTATTCCGATTTCCTTGATCTGAACAATTTGAGTTTATTCAGCATATAACTTTCTAGAAAAAGTAGATGGAGAATGGAAAATATTCTTCCATATTTGGTATTTCCCCAGGCTTTCAGCAAATCAACAGTGATTGTTGCTGTAGGTTCATGAAATATATCATTTTTAAATTTCATATTGCTGACAGGAACTTAGATTTGGAGAAACTGTAGATATTTTAGAAATAGCTGAGATCAGCACAATACTCCTTTCTGATCAACTTTGTCAAGAGTCACAAACACAAGATTCTTTATCAAACACCAAAGTCTTAAAGAAAAGTATCTAGCCTTGAGAATCCAGTGTACATCCAGTTAATTGCCCCAATGATTATTTACTTTCACTTTTAATAAAGTTTCATACTTCTACCACATCATTGACTTACCATGAGTGGATCCAATCCATACATTATGATCTGTGCTCAGAAATAGTTGCCATTCTCCCCTCACCCTTCTTGCATCACACTGACAATCACAGTTTTCAAAGTTACTGTTGGATCATTTTATGACATTCCCTGAAATTCCCATTGCTGTCTCTGCACTGACTAATGTTGTAGTAAGTGTGCTATTTAACAGAACAAATTCTAACCCCTTCATAATAATGAAATTAGAGTGAGCATCAGACATGAAATCCATTGCACACTCCAGATTTCATCTCAAAAATTTATCTCAAAAATTTTTTGCAGTCTCTGATGAAGTTCAAGGTCTATCAGCTGAGGCAAGTATTTAATTAGGGTCCTCTTGAAAACATGAGGCTAAGTTGTGTTCGCAGTCAGGTATAAAGATCCCAACCACAGCAACAGGGCAGGAATACCTTCACCAATATCAGTGACAAATGCACTAAAGAAAATCAGCTCAGAGACCTACCTAACATCTCTTTTTGACGCATTTACAGGCCAGCATCTGCCATTCCTGCAAAAAGGATTATTAAGCACTAACAGAAAAATACCATATAAAATGGCCTTTGTAGTATACTTGTTTCTATTCTAATGGAGTGAAAAGGTACCAGAATTAAAATTTGAAAGTTCTGGAAACTATTCTGCCCTGTTCCACTTCTCCACAGGAAGTGCCAGGGTAATTATTTGAATAGCTCAGATGGCAAATCAGCCTTTACCAGCGTTTCCTTCAGCCCATAATTGAAGCTATAAGCCTTCAATAAACTGCACTGAATGAGATATTAGCCTCATTTGACTTTGTAATTTTTAGTGTTATTTTTATGTTTTGCTACTGTTTTAAAGCATTGCCTGGTTGTGTTTTTAAAACTATAAATAAGGACAGGTAGTTTCCTTCCAACTTTAAGGACCAGATCATAAATATTAGTTTTAAATGAAATGGAAAGAATACAGTCTATGTTGCTCTGCTCACGGAGTGGCATGGAGCCAATCTTGTCTGCAATCCCAGCTGGCAGCAGAAAGCTAAACATACAGATTGCTGAGCAAAGAGTAACCACAGCCCATCAGTCCTGCAGAAGCATTAGGAATTGGTGGCACATTTGCTCAGAAAAATAAAGGTCTATGATTAGAGTTGTTTCTGAGAGCTGAAGACATTTAAGTGCGTAAGTAAAACAAGAATTTGAAGCCTTTCATATCCTAAAGGCGATTCTGTTTTAGAAATCTAGATAAATCCTGAATTGTATAGATTTCTTTCTAAAATTTAAAGATCAGGAAGTCAAAACAGTCATTGAACTGACCTTATGCATAAAGTAGGTCATTGTACTTCCCCAATACCAAACAGAGCCATATAAATACCCAACACACATAGAACATATTTTTGGAAATGAAATCAGTCTTGAGCAAAAGACTCCAGTAACTGAGAGTTTATTTCTCCCATTAGCAAGTATTTCATTGGTTAATTGAGCAGAAAGAAAAATACTGCACTTTTCATTTTCATGACTTTAATATTTGACTATTGGATTGAAATCAGATTTTCAGGAAGGCTTTTAAATGTTCACTTTTATAAACCAGGAGCTGTGGTCCTCATAGCTATGATGAAGACTCTGAATCCTGCCAGATTACATTTTGTAGCATCTCTGAGCTGCGACGTTAGTTTGCTTTCTGTATGACTTTGTTCAGACTGCAGTTTTTTATTTGAAGATTCTTCACTCCATCTGTCTGAGCAAAGTTATCTTCCAGAATTTATATCAGTCCAGTAGCTCTCTTTCAGCAAGTTAACAAAGTTGCTTTCATGTGCAGGCACAAGGCCTGGAAGAGATATTCTGTAGACTTCAAGGAAATCTCATTTCTTATTTTTTCCTAATGTTTTTTCTGTCTTTCTCTCTCTTTTTCTTTCTTTCTCACACCTCTTCCCTGCCCCTAGAATTTCATAGGGAGGACATATCAAGGTTATCTACCATTAACCTTAAAGCCTTTTCAGAATTGCTACTTCTAGAACACGATCTTGTAACCTGAACTCATCCTTCTCAGTTTTGATGTTTCTAACCTCGCCAAAGTCATGATACTCTGTTAAGTAAATCCATTCCGGCAATATTTGGAGCCTACTTTTTTTTTTTTTTTTTTTGCTATGCATTTCTACTTCATATATTGAAAGGCACAGAGATTGTTGCTTGATTTGAGATGCTCAACAGTGAAATATTTTAGGTTGAGCTAAACATTTGTTCTAACACCACAACTAGATAGAATAAATTCTTACCAAGGACTCTTTGTTTCTAAATGTCCTTTAATGCCCTTTTATTCCAGGAAAGCTCCTAAGTGTCCACTTGAAAATACACTCAAGATTTCTGTATGATTTTCTTTGACCTTTTGCTAAGGCATGTCTCTGTTAAGCCACCCATTTCTGAGAGCCCCTGTAGTGACTGTTCAACAAAAGCTTAAGGACGATATGTCAAAGCTGACAACCCGAGATTCTGTTTCAATAAGAACGTTTTGAGGTAACAGTTTGAAAATTCTATCAGTAAAATGATCAAAACAGGACACCAGAATGCCATGAAAACCCTTTCCAGGGACAAGACTTTAAATACCTCTTCACTGGATTCCTGTTGACTTATTCAATTTGAAAACACTACAAATAGTTGTTCTTCACAGTATTTCAGGCAGTCCATTTTTTATCCTAATCTCTACTCCACTCCTCTTTAATCTGTAATATGACAAACTTTACACTGGAGGTAAACTTTTTACCCATTATTTATCCAGTGTCAATACTTGTTTTTTTCCCCTTCCCCTCAACTAAACCTCAGTATGACTTTCCTGGAAAAAATAAAGCATTTCTATTGAAGCAGAAAGTTATGTCCTGAATAAAAATAGTGTGATGCAGTTTTAAAGCCTGTGCTATGGAGCGCGATATTAGTCACTTGCCAAGATAATGGGTCTGATCCTCCATGCCGCTACTTCAGCTGCACTTTCTCCTTTGCACATCCATTGTAACATCACTTGAAACTGAAGTCATACACCAGTGAATCAGGCTTGGGAGTTTTAAGAATATAAGAAATGGAGGTGTGGTGGGAGGTTAATTTCCCTCCTACAGTATTTCACAAACTGAAAGCAAAAAAAAAAATTTTTTTTTTTTTTAACTGAAGGAAATGTAAACTGACTCTCAACTCACCACCCAGAGTAGAAATGCTATTGTTCAACAGGTAAAAAGTCCCTCATTTGTAGCATATAGTGTTTTCTTCTCACTTGTTTTGGATGTTAGTTATCATCGTCTGGATATTAAAATAATGGAAAATCTGTCAGTGACATATGCAAAGACAACAAGGAAAAGAAAAAAAATGAAATAAAAAAGTACTTTCGTTGAATATATTTCAAAGTGCCTAGAATTAAAACATAAAAAATAAAAAAAATCAGACCTACAAGTCACTGGATGTCTGCACAATAGAAAATAATTCATCTTAGTCCCTTAAATTGAAGTGATAGCAATGTTACTTGAGAAGCTGAAATGTAGTTCTGGGAGTTGTATTTCATACTGTGGAGTGAAACATAAGATCTCATTTATTTCTGTTTAATTAAGTTAGCTGTTTTTTTTTTTTTTCATTTTTACTAATGCTGTAGAAAACAATTATTCTGAACAAGTTACTATTTTACTTTTGCTTTTCATTGGTTTTCTTTCTTTAACACTAGAACTGGAACTGTAGTTTCTTTAACACTTTAACACTGGAACAGGCTGCCCTGAGAGGTGGTGGAGTCACCAACCCTGGTAGTGTTCAAGGAGCGTTTGGATGTTGTGTTGAGGGACATGGTCTGCTGAGAACCATTGGTGATGGGTGAACGAATGGTTGGACTGGATGATCCTGTGGGTCGTTTCCAACCTTAGTGATCCTATGCTTCTATAACATTACTCTTTGCAATCCATCTTTCATATATGGAAATGTGACAGTAAATACCTTACAGTAAAGTTAACTATTTCTAACAAATTTTCTATTTATGCTAATCTATAAGGAACATGATGAACTAGCAAAGAGATTTGCTTGCTTTCCAAATACATCCAATGATCAGAGGACTTTTAGGGTTAAAGAGAAATGGGTTTAGACTTAGTAGCCCTATTCAGTATTATTTAGGGAATTACAGCTTCTCTATATTTCCAAAACATTATGCTCAGTAATACTCTAAAGCAGTACCAATTTCTCTGCTGCATTGTCAAGCTGTCCTGTCTTAGTAAGCAGAAATGCAATATGAAACCAGTAAAAGAAGTACATAATAGCTTGTTTCCCGTATAATTGAGTTCCCCAAGTTTGCCTTCAGATGCTAAATCACAGCCCTAATCTGCAAGAGTTAGAGAGACTCACACACATTTCTTAACAAAATAAATAAATAAGAAATCAGTACTTACTGCTGAAATTAATCACAAATCTTAGTACATTAACATCATTATTCTGTTACTACTCCTTGCTGGGCCAACGTTCCCTGACACAGCCTTCCCTAGAAGGGTTCAGCTTGCCTGACATAAAAAGGATTCCAGATTCAAGATATAATTTTGATCTTTATTATATTTCTGTGAGAAAATATGACTGCAGCATCAATACCACAGAAAAAATGGTGAATTGTCTGTGATTTGCCTTCCAGCAGGAGAGCAAACCTGTGCCTTTGCTTATAACATCAGCAGTCAAATATATAAACATTGTATGTAATGGTAACCAATAACAGATCTCCAGATCTCTGTTTTATGAAGAGAAATTGAGGAGGTCACTGTCCCAGAAAAAAATTCTGGGAAAAATCATTCAGATGTAAAATGGGAGAAGAGCCATTCACAAGTGGAGTCAAGGAATACTAGGATAATTCAGCTGTTCGGGATTTGAGGGAGGATGAAGCAGAGAGAGAGAGAACTAGCTTAGGGAAAAATAAGAAAGGAATGGCAAGGAGGGTATTTCCAGAGAGAATACGGTATAAAAGAACAACTGCAACATGAATGATAGAGAATGGAAGCCAACACCCATGAGAGCAGGCAGACAACAACCAATAATTAGTATGGAACTTCTAAAATCTCTAACATCTGACTCCTTATCTCATCATCTGAGATCTCTCACTACTTCATAGAATGGCTTGGGTTGAAAAGGACCACAATGAGCATCTACTTTCAACCCCCCTGCCATGGGCAGGGTCACCAACCAGTAGACCAGGCTGCCCAGAGCCACATCCAGCCTGGCCTTGAATGCATCCAGGGACAGGGCATCCAGGACCTCCTTGGACAACCTATTGCAGTGTTTCACCACCCTCTGTGGGAAAAGAAAACTTATCCTGCACTTCTGGTCAGTGCCTCTCACATTGTCTGCAGCCCTTCCTGACAAGACTTTTACAGTTCCAGAGCCCACGTTTGGTTGTCCTCATCCTCCAATGAAGCTCCCATGAGGACACTTAGGAACACCTCTGTATTATAGTGTGGAGACTGCTGCATGAATCATAATCACACGGTATTTGTGTTCTGTTTATAAGAAATACCTCATGTTCTAGAGTTTATCATTCAAGGCATATCCTCTAAGCCAACATCCATAGGATTCTGAAGAGAAAGCTCAACAAGAAAGGAAGTGTACTTTAAGGGTAAGAATAATTAAGTGTACCATCAGGGCAAGCCTTTCAGAGTTTGAAAGAATGAATCTGCAGAGAGGGGAAAAAAAAAAAATAAATGTGCCTTCTCACTTACAGCAGATCTGCATTTGAAAAGCCCTATTATGTTGGAGCAAGCACATTTAAGGTTGTCTTTTTATTATTTTTTTCCTGTCAAGCATGGGGCTTCATAGGAAAATAACATCTTCTGCAAAGCAAGCAAATTCCACAGAGCAGACTACGCACCTTCAGTTTTGCATCATCCACTAAGATAAACAGATACACGGCTAGAAACCCAACTCTAGCCTTTATAGGCTTCAGTAACACATTAGAAAGTGCAACAGTGACATCAGAGCAGCAAGTTCTGTGCTACAGCAAGTGAGGATTTGCTCAAATACAACAGCAGTAGGCACAAAAAAAAAATAAGGGAAAGAAGCTACTTACCTTCAGAAGGCTTCAGATACATATCCAGTAAAACAATCTTGCCTCCCCTGCCAACCCTTAAATGAGGTCTGGGAAGGGCTGGATCCTGGCTCCTCCTTTCGGTCACTCAGGTGCGTTGCATTCACCTGAGCTCCCTTGGGTTGTCCCTGCCTTCCCACCAGGTGCTCAATCACTGATTCAACCCATGACTTAGCATTTCCTTTACAGCTTCTTAAGGAATTATTCTGAAATGACAAAAGAAGCCATTCCAAGACATACAACACTTTCCATCTGTGGTTCACCTGCATGTTTGTTTTTTTTTTTAAAGATTATACCTTTATTTGAGAAATGGGAATTAATAACAGGAATTACTAGCAATTGCTAGATCTTTTATTACTATAAATTGTACATATTTTTGAAATTAATGCAAATTAAATTGCTAGTCTCTGATCATGTATGTTAGAAACTGAGGCAGTTGCAGATGCATGTATCCAGCACCAGTGTGTAACTGACAATGGTGATATGGGAAGAAGCATTTTTCTGACAAACTTTACCAGGATAATAATTACATAATTCAATATATCATTAATTTTTCACTAAGATCCACACTAAAGAAGTCCTAGCGAGAATTCTATTCACCTGAAATTGAGACTTCTGTTTATAATGAGAATGAGGTAAAGCCATTTGCTGGATGATTTCAGTGATTTCACTGGAACAGGTTGCCCAAGGAGGTTGTGGATGCCCCATCCCTGGAGGCATTCAAGGCCAGGCTGGATGTGGCTCTGGGCAGCCTGGTCTGGTGGTTGGTGACCCTGCACATAGCAGGGGGGTTGAAAGTAGATGCTCATTGTGGTCCTTTTCAACCCAGGCCATTCTGTGATTCTATGATGATGGTCACAACTGAGATGTAACTCTCAGCATCTCAAACAACAGATCACCGAATACTTCATTTTGTTAAAAAAATAAAATTAAATTATATATCAGGAATGACTTTCTTCCTGTTCCATGTCAATTGAGCAGGTATAGTGGAACTAAGTATAGTTCTGTTTACGTCTAAAAGGCTCTTCTATCATCATACACAGCCTTGGTGTCAGTGTGGTGTTATAAGATAACTGACATGACCACGTGCATCAATTTCTCTACCAGCTATCTCTGCCTTCAGATGCCTTGTCATTTTACTTTATATGAACTGACAATTGAGGCTGCAGTAGAAGACTTCTTCATGCTGCTTTCATGCTCTGTTGATGAATAATGAAGTCTTCTCCTCAACCATCATGTATCATGCTTCACAGAAGCTTAATTAGCTCATCTGAGATAGCCTGGCAGAATTCAGAAGTTGTTGCCAACACTGAGCTTCTTCAACTGAGCTCCTCAAGGGACAACCCTTGGAGGTGAAGATGGGGACGTTCATCTGTTACTATGGAGACAAGCAGAGTCAGCATTCACTCCTGTCCCATTGGTGCACAGTGACATTTCTGAGTCTCTATAGTAACGGAGTTTCTGGCATGTCTGACCTTCTCCAGGGTGAAAGAGCAGCCCTTGAGCACAGAGATGCAGGAACTGAGATGCACAGATTACTTCAGGTGACTACAGGTAGATTCCACAAAGACAAACATTTATAAGTGGCTGTTTTCTTTTTACTCATAACACAGTATTTCTGCTACTGAACAACACTGTGCAGTATAGAATAGAAAATGACAGCTGAGTTTCAGCAAAAGCTAAGATAGAAGTTACAGTTTAGGAAAATCAGACTCTGAGTTCACAAAAATAAACTATATGTGTGAGAGTCTACAGTCTTGCCTCTGTCCTTTCATGCTCTCTTACATCTGATGCTTTTGCACTGTGCTTTTTTACAATGACTGCTCAGTGCTTAAGGAGCTGAGTTTGATTTACACTGAGTGCTTAAAACAACAATTTACTCCATTTTTTTCTCATACTGTAAGCTGTGATTCCTGAAATGACTGTAGCAGAACTCAAAGATGTTAAGAAATGCTTAAATCAGATAACTTGTAGAATTTTTCATTTGTTGTCATTAGAAGTAGTTGTCCAGGAAAAGTGGCTGAGTGTAATTGCAGCCAGGAATTACAGCTTGCTTTCAGTCTCACTCTGAAAGACTTGAGATGCCTCCTGCAATTACAGGTAATCATAAATTTCCTGGTGAATAAAAATGTTTCTGGGGAATGGGACAAAAGTGGAAATTTTGTTTTGTCATCTAGCATATGTGTTATTTGCATAACCTGAGTAATCATAGAGCAAGCTGAAGTCCTAAAGCAATAGGCATGAGTTCTTACAGTCTCTTTAGTTTTGTGATAGAATCAGTGTGGGAACTGTGAAGAAGGCAACAGGTAATGATCTTACATTTACAGTGATGGTTTCTGACCCTTTTAGCAACAGGACAGCATGCTGAGTTAATGTCCTGTTGCTGTTTATTTTTGCTAATAGTTTTGTGTCTGTCCTTCAGAAAGAGCCAGGCCTCGCTGCCAACAATTTTAATGGGGGCAGTCCATTATCTCCATTTACTTTAACATTTTTAGACATCTGTACAAAATTGGCCAAAATGAATTTTTCAGTGTGATATGAAGAACTGGGCACTAAGAACCCAGAAAAGGAAAATACTCAAAAGATCTACAAGGAACCTCTGAGTAGTTGCTCAGTGTTTTCAGAAAGATGCTATGATTGCTCATGGAATATGGAAAAGGACAGGACATCAACAGCAAGCGATGTATCACTCAGGCGTCAATTGAAACAGTAAAGCAAATCACCAGGTCAGTACTTTCTTTAGAGTTTGTTCCATTGGCTTTTCTTTGTGAGCTGAGAGCACAATCCTCCTCCAAGATGAATTGGGTTTGAAGTGTTATCAAACATTCATCAAAGGTTATGGGAAATAGGTGTGTTGACTGTGTTTCCTTGGTTAAAGGAATGTGTTTTCTTCTCCATGCTAAAGAGTCGCAGAACTGCCAGCATGATTGTTCAAGCATTGTCAGATGGTTTATGGTCATCCAGTGGATAATAAAAACAAGACCTAAAAGAAGGAAACTTTAAAAGAATTGAAGCCTGGGGCTCTGTTTCTACTCCCTGGCTGATGAAATTGCCCATTGACAAGCAGTAACCCACAGCAACCAGAAAAATTTATTGAAGAAACAAGTTAATAATTGCAGAGATACACTGTGCCTGTAGCTCTGGGACAGAGTAATGTGCTTTCTTGCTGTCCCTCTTGAGCTAAACCATAGAAATCCATATACTGCATCTCTGTCCGGGATCTTACTCAAGCAGATGGATGCACACTCAATGAATGAAGCAGACCTCTGTTGCGAGATTGAGGGCGTGCCCTCTGCAAGCATCTAATTTCCATCTGAGATTGTGCAGGAAGTGCATTGCATAAATCAGATGGATGACGTGCTTATATTCTCTTTGAACATTTCAGTCCCTCATGAGTAATTTCCAGTTCGAGACATACTACCTCATTCTGATCTAAGAAATACTTCTTAATTACTTACAACTTTCTGTGCTGCTGTTAGTATCATCATGTCCCTAAATCTCTTTTCAGCATTGTAGGTTCTGAAACTCTTATTTTCACCATTTGCTTCAAGAAAGAGGGTTTCTTTTCAGTCTGTCACTTAACATCTCATTTTTCTTAGACAGCAATACTTGTGCTATCATTATGGTTTTCCTGATCTACTCAGGAACTCAAAGCAGTTAATTTGCTATTCCTCTTAGAAGTACTTCTCTTTGCAAAAGCCCAGATTCATTAGGCCTAAATTTGATGCTTAATCACCCGCAGAGAGTGATTCAGCCCATCTCACACCCAAACTGATGATAATACCTTGTTCTCTCATATGTCTATGGAGAGAATGTAAAAATATCAGTCTTATGATGTAGGGTGTTTCAGTTATGTGTGTAGAGCTAAGTGGGAAGGACCATAGCCTTTAACCTCCTGTGGCAAGATTCTAATTCTCAGCTCTTGCTCACAATGACAGTTAATTTACTTTGCCTTCAGGGACAGTTAATTCAATTTGATTTCTTAAAAAATAAAAAACAAAACAAAACCAAATAGCGTGCTGACCATCATGCTGATTTGGAAATCTAGTATCACTTGCCCAATCTGAAACTATGATTTGTATTTGTAGTTGCAGAGAAGTAGTAAAAGGGAGAAAATGTCTAACATATAAACAAGTATGCACAGAACAAGCTTGCCACTGCATGTACCCAGTATTCTGAAGACTGCAATAGGTGAGTCAAGCTCCAGTAGCTGCAGAACACAACTGAAAGTCATTTGGAGAAGAAAAATGTAGAAGCAGGAGAGTTACAACTTGCCTCTAAATCAAAGCCATGAGAACTCTTTTCTAGATACTGTTGATATAATAAATATTTCCTTGCTTTTGATCTGCCACTTCTCCTTTGAACCTTTCCAGCTCCTAATATAATTTACTTAAAGTAGGAAAACCTTCTCTTTCTTACATTCTTCATATTGTTCCACACCATCAGTCCTCTTTCATGCTACCAACTATTCTGGTAGCCCATCACTGATTTACTGAGGAATAAATGTGCATGTCCTGTGCTCAGGATTAAAAATTAGCAGGCATCCACAGTTTCACCAACAGATGAACAAAATGCAAAGGATTATATTTTTTTCCCAGACTCTAAAATCTTACAAATCAATTCATTTTCTAGAGGCACTTTCATGACAACATATCTCACCTCAAATTGTTTGTCAACGTGACCTCCTAAAATTACAAAATGGGAAGGAAAGTTCTACAGCCAATGGATAAAGTCCAGCTACCTTGAGGACAAGGATTCAAAGAGTTCATATTTTGTGCTATGAGGTATATATGTGCAGACCAACATTAGGCTTCTAAATGAGCCTCTTCCTTGTGCACATATAAATATGTTATATATGTATGTATATTTGTCTATCTGTGGAATATCTATCTAATTTGCTGTGTAACTGAGAGTATCACTTCAGACGTTCACATACCTTAGCCAAATTCAGCGCATTTCAAGTGATATGCTAAACAATGCAGTATTTACAATGTGATGATTTGGGGGGTATTGCCTGTGGATAAAGAATTTTCAAGGTAATACATTGTCAAATTAGATCATCAGATACTCATAGCCTGGTAGCTAGCTATCAAATGCTGAAGTTCTAATTAAATTCTTTGTGGCTTACAGTATACTTATCAGCCAGTCTAATATGATTTGCTTCAATGTTTTCTTCAATAATTTAACTCAGCCTTTGTAGATGTATTGTGCACATATCTGGAATGCTAATATTTGCTGTGTATTTCAGCTAATTACTGGAAGTATTCTTTCAAGAGATTTGTTTTCTATAGGGAAGTAGAGATATTGAACAAATTACATACTTTCAAATGTATGTATCTTGAAATATAGCTATAAGCAGTAAAACAAGTGGGAAATATTAGTGAAGTCCTTAAGGGACAGTTTCTCATTTTAATTTATAAGTTAATGAAAAAAATTGAAAGAAAATACTGACTTGTTACTGCTAAAATTTGAGAGGACATAAAAACTGGTGATACACTGAATAATGAATAGATCAGGATAACTGACCATGAGTGACTATAAACATAGGATTAAAGCTATTCCTTGGGACAAATTTTTCTCAATATTTCAGAAACTTTAAATTCCTAAATTCTAAACTATTGACAAAAATTCCTAGGGAAAAATCCTAAGCATTTAAGAATTTAATTCTTAAATTGAATTCCTAAGAAAATGATCACTGGATGAATATAGGCCAGTCCAAAAGTAATGCCTCCTATTTATTTCCATGGAAACTACAACAGATACAATAACACTATTTGATGGAAAAAATTCTCGGCTGCAAAATACTATTTTTCAACATAGTCACCACGTTAGCTATGCATTTTTTTCCAGGAATGAACAAGAGCCTGCATGGCACACTCATAAAAATCTATATAAATATCTGTCCAGATCATGGCTTGTCTTTCACACCACCATTGAAACATTCCACCAACCCCTCACTGCACTCACATCCACTGTTTGGTCTCCATAAGCATTCAAAAGCATCAGTGAACATCAATGGGTGCCATTTTCTCCAAAATGAGGAATCCAGTTCCTCACCTTTGCTTCATATGCACTTCCATGTCAGACACCATTCTGTCAGACTACCTCTCTGCTGCCATCTGTTGCATAGCAACAATATGTAACAGAATATTGATGGGAAAATTCAACTTCTACTGTCATGCCACCAACATCTGCTTCTCATATTGTGGGCCAACATAACAAAATAGGAGGCATTACTTTTGGAGCAGCCTTCATACGTCGTATCCAATTGGAATTCGTATATGTAGATTATCCAAACTTTCTTTTCTTGGACACATTTTTGAGTCCCTTAAAACTATTCAATAGTTTATAGAGGACCACAAGCAAGCACTGCTTTAGATGCAAACACTCATATGAACAGATTTTCTCTACAGCTGTAGCTGTCCCGCAGGTCCCAAATATAAGAGACTGTTAGGCACCAGAGCAGAACAAAAACAGCAGGAAAAAGAGAGCTTGCAGTGTGAAATGCAATTATATAAATTTGTAGTAGAAAGAGAAAGGATTTCATATAGAAGTATAAAAAGTCCCCTGCAGTTCCTGGAAAGGGCAAAAAAATAACTCAGTGATATGTATCATTAAATGTTGTGCTTCTATAATCAAAATTTCCCTAGAACTCTAAGTGGCTTTCCTGCCAGCAACACTAGAATATCTATTTCTACTTTTTGTATGGACTGTATCTCCAAACCTCCATGAAAGAGATTTCCTCTGGCAGAATGAATTGAATAAAAATGTTTTGACTGTGAGATTGCTGCACTATAATTCTTATAATTCTTTCTTCTAGGCAACAGCAGAAGTTAAAAGCTCTTATTTTTAACAGAACAACAACTGAAAAGTCTAGGTCTTTGGTTGGAGTATATTGATGTGGCCACATGAAATCAATTCAGCTAAGCCTACTTAAATAAGATCTGTTTCTATACCTAGACATCCAAGGACTTCAGATTATGCACACAGATTCAGCCAACTCCTATTGCAGTGCAAATTGCCCATGGGAAGAGGTAAAGGGCAGGAGAGAAACATTTCTCTCACTTCTGCTCGCATCTCCACACACTAGCACTGCAGCACACACCTCAAAGCAGGTGGCCCCCCCATCTGAACTGCAGACCTGCAGCATTAATTCAGAGAACTTGGAAATTTGGTGATTTCTGCCTATCGTCTTGGATCCTGTAGTGTTTGGGGACTCAATCCTTTAACAACGATGCCCCAGTTTTAGACCCTTCCTGGACTATGGAAGAGAGCCTCATTTTCTGTGGACATCGTGGTAGGGTCCTCTAAGCTATTCAAGACCTACAAACCTTGTGCAAGGGAAGGAAGGGCTGGCAAATTCCCAACACAAACAGAGGGACCAGACAGTAAAATGGTTTGGATATCAGAGTGCTGTGAGAAGGCTTAAGGAGTGTGGAAGTGCAGAAATCATTGGGCCATGAAGTTACTGAGTGTTGGGCATTCTTATAGCAAAAGTTGGTCTCAGTGCAATGACGAGGATTTAGCACCTGTGTGTGATGCCAGGCTTCATTAACCCTTCTTCCTATGAGGAGAGAAACTTGCTTTACAACAGGAAAACATTTATGTTATCTCTTCTCTGGTGGAAGAGTGGCAGGAAACAAATATTTCTCAAAGTTGTTTTCATTGTCTTTCTTTGAGGAAAACATTTCCTCTGCAATTTCTTCACATTTTTCCCTTGCCAGCTTAATTTGGGTAGGCTACTCTGGTGGCTGTACCAGGGGCAGATTTAAAACACTGCAGGGCAGAACAAAATGATAATCATTGCTTCGAGAGAAGAACTGCATCAGGAGTGACCTGAATGAATACTGATCTCTTTCACTGCCACACAACACAAAGAACACCACGTGTGAGCATTATTCAGAGAGATTTTCTTAAGAAAATAAAATAATTCCATGCAATAGTGTTTTCCTGTTTCATGGTATTTAGTTGTTTATCACAGTGAGTTCCCAGTAGCTTAGAGCATTTATCTTCATGCTGAGCCTGAACCTCAAAAAAAGGGATTAGAAGTCCTCTGTTATGTGAAGGGTTTGCATCAACAGGACAAACACAAAGGATGAAGGAGCTGAATCATAACGCAGAGCAAAAAAAGTCTGCTTCCTCCAGAATGCGGGTGCTCACCAACCCACACCACAGGGTGTGCTCCTCACAACACTGACAGCTGCTGCACAGCACAGGCATCAACAGGCATGGCCCCACAGCATTGCTTTGGCATTAGGTAAACACATCTACTTGTCAGATGTGCAAAAATATAAGGCAAGTCCAGCACTCCTTTCAGTACCATCTTCAAAGTCAATGCTTCATTAGGATTGACTTAGAGTATTCATTTTGCTTAGCATTTCTGTAAGCAGCAAGCACAGTGAATGCTCATTTTAAATGCATTTGGGTCTGGAATATAAACTTAGGTGTCTCACTGTTTAATAAAGGATGAAATATTCAGGGGTCCTCTTAGAATAAGGATTGGCATGTTTTCCTCCATCCCAAGGCTAATTTTTATAAAACTTGTAGAAACTCAATACCTTTGAGATCTCTTGTCCTCTACAGTTAGTAATGACCAGCAAATTAAAAATCTATCAGCAGGCCCCAGAGACAGATGGATGTCGTTCACCAGTGTGACTTCATTGAAGCTTCATTTCTGCATAGCTTTGACAAAATTGCATCCTGAAGCCAAGGCACTGCACAGAGCTTGTTGCTGTACAAAAACCATGCTAAACACCATGCATTATGGCAATCTCTGTGTTAACTCTCTGAAGGAGTGTGAGGGTTTCAGAACAACATGTCCAAGGTCACTAAAAAGAAAACCATGTCCAATTCATGCTGAAAATCAAGTCAGCATCCTCCTTTGTGGAAACACTAACACAAAGCAAACTGACAAGAATCCAAGGATGGGCAAAAGGCCTGCATAGTATCTGCTTGTCACTGTCCCTACTAATACGAGTGTTAGACTATCCTTGGGCATTTTGGTCTACTCTGAAACCATTTAGCTGGAGAGAAAGAGGAAGAAACTCATCTATCTACCGAAACGTATTAGCAGTGCTTGATCTTCCAGGCTTAGCTTTAGGTGACACATCAGAGACCTTGCTATTGTTTGTTTGAATTACAAGCTCTTGTAAAGTCTTCAGTTACTTTTAGTGATCTGTGGATATTGTTCCGCAGCTAGTAACTTAAGACACACTGAGACAACTTCTTTCTTGAAGCAATAGAAAAAAATAGTTCAAAGTTTACTTCCTGTTCTTTTTCTATCACACCATAGTCCTCTAAGATTTGTCACTTAAGGGACCTCCCCTTACCATATAGATATAGACTCTATAGATATCTACTCTATAGATATCTATATATCTATGGATATATAGATATAGACTCTATAGATATCTACATGTAGATATCTATAGACTCTATAGATAGTATCTACATGTAGTTAATACTATAAAAGATATGCACTGGGCTAACGCTAATGATTATTAGGAATAGAGACCTCAATATTGCATCAGCTTTCAGTTCAGCTTTTTGGCAATGATTTGTAGAGATCATGAAAGAGAAAATAACTTACATAGGAAGAAAATGATGGAAATTTAATTTGAGCTAGGTTCTCCAATTTCAGTTGAGGTTGCTTTTTAGATGAAAATGCTACATTTTTATTTGTTTGTAATTTTGCATTGTGCAAGTCCAAACAAGCACACCAGCTACAGACAAGAGACTACCCATACCCACATACGATTTGTGTGTGTTATGAAACACTACACATTTTGACCAACAGTGGAAGATGATATACACTGGTCATGCCTTGTGGCTAAAAAGTTAAAGAAGTCACACACAGAAATTGTATGCCAAAACTAAGTAAGTTAAAAAAAAACCTGAAATCTGTTATACTGCAAACAGTTAAATTCAAATTTAGAGGTTAGAGTGAAAATTATCAAACCAATAGTTACAACATAGGTGAATTTTAATTCCTAAGTAGTGCTGACAAGAAACATTTCCTGTAGGTGGGAACTGTGGAAAAATTATAAATCCTCATTCAAGGGACAAGAAGCCCTAAAGTCTAAATACTGAAATCACTAAACATAAAATTATGTCAAACTGGTTTATGTTGCTGGGAAGCAGATAAATAGTTCATTGTTTCACTTTTCAATACTGAAAATGAAAAAAATAGGAAAAGTTATAGAAGGTCAACCACTTCTGGAAACATTACTTGATCCCAATCTTATATCCTAATGTAATTTGTGTTGCCATCCTTCTCACAGATACACTGTGTGTATCAGGTGAAATTCCATCTGTGTTGGTACAGTTTTGCGATATAAATTAGTTTAAATACAGAAAAAAAGAATACCAATATTAGGATTGTATATATTATTAAAAGAATGTAGATAGATAAAATCAGCTGGAAGCAAGTTGGAAAGTGATGCTCCTCCCAGAGCTCAGGAGCAGAGGGTTAATGCAGTAGGTCAGGCTGGCATCCTATCCATAGCCAGTTGTCTGGCAATCTCCCATCACAAGACCCAGCTTTCAGTTGCCAACACTAATTATTTAAGCTAAATGTGCATTTTTTTTTTCTCCATCCCAATGAGTGTCCCTGTGGGGTGGGTTAAAACAGCAGACAGAGAAAGAGGGGAGCAGTGTGAGCCCAGATCACAAGGCATGAACGAGAAGGGAGTCATCTTAGTCCCAGCAGGCTCTGGTTCGGCCTGGGCAGGGCCAGGAGAAGCAGTGTGGTGGCCTAGGGCTTTGCTCACCTTCAGAAAGGGCACATTTTTGTGGAAAAGTTCATCCCCCAAACCGCAATGCCTACATTATTTTGCACTTCTGGTTCTTACTGTTAAGCTGTTTGTGCCAGCCTAGTACTTGACCTGGGGCAGTAATCATGAGCTTGGTGAGAGAGGGCACTGAAAGACAGCACAGATCATTTTGCTTTTATTTTCAGCAGTTTTCCTGCTGGCACAGTTGCCATTAATCACTTAGATTTGATTTCACCTCCTATCAACTTAAAACTTCAAAACACACCTAAAACTCCCCAGAAAGGCCTGAAAAAAGAATGCACTCACACAACAAGAATATCTTAACATCACTGGTGGCTCAGCAAGAAAAATGCTGGTATTAACGTACCACAGAAATGAAAGCCACTGACATGTTGAACCATCCATACTACTGCAGAACACGCACACACACACCTGAAATTAAACTGCACTGAAAAAATAAGGAAGTTCCTAAGCAACCTTAATTTCCTTCTTAAGCACTGCTTTGATTTGTTGTCTTTCTCTGGGTGAGCATGGGACTTGATCCTTTTGAAGTCAAGAATAGGGATGCACCCCGTGCATAAACAGCTTTCTGGCATCTCATCACTGCCCAAGGGGTATCCTCGTGCTCACGGTATTACAAATTATTAAATAAGTGCTTCCAATCATAATTATTAAAGCTAGTGTGTTGTTTTCTGTAGCATTCATCATATAGTATTGACTGTCTTATGAGCAATGGGTAATTAAATCCTTACTGTACTTCTCTGAAATGAGGTATATGTATTTCTCATCTTACAGAGAGGCAGTGAGTACAAAAATTTCCTTGTTGGAGGCTCAGTTTACAGAAGCTATAACCCTTCCTGGAGGATATATATTGACCAATTTTCTCCCTAGGTACTTATTAAAATTTAATTTACATTTGCATGGACTATCTGATTTACAGACCAAACTCACTGGAAGGCCTAATTTGGATAAGCTTCTTCTGACCCACTTTTCTCAACCCCAGCAGAGACAAGCCTAGGCATAGGCTCAACTCTTAACAGGGGGTAATGCGCAATAAAACACAAGGCTCAAGTCTTAACAGGGTCTAATGCACAATAAAACACAAGATATTATGTCCAGTATTACTTCCAGAAACAAGATTTTTCCTATCAACGTCAACATGATTTTCTCTCTTTATTTAACAAAAACATTACACATTTTTTGTTAAATTATTTAGAAAAAAAATATTCTAAGTGCTATGCAAGTAGAATGACTGTAAACAAAGCAAAGAATTCCAACCCTTGTAAGAGGCAGACACAACAAGGATGAATTCCAGGATTTCATCTTGCCTCACAAAATAACTGTTTTAGAGTCACGCTGGGCGATTATGTTTTCTGATTATATGGTAGGAAGGAGTCTGAGCCACAAGCAGTCTTAAATCTGAACAGACAAAAATAGTTGTATTTCCCTTGCCATAAAGAGATATTTCAAAGTCTGTATGCAAATCAGGACAGCATTAAAGCACAGTAAATTTAAAATACGAAGTCCTAGAGAAGCTTATAATTCAG